>NC_140997.1:5886396-6563896 GCF_052327205.1 Somniosus microcephalus | reverse complement strand
TACCCACCCACTGAATCTCCTCCCACACCCCATGTACAATCTCCCCTATCACAGACTCTACCCACCCATTGAATCTCCTCCCACACCCCATGTACAATCTCCCCTATCACAGACTCTACCCACCCATTGAATCTCCTCCCACACCCCATGTACACTCTCCCCTATCATGGACTCTATCCACCCATTGAATCTCCTCCCACACCCCATGTACAATCTCCCCTATCACAGACTCTACCCACCCATTGAATCTCCTCCCACACCCCATGTACACTCTCCCCTATCATGGACTCTATCCACCCATTGAATCTCCTCCCACACCCCATGTACACTCTCCCCTATCATGGACTCTATCCACCCATTGAATCTCCTCCCACAGCCCATGTACAATCTCCCCTATCACTGACTCTACCCACCCACTGAATCTCCTCCCACACCCCATGTACAATCTCCCCTATCACAGACTCTACCCACCCATTGAATCTCCTCCCACACCCCATGTACAATCTCCCCTATCACAGACTCTACCCACCCACTGAATCTCCTCCCACACCCCATGTACAATCTCCCCTATCACAGACTCTACCCACCCATTGAATCTCCTCCCACACCCCATGTACAATCTCCCCTATCATGGACTCTACCCACCCATTGAATCTCCTCCCACACCCCATGTACAATCTCCCCTATCACAGACTCTACCCACCCATTGAATCTCCTCCCACACCCCATGTACAATCTCCCCTATCACAGACTCTACCCACCCATTGAATCTCCTCCCACACCCCATGTACAATCTCCCCTATCATGGACTCTACCCACCCATTGAATCTCCTCCCACACCCCATGTACAATCTCCCCTATCACGGACTCTACCCACCCATTGAATCTCCTCCCACACCCCATGTACACTCTCCCCTATCACAGACTCTACCCACCCATTGAATCTCCTCCCACACCCCATGTACACTCCCCCCTATCACAGACTCTACCCACCCATTGAATCTCCTCCCACACCCCATGTACAATCTCCCCTATCATGGACTCTGCCCACCCATTGAATCTCCTCCCACAGCCCATGTACACTCTCCCCTATCACAGACTCTACCCACCCACTGAATCTCCTCCCACACCCCATGTACACTCTCCCCTATCACAGACTCTACCCACCCATTGAATCTCCTCCCACACCCCATGTACAATCTCCCCTATCATGGACTCTGCCCACCCATTGAATCTCCTCCCACACCCCATGTACACTCTCCCCTATCACAGACTCTACCCACCCATTGAATCTCCTCCCACACCCCATGTACACTCTCCCCTATCACAGACTCTACCCACCCATTGAATCTCCTCCCACACCCCATGTACACTCTCCCCTATCACAGACTCTACCCACCCATTGAATCTCCTCCCACACCCCATGTACAATCTCCCCTATCATGGACTCTACCCACCCATTGAATCTCCTCCCACACCCCATGTACAATCCCCCCTATCATGGACTCTACCCACCCATTGAATCTCCTCCCACACCCCATGTACAATCTCCCCTATCATGGACTCTACCCACCCATTGAATCTCCTCCCACACCCCATGTACACTCTCCCCTATCACAGACTCTACCCACCCATTGAATCTCCTCCCACACCCCATGTACACTCTCCCCTATCACAGACTCTACCCACCCATTGAATCTCCTCCCACACCCCATGTGCACTCTCCCCTATCACAGACTCTACCCACCCATTGAATCTCCTCCCACACCCCATGTACAATCTCCCCTATCACAGACTCTACCCACCCATTGAGTCTCCTCCCACACCCCATGTACACTCTCCCCTATCACAGACTCTACCCACCCATTGAATCTCCTCCCACACCCCATGTACAATCTCCCCTATCACAGACTCTACCCACCCATTGAATCTCTTCCCACACCCCATGTACAATCTCCCCTATCACAGACTCTACCCACCCATTGAATCTCTTCCCACACCCCATGTACACTCTCCCCTATCACAGACTCTACCCACCCACTGAATCTCCTCCCACACCCCATGTACAATCTCCCCTATCACAGACTCTACCCACCCATTGAATCTCCTCCCACACCCCATGTACACTCTCCCCTATCACAGACTCTACCCACCCATTGAGTCTCCTCCCACACCCCATGTACAATCTCCCCTATCACAGACTCTACCCACCCATTGAATCTCCTCCCACACCCCATGTACAATCTCCCCTATCACAGACTCTACCCACCCATTGAATCTCCTCCCACACCCCATGTACAATCTCCCCTATCATGGACTCTACCCACCCATTGAATCTCCTCCCACACCCCATGTACACTCTCCCCTATCACAGACTCTACCCACCCATTGAATCTCCTCCCACACCCCATGTACAATCTCCCCTATCATGGACTCTACCCACCCATTGAATCTCCTCCCGCACCCCATGTACAATCTCCCCTATCACGGACTCTACCCACCCATTGAATCTCCTCCCACACCCCATGTACACTCTCCCCTATCACAGAATCTACCCACCCATTGAATCTCCTCCCACACCCCATGTACACTCTCCCCTATCACAGACTCTACCCACCCATTGAATCTCCTCCCACACCCCATGTACAATCTCCCCTATCACAGACTCTACCCACCCATTGAATCTCCTCCCACAGCCCATGTACACTCTCCCCTATCACAGACTCTACTCACCCATTGAATCTCCTCCCACAGCCCATGTACACTCTCCCCTATCACAGACTCTACCCACCCATTGAATCTCCTCCCACAGCCCATGTACACTCTCCCCTATCACAGACTCTACCCACCCATTGAGTCTCCTCCCACAGCCCATGTACAATCTCCCCTATCACAGACTCTACCCACCCATTGAATCTCCTCCCACAGCCCATGTACAATCGCCCCTATCACAGGCTCTACCCACCCATTGAATCTCCTCCCACACCCCATGTACACTCTCCCCTATCACAGACTCTACCCACCCATTGAATCTCCTCCCACACCCCATGTACACTCTCCCCTATCACAGACTCTACCCACCCATTGAATCTCCTCCCACACCCCATGTGCACTCTCCCCTATCACAGACTCTACCCACCCATTGAATCTCCTCCCACACCCCATGTACAATCTCCCCTATCACAGACTCTACCCACCCATTGAGTCTCCTCCCACACCCCATGTACACTCTCCCCTATCACAGACTCTACCCACCCATTGAATCTCCTCCCACACCCCATGTACAATCTCCCCTATCACAGACTCTACCCACCCATTGAATCTCTTCCCACACCCCATGTACAATCTCCCCTATCACAGACTCTACCCACCCATTGAATCTCTTCCCACACCCCATGTACACTCTCCCCTATCACAGACTCTACCCACCCACTGAATCTCCTCCCACACCCCATGTACAATCTCCCCTATCACAGACTCTACCCACCCATTGAATCTCCTCCCACACCCCATGTACACTCTCCCCTATCACAGACTCTACCCACCCATTGAGTCTCCTCCCACACCCCATGTACAATCTCCCCTATCACAGACTCTACCCACCCATTGAATCTCCTCCCACACCCCATGTACACTCTCCCCTATCACAGACTCTACCCACCCATTGAATCTCCTCCCACACCCCATGTACAATCTCCCCTATCACAGACTCTACCCACCCATTGAGTCTCCTCCCACACCCCATGTACACTCTCCCCTATCACAGACTCTACCCACCCATTGAATCTCCTCCCACACCCCATGTACAATCTCCCCTATCATGGACTCTACCCACCCATTGAATCTCCTCCCACACCCCATGTACACTCTCCCCTATCACAGACTCGACCCACCCATTGAATCTCCTCCCACACCCCATGTACAATCTCCCCTATCACAGACTCTACCCACCCACTGAATCTCCTCCCACACCCCATGTACAATCTCCCCTATCACAGACTCTACCCACCCATTGAATCTCCTCCCACACCCCATGTACAATCTCCCCTATCACAGACTCTACCCACCCATTGAATCTCCTCCCACACCCCATGTACACTCTCCCCTATCATGGACTCTATCCACCCATTGAATCTCCTCCCACACCCCATGTACAATCTCCCCTATCACAGACTCTACCCACCCATTGAATCTCCTCCCACACCCCATGTACACTCTCCCCTATCATGGACTCTATCCACCCATTGAATCTCCTCCCACACCCCATGTACACTCTCCCCTATCATGGACTCTATCCACCCATTGAATCTCCTCCCACAGCCCATGTACAATCTCCCCTATCACTGACTCTACCCACCCACTGAATCTCCTCCCACACCCCATGTACAATCTCCCCTATCACAGACTCTACCCACCCATTGAATCTCCTCCCACACCCCATGTACAATCTCCCCTATCACAGACTCTACCCACCCACTGAATCTCCTCCCACACCCCATGTACAATCTCCCCTATCACAGACTCTACCCACCCATTGAATCTCCTCCCACACCCCATGTACAATCTCCCCTATCATGGACTCTACCCACCCATTGAATCTCCTCCCACACCCCATGTACAATCTCCCCTATCACAGACTCTACCCACCCATTGAATCTCCTCCCACACCCCATGTACAATCTCCCCTATCACAGACTCTACCCACCCATTGAATCTCCTCCCACACCCCATGTACAATCTCCCCTATCATGGACTCTACCCACCCATTGAATCTCCTCCCACACCCCATGTACAATCTCCCCTATCACGGACTCTACCCACCCATTGAATCTCCTCCCACACCCCATGTACACTCTCCCCTATCACAGACTCTACCCACCCATTGAATCTCCTCCCACACCCCATGTACACTCCCCCCTATCACAGACTCTACCCACCCATTGAATCTCCTCCCACACCCCATGTACAATCTCCCCTATCATGGACTCTGCCCACCCATTGAATCTCCTCCCACAGCCCATGTACACTCTCCCCTATCACAGACTCTACCCACCCACTGAATCTCCTCCCACACCCCATGTACACTCTCCCCTATCACAGACTCTACCCACCCATTGAATCTCCTCCCACACCCCATGTACAATCTCCCCTATCATGGACTCTGCCCACCCATTGAATCTCCTCCCACAGCCCATGTACAATCTCCCCTATCACAGACTCTACCCACCCATTGAATCTCCTCCCACACCCCATGTACACTCTCCCCTATCACAGACTCTACCCACCCATTGAATCTCCTCCCACACCCCATGTACAATCTCCCCTATCACAGACTCTACCCACCCATTGAATCTCCTCCCACAGCCCATGTACAATCTACCCTATCACAGACTCTACCCACCCATTGAATCTCCTCCCACACCCCATGTACACTCTCCCCTATCACAGACTCTACCCACCCATTGAATCTCCTTCCACACCCCATGTACAATCTCCCCTATCACAGACTCTACCCACCCATTGAATCTCCTTCCACACCCCATGTACAATCTCCCCTATCATGGACTCTACCCACCCATTGAATCTCCTCCCACACCCCATGTACAATCTCCCCTATCATGGACTCTGCCCACCCATTGAATCTCCTCCCACAGCCCATGTACAATCTCCCCTATCACAGACTCTACCCACCCATTGAATCTCCTCCCACACCCCATGTACACTCTCCCCTATCATGGACTCTATCCACCCATTGAATCTCCTCCCACACCCCATGTACAATCTCCCCTATCATGGACTCTACCCACCCATTGAATCTCCTCCCACACCCCATGTACACTCTCCCCTATCATGGACTCTATCCACCCAATGAATCTCCTCCCACACCCCATGTACAATCTCCCCTATCATGGACTCTACCCACCCATTGAATCTCCTCCCACACCCCATGTACAATCTCCCCTATCATGGACTCTACCCACCCATTGAATCTCCTCCCACACCCCATGTACAATCTCCCCTATCATGGAATCTACCCACCCATTGAATCTCCTCCCACACCCCATGTACAATCTCCCCTATCACAGACTCTACCCACCCATTGAATCTCCTCCCACACCCCATGTACACTCTCCCCTATCACAGACTCTACCCACCCATTGAATCTCCTCCCACACCCCATGTACACTCTCCCCTATCATGGACTCTATCCACCCATTGAATCTCCTCCCACACCCCATGTTCAATCTCCCCTATCACAGACTCTACCCACCCATTGAATCTCCTCCCACACCCCATGTACAATCTCCCCTATCACAGACTCTACCCACCCATTGAATCTCCTCCCACACCCCATGTACACTCTCCCCTATCACAGACTCTACCCACCCATTGAATCTCCTCCCACACCCCATGTACAATCTCCCCTATCATGGACTCTACCCACCCATTGAATCTCCTCCCACACCCCATGTACAATCTCCCCTATCACAGAATCTACCCACCCATTGAATCTCCTCCCACACCCCATGTACAATCTCCCCTATCACAGACTCTACCCACCCATTGAATCTCCTCCCACACCCCATGTACACTCTCCCCCATCACAGACTCTACCCACCCATTGAATCTCCTCCCACACCCCATGTACAATCACCCCTATCACAGAATCTACCCACCCATTGAATCTCCTCCCACACCCCATGTACAATCTCCCCTATCATGGACTCTACCCACCCATTGAATCTCCTCCCACACCCCATGTACACTCTCCCCTATCACAGAATCTACCCACCCATTGAATCTCCTCCCACACCCCATGTACACTCTCCCCTATCACAGACTCTACCCACCCATTGAATCTCCTCCCACACCCCATGTACACTCTCCCCTATCACAGACTCTACCCACCCATTGAATCTCCTCCCACACCCCATGTACAATCTCCCCTATCATGGACTCTATCCACCCATTGAATCCCCTCCCACACCCCATGTACACTCTCCCCTATCACAGACTCTACCCACCCATTGAATCTCCTCCCACACCCCATGTACAATCTCCCCTATCACAGAATCTACCCACCCATTGAATCTCCTCCCACACCCCATGTACACTCTCCCCTATCACAGACTCTACCCACCCACTGAATCTCCTCCCACAGCCCATGTACAATCACCCCTATCACGGACTCTACCCACCCATTGAATCTCCTCCCACACCCCATGTACAATCACCCCTATCACAGACTCTACCCACCCATTGAATCTCCTCCCACACCCCATGTACAATCACCCCTATCACAGACTCTACCCACCCATTGAATCTCCTCCCACACCCCATGTACAATCACCCCTATCACAGAATCTACCCACCCATTGAATCTCCTCCCACACCCCATGTACAATCTCCCCTATCACAGAATCTACCCACCCATTGAATCTCCTCCCACACCCCATGTACAATCTCACCTATCATGGACTCTATCCACCCATTGAATCCCCTCCCACACCCCATGTACACTCTCCCCTATCACAGAATCTACCCACCCATTGAATCTCCTCCCACACCCCATGTACAATCTCCCCTATCATGGACTCTATCCACCCATTGAATCCCCTCCCACACCCCATGTACACCCTCCCCTATCATGGACTCTATCCACCCATTGAATCTCCTCCCACACCCCATGTACACCCTCCCCTATCATGGACTCTATCCACCCATTGAATCACCTCCCACACCCCATGTACACTCTCCCCTATCACAGAATCTACCCACCCATTGAATCTCCTCCCACCGCCCAGGTACAATCTCCCCTATCACAGAATCTACCCACCCATTGAATCTCCTCCCACACCCCATGTACAATCTCCCCTATCACAGAATCTACCCACCCATTGAATCTCCTCCCACACCCCATGTACAATCTCCCCTATCACAGACTCTACCCACCCATTGAATCCCCTCCCACACCCCATGTACACTCTCCCCTATCACAGACTCTACCCACCCATTGAATCTCCTCCCATACGCCATGTACACTCTCCCCTATCACAGACTCTACCCACCCATTGAATCTCCTCCCACACCCCATGTACACTCTCCCCTATCACAGACTCTACCCACCCATTGAATCTCCTCCCACACCCCATGTACAATCTCCCCTATCATGGACTCTACCCACCCATTGAATCTCCTCCCACACCCCATGTACAATCTCCCCTATCACAGACTCTACCCACCCATTGAATCTCCTCCCACACCCCATGTACACTCTCCCCTATCACAGACTCTACCCACCCATTGAATCTCCTCCCACAGCCCATGTACAATCTCCCCTATCACAGAATCTACCCACCCACTGAATCTCCTCCCACAGCCCATGTACAATCTCCCCTATCACAGACTCTACCCACCCATTGAATCTCCTCCCACACCCCATGTACACTCCCCCCTATCACAGAATCTACCCACCCACTGAATCTCCTCCCACAGCCCATGTACAATCTCCCCTATCACAGACTCTACCCACCCATTGAATCTCCTCCCACAGCCCATGTACACTCTCCCCTATCACAGACTCTACCCACCCATTGAATCTCCTCCCACACCCCATGTACAATCTCCCCTATCACAGACTCTACCCACCCATTGAATCTCCTCCCACACCCCATGTACACTCTCCCCTATCACAGACTCTACCCACCCATTGAATCTCCTCCCACACCCCATGTACAATCTCCCCTATCACAGACTCTACCCACCCACTGAATCTCCTCCCACAGCCCATGTACACTCTCCCCTATCACAGACTCTACCCACCCATTGAATCTCCTCCCACACCCCATGTACAATCACCCCTATCACAGACTCTACCCACCCATTGAATCTCCTCCCACACCCCATGTACAATCACCCCTATCACAGACTCTACCCACCCATTGAATCTCCTCCCACACCCCATGTACAATCACCCCTATCACAGACTCTACCCACCCATTGAATCTCCTCCCACACCCCATGTACAATCACCCCTATCACAGAATCTACCCACTCATTGAATCTCCTCCCACACCCCATGTACAATCTCCCCTATCACAGAATCTACCCACCCATTGAATCTCCTCCCACACCCCATGTACAATCTCCCCTATCATGGATTCTATCCACCCATTGAATCCCCTCCCACACCCCATGTACACTCTCCCCTATCACAGAATCTACCCACCCATTGAATCTCCTCCCACACCCCATGTACAATCTCCCCTATCATGGACTCTATCCACCCATTGAATCCCCTCCCACACCCCATGTACACCCTCCCCTATCATGGACTCTATCCACCCATTGAATCTCCTCCCACACCCCATGTACACCCTCCCCTATCATGGACTCTATCCACCCATTGAATCACCTCCCACACCCCATGTACACTCTCCCCTATCACAGAATCTACCCACCCATTGAATCTCCTCCCACCGCCCAGGTACAATCTCCCCTATCACAGAATCTACCCACCCATTGAATCTCCTCCCACACCCCATGTACAATCTCCCCTATCACAGAATCTACCCACCCATTGAATCTCCTCCCACACCCCATGTACAATCTCCCCTATCACAGACTCTACCCACCCATTGAATCCCCTCCCACACCCCATGTACACTCTCCCCTATCACAGACTCTACCCACCCATTGAATCTCCTCCCATACCCCATGTACACTCTCCCCTATCACAGAATCTACCCACCCATTGAATCTCCTCCCACACCCCATGTACACTCTCCCCTATCACAGACTCTACCCACCCATTGAATCTCCTCCCACACCCCATGTACAATCTCCCCTATCATGGACTCTACCCACCCATTGAATCTCCTCCCACACCCCATGTACAATCTCCCCTATCACAGACTCTACCCACCCATTGAATCTCCTCCCACACCCCATGTACACTCTCCCCTATCACAGACTCTACCCACCCATTGAATCTCCTCCCACAGCCCATGTACAATCTCCCCTATCACAGAATCTACCCACTCACTGAATCTCATCCCACAGCCCATGTACAATCTCCCCTATCACAGACTCTACCCACCCATTGAATCTCCTCCCACACCCTATGTACACTCCCCCCTATCACAGAATCTACCCACCCACTGAATCTCCTCCCACAGCCCATGTACAATCTCCCCTATCACAGACTCTACCCACCCATTGAATCTCCTCCCACAGCCCATGTACACTCTCCCCTATCACAGACTCTACCCACCCATTGAATCTCCTCCCACACCCCATGTACAATCTCCCCTATCACAGACTCTACCCACCCATTGAATCTCCTCCCACACCCCATGTACACTCTCCCCTATCACAGACTCTACCCACCCATTGAATCTCCTCCCACACCCCATGTACAATCTCCCCTATCACAGACTCTACCCACCCATTGAATCTCCTCCCACACCCCATGTACAATCTCCCCTATCACAGACTCTACCCACCCATTGAATCTCCTCCCACACCCCATGTACAATCTCCCCTATCACAGACTCTACCCACCCACTGAATCTCCTCCCACACCCCATGTACAATCCCCCCTATCACAGACTCTACCCACCCATTGAATCTCCTCCCACACCCCATGTACAATCTCCCCTATCACAGACTCTACCCACCCATTGAATCTCCTCCCACACCCCATGTACAATCCCCCCTATCACAGAATCTACCCACCCATTGAATCTCCTCCCACACCCCATGTACAATCTCCCCTATCATGGACTCTACCCACCCATTGAATCTCCTCCCACACCCCATGAACAATCCCCCCTATCACAGAATCTACCCACCCATTGAATCTCCTCCCACACCCCATGTACAATCTCCCCTATCATGGACTCTACCCACCCATTGAATCTCCTCCCACACCCCATGTACAATCCCCCCTATCACAGAATCTACCCACCCATTGAATCTCCTCCCACACCCCATGTACAATCTCCCCTATCATGGACTCTACCCACCCATTGAATCTCCTCCCACACCCCATGTACAATCTCCCCTATCACAGAATCTACCCACCCACTGAATCTCCTCCCACACCCCATGTACAATCTCCCCTATCACAGACTCTACCCACCCACTGAATCTCCTCCCACACCCCATGTACAATCTCCCCTATCATGGACTCTACCCACCCATTGAATCTCCTCCCACACCCCATGTACAATCTCCCCTATCACAGACTCTACCCACCCACTGAATCTCCTCCCACACCCCATGTACAATCTCCCCTATCACAGAATCTACCCACCCACTGAATCTCCTCCCACACCCCATGTACAATCCCCCCTATCACAGATTCTACCCACCCATTGAATCTCCTCCCACACCCCATGTACAATCCCCCCTATCACAGACTCTACCCACCCACTGAATCTCCTCCCACACCCCATGTACAATCTCCCCTATCACAGACTCTACCCACCCATTGAATCTCCTCCCACACCCCATGTACAATCTCCCCTATCACAGACTCTACCCACCCATTGAATCTCCTCCCACACCCCATGTACAATCCCCCCTATCACAGAATCTACCCACCCACTGAATCTCCTCCCACACCCCATGTACAATCTCCCCTAGCACAGACTCTACCCACCCATTGAATCTCCTCCCACAGCCCATGTACACTCTCCCCTATCACAGACTCTACCCACCCATTGAATCTCCTCCCACACCCCATGTACAATCTCCCCTATCACAGACTCTACCCACCCATTGAATCTCCTCCCACACCCCATGTACAATCTCCCCTATCACAGACTCTACCCACCCATTGAATCTCCTCCCACACCCCATGTACAATCTACCCTATCACAGACTCTACCCACCCATTGAATCTCCTCCCACACCCCATGTACAATCTCCCCTATCACAGACTCTACCCACCCATTGAATCTCCTCCCACAGCCCATGTACAATCTCCCCTATCACAGACTCTACCCACCCATTGAATCTCCTCCCACAGCCCATGTACACTCTCCCCTATCACAGACTCTACCCACCCACTGAATCTCCTCCCACACCCCATGTACAATCTCCCCTATCACAGACTCTACCCACCCATTGAATCTCCTCCCACACCCCATGTACACTCTCCCCTATCACAGACTCTACCCACCCATTGAATCTCCTCCCACACCCCATGTACAATCTCCCCTATCACAGACTCTACCCACCCATTGAATCTCCTCCCACACTCCATGTACAATCTCCCCTATCACGGACTCTACCCACCCATTGAATCTCCTCCCACACCCCATGTACAATCTCCCCTATCATGGACTCTATCCACCCATTGAATCTCCTCCCACACCCCATGTACAATCCCCCCTATCACAGAATCTACCCACCCACTGAATCTCCTCCCACAGCCCATGTACACTCTCCCCTAGCACAGACTCTACCCACCCATTGAATCTCCTCCCACAGCCCATGTACACTCTCCCCTATCACAGACTCTACCCACCCACTGAATCTCCTCCCACACCCCATGTACAATCTCCCCTATCACAGACTCTACCCACCCATTGAATCTCCTCCCACACCCCATGTACACTCTCCCCTATCACAGACTCTACCCACCCATTGAATCTCCTCCCACACCCCATGTACAATCTCCCCTATCACAGACTCTACCCACCCATTGAATCTCCTCCCACACTCCATGTACAATCTCCCCTATCACGGACTCTACCCACCCATTGAATCTCCTCCCACACCCCATGTACAATCTCCCCTATCACAGACTCTACCCACCCATTGAATCTCCTCCCACACCCCATGTACAATCTCCCCTATCATGGACTCTACCCACCCACTGAATCTCCTCCCACGCCCCATATACACTCTCCCCTATCACAGACTCTACCCACCCACTGAATCTCCTCCCACACCCCATGTACAATCTCCCCTATCATGGACTCTACCCTCCCATTGAATCTCCTCCCACACCCCATGTACAATCTCCCCCATCACAGACTCTACCCACCCACTGAATCTCCTCCCACACCCCATGTGCACTCTCCCCTATCACAGGCTCTACCCACCCATTGAATCTCCTCCCACACCCCATGTACAATCTCCCCTATCACAGACTCTACCCACCCACTGAATCTCCTCCCACACTCCATGTACAATCTCCCCTATCACAGACTCTACCCACCCATTGAATCTCCTCCCACACCCCATGTACAATCTCCCCTATCACGGAATCTACCCACCCATTGAATCTCCTCCCACACCCCATGTGCACTCTCCCCTATCACAGGCTCTACCCACCCATTGAATCTCCTCCCACACCCCATGTACACTCTCCCCTATCACAGACTCTACCCACAATTCACAATTCACAATTCAAATCGCTTTATTGGCATGATAAGTTACATCTTATGTTGCCAAAGCATCAAAATACATATATGGTTTACCACATAAACGCAGTTCTATTCATACAGTGTATAAACAGGTATATCCCTGAGTGTATAAATATACATTCGCATTGTTTATATATATTCTTTTCTTAGTTTACTGGTTGGCTCTCTGTTCATGGCAAGCTGTAACATAGCGTGCCGCCAGTGTTATACAGCTTCTCTCCTCTCCCAGTAGGAATGGGAGTTTTTGGTTGTCATTCAGATTTCTGAAATCAGGGCATATTTGTGAGAATTTTTGGTAGAAATTCTCCCTGATGCCCTGATATTTTCCACAAGCTGTGAGGAAGTTCATCTCTGTCTCCACCACTCCCTGACTATAGTGCGAGCATATCCTGTCCTCTCTTGGCAGCCTGGTCTGCCTGTGTCTGCCTTTTTCGATCGCTAGGCTATGTTCGCTAAGTCTGTACCTTGTCAAGGTTCTTCTCAGTTTGTTATCCTTTACCATGGTCAGGTAATCAGCTATGTTGTATTGTCTGTTTAGGGCCAAGTAGCAATTGAGTTTGCTTTGGGTTTTTGTTGTTTCTGCCCAATATGTCAGATATTTTTCCTTTTGCTTAGCGACGATTGTGTTGGGTCGAATTCTTTGTGTTACCCTGTCACTGTCCTGGGGCTGGTTATTGTTAATATTGTTAGTAGTTACTTCACTGAGTCCCAGGACTAGTTGACTGAGGGTATTCTTCTTTATGGTCAGCTCTTGGCATTTCAGGGCGTCGTAGTGATAGCATTGGGGATTGCTCATTTGTAGGTGATTCCAAAATTTGGTGGCTCTTTTTTGGATAGTGATTATTAATGGATATTGGCCTAGTTCCGCCCTGCATGCATTGTTTACTGTTTTCCTTTGAGTCCGGAGGATACTTTTACAGAATTCTGCATGTAGGATCTCAATTGGGTGTTTGTCCCATTTTGCAAATTCTTGTTGAGTTAGCGGTCCCCATACCTCACTGCCATAGAGTGCAATTGGTTCAATTACTGATTTGAAAATTTTGAGCCAAATGCTAATTGGGATTTCTATTTGGATTGATTTTTTTGATGGCATAGAAAGCCCTTCTTGCTTTCTCTTTCAGTTCATTCACAGCCAGTTTGAAGTTTCCCGTAGAACTGATTTTTAAGCCCAAGTATGTGTAGTCAGTGGTTTGTTCAATTTTGGTTGTTCCTACTGTGAAATTTACCCACCCACTGAATCTCCTCCCACACTCCATGTACAATCTCCCCTATCACAGACTCTACCCACCCATTGAATCTCCTCCCACACCCCATGTACAATCTCCCCTATCACGGACTCGACCCACCCATTGAATCTCCTCCCACACCCCATGTGCACTCTCCCCTATCACAGGCTCTACCCACCCATTGAATCTCCTCCCACACCCCATGTACACTCTCCCCTATCACGGACTCTACCCACCCATTGAATCTCCTCCCACACCCCATGTACAATCTCCCCTATCATGGACTCTACCCACCCATTGAATCTCCTCCCACACCCCATGTACAATCTCCCCTATCACAGACTCTACGCACCCATTGAATCTCCTCCCACACCCCATGTACAATCTTCCCTATCACGGACTCTACACTCCCATTGAATCTCCTCCCACACCCCATGGACACTCTCCCCTATCATGGACTCTACCCACCCAATGAATCTCCTCCCACAGCCCATGTACAATCTCCCCTATCACAGACTCTACCCACCCATTGAATCTCCTCCCACCGCCCAGGTACAATCTCCCTTATCACAGACTCTACCCACCCATTTAATCTCCTCCCACAGCCCACATACAATCTCCCCTATCATGGACTCTACCCACCCATTGAATCTCCTCCCACACCCCATGTACAATCTCCCTTATCATGGACTCTACCCACCAATTGAATCTCCTCCCACACCCCATGTACAATCTCCCCTATCATGGACTCTACCCACCCATTGAATCTCCTCCCACACCCCATGTACAATCTCCCTTATCATGGACTCTACCCACCAATTGAATCTCCTCCCACACCCCATGTACAATCTCCCCTATCATGGACTCTACCCACCCATTGAATCTCCTCCCACACCCCATGTCCAATCTCCCCTATCATGGACTCTACCCATCCATTGAATCTCCTCCCACACCCCATGTACAATCTCCCTTATCACAGACTCTACCCACCCATTGAATCTCCTCCCACACCCCATGTACAATCTCCCCTGTCATGGACTCTACCCACCCATTGAATCTCCTCCCACCGCCCATGTACAATCTCCCTTATCACAGACTCTACCCACCCATGTAATCTCCTCCCACACCCCATGTACAATCTCCCTTATCATGGACTCTACCCACCCATTGAATCTCCTCCCACACCCCATGTACAATCTCCCCTATCACAGACTCTACCCACCCAATGAATCTCCTCCCACACCCCATGTACAATCTCCCCTATCATGGACTCTACCCACCCATTGAAGCTCCTCCCACAGCCCATGTACAATCTCCCCTATCACAGACTCTACCCACCCATTGAATCTCCTCCCACACCCCATGTACACTCTCCCCTATCACAGACTCTACCCACCCATTAATATCCTCCCACAGCCCATGTACACTCTCCCCTATCACAGACTCTACCCACCCATTGAATCTCCTCCCACACCCCATGTACAATCCCCCCTATCATGGACTCTACCCACCCATTGAATCTCCTGCCACACCCCATGTACAATCTCCCCTATCACAGACTCTACCCACCCATTGAATCTCCTCCCACACCCCTTGTACAATCTCCCCTATCATGGACTCTACCCACCCATTGAATCTCCTCCCACAGCCCATGTACACTCTCCCCTGTCATCGACTCTACCCATCCATTGAATCTCCTCCCACAGCCCATGTACAATCTCCCCTATCACAGACTCTACCCACCCATTGAATCTCCTCCCACAGCCCATGTACAATCTCCCCTATCATGGACTCTACCCACCCATTGAATCTCCTCCCACACTACATGTACAATCTCCCCTATCATGGACTCTACCCACGCATTGAATCTCCTACCACACCCCATGTACAGTCTCCCCTATCATGGACTCTACCCACTCATTGAATCTCCTTCCACACCCCATGTACAATCTCCGCTATCACAGACTCTACCCACCCATTGAATCTCCTCCCACAGCCCATGTACAATCCCCCCTATCATGGAGTCTACCCACCCATTGAATCTCCTCCCACACCCCATGTACACTCTCCCCTATCATGGACTCTACCCACCCACTGAATCTCCTCCCACAGCCCATGTACAATCTACCCTATCACGGACTCTACCCACCCATGGAATCTCCTCCCACATCCCATGTACAATCTCCCCTATCACAGACTCTGCCCACCCATTGAATCTCCTCCCACACCCCATGTACACTCTCCCCTATCATGGAGTCTACCCACCCATTGAATCTCCTCCCACACCCCATGTACAATCTACCCTATCATGGGCTCTATCCACCCATTGAATCAACTCCCACACCCCATGTACAATCTCCCCTATCATGGACTCTATCCACCCATTGAATCTCCTCCCACACCCCATGTACAATCTCCCCTATCATGGACTCAACCCACCCATTGATTCTCCTCCCACACCCCATGTACAATCTCCCCTATCATGGACTCTACCCACCCATTGAATATCCTCCCACACCCCATGTACAGTCTTTCCTATCATGGACTCTACCCACCCATTGTTTCTCCTCCCACACCCCATGTACAATCCCCCCTATCATGGACTCTACACACCCATTGAATCTCCTCCCACACCCCATGTACACTCCCCCCTATCATGGAATCTACCCACACGTTGAATCTCCTCCCACAGCCCATGTACAATCTCCCCTATCACAGACTCTACCCACCCATTGAATCTCCTCCCACACCCCATGTACAATCTCCCCTATCATGGACTCTATCCACCCATTGAATCTCCTCCCACACCCCATGTACAATCTCCCCTATCATGGACTCTATCCACCCATTGAATCTCCTCCCACACCCCATGTACAATCTCCCCTATCATGGACTCTACCCACCCATTGATTCTCCTCCCACACCCCATGTACAATCTCCCCTATCATGGACTCTACCCACCCATTGAATATCCTTCCACACCCCATGTACAATCTTTCCTATCATGGACTCCACCCACCCATTGAATCTCCTCCCACAGCCCATGTACAATCTCCCCTATCACAGACTCCACCCACCCACTGAATATCCTCCCACACCCCATGTACAATCTCCCCTATCATGGACTCTACCCACCCATTGAATCTCCTCCCACAGCCCATGTACACTCTCCCCTATCATGGACGCTACCCACCCATTGAATCTCCTCCCTCACCCCAGGTACTATCTCCCCTATCATGGACTCTACCACCCATTGAATCTCCTCCCACCGCCCAGGTACAATCTCCCTTATCACAGACTCTACCCACCCATTTAATCTCCTCCCACAGCCCACGTACAATCTCCCCAATCATGGACTCTACCCACCCATTGAATCTCCTCCCACACCCCATGTACAATCTCCCTTATCATGGACTCTACCCACCAATTGAATCTCCTCCCACACCCCATGAACAATCTCCCCTATCATGGACTCTACCCACCCATTGAATCTCCTCCCACACCCCATGTACAATCTCCCCTATCATGGACTCCACCCACACATTGAATCTCCTCCCACACCCCATGTACAATCTCCCTTATCACAGACTCTACCCACCCATTGAATCTCCTCCCACACCCCATGTACAATCTCCCCTATCACAGACTCTACCCACCCATTGAATCTCCTCCCACACCCCATGTACTACCTCCCCTATCACAGAACCTACCCACCCATTGAATCTCCTCCCACACCCCATGTACCATCTCCCCTATCACAGACTCTACCCACCCATTGAATCTCCTCCCACACCCCATGTACAATCTCCCCTATCACAGACTCTAACCACCCATTGAATCTCCTCCCACACCCCATGCACACTCTCCCCTATCACAGACTCCACCCACCCACTGAATCTCCTCCCACACTCCATGTACAATCTCCCCTATCACAGACTCGACTCACCGATTGAATCTCCTCCGACACCCCATGTACAATCACCCCTATCACGGACTCTACCCACGCATTGAATCTCCTCCCACACCCCATGTACACTCTCCCCTATCACAGACTCTACCCACCCATTGAATCTCCTCCGACACCCCATGTACAATCTCCCCTATCACGGACTCTACCCACCCATTGAATCTCCTCCCACACCCCATGTACACTCTCCCCAATCACAGACTCTACCCACCCATTGAATCTCCTCCCACAGCCCATGTACACTCTCCCCTATCACGGACTCTATACACCCATTGAATCTCCTCCCACACCCCATGTACAATCTCCCCTATCATGGACTCTACCCACCCATTGAATCCCCTCCCACAGCCCATGTCCAATCTCCCCTATCACAGACTCTACCCACCCATTGAATCTCCTCCCACACCCCATGTACACTCTCCCCTATCATGGACTATACCCACCCATTGAATCTCCTCCCACAGCCCATGTACACTCTCCCCTATCACGGACTCTACACACCCATTGAATCTCCTCCCACACCCCATGTACAATCTCCCCTATCATGGACTCTACCCACCCATTGAATCCCCTCCCACAGCCCATGTACAATCTCCCCTATCACAGACTCTACCCACCCATTGAATCTCCTCCCACACCCCTTGTACAATCTCCCCTATCATGGACTATACCCACCCATTGAATCTCCTCCCACAGCCCATGTACACTCTCCCCTGTCATCGACTCTACCCACCCATTGAATCTCCTCCCACAGCCCATGGACAATCTCCCCTATCACAGACTCTACCCACCCATTGAATCTCCTCCCACAGCCCATGTACAATCTCCCCTATCATGGACTCTACCCACCCATTGAATCTCCTCCCACACTACATGTACAATCTCCCCTATCATGGACTCTACCCACGCATTGAATCTCCTCCCAAACCCCATGTACAGTCTCCCCTATCATGGACTCTACCCACTCATTGAATCTCCTTCCACACCCCATGCACAATCTCCGCTATCACAGACTCTACCCACCCATTGAATCTCCTCCCACAGCCCATGTACAATCCCCCCTATCATGGAGTCTACCCACCCATTGAATCTCCTCCCACACCCCATGTACACTCTACCCTATCATGGACTCTACCCACCCACTGAATCTCCTCCCACAGCCCATGTACAATCCCCCCTATCATGGAGTCTACCCACCCATTGAATCTCCTCCCACACCCCATGTACACTCTACCCTATCATGGACTCTACCCACCCATTGAATCTCCTCCCACAGCCTATGCACAATCTCCCCTTTCACAGACTCTACCCACCCATTGAATCTCCTCCCACACCCCATGTACAATCTCCCCTATCACAGACTCTACCCACCCATGGAATCTCCTCCCACACCCCATGTACAATCTCCCCTATCACAGACTCTGCCCACCCATTGAATCTCCTCCCACACCCCATGTACAAACTCCCCTATCAAGGACTCTACCCACCCATTGAATCTCCTCCCACAGCCCATGTACACTCTCCCCTATCATGGACTATACCCACCCAATGAATCTCCTCCCACACCCCATGTACAATCTACCCTATCATGGACTCTATCCACCCATTGAATCTCCTCCCACACCCCATGTACAATCTCCCCTATCATGGACTCTATCCACCCGTTGAATCTCCTCCCACACCCCATGTACAATCTCCCCTATCATGGACTCTACCCACCCACTGATTCTCCTCCCACACCCCATGTACAATCTCCCCTATCATGGACTCTACCCACCCATTGAATATCCTCCCACACCCCATGTACAATCTTTCCTATCATGGACTCTACCCACCCATTGTTTCTCCTCCCACACCCCATGTACAATCTCCCCTATCATGGAATCTACCCTCCCATTGAATCTCCTCCCACACCCCATGTACAATCCCCCCTATCATGGACTCTACACACCCATTGAATCTCCTCCCACACCCCATGTACACTCTCCCCTGTCATGGAATCTACCCACACGTTGAATCTCCTCCCACAGCCCATGTACAATCTCCCCTATCATGGACTCTATCCACCCATTGGATCTCCTCCCACACCCCATGTACAATCTCCCCTATCATGGACTCTACCCACGCATTGATTCTCCTCCCACACCCCATGTACAACGTCCCCTATCATGGACTCTACCCACCCATTGAATATCCTCCCACACCCCATGTACAATCTTTCCTATCATGGACTCTACCCACCCATTGAATCTCCTCCCAGAGCCCATGTAAAATCTCCCCTATCACAGACTCTACCAACCCACTGAATATCCTCCCACACCCCATGTCCAATCTCCCCTATCATGGACTCTACCCACCCATTGAATCTCCTCCCACACCCCTGTACTACCTCCCCTATCACAGAACCTACCCACCCATTGAATCTCCTCCCACACCCCATGTACCATCTCCCCTATCACAGACTCTACCCACCCATTGAATCTCCTCCCACACCCCATGTACAATCGCCCCTATCACAGACTCTAACCACCCATTGAATCTCCTCCCACACCCCATGCACACTCTCCCCTATCACAGACTCTACCCACCCACTGAATCTCCTCCCACACTCCATGTACAATCTCCCCTATCACAGACTCTACTCACCGATTGAATCTCCTCCGACACCCCATGTACAATCACCCCTATCACGGACTCTACCCACGCATTGAATCTCCTCCCACACCCCATGTACACTCTCCCCTATCACAGACTCTACCCACCCATTGAATCTTCTCCCACACCCCATGTACAATCTCCCCTATCACGGACTCTACCCACCCATTGAATCTCCTCCCACACCCCATGTACACTCTCCCCTATCACAGACTCTACCCACCCATTGAATCTCCTCCCACAGCCCATGTACACGCTCCCCTATCACGGACTCTACCCACCCATTGAATCTCCTCCCACACCCCATGTACAATCTCCCCTATCATGGACTCTACCCACCCATTGAAACCCCTCCCACAGCCCATGTACAATCTCCCCTATCACAGACTCTACCCACCCATTGAATCTCCTCCCACACCCCATGTACAATCTCCCCTATCACCGATTCTACCCACCCATTGAATCTCCTCCCGCACCCCTTGTACAATCTCCCCTATCATGGACTATACCCACCCATTGAATCTCCTCCCACAGCCCATGTACACTCTCCCCTGTCATCGACTCTACCCACCCATTGAATCTCCTCCCACAGCCCATGTACAATCTCCCCTATCACAGACTCTACCCACCCATTGAATCTCCTCCCACAGCCCATGTACAATCTCCGCTATCACAGACTCTACCCACCCATTGAATCTCCTCCCACAGCCCATGTACAATCCCCCCTATCATGGAGTCTACCCACCCATTGAATCTCCTCCCACACCCCATGTACACTCTACCCTATCATGGACTCTACCCACCCACTGAATCTCCTCCCACAGCCCATGTACAATCAACCCGATCACAGACTCTACCCACCCATGGAATCTCCTCCCACACCCCATGTACAATCTCCCCAATCACAGACTCTGCCCACCCATTGAATCTCCTCCCACACCCCATGTACAAACTCCCCTATCAAGGACTCTACCCACCCATTGATTCTCCTCCCACACCCCAGGTACACTCTCCCCTATCATGGACTATACCCACCCAATGAATCTCCTCCCACACCCCATGTACAATCTACCCTATCATGGACTCTATCCACCCATTGAATCTCCTCCCACACCCCATGTACAATCTCCCCTATCATGGACTCTATCCACCCGTTGAATCTCCTCCCACACCCCATGTACAATCTCCCCTATCATGGACTCTACCCACCCATTGATTCTCCTCCCACACCCCATGTACAATCTCCCCTATCATGGACTCTACCCACCCATTGAATATCCTCCCACACCCCATGTACAATCTTTCCTATCATGGACTCTACCCACCCATTGTTTCTCCTCCCACATCCCATGTCCAATCTCCCCTATCATGGAATCTACCCTCCCATTGAATCTCCTCCCACACCCCATGTACAATCCCCCCTATCATGGACTCTACACACCCATTGAATCTCCTCCCACACCCCATGTACACTCTCCCCTATCATGGAATCTACCCACACGTTGAATCTCCTCCCACAGCCCATGTACAATCTCCCCTATCACAGACTCTACCCACCCATTGAATCTCCTCCCACACCCCATGTACAATCTCCCCTATCATGGACTCTATCCACCCATTGAATCTCCTCCCACACCCCATGTACAATCTCCCCGATCATGGACACTATCCACCCATTGAATCTCCTCCCACACCCCATGTACAATCTCCCCTATCATGGACTCTACCCACCCATTGATTCTCCTCCCACACCCCATGTACAATCTCCCCTATCATGGACTCTACCCACCCATTGAATATCCTCCCACACCCCATGTACAATCTTTCCTATCATGGACTCTACCCACCCATTGAATCTTCTCCCACAGCCCATGTAAAATCTCCCCTATCACAGACTCTACCAACCCACTGAATATCCTCCCACACCCCATGTACAATCTCCCCTATCATGGACTCTACCCACCCATTGAATCTCCTCCCACAGCCCATGTACACTCTCCCCTATCACAGACTCTACCCACCCATTGAATCTCCTCCCTCACCCCATGTAAAATCTCCCCTATCATGGACTCTACCCACCCATTGAATCTCCTCCCACCGCCCAGGTACAATCTCCCTTATCACAGACTCTACCCACCCATTTAATCTCCTCCCACAGCCCACGTACAATCTCCCCTATCAGGGACTCTACCCACCCATTGAATCTCCTCCCACACCCCATGTACAATCTCCCTTATCATGGACTCTACCCACCAATTGAATCTCCTCCCACACCCCATGTACAATCTCCACTATCATGGACTCTACCCACCCATTGAATCTCCTCCCACACCCCATGTACAATCTCCCTTATCATGGACTCTACCCACCAATTGAATCTCCTCCCACACCCCATGTACACTCTCCCCTATCACAGACTCTACCCACCCATTGAATCTCCTCCCACACCCCATGTACAATCTTTCCTATCATGGACTCTACCCACCCATTGTTTCTCCTCCCACACCCCATGTACAATCTCCCCTATCATGGAATCTACCCTCCCATTGAATCTCCTCCCACACCCCATGTACAATCCCCCCTATCATGGACTCTACACACCCATTGAATCTCCTCCCACACCCCATGTACACTCTCCCCTATCATGGACTCTACCCACCCATTGAATCTCCTCCCACACCCCATGTACAATCTCCCCTATCATGGACTCTACCCACCCATTGAATCTCCTCCCACACCCCATGTACAATCTCCCCTATCACAGACTCTACCCACCCATTGAATCTCCTCCCACACCCCTTGTACAATCTCCCCTATCATGGACTCTACCCACCCATTGAATCTCCTCCCACACCCCATGTACACTCTCCCCTGTCATCGACTCTACCCATCCATTGAATCTCCTCCCACAGCCCATGTACAATCTCCCCTATCATGGACTCTACCCACCCATTGAATCTCCTCCCACACTACATGTACAGTCTACCCTATCATGGACTCTACCCACTCATTGAATCTCCTTCCACACCCCATGTACAATCTCCGCTATCACAGACTCTACCCACCCATTGAATCTCCTCCCACAGCCCATGTACAATCCCCCCTATCATGGAGTCTACCCACCCATTGAATCTCCTCCCACACCCCATGTACACTCTCCCCTATCATGGACTCTACCCACCCATTGAATCTCCTCCCTCACCCCATGTAAAATCTCCCCTATCATGGACTCTACCCACCCATTGAATCTCCTCCCACCGCACAGGTACAATCTCCCTTATCACAGACTCTACCCACCCATTTAATATCCTCCCACAGCCCACGTACAATCTCCCCTATCAGGGTCTCTACCCACCCATTGAATCTCCTCCCACACCCCATGTACAATCTCCCTTATCATGGACTCTACCCACCAATTGAATCTCCTCCCACACCCCATGTACAATCTCCACTATCATGGACTCTACCCACCCATTGAATCTCCTCCCACACCCCATGTACAATCTCCCTTATCATGGACTCTACCCACCAATTGAATCTCCTCCCACACCCCATGTACACTCTCCCCTATCACAGACTCTACCCACCCATTGAATCTCCTCCCACACCCCATGTACAATCTTTCCTATCATGGACTCTACCCACCCATTGTTTCTCCTCCCACACCCCATGTACAATCTCCCCTATCATGGAATCTACCCTCCCATTGAATCTCCTCCCACACCCCATGTACAATCCCCCCTATCATGGACTCTACACACCCATTGAATCTCCTCCCACACCCCATGTACAATCTCCCCTATCATGGACTCTACCCACCCATTGAATCTCCTCCCACACCCCATGTACAATCTCCCCTATCACAGACTCTACCCACCCATTGAATCTCCTCCCACACCCCTTGTACAATCTCCCCTATCATGGACTCTACCCACCCATTGAATCTCCTCCCACAGCCCATGTACACTCTCCCCTGTCATCGACTCTACCCATCCATTGAATCTCCTCCCACAGCCCATGTACAATCTCCCCTATCATGGACTCTACCCACGCATTGAATCTCCTTCCACACCCCATGTACAATCTCCGCTATCACAGACTCTACCCACCCATTGAATCTCCTCCCACAGCCCATGTACAATCCCCCCTATCATGGAGTCTACCCACCCATTGAATCTCCTCCCACACCCCATGTACACTCTCCCCTATCATGGACTCTACCCACCCACTGAATCTCCTCCAACAGCCCATGTACAATCTCCCCTATCACAGACTCTACCCACCCATGGAATCTCCTCCCACATCCCATGTACAATCTTCCCTATCACAGACTCTGCCCACCCATTGAATCTCCTCCCACACCCCATGTACAAACTCCCCTATCAAGGACTCTACCCACCCATTGATTCTCCTCCCACACCCCATGTACACTCTCCCCTATCATGGAGTCTACCCACCCATTGAATCTCCTCCCACACCCCATGTACAATCTACCCTATCATGGACTCTATCCACCCATTGAATCTCCTCCCACACCCCATGTACAATCTCCCCTATCATGGACTCTATCCCCCCATTGAATCTCCTCCCACACCCCATGTACAATCTCCCCTATCATGGACTCAACCCACCCATTGATTCTCCTCCCACACCCCATGTACAATCTCCCCTATCATGGACTCTACCCACCCATTGAATATCCTCCCACACCCCAGGTACAATCTTTCCTATCATGGACTCTACCCACCCCTTGTTTCTCCTCCCACACCCCATGTACAATCCCCCCTATCATGGACTCTACACACCCATTGAATCTCCTCCCACACCCCATGTACACTCTCCCCTATCATGGAATCTAACCACACGTTGAATCTCCTCCCACAGCCCATGTACAATCTCCCCTATCACAGACTCTACCCACCCATTGAATCTCCTCCCACACCCCATGTACAATCTCCCCTATCATGGACTCTATCCACCCATTGAATCTCCTCCCACACCCCATGTACAATCTCCCCTATCATGGACTCTACCCACCCATTGAATCTCCTCCCACACCCCATGTACAATCTCCCCTATCACAGACTCTACCCACCCATTGAATCTCCTCCCACACCCCATGTACAATCTCCCCTATCATGGACTCTACCCACCCATTGATTCTCCTCCCACACCCCATGTACAATCTCCCCTATCATGGACTCTACCCACCCATTGAATATCATCCCACACCCCATGTACAATCTTTCCTATCATGGACTCTACCCACCCATTGAATCTCCTCCCACAGCCCATGTACAATCTCCCCTATCACAGACTCCACCCACCCACTGAATATCCTCCCACACCCCATGTACAATCTCCCCTATCATGGACTCTACCCACCCATTGAATCTCCTCCCACAGCCCATGTACACTCTCCCCTATCATGGACGCTACCCACCCATTGAATCTCCTCCCTCACCCCATGTACTATCTCCCCTATCATGGACTCTACCCACCCATTGAATCTCCTCCCACCACCCAGGTACAATCTCCCTTATCACAGACTCTACCCACCCATTTAATCTCCTCCCACAGCCCACGTACAATCTCCCCTATCATGGACTCTACCCACCCATTGAATCTCCTCCCACACCCCATGTACAATCTCCCTTATCATGGACTCTACCCACCAATTGAATCTCCTCCCACACCCCATGAACAATCTCCCCCATCATGGACTCTACCCACCCATTGAATCTCCTCCCACACCCCATGTACAATCTCCCCTATCATGGACTCTACCCACACATTGAATCTCCTCCCACACCCCATGTACAATCTCCCTTATCACAGACTCTACCCACCCATTGAATCTCCTCCCACACCCCTGTACAACCTCCCCTATCACAGACCCTACCCACCCATTGAATCTCCTCCCACACCCCATGTACCATCTCCCCTATCACAGACTCTACCCACCCATTGAATCTCCTCCCACACCCCATGTACAATCTCCCCTATCACAGACTCTAACCACCCATTGAATCTCCTCCCACACCCCATGTACACTCTCCCCTATCACTGACTCTACCCACCCACTGAATCTCCTCCCACACTCCATGTACAATCTCCCCTATCACAGACTCTACCCACCCATTGAATCTCCTCCCACAGCCCATGTACAATCTCCCCTATCACAGACTCTACCCACCCATTGAATCTCCTCCCACAGCCCATGTACATTCTCCCCTATCATGGACTCTACCCACCCATTGAATCTCCTCCCACACTACATGTACAATCTCCCCTATCATGGACTCTACCCACGCATTGTATCTCCTCCCACACCCCATGTACAGTCTCCCCTATCATGGACTCTACCCACCCATTGAATCTCCTCCCACACTACATGTACAATCTCCCCTATCATGGACTCTACCCACGCATTGTATCTCCTCCCACACCCCATGTACAGTCTCCCCTATCATGGACTCTACCCACTCATTGAATCTCCTTCCACACCCCATGTACAATCTCCGCTATCACTGACTCTACCCACCCATTGAATCTCCTCCCACAGCCCATGTACAATCCCCTCTATCATGGAGTCTACCCACCCATTGAATCTCCTCCCACACCCCATGTACACTCTACCCTATCATGGACTCTACCCACCCACTGAATCTCCTCCCACAGCCCATGTACAATCAACCCTATCACAGACTCTACCCACCCATGGAATCTCCTCCCACACCCCATGTACAATCTCCCCTATCACAGACTCTGCCCACCCATTGAATCTCCTCCCACACCCCATGTACAAACTCCCCTATCAAGGACTCTACCCACCCATTGATTCTCCTCCCACACCCCATGTACACTCTCCCCTATCATGGACTCTACCCACCCAATGAATCTCCTCCCACACCCCATGTACAATCTACCCTATCATGGACTCTCCCCACCCATTGATTCTCCTCCCACACCCCATGTACAATCTCCCCTATCATGGACTCTACCCACCCATTGAATATTCTCCCACACCCCATGTACAATCTTTCCTATCATGGACTCTACCCACCCATTGTTTCTCCTCCCACACCCCATGTACAATCTCCCCTATCATGGAATCTACCCTCCCATTGAATCTCCTCCCACACCCCATGTACAATCCCCCCTATCATGGGCTCTGCACACCCATTGAATCTCCTCCCACACCCCATGTACACTCTCCCCTATCATGGAATCTACCCACACGTTGAATCTCCTCCCACAGCCCATGTACAATCTCCCCTATCACAGACTCTACCCACCCATTGAATCTCCTCCCACACCCCATGTACAATCTCCCCTATCATGGACTCTATCCACCCATTGAATCTCCTCCCACACCCCATGTACAATCTCCCCTATCATGGACTCTATCCACCCATTGAATCTCCTCCCACACCCCATGTACAATCTCCCCTATCATGGACTCTACCCACGCATTGATTCTCCTCCCACACCCCATGTACAATCTCCCCTATCATGGACTCTACCCACCCATTGAATAGCCTCCCACACCCCATGTACAATCTTTCCTATCATGGACTCTACCCACCCATTGAATCTCCTCCCACAGCCCATGTACAATCTCCCCTATCACAGACTCTACCAACCCACTGAATATCCTCCCACACCCCATGTACAATCTCCCCTATCATGGACTCTACCCACCCATTGAATCTCCTCCCACAGCCCATGTACACTCTCCCCTATCATGGACGCTACCCACCCATTGAATCTCCTCCCTCACCCCATGTAAAATCTCCCCTATCATGGACTCTACCCACCCATTGAATCTCCTCCCACCGCCCAGGTACAATCTCCCTTATCACAGACAATACAATAATACAATACAAATCGCTTTATTGGCATGATAAGGTACATCTTATGTTGCCAAAGCATCAAAATACATTTATGGTTGAACACATAAACGCGGTTCCATTCATACAGTGTATAAACAGGTATATCCCTGAGTTTATAAATATATTTTCGCCTTGTTTATATATACTCTTGTCTTAGTTTACTGGTTGTCCCTCTGTTCATGGCAAGCTGTAACATAGTGTGCCGCCAGTGTTACACAGCTTCTCTCCTCCCCCAGTAGGAATGGGAGTTTTTGGTTGTCAGTCAGATTTCTGAATTCAGGGCATATTTGTGAGAATTTTTGATAGAAATTCTCTCTGATGCCCTGATATTTTCCACAGGCTGTGAGGAAGTGCATCTCTGTCTCAACTACTCCCTGACTGCAGTGAGAGCATATCCTGTCTTCTCTTGGCAGCCTGGTCTGCCTGTGTCTGCCTTTTTCGATCGCTAGGCTATGTTCGCTAAGTCTGTACCTTGTCAAGGTTCTTCTCAGTTTGTTATCCTTTACCATGGTCAGGTAATCAGCTATGTTGTATTGTCTGTTTAGGGCCAAGTAGCAATTGAGTTTGCTTTGGGTTTTTGTTGTTTCTGCCCAATATGACAGATATTTTTCCTTTTGCTTAGCGACGATTGTGTTGGTTCGAATTCTTTGTGTTACCCTGTCACTGTCCTGGGGCTGGTTATTGTTAGTATTGTTATTAGTTACTTTATTGAGTCCCAGGACTAGTTGACTGAGGGTATTCTTCTTTATGGTCAGCTCTTGGCATTTCAGGGCGTCGTAGTGATAGCATTGGGGGTTGCTCATTTGTAGGTGATTCCAAAATTTGGTGGCTCTTTTTTGGATAGTGATTATTAATGGGTATTGGCCTAGTTCCGCCCTGCATGCGTTGTTTACTGTTTTCCTTTGAGTCCGGAGGATACTTTTACAGAATTCCGCATGTAGGATCTCAATTGGATGTTTGTCCCATTTTGCAAAATCTTGTTGTGTTAGTGGTCCCCAGACCTCACTGCCATAGAGTGCAATTGGTTCAATTACTGATTTGAAAATTTTGAGCCAAATGCTAATTGGGATTTCTATTTGGATTGATTTTTTGATGGCATAGAAAGCCCTTCTTGCTTTCTCTTTCAGTTCATTCACAGCCAGTTTGAAGTTTCCCGTAGAACTGATTTTTAAGCCCAAGTATGTGTAGTGAGTGGTTTGTTCAATTTTGGTTGTTCCTACTGTGAACTTTATTGTGGGTCCATGTTGTTTGGATCTTTGCTGGAACACAAGGACTTTGGTTTTTTGGGGATTTATTGTCAGGGCCCAAGTCTGGCAGTACGACTCCAGCAGGTCCAGGTTCTGCTGTAGACCCTCCTTAGTTGGTGACAGCAGAACCAGGTCGTCGGCATAGAGGAGGAATTTAACCTTGGATTCATATAGGGTGAGGCCGGGTGCTGTAGATTGTTCAAGTAGTTTTGCCAATCCATTAATGTAAATATTAAAGAGTGTCGGTGAGATTGGCGAGCCCTGCGTCACCCCCCGCCCCTGTGGGAAGTATTTTGTTTGTTTGTCTCCAATTTTAACTGCACATTTATTGTTTGTATACATTGATTTAATTACATCATATGTTTTACCTCCTACCCCGCTTTCGATAAGTTTCAGGAATAAACCGTCATGCCAGATGGAGTCGAAAGCCTTCTGGAAATCTACAAAGCATGCGTAGATTTTGCTTTTGTTATGGTGAACGTGTTTGTCAATTAGGGTCTGTAGGGTGAAGATATGATCGGATGTTCTATAGTTTGGCAGGAATCCAATTTGGCTTTTACTCAAGACATTGTGCTCTTCAAGGAAGTTTATAAGTCTTTTGTTTATGATGCTACAGAATACCTTCCCCAGGTTACTGTTTACACAGATGCCTCGATAGTTGTTTGGGTCGATTTTGTCCCCACTTTTGTATATGGGTGTTATGAGTCCTTTGTTCCAGATGTCAGGGAAATAACCGACACTCAGAACCAAGTTGAAGAGTTTTAGGATAGCCAGTTTCAGTTTGTCGTCTGCGTGTTTAATCATCTCGTTTAGTATGCCGTCTGTCCCGCAAGCTTTTCCTGGTCGCAGGTCCTTGAGTTTTTCAAGAAGTTCTTTTTCTGTTATTATGGCGTCTAGCGGGTTTTGGTTATCTTTTATGGCCATTTCAAGCTTTTCAAGTTTTTTGCGTATTTGGTGTTGCTCTGGTCCTAGTGTGTTTTTCTGGTATAATTTTTCAAAGTGGTTTACCCATGTGTCCCCATTTTGAATGGACAAATCGTCGTGTTGTTTTTTGTGTAGTGTTTTCAAGTTGTCCCAGAAACAATTCGACTCAATGGATTCCTCCATGGAGCTGAGTGTATTCTTAATAAATTGCTCTTTTTTGGTCCTGAGTGTGTTTCTGTATTGTGTTAGCGTCTGACAATAAGTAAGGCGTATTTCCTCGTTTTCTGGATGTCTGTGTTTTTGGTTTAATAGTTTTCTAAGTTTTTTCCTCATGTTATGGCAATCATGGTCAAACCATTTTTCATAGTTTTTTGTTTTGGGTTTGTTCTTGCGAGCTTTCAAGTTTGCATTTGTTGCCAAATTATCAAAAATATTGTTTAGTTTACTAACTGCCCGGTTTACGCCTTCTTTATTGTGAGTGTATATGTTATCCAGAAAGGTGTCTAAGAGAGCTTGAGTTGATGCATTGCTAATTGTTTTCTGGTATTTTTCCGTGTCGTTTTTGGCCCATCTGTACGATTTTTTGGTGTTGTACAGTTTACTGGGTTGTGTTTCTATGTTGTTTGTTTCTGTCTTTTTGAGAAACATAGTAATTTGACTGTGATCTGACAGTGTTGTTTGTGGTTTGACTGTGAATGCTCTGAAAGAGGATGGGTCTAAGTCTGTAATCATATAGTCTACTGTGCTGCAGCCAAGAGGTGAGCAATAGGTCGATCTTCCTAGGAGGTCTCCTATGAACCTACCATTGACAATGTACAGACCCAGGTTTCGACAGAGCTGTAGTAGCTGTTTACCATTGGTATTTGACTGCTTGTCGCAGTTATGCCTGTATGGAAGGGAAGGGATGTCAAAGTGGTTATTCCCGAATACGTAATTGTTTCCCTGATTATTGGTGAAGTCTGGTTCTTCGCCCGTTCTTGAATTGAGGTCCCCACAGATCAACACGTTCCCCTGGGCCTGGTATTGGATAATTTCCCCCTCCATGTTGGAGAAGGTGTCCTCTTTGTAGTACGGGGAATCGATTGGAGGGATATAAAGTGCGCAAATGTAAACATCTTGGGTGTTTGAGATAATCTCCCTCTCAAGTTTGAGCCACATATGGTTTTCGCCCTTTTTTATAAATTTGATGTAATTCTTAAGTTCTGTTTTAAACCAGATCAGTATGCCTCCGGAGTCTCTGCCTTGGGTTACACTTGGTAATTTATTGGAGGGGACCACTAGCTCAGTGTACCCTTGGGGACAGCCGGTGTGTCCTTTTCCTTTATACCAAGTTTCCTGTAAAATGATAATATCTAGATCTTTAGTTTCCTCTATGAACTCTGGGGTCCTACTCTTCACTTCTCGCAGTGAAGAGCGTAGACCTTGGATATTCCAGGTCGAAATATATAAGGATTTCATGTTAAGTTTTATCTTTTTCTATGATAGGTTAAAGAGTGGTACGTGTTTGTCGTGTCTAAGTGTGGGGAAAAAAAAGATCACCCCAGTTGTCTACAAAAGTTAATACAATTTGGTTACAGTTCTTTCTATTAATTAGTCCTTGATCCATAAGGCGGAAGTAGATGCTGCTGCACATCTGCTTATTGTCTCTTAATGGATTGTTTCTGTCTGAGGTATTGCGTACGTCCTGTGCATCTCTCCCTCTGTCTGGCTGGTAGCGGTCCTATTCCCCTGTGGGACAGGAGTGGTGCAGGTCTGATAATGTTGTTTTGCATGGGGATCCTCTCCGGTCTCGGTTGGTGTGGTGGTGGTCTTTGTAGTGTTCCTGATATGTACCCCGCTGATCTCTGGTGGTCGGGGGGGGGTCCTCTTGGAGTCTGGGTATGGACCCGGTTAAAAGCGACGTCCTTCAGGGCTTTAGCAAAGATCGATATTTTTTGCCTTTGGATGTGGACGTGGTCGTAAAGACATTCTTCATCGAGGGTGGGGTGTTGGGCCAGGTGTACGTTGTGGTTTGATTCGCATTCTGTTGCTATGCTGGCATTTATCTCATGAATTGTCTTGTTGTTGAAGTCTGTTCTCGGCAATATTGTGGAAACAGTGATTCTAGTGTTTGGAAATGTACTGCTTGCCTTCCTAATCATTGCTCTGAGCGATGTTGCTACCTCTTTCTGTTTGGCCTTTAGGTCATTTGTGCCCGTGTGTATTATTATGTGTTGGGGGGAGCCTAATCTGGCTTTGGTCAGCCATCCCATGGCTCTGTCTGTTGTTGGGCACCAAATCTTTTCTACTTTACTTCTAGGGAAGAGCTTTTTCTCCCATAGAAATTTCCCATTTGAGTCTATGAGTATTACGACGTCAGCCTTGTTTGTGTTTACTGTCTGGTGGCTTTCGCCTGGACTCATAGTGTGTGTGCTGGGCTGGGGTGTCTGGTGTGTGCGTACCTCTTGTGAGCGGCTCGCTTGTGGTTCCATGGTGGTGGGGGAAGATTGCGAGTCAGCATGCTGGTCGGTCTGTGTGGCACCCCTTGTATTGTGTGTCTGTTGCTTTTGTTCCGTGTGGGAGTGCAGCCGTTCCGTCCGGCTCTGTCTTGTCTTATCTCTAGTCTCTGGTTGCTGGTCTAATGGTGTTTTCTCTCCTCTATGGCTCTCTTCTTTTTCCTGCAGCTCTTTCACCTGATTCTTAAGTAGATTCACCTGGTTATCAAGTCTATTCAGCTCTCTCTTGTGTCTCTCCCTCTCCTGCTTTTGTTTGTCATTCAATTTGAGGACCTCCTCTCTAAGTTTAACCATCTCTATCTCTAATTGATAAAATTTATCTTTTGGTTGTATCTGGCTGTGTGATCCCGGGGTATGTGTCTGGTCGGCCCTGGAAGGCTCACTCACTTCCTGGCTAGGCTCTACCCACTCTACCCACTCATTTAATCTCCTCCCACAGCCCACGTACAATCTCCCCTATCAGGGACTCTACCCACCCATTGAATCTCCTCCCACACCCCATGTACAATCTCCCTTATCATGGACTCTACCCACCAATTGAATCTCCTCCCACACCCCATGTACAATCTCCCCTATCATGGACTCTACCCACCCATTGAATCTCCTCCCACACCCCATGTACAATCTTTCCTATCATGGACTCAACCCACCCATTGTTTCTCCTCCCACACCCCATGTACAATCTCCCCTATCATGGAATCTACCCTCCCATTGAATCTCCTCCCACACCCCATGTACAATCCCCCCTATCATGGACTCTACACACCCATTGAATCTCCTCCCACACCCCATGTACACTCTCCCCTATCATGGACTCTACCCACCCATTGAATCTCCTCCCACACCCCATGTACAATCTCCCCTATCATGGACTCTACCCACCCATTGAATCTCCTCCCACACCCCATGTACAATCTCCCTTATCACAGACTCTACCCACCCATTGAATCTCCTCCCACACCCCTGTACAATCTCCCCTATCACAGACCCTACCCACTCATTGAATCTCCTCCCACACCCCATGTACAATCTCCCCTATCACAGACTCTACCCACCCATTGAATCTCCTCCCACACCCCATGCACAATCTCCCCTATCACAGACTCTAACCACCCATTGAATCTCCTCCCACACCCCATGTGCACTCTCCCCTATCACAGACTCTACCCACCCATTGAATCTCCTCCCACACTCCATGTACAATCTCCCCTATCACAAACTCTACCCACCGATTGAATCTCCTCCCACACCCCATGTACAATCACCCCTATCACGGACTCTACCCACGCATTGAATCTCCTCCCACACCCCATGTACACTCTCCCCTGTCACAGACTCTACCCACCCAATGAATCTCCTCCCACACCCCATGTACAATCTCCCCTATCACGGACTGTACCCACCCATTGAATCTCCTCCCACACCCCATGTACACTCTCCCCTATCACAGACTCTACCCACCCATTGAATCTCCTCCCACACCCCATGTACAATCACCCCTATCACGGACTCTACCCACCCATTGAATCTCCTCCCACACCCCATGTACAATCTCCCCTATCATGGACTCTACCTACCCATTGAATCTCCACCCACACCCCATGTACAATCTTCCCTATCACGGACTCTACCCTCCCATTGAATCTCCTCCCACACCCCATGTACACTCTCCCCTATCATGGACTCTACCCACCCAATGAATCTCCTCCCGCAGCCCATGTACAATCTCCCCAATCACAGACTCTACCCACCCATTGAATCTCCTCCCACACCCCATGTACACTCTCCCCTATCATGGACTCCACCCACCCAATGAATCTCCTCCCACAGCCCATGTACAATCTCCCCTATCATGGACTATACCCACCCATTGAATCTCCTCTCACAGCCCATGTACAATCTCCCCTATCACAGACTCTACCCACCCATTGAATCTCCCCCCACACCCCATGTACAATCTCCCCTATCATGGACTCTACCCACCCAATGAATCTCCTCCCACAGCCCATGTACACTCTCCCCTATCATGGACTCTACCCACCCAATGAATCTCCTCCCACACCCCATGTACAATCTCCCCTATCATGGAATCTACCCACCCATTGAATCTCCTCTCACAGCCCATGTACAATGTCCCCTATCACAGACTCTACCCACCCATTGAATTTCCCGCCACACCCCATGTACAATCTCCCCTTTCATGGGCTCTACCCACCCATTGAATCTCCTCCCACAGCCCATGTACACTCTCCCCTATCATGGACTCTACCCACGCATTGAATCTCCTCCCACCGCCCAGGTACAATCTCCCTTATCACAGACTCTACCCACCGATTTAATCTCCTCCCACAGCCCATGTACAATCTCCCCTATCATGGAGTCTACCCACCCATTGAATCTCCTCCCACACCTCATGTACAATCTCCCTTATCATGGACTCTACCCACCAATTGAATCTGCTCCCACACCCCATGTACAATCTCCCTTATCATGGATTCTACCCACCAATTGAATCTCCTCCCACACCCCATGTACAATCTCCCCTATCATGGACTCTACCCACCCATTGAATCTCCTCCCACACCCCATGTACAATGTCCCCTACCATGGACTCTACCCACCCATTGAATCTCCTCCCACACCCCATGTACAATCTCCCTTATCACAGACTCTACCCACCCATTGAATCTCCTCCCACACCCCATGTACAATCTCCCCTATCATGGAATCTACCCACCCATTGAATCTCCTCCCACCGCCCATGTACAATCTCCCTTATCACAGACTCTACCCACCCATTTAATGTCCTCCCACACCCCATGTACAATCTCCCTTATCATGGACTCTACCCCCCAATTGAATCTCCTCCCACACCCGATGTACAATCTACCCTATCATGGACTCTACCCACCCATTGAATCTCCTCCCACACCCCATGTACAACCTCCCCTATCACAGACTCTACCCACCCAATGAATCGCCTCCCACACCCCATGTACAATCTCCCCTATCATGGACTCTACCCACCCATTGAATCTCCTCCCACAGCCCATGTACAATCTCCCCTATCACAGACTCTACCCACCCATTGATATCCTCCCACAGCCCATGTACACTCTCCCCTATCACAGACTCTACCCACCCATTGAATCTCCTCCCACACCCCATGTACAATCTCCCCTATCATGGACTCTACCCACCCATTGAATCTCCTCCCACAGCCCATGCACAATCTACCCTTTCACAGACTCTACCCACCCATTTAATCTCCTCCCACACCCCATGTACAATCTCCCCTATCACAGACTCTACCCACCCATTGAATCTCCTCCCACACCCCTTGTACAATCTCCCCTATCATGGACTCTACCCACCCATTGAATCTCCTCCCACAGCCCATGTACAATCTCCCCTATGACAGACTCTACCCACCCATTGAATCTCATCCCACACCCCTTGTTCAATCTCCCCTATCACAGACTATACCCACCCATTGAATCTCCTCCCACAGCCCATGTACAATCTCCCCTATCATGGACTCTACCCACCCATTGAATCTCCTCCCACACTACATGTACAATCTCCCCTATCATGGACTCTACCCATGCATTGAATCTCCTCCCGCACCCCATGTACAGTCTCCCCTATCATGGACACTACCCACTCATTGAATCTCCTTCCACACCCCATGTACAATCTCCGCTATCACAGACTCTACACACCCATTGAATCTCCTCCCACAGCCCATGTACAATCCCCCCTATCATGGAGCCTACCCACCCATTGAATCTCCTCCCACACCCCATGTACACTCTCCCCTATCATGGACTCTACCCACCCACTGAATCTCCTCCCAGAGCCCATGTACAATCTCCCCTATCACTGACTCTACCCACCCACTGAATCTCCTCCCACACTCCATGTACAATCTCCCCTATAACAGACTCTACCCACCGATTGAATCTCCTCCAACACCCCATGTACAATCACCCCTAACACGGACTCTACCCACGCATTGAATCTCCTCCCACACCCCATGTACACTCTCCCCTATCACAGACTCTACCCACCCATTGAATCTCCTCCCACATCCCATGTACAATCTCCCCTATCATGGACTCTACCCACCCATTGAATCTCCTCCCACACCCCTTGTACACTCTCCCCTATCACAGACTCTACCCACCCATTGAATCTCCTCCCACAGCCCATGTACACTCTCCCCTATCACGGACTCTACCCACCCATTGAATCTCCTCCCACACCCCATGTACAATCTCCCCTATCATGGACTCTACCCACCCATTGAATCCCCTCCCACAGCCCATGTACAATCTCCCCTATCACAGACTCTACCCACCCATTGAATCTCCTCCCACACCCCATGTACAATCTCCCCTATCACCGATTCTACCCACCCATTGAATCTCCTCCCACACCCCTTGTACTATCTCCCCTGTCATCGACTCTACCCACCCATTGATTCTCCTCCCACAGCCCATGTACAATCTCCCCTATCACAGACTCTACCCACCCATTGAATCTCCTCCCACAGCCTATGTACAATCTCCCCTATCATGGACTCTACCCACCCATTGAATCTCCTCCCACACTACATGTACAATCTCCCCTATCATGGACTCTACCCACCCATTGAATCTCCTCCCACAGCCCATGTACAATCTCCCCTATCACAGACTCTACCCACCCATTAATATCCTCCCACAGCCCATGTACACTCTCCCCTATCACAGACTCTACCCACCCATTGAATCTCCTCCCACACCCCATGTACAATCTCCCCTATCATGGACTCTACCCACCCATTGAATCTCCTCCCACACCCCATGTACAATCTCCCCTATCACAGACTCTACCCACCCATTGAATCTCCTCCCACACCCCTTGTACAATCTCCCCTATCATGGACTCTACCCACCCATTGAATCTCCTCCCACAGCCCATGTACACTCTCCCCTGTCATCGACTCTACCCATCCATTGAAACTCCTCCCACAGCCCATGTACAATCTCACCTATCATGGACTCTACCCACCCATTGAATCTCCTCCCACACTACATGTACAATCTCCCCCATCATGGACTCTACCCACGCATTGAATCTCCTACCACACCCCATGTACAGTCTCCCCTATCATGGACTCTACCCACTCATTGAATCTCCTTCCACACCCCATGTACAATCTCCGCTATCACAGACTCTACCCACCCATTGAATCTCCTCCCACAGCCCATGTACAATCCCCCCTATCATGGAGTCTACCCACCCATTGAATCTCCTCCCACACCCCATGTACACTCTCCCCTATCATGGACTCTACCCACCCACTGAATCTCCTCCCACAGCCCATGTACAATCTCCCCTATCACAGACTCTACCCAGCCATGGAGTCTCCTCCCACATCCCATGTACAATCTCCCCTATCACAGACTCTGCCCACCCATTGAATCTCCTCCCACACCCCATGTACAAACTCCCCTATCAAGGACTCTACCCACCCATTGATTCTCTTCCTACACCCCATGTACACTCTCCCCTATCATGGAGTCTACCCACCCATTGAATCTCCTCCCACACCCCATGTACAATCTACCCCATCATGGACTCTATCCACCCATTGAATCTCCTCCCACACCCCATGTACAATCTCCCCTATCATGGACTCTATCCACCCATTGAATCTCCTCCCACACCCCATGTACAATCTCCCCTATCATGGCCTCAACCCACCCATTGATTCTCCTCCCACACCCCATGTACAATCTCCCCTATCATGGACTCTACCCACCCATTGAATATCCTCCCACACCCCATGTACAATCCCCCCTATCATGGACTCTACACACCCATTGAGTCTCCTCCCACACCCCATGTACACTCTCCCCTATCATGGAATCTAACCACACGTTGAATCTCCTCCCACAGCCCATGTACAATCTCCCCTATCACAGACTCTACCCACCCATTGAATCTCCTCCCACACCCCATGTACAATCTCCCCTATCATGGACTCTATCCACCCATTGAATCTCCTCCCACACCCCATGTACAATCTCCCCTATCATGGACTCTATCCACCCATTGAATCTCCTCCCACAGCCCATGTACAATCTCCCCTATCATGGACTCTACCCACCCATTGAATCTCCTCCCACACCCCATGTACAATCTTTCCTATCATGGACTCTACCCACCCATTGTTTCTCCTCCCACACCCCATGTACAATCTCCCCTATCATGGAAGCTACCCTCCCATTGAATCTCCTCCCACACCCCATGTACAATCCCCCCTATCATGGACTCTACACACCCATTGAATCTCCTCCCACACCCCATGTACACTCTCCCCTATCATGGACTCTACCCACCCATTGAATCTCCTCCCACACCCCATGTACAATCTCCCCTATCATGGACTCTACCCACCCATTGAATCTCCTCCCACACCCCATGTGCAATCTCCCTTATCACAGACTCTACCCACCCATTGAATCTCCTCCCACACCCCTGTACAATCTCCCCTATCACAGACCCTACCCACTCATTGAATCTCCTCCCACACCCCATGTACAATCTCCCCTATCACAGACTCTACCCACCCATTGAATCTCCTCCCACACCCCATGTACAATCTCCCCTATCACAGACTCTAACCACCCATTGAATCTCCTCCCACACCCCATGTGCACTCTCCCCTATCACAGACTCTACCCACCCATTGAATCTCCTCCCACACTCCATGTACAATCTCCCCTATCACAAACTCTACCCACCGATTGAATCTCCTCCCACACCCCATGTACAATCACCCCTATCACGGACTCTACCCACGCATTGAATCTCCTCCCACACCCCATGTACACTCTCCCCTGTCACAGACTCTACCCACCCATTGAATCTCCTCCCACACCCCATGTACAATCACCCCTATCACGGACTCCACCCACCCATTGAATCTCCTCCCACACCCCATGTACAATCTCCCCTATCATGGACTCTACCTACCCATTGAATCTCCACCCACACCCCATGTACAATCTTCCCTATCACGGACTCTACCCTCCCATTGAATCTCCTCCCACACCCCATGTACACTCTCCCCTATCATGGACTCTACCCACCCAATGAATCTCCTCCCGCAGCCCATGTACAATCTCCCCAATCACAGACTCTACCCACCCATTGAATCTCCTCCCACACCCCATGTACACTCTCCCCTATCATGGACTCCACCCACCCAATGAATCTCCTCCCACAGCCCATGTACAATCTCCCCTATCATGGACTATACCCACCCATTGAATCTCCTCTCACAGCCCATGTACAATCTCCCCTATCACAGACTCTACCCACCCATTGAATCTCCCCCCACACCCCATGTACACTCTCCCCTATCATGGACTCCACCCACCCAATGAATCTCCTCCCACAGCCCATGTACAAGCTCCCCTATCATGGACTATACCCACCCATTGAATCTCCTCCCACACCCCATGTACAATCTCCCCTATCATGGAATCTACCCACCCATTGAATCTCCCCCCACACCCCATGTACAATCTCCCCTATCATGGACTCTACCCACCCAATGAATCTCCACCCACACCCCATGTACAATCTTCCCTATCACGGACTCTACCCTCCCATTGAATCTCCTCCCACACCCCATGTACACTCTCCCCTATCATGGACTCTACCCACCCAATGAATCTCCTCCCGCAGCCCATGTACAATCTCCCCAATCACAGACTCTACCCACCCATTGAATCTCCTCCCACACCCCATGTACACTCTCCCCTATCATGGACTCCACCCACCCAATGAATCTCCTCCCACAGCCCATGTACAATCTCCCCTATCATGGACTATACCCACCCATTGAATCTCCTCTCACAGCCCATGTACAATCTCCCCTATCACAGACTCTACCCACCCATTGAATCTCCCCCCACACCCCATGTACAATCTCCCCTATCATGGACTCTACCCACCCAATGAATCTCCTCCCACAGCCCATGTACACTCTCCCCTATCATGGACTCTACCCACCCAATGAATCTCCTCCCACACCCCATGTACAATCTCCCCTATCATGGAATCTACCCACCCATTGAATCTCCTCTCACAGCCCATGTACAATCTCCCCTATCACAGACTCTACCCACCCATTGAATTTCCCGCCACACCCCATGTACAATCTCCCCTTTCATGGGCTCTACCCACCCATTGAATCTCCTCCCACAGCCCATGTACACTCTCCCCTATCATGGACGCTACCCACCCATTGAATCTCCTCCCACACCCCATGTACAATCTCCCCTATCATGGACTCTACCCACGCATTTAATCTCCTCCCACCGCCCAGGTACAATCTCCCTTATCACAGACTCTACCCACCCATTTAATCTCCTCCCACAGCCCATGTACAATCTCCCCTATCATGGAGTCTACCCACCCATTGAATCTCCTCCCACACCCCATGTACAATCTCCCTTATCATGGACTCTACCCACCAATTGAATCTGCTCCCACACCCCATGTACAATCTCCTCTATCATGGACTCCACCCACCCATTGAATCTCCTCCCACACCCCATGTACAATCTCGCTTATCATGGATTCTACCCACCAATTGAATCTCCTCCCACACCCCATGTACAATCTCCCCTATCATGGACTCTACCCACCCATTGAATCTCCTCCCACACCCCATGTACAATGTCCCCTACCATGGACTCTACCCACCCATTGAATCTCCTCCCACACCCCATGTACAATCTCCCCTATCACAGAGTCTACCCACCCATTGAATCTCCTCCCACACCCCATGTACAATCTCCCCTATCATGGACTCTACCCACCCATTGAATCTCCTCCCACCGCCCATGTACAATCTCCCTTATCACAGACTCTACCCACCCATTTAATGTCCTCCCACACCCCATGTACAATCTCCCTTATCATGGACTCTACCCCCCAATTGAATCTCCTCCCACACCCGATGTACAATCTACCCTATCATGGACTCTACCCACCCATTGAATCTCCTCCCACACCCCATGTACAACCTCCCCTATCACAGACTCTACCCACCCAATGAATCGCCTCCCACTCCCCATGTACAATCTCCCCTATCATGGACTCTACCCACCCATTGAATCTCCTCTCACAGCCCATGTACAATCTCCCCTATCACAGACTCTACCCACCCATTGATATCCTCCCACAGCCCATGTACACTCTCCCCTATCACAGACTCTACCCACCCATTGAATCTCCTCCCATACCCCATGTACAATCTCCCCTATCATGGACTCTACCCACCCATTGAATCTCCTCCCACAGCCCATGCACAATCTCCCCTTTCACAGACTCTACCCACCCATTGAATCTCCTCCCACACCCCATGTACAATCTCCCCTATCACAGACTCTACCCACCCATTGAATCTCCTCCCACACCCCATGTACAATCTCCCCTATCACAGACTCTACCCACCCATTGAATCTCCTCCCACAGCCCATGTACACTCTCCCCTGTCATCGACTCCACCCACCCATTGAATCTCCTCCCACAGCCCATGTACAATCTCCCCTATCACAGACTCTACCCACCCATTGAATCTCCTCCCACAGCCCATGTACATTCTCCCCTATCATGGACTCTACCCACCCATTGAATCTCCTCCCACACTACATGTACAATCTCCCCTATCATGGACTCTACCCACGCATTGTATCTCCTCCCACACCCCATGTACAGTCTCCCCTATCATGGACTCTACCCACCCATTGAATCTCCTCCCACACTACATGTACAATCTCCCCTATCATGGACTCTACCCACGCATTGTATCTCCTCCCACACCCCATGTACAGTCTCCCCTATCATGGACTCTACCCACTCATTGAATCTCCTTCCACACCCCATGTACAATCTCCGCTATCACAGACTCTACCCACCCATTGAATCTCCTCCCACAGCCCATGTACAATCCCCTCTATCATGGAGTCTACCCACCCATTGAATCTCCTCCCACACCCCATGTACACTCTACCCTATCATGGACTCTACCCACCCACTGAATCTCCTCCCACAGCCCATGTACAATCAACCCTATCACAGACTCTACCCACCCATGGAATCTCCTCCCACACCCCATGTACAATCTCCCCTATCACAGACTCTGCCCACCCATTGAATCTCCTCCCACACCCCATGTACAAACTCCCCTATCAAGGACTCTACCCACCCATTGATTCTCCTCCCACACCCCATGTACACTCTCCCCTATCATGGACTCTACCCACCCAATGAATCTCCTCCCACACCCCATGTACAATCTACCCTATCATGGACTCTATCCACCCGTTGAATCTCCTCCCACACCCCATGTACAATCTCCCCTATCATGGACTCTACCCACCCATTGATTCTCCTCCCACACCCCATGTACAATCTCCCCTATCATGGACTCTACCCACCCATTGAATATTCTCCCACACCCCATGTACAATCTTTCCTATCATGGACTCTACCCACCCATTGTTTCTCCTCCCACACCCCATGTACAATCTCCCCTATCATGGAATCTACCCTCCCATTGAATCTCCTCCCACACCCCATGTACAATCCCCCCTATCATGGGCTCTGCACACCCATTGAATCTCCTCCCACACCCCATGTACACTCTCCCCTATCATGGAATCTACCCACACGTTGAATCTCCTCCCACAGCCCATGTACAATCTCCCCTATCACAGACTCTACCCACCCATTGAATCTCCTCCCACACCCCATGTACAATCTCCCCTATCATGGACTCTATCCACCCATTGAATCTCCTCCCACACCCCATGTACAATCTCCCCTATCATGGACTCTATCCACCCATTGAATCTCCTCCCACACCCCATGTACAATCTCCCCTATCATGGACTCTACCCACGCATTGATTCTCCTCCCACACCCCATGTACAATCTCCCCTATCATGGACTCTACCCACCCATTGAATAGCCTCCCACACCCCATGTACAATCTTTCCTATCATGGACTCTACCCACCCATTGAATCTCCTCCCACAGCCCATGTACACTCTCCCCTATCATGGACGCTACCAACCCATTGAATCTCCTCCCTCACCCCATGTAAAATCTCCCCTATCATGGACTCTACCCACCCATTGAATCTCCTCCCACCGCCCAGGTACAATCTCCCTTATCACAGACAATACAATAATACAATACAAATCGCTTTATTGGCATGATAAGGTACATCTTATGTTGCCAAAGCATTAAAATACATTTATGGTTGAACACATAAACGCGGTTCCATTCATACAGTGTATAAACAGGTATATCCCTGAGTTTATAAATATATTTTCGCCTTGTTTATATATACTCTTGTCTTAGTTTACTGGTTGTCCCTCTGTTCATGGCAAGCTGTAACATAGTGTGCCGCCAGTGTTACACAGCTTCTCTCCTCCCCCAGTAGGAATGGGAGTTTTTGGTTGTCAGTCAGATTTCTGAATTCAGGGCATATTTGTGAGAATTTTTGATAGAAATTCTCTCTGATGCCCTGATATTTTCCACAGGCTGTGAGGAAGTGCATCTCTGTCTCAACTACTCCCTGACTGCAGTGAGAGCATATCCTGTCTTCTCTTGGCAGCCTGGTCTGCCTGTGTCTGCCTTTTTCGATCGCTAGGCTATGTTCGCTAAGTCTGTACCTTGTCAAGGTTCTTCTCAGTTTGTTATCCTTTACCATGGTCAGGTAATCAGCTATGTTGTATTGTCTGTTTAGGGCCAAGTAGCAATTGAGTTTGCTTTGGGTTTTTGTTGTTTCTGCCCAATATGACAGATATTTTTCCTTTTGCTTAGCGACGATTGTGTTGGTTCGAATTCTTTGTGTTACCCTGTCACTGTCCTGGGGCTGGTTATTGTTAGTATTGTTATTAGTTACTTTATTGAGTCCCAGGACTAGTTGACTGAGGGTATTCTTCTTTATGGTCAGCTCTTGGCATTTCAGGGCGTCGTAGTGATAGCATTGGGGGTTGCTCATTTGTAGGTGATTCCAAAATTTGGTGGCTCTTTTTTGGATAGTGATTATTAATGGGTATTGGCCTAGTTCCGCCCTGCATGCGTTGTTTACTGTTTTCCTTTGAGTCCGGAGGATACTTTTACAGAATTCCGCATGTAGGATCTCAATTGGATGTTTGTCCCATTTTGCAAAATCTTGTTGTGTTAGTGGTCCCCAGACCTCACTGCCATAGAGTGCAATTGGTTCAATTACTGATTTGAAAATTTTGAGCCAAATGCTAATTGGGATTTCTATTTGGATTGATTTTTTGATGGCATAGAAAGCCCTTCTTGCTTTCTCTTTCAGTTCATTCACAGCCAGTTTGAAGTTTCCCGTAGAACTGATTTTTAAGCCCAAGTATGTGTAGTGAGTGGTTTGTTCAATTTTGGTTGTTCCTACTGTGAACTTTATTGTGGGTCCATGTTGTTTGGATCTTTGCTGGAACACAAGGACTTTGGTTTTTTGGGGATTTATTGTCAGGGCCCAAGTCTGGCAGTACGACTCCAGCAGGTCCAGGTTCTGCTGTAGACCCTCCTTAGTTGGTGACAGCAGAACCAGGTCGTCGGCATAGAGGAGGAATTTAACCTTGGATTCATATAGGGTGAGGCCGGGTGCTGTAGATTGTTCAAGTAGTTTTGCCAATCCATTAATGTAAATATTAAAGAGTGTCGGTGAGATTGGCGAGCCCTGCGTCACCCCCCGCCCCTGTGGGAAGTATTTTGTTTGTTTGTCTCCAATTTTAACTGCACATTTATTGTTTGTATACATTGATTTAATTACATCATATGTTTTACCTCCTACCCCGCTTTCGATAAGTTTCAGGAATAAACCGTCATGCCAGATGGAGTCGAAAGCCTTCTGGAAATCTACAAAGCATGCGTAGATTTTGCTTTTGTTATGGTGAACGTGTTTGTCAATTAGGGTCTGTAGGGTGAAGATATGATCGGATGTTCTATAGTTTGGCAGGAATCCAATTTGGCTTTTACTCAAGACATTGTGCTCTTCAAGGAAGTTTATAAGTCTTTTGTTTATGATGCTACAGAATACCTTCCCCAGGTTACTGTTTACACAGATGCCTCGATAGTTGTTTGGGTCGATTTTGTCCCCACTTTTGTATATGGGTGTTATGAGTCCTTTGTTCCAGATGTCAGGGAAATAACCGACACTCAGAACCAAGTTGAAGAGTTTTAGGATAGCCAGTTTCAGTTTGTCGTCTGCGTGTTTAATCATCTCGTTTAGTATGCCGTCTGTCCCGCAAGCTTTTCCTGGTCGCAGGTCCTTGAGTTTTTCAAGAAGTTCTTTTTCTGTTATTATGGCGTCTAGCGGGTTTTGGTTATCTTTTATGGCCATTTCAAGCTTTTCAAGTTTTTTGCGTATTTGGTGTTGCTCTGGTCCTAGTGTGTTTTTCTGGTATAATTTTTCAAAGTGGTTTACCCATGTGTCCCCATTTTGAATGGACAAATCGTCGTGTTGTTTTTTGTGTAGTGTTTTCAAGTTGTCCCAGAAACAATTCGACTCAATGGATTCCTCCATGGAGCTGAGTGTATTCTTAATAAATTGCTCTTTTTTGGTCCTGAGTGTGTTTCTGTATTGTGTTAGCGTCTGACAATAAGTAAGGCGTATTTCCTCGTTTTCTGGATGTCTGTGTTTTTGGTTTAATAGTTTTCTAAGTTTTTTCCTCATGTTATGGCAATCATGGTCAAACCATTTTTCATAGTTTTTTGTTTTGGGTTTGTTCTTGCGAGCTTTCAAGTTTGCATTTGTTGCCAAATTATCAAAAATATTGTTTAGTTTACTAACTGCCCGGTTTACGCCTTCTTTATTGTGAGTGTATATGTTATCCAGAAAGGTGTCTAAGAGAGCTTGAGTTGATGCATTGCTAATTGTTTTCTGGTATTTTTCCGTGTCGTTTTTGGCCCATCTGTACGATTTTTTGGTGTTGTACAGTTTACTGGGTTGTGTTTCTATGTTGTTTGTTTCTGTCTTTTTGAGAAACATAGTAATTTGACTGTGATCTGACAGTGTTGTTTGTGGTTTGACTGTGAATGCTCTGAAAGAGGATGGGTCTAAGTCTGTAATCATATAGTCTACTGTGCTGCAGCCAAGAGGTGAGCAATAGGTCGATCTTCCTAGGAGGTCTCCTATGAACCTACCATTGACAATGTACAGACCCAGGTTTCGACAGAGCTGTAGTAGCTGTTTACCATTGGTATTTGACTGCTTGTCGCAGTTATGCCTGTATGGAAGGGAAGGGATGTCAAAGTGGTTATTCCCGAATACGTAATTGTTTCCCTGATTATTGGTGAAGTCTGGTTCTTCGCCCGTTCTTGAATTGAGGTCCCCACAGATCAACACGTTCCCCTGGGCCTGGTATTGGATAATTTCCCCCTCCATGTTGGAGAAGGTGTCCTCTTTGTAGTACGGGGAATCGATTGGAGGGATATAAAGTGCGCAAATGTAAACATCTTGGGTGTTTGAGATAATCTCCCTCTCAAGTTTGAGCCACATATGGTTTTCGCCCTTTTTTATAAATTTGATGTAATTCTTAAGTTCTGTTTTAAACCAGATCAGTATGCCTCCGGAGTCTCTGCCTTGGGTTACACTTGGTAATTTATTGGAGGGGACCACTAGCTCAGTGTACCCTTGGGGACAGCCGGTGTGTCCTTTTCCTTTATACCAAGTTTCCTGTAAAATGATAATATCTAGATCTTTAGTTTCCTCTATGAACTCTGGGGTCCTACTCTTCACTTCTCGCAGTGAAGAGCGTAGACCTTGGATATTCCAGGTCGAAATATATAAGGATTTCATGTTAAGTTTGATCTTTTTCTATGATAGGTTAAAGAGTGGTACGTGTTTGTCGTGTCTAAGTGTGGGGAAAAAAAAGATCACCCCAGTTGTCTACAAAAGTTAATACAATTTGGTTACAGTTCTTTCTATTAATTAGTCCTTGATCCATAAGGCGGAAGTAGATGCTGCTGCACATCTGCTTATTGTCTCTTAATGGATTGTTTCTGTCTGAGGTATTGCGTACGTCCTGTGCATCTCTCCCTCTGTCTGGCTGGTAGCGGTCCTATTCCCCTGTGGGACAGGAGTGGTGCAGGTCTGATAATGTTGTTTTGCATGGGGATCCTCTCCGGTCTCGGTTGGTGTGGTGGTGGTCTTTGTAGTGTTCCTGATATGTACCCCGCTGATCTCTGGTGGTCGGGGGGGGGTCCTCTTGGAGTCTGGGTATGGACCCGGTTAAAAGCGACGTCCTTCAGGGCTTTAGCAAAGATCGATATTTTTTGCCTTTGGATGTGGACGTGGTCGTAAAGACATTCTTCATCGAGGGTGGGGTGTTGGGCCAGGTGTACGTTGTGGTTTGATTCGCATTCTGTTGCTATGCTGGCATTTATCTCATGAATTGTCTTGTTGTTGAAGTCTGTTCTCGGCAATATTGTGGAAACAGTGATTCTAGTGTTTGGAAATGTACTGCTTGCCTTCCTAATCATTGCTCTGAGCGATGTTGCTACCTCTTTCTGTTTGGCCTTTAGGTCATTTGTGCCTGTGTGTATTATTATGTGTTGGGGGGAGCCTAATCTGGCTTTGGTCAGCCATCCCATGGCTCTGTCTGTTGTTGGGCACCAAATCTTTTCTACTTTACTTCTAGGGAAGAGCTTTTTCTCCCATAGAAATTTCCCATTTGAGTCTATGAGTATTACGACGTCAGCCTTGTTTGTGTTTACTGTCTGGTGGCTTTCGCCTGGACTCATAGTGTGTGTGCTGGGCTGGGGTGTCTGGTGTGTGCGTACCTCTTGTGAGCGGCTCGCTTGTGGTTCCATGGTGGTGGGGGAAGATTGCGAGTCAGCATGCTGGTCGGTCTGTGTGGCACCCCTTGTATTGTGTGTCTGTTGCTTTTGTTCCGTGTGGGAGTGCAGCCGTTCCGTCCGGCTCTGTCTTGTCTTATCTCTAGTCTCTGGTTGCTGGTCTAATGGTGTTTTCTCTCCTCTATGGCTCTCTTCTTTTTCCTGCAGCTCTTTCACCTGATTCTTAAGTAGATTCACCTGGTTATCAAGTCTATTCAGCTCTCTCTTGTGTCTCTCCCTCTCCTGCTTTTGTTTGTCATTCAATTTGAGGACCTCCTCTCTAAGTTTAACCATCTCTATCTCTAATTGATAAAATTTATCTTTTGGTTGTATCTGGCTGTGTGATCCCGGGGTATGTGTCTGGTCGGCCCTGGAAGGCTCACTCACTTCCTGGCTAGGCTCTACCCACTCTACCCACTCATTTAATCACCTCCCACAGCCCACGTACAATCTCCCCTATCAGGGACTCTACCCACCCATTGAATCTCCTCCCACACCCCATGTACAATCTCCCTTATCATGGACTCTACCCACCAATTGAATCTCCTCCCACACCCCATGTACAATCTCCCCTATCATGGACTCTACCCACCCACTGAATCTCCTCCCACACCCCATGTACAATCTTTCCTATCATGGACTCTACCCACCCATTGTTTCTCCTCCCACACCCCATGTACAATCTCCCCTATCATGGAATCTACCCTCCCATTGAATCTCCTCCCACACCCCATGTACAATCCCCCCTATCATGGACTCTACACACCCATTGAATCTCCTCCCACACCCCATGTACACTCTCCCCTATCATGGACTCTACCCACCCATTGAATCTCCTCCCACACCCCATGTACAATCTCCCCTATCATGGACTCTACCCACCCATTGAATCTCCTCCCACACCCCATTTACAATCTCCCTTATCACAGACTCTACCCACCCATTGAATCTCCTCCCACACCCCATGTACAATCTTTCCTATCATGGACTCTACCCACCCATTGTTTCTCCTCCCACACCCCATGTACAATCTCCCCTATCATGGAATCTACCCTCCCATTGAATCTCCTCCCACACCCCATGTACAATCCCCCCTATCATGGACTCTACACACCCATTGAATCTCCTCCCACACCCCATGTACACTCTCCCCTATCATGGACTCTACCCACCCATTGAATCTCCTCCCACACCCCATGTACAATCTCCCCTATCATGGACTCTACCCACCCATTGAATCTCCTCCCACACCCCATGTACAATCTCCCTTATCACAGACTCTACCCACCCATTGAATCTCCTCCCACACCCCTGTACAATCTCCCCTATCACAGACCCTACCCACTCATTGAATCTCCTCCCACAACCCATGTACAATCTCCCCTATCACAGACTCTACCCACCCATTGAATCTCCTCCCACACCCCATGTACAATCTCCCCTATCACGGACTGTACCCACCCATTGAATCTCCTCCCACACCCCATGTACACTCTCCCCTATCACAGACTCTACCCACCCATTGAATCTCCTCCCACACCCCATGTACAATCACCCCTATCACGGACTCTACCTACCCATTGAATCTCCACCCACACCCCATGTACAATCTTCCCTATCACGGACTCTACCCTCCCATTGAATCTCCTCCCACACCCCATGTACTCTCTCCCCTATCATGGACTCTACCCACCCAATGAATCTCCTCCCGCAGCCCATGTACAATCTCCCCTATCACAGACTCTACCCACCCATTGAATCTCCTCCCACACCCCATGTACACTCTCCCCTATCATGGACTCTACCCACCCAATGAATCTCCTCCCACAGCCCATGTACAATCTCCCCTATCATGGACTATACCCACCCATTGAATCTCCTCTCACAGCCCATGTACAATCTCCCATATCACAGACTCTACCCACCCATTGAATCTCCTCCCACACCCCATGTACAATCTCCCCTATCATGGACTCTACCCACCCAATGAATCTCCTCCCACAGCCCATGTACACTCTCCCCTATCATGGACTCTACCCACCCAATGAATCTCCTCCCACACCCCATGTACAATCTCCCCTATCATGGAATCTACCCACCCATTGAATCTCCTCTCACAGCCCATGTACAATCTCCCCTATCACAGACTCTACCCACCCATTGAATTTCCCGCCACACCCCATGTACAATCTCCCCTTTCATGGGCTCTACCCACCCATTGAATCTCCTCCCACAGCCCATGTACACTCTCCCCTATCATGGACGCTACCCACCCATTGAATCTCCTCCCACACCCCATGTACAATCTCCCCTATCATGGACTCTACCCACGCATTGAATCTCCTCCCACAGCCCAGGTACAATCTCCCTTATCACAGACTCTACCCATCCATTTAATCTCCTCCCACAGCCCATGTACAATCTCCCCTATCATGGAGTCTACCCACCCATTGAATCTTCTCCCACACCCCATGTACAATCTCCCTTATCATGGACTCTACCCACCAATTGAATCTGCTCCCACACCCCATGTACAATCTCCCCTATCATGGACTCTACCCACCCATTGAATCTCCTCCCACACCCCATGTACAATCTCCCTTATCATGGATTCTACCCACCAATTGAATCTCCTCCCACACCCCATGTACAATCTCCCCTATCATGGACTCTACCCACCCATTGAATCTCCTCCCACACCCCATGTGCAATGTCCCCTACCATGGACTCTACCCACCCATTGAATCTCCTCCCACACCCCATGTACAATCTCCCTTATCACAGACTCTACCCACCCATTGAATCTCCTCCCACACCCCATGTACAATCTCCCCTATCATGGACTCTACCCACCCATTGAATCTCCTCCCACCGCCCATGTACAATCTCCCTTATCACAGACTCTACCCACCCATTTAATGTCCTCCCACACCCCATGTACAATCTCCCTTATCATGGACTCTACTCCCCAATTGAATCTCCTCCCATACCCGATGTACAATCTACCCTATCATGGACTCTACCCACCCATTGAATCTCCTCCCACACCCCATGTACAACCTCCCCTATCACAGACTCTACCCACCCAATGAATCGCCTCCCACACCCCATGTACAATCTCCCCTATCATGGACTCTACCCACCCATTGAATCTCCTCCCACAGCCCATGTACAATCTCCCCTATCACAGACTCTACCCACCCATTGATATCCTCCCACAGCCCATGTACACTCTCCCCTATCACAGACTCTACCCACCCAGTGAATCTCCTCCCACACCCCATGTACAATCTCCCCTATCATGGACTCTACCCACCCATTGAATCTCCTCCCACAGCCCATGCACAATCTCCCCTTTCACAGACTCTACCCACCCATTGAATCTCCTCCCACAGCCCATGCACAATCTCCCCTTTCACAGACTCTACCCACCCATTGAATCTCCTCCCACAGCCCATGTACAATCTCCCCTATCATGGACTCTACCCACCCATTTAATCTCCTCCCACACCCCATGTACAATCTCCCTTATCACAGACTCTACCCACCCATTGAATCTCCTCCCACACCCCTTGTACAATCTCCCCTATCATGGACTCTACCCACCCATTGAATCTCCTCCCACAGCCCATGTACGCTCTCCCCTGTCATCGACTCTACCCACCCACTGAATCTCCTCCCACAGCCCATGTACAATCTCCCCTATGACAGACTCTACCCACCCATTGAATCTCATCCCACACCCCTTGTTCAATCTCCCCTATCACAGACTGTACCCACCCATTGAATCTCCTCCCACAGCCCATGTACAATCTCCCCTATCACAGACTCTACCCACCCATTGAATCTCCTCCCACAGCCCATGTACAATCCCCCCTAACATGGAGCCTACCCACCCATTGAATCTCCTCCCACACCCCATGTACACTCTCCCCTATCATGGACTCTACCCACCCACTGAATCTCCTCCCAGAGCCCATGTACAATCTCCCCTATCACAGACTCTACGCACCCATGGAATCTCCTCCCACACCCCATGTACAATCTCCCCTATCACAGACTCTGCCCACCCATTGAATCTCCTCCCACACCCCATGTACAATCTCCCCTATCACAGACTCTACCCACCCATTGAATCTCCTCCCACACCCCATGTACAAACTCCCCTATCAAGGACTCTACCCACCCATTGATTCTCCTCCCACACCCCATGTACAATCTCCCCTATCATGGACTCTACCCACCCATTGAATATCCTCCCACACCCCATGTACAATCTCCCCTATCATGGACTCTACACACCCATTGAATCTCCTCCCACACCCCATGTACACTCTCCCCTATCATGGAATCTACCCACACGTTGAATCTCCTCCCACAGCCCATGTACAATCTCCCCTATCACAGACTCTACCCACCCATTGAATCTCCTCCCACACACCATGTACAATCTCCCCTATCATGGACTCTATCCACCCATTGAATCTCCTCCCACACCCCATGTACAATCTCCCCTATCATGGACTCTATGCACCTATTGAATCTCCTCCCACACCCCAAGCACAATCTCCCCTATCATGGACTCTACCCACCCATTGATTCTCCTCCCACACCCCATGTACACTCTCCCCTATCACGGACTCTACCCACCCATTGAATATCCTCCCACACCCCATGTACAATCTTTCCTTTCATGGACTCTACCCACCCATTGAATCTCCTCCCACAGTCCATGTACAATCTCCCCCATCACAGACTCTACCCACCCATTAATATCCTCCCACAGCCCATGTACACTCTCCCCTATCACAGACTCTACCCACCCATTGAATCTCCTCCCACACCCCATGTCCAATCTCCCCTATCATGGACTCTGCCCACCCATTGAATCTCCTCCCACAGCCCATGTACAATCTCCCCTATCACAGACTCTACCCATCCATTGAATCTCCTCCCACACCCCATGTACAATCTCCCCTATCACAGACTCTACCCACCCATTGAATCTCCTCCCACACCCCTTGTACAATCTCCCCTATCATGGACTCTACCCACCCATTGAATCTCCTCCCACAGCCCATGTACACTCTCCCCTGTCATCGTCTCTGCCCACCCACTGAATCTCCTCCCACAGCCCATGTACAATCTCCCCTATCACAGACTCTACCCACCCATTGAATCTCATCCCACACCCCTTGTTCAATCTCCCCTATCACAGACTGTACCCACCCATTGAATCTCCTCCCACAGCCCATGTACAATCTCCCCTATCATGGACTCTACCCACCCATTGAATCTCCTCCCACACTACATGTACCATCTCCCCGATCATGGACTCTACCCACGCATTGAATCTCCTCCCACACCCCATGTACAGTCTCCCCTATCATGGACTCTACCCACTCATTGAATCTCCTTCCACACCCCATGTACAATCTCCGCTATCACAGACTCTACCCACCCATTGAATCTCCTCCCACAGCCCATGTACAATCCCCCCTATCATGGAGCCTACCCACCCATTGAATCTCCTCGCACACCCCATGTACTCTCTCCCCTATCATGGACTCTACTCACCCACTGAATCTCCTCCCACAGCCCATGTACAATCTCCCCTATCACAGACTCTACCCACCCATGGAATCTCCTCCCACACCCCATGTACAATCTCCCCTATCACAGACTCTGCCCACCCATTGAATCTCCTCCCACACCCCATGTACAAACTCCCCTATCAAGGACTCTACCCACCCATTGATTCTCCTCCCACACCCCATGTACACTCTCCCCTATCATGGAGTCTACCCACCCATTGAATCTCCTCCCACACCCCATGTACAATCTACCCTATCATGGACTCTATCCACCCATTGAATCTCCTCCCACACCCCATGTAAAATCTCCCCTATCATGGACTCTATCCACCCATTGAATCTCCTCCCACACCCCATGTACAATCTCCCCTATCATGGACTCTACCCACCCATTGATTCTCCTCCCACACACCATGTACAATCTCCCCTATCATGGACTCTACCCACCCATTGAATATCCTCCCACACCCCATGTACAATCTCCCCTATCATGGAATCTACGCACCCATTGTTTCTCCTCCCACACCCCATGTACAATCTCCCCTATCATGGAATCTACCCTCCCATTGAATCTCCTCCCACACCCCATGTACAATCCCCCCTATCATGGACTCTACACACCCATTGAATCTCCTCCCACACCCCATGTACACTCTCCCCTATCATGGAATCTACCCACATGTTGAATCTCCTCCCACAGCCCATGTACAATCTCCCCTATCACAGACTCTACCCACCCATTGAATCTCCTCCCACACCCCATGTACAATCTCCCCTATCATGGACTCTATCCACCCATTGAATCTCCTCCCACACCCCATGTACAATCTCCCCTATCATGGACTCTATGCACCCATTGAATCTCCTCCCACACCCCATGTACAATCTCCCCTATCATGGACTCTACCCACCCATTGATTCTCCTCCCACACCCCATGTACAATCTCCCCTATCATGGACTCTACCCACCCATTGAATATCCTCCCACACCCCATGTACAATCTTTCCTTTCATGGACTCTACCCACCCATTGAATCTCCTCCCACAGCCCATGTACAATCTCCCCCATCACAGACTCTACCCACCCATTAATATCCTCCCACAGCCCATGTACACTCTCCCCTATCACAGACTCTACCCACCCATTGAATCTCCTCCCACACCCCTTGTACAATCTCCCCTATCATGGACTCTACCCACCCATTGAATCTCCTCCCACAGCCCATGTACAATCTCCCCTATCACAGACTCTACCCACCCATTGAATCTCATCCCACACCCCTTGTACAATCTCCCCTATCACAGACTCTACCCACCCATTGAATCTCCTCCCACAGCCCATGTACAATCTCCCCGATCATGGACTCTACCCACCCATTGAATCTCCTCCCACACTCCATGTACAATCTCCCCTATCATGGACTCTACCCACGCATTGAATCTCCTCCCACACCCCATGTACAGTCTCCCCTATCATGGACTCTACCCACTCATTGAATCTCCTTCAACACCCCATGTACAATCTCCGCTGTCACAGAGTCTACCCACCCATTGAATCTCCTCCCACAGCCCATGTACAATCCCCCCTATCATGGAGTCTACCCACCCATTGAATCTCATCCCACACCCCATGTACACTCTCCCCTATCATGGACTCTACCCACCCACTGAATCTCCTCCCACAGCCCATGTACAATCTCCCCTATCACAGACTCTACCCACCCATGGAATCTCCTCCCACACCCCATGTACAATCTCCCCTATCACAGACTCTGCCCACCCATTGAATCTCCTCCCACACCCCATGTACAAACTCCCCTATCAAGGACTCTACCCACCCATTGATTCTCCTCCCACACCCCATGTACACTCTGCCCTATCATGGAGTCTACCCACCCACTGAATCTCCTCCCACACCCCATGTACAATCTCCCCTATCATGGACTCTATCCACCCATTGATTCTCCTCCCACACCCCATGTACAATCTCCCCTATCATGGACTCTACCCACCCATTGATTCTCCTCCCACACCCCATGTACAATCTCCCCTATCATGGACTCTATCCACCCATTGATTCTCCTCCCATACCCCATGTACAATCTTTCCTATCATGGACTCTACCCACCCATTGTTTCTCCTCCCACACCCCATGTACAATCTCCCCTATCATGGAATCTACCCTCCCATTGAATCTCCTCCCACACCCCATGTACAATCCCCCCTGTCATGGACTCTACACACTCATTGAATCTCCTCCCACACCCCATGTACACTCTCCCCTATCATGGAATCTACCCACACGTTGTATCTCCTCCCACAGCCCATGTACAATCTCCCCTATCACAGACTCTACCCACCCATTGAAGCTCCTCCCACACCCCATGTACAATCTCCCCTATCATGGACTCTATCCACCCATTGAATCTCCTCCCACACCCCATGTACAATCTCCCCTATCATGGACTCTATGCACCCATTGAATCTCCTCCCACACCCCATGTACAATCTCCCCTATCATGGACTCTACCCACCCATTGATTCTCCTCCCACACCCCATGTACAATCTCCCCTATCATGGACTCTACCCACCCATTGAATATCCTCCCACACCCCATGTACAATCTTTCCTTTCATGGACTCTACCCACCCATTGAATCTCCTCCCACAGCCCATGTACAATCTCCCCTATCACAGACTCTACCCACCCATTAATATCCTCCCACAGCCCATGTACACTCTCCCCTATCACAGACTCTACCCACCCATTGAATCTCCTCCCACACCCCATGTACAATCTCCCCTATCATGGACTCCAACCACCCATTGAATCTCCTCCCACACCCCTTGTACAATCTCCCCTATCATGGACTCTACCCACCCATTGAATCTCCTCCCACAGCCCATGTACACTCTCCCCTATCACAGACTCTACCCACCCATTGAATCTCCTCCCACACCCCATGTACAATCTCCCCTGTCATCGACTCTACCCACCCATTGAATCTCCTCCCACAGCCCATGTCCAATCTCCCCTATCACAGACTCTACCCACCCATTGAATCTCATCCCACACCCCTTGTACAATCTCCCCTATCACAGACTCTACCCACCCATTGAATCTCCTCCCACAGCCCATGTACAATCTCCCCTATCATGGACTCTACCCACCCATTGAATCTCCTCCCACACTCCATGTACAATCTCCCCTATCATGGACTCTACCCACGCATTGAATCTCCTCCGACACCCCATGTGCAGTCTCCCCTATCATGGACTCTACCCACTCATTGAATCTCCTTCCACACCCCATGTACAATCTCCGCTATCACAGACTCTACCCACCCATTGAATCTCCTCCCACAGCCCATGTACAATCCCCCCTATCATGGAGTCTACCCACCCATTGAATCTCCTCCCACACCCCATGTACACTCTCCCCTATCATGGACTCTACCCACCCACTGAATCTCCTCCCAGAGCCCATGTACAATCTCCCCTATCACAGACTCTACCCACCCATGGAATCTCCTCCCGCACCCCATGTACAATCTCCCCTATCACAGACTCTGCCCACCCATTGAATCTCCTCCCACACCCCATGTACAAACTCCCCTATCAAGGACTCTACCCACCCATTGATTCTGCTCCCACACCCCATGTACACTCTGCCCTATCATGGAGTCTACCCACCCATTGAATCTCCTCCCACACCCCATGTACAATCTACCCTATCATGGACTCTATCCACCCATTGAATCTCCTCCCACACCCCATGTACAATCTCCCCTATCATGGACTCTATCCACCCATTGATTCTCCTCCCACACCCCATGTACAATCTCCCCTATCATGGACTCTGCCCACCCATTGATTCTCCTCCCACACCCCATGTACAATCTCCCCTATCATGGACTCTATCCACCCATTGATTCTCCTCCCATACCCCATGTACAATCTTTCCTATCATGGACTCTACCCACCCATTGTTTCTCCTCCCACACCCCATGTACAATCTCCCCTATCATGGAATCTACCCTCCCATTGAATCTCCTCCCACACCCCAAGTACACTCTCCCCTATCATGGAATCTACCCACACGTTGAATCTCCTCCCACAGCCCATGTACAATCTCCCCTATCACAAACTCTACCCACCCATTGAATCTCCTCCCACAGCCCATGTACAATCTCCCCTATCATGGACTCTATCCACCCATTGAATCTCCTCCCACACCCCATGTACAATCTACCCTATCATGGACTCTACACACCCATTGAATCTCCTCCCACACCCCAAGTACACTCTCCCCTATCACAGACTCTACCCACCCATTGAATCTCCTCCCACAGCCCATGTACAATCTCCCCTATCATGGACTCTATCCACCCATTGAATCTCCTCCCACACCCCATGTACAATCTACCCTATCATGGACTCTACACACCCATTGAATCTCCTCCCACACCCCAAGTACACTCTCCCCTATCATGGAATCTACCCACACGTTGAATCTCCTCCCACACCCCATGTACAATCTCCCCTATCATGGACTCTATTCACCCACTGAATCTCCTCCCACACCACATGTACAATCTCCCCTATCACAGACTGTACCCACCTATTGAATCTCCTCCCACAGCCCATGTACACTCTCCCCTATCACAGACTCTACCCACCCATTGAATCTCCTCCCACAGCCCATGTACACTCTCCCCTATCACAGACTGTTCCCACCTATTGAATCTCCTCTCACACTCATCGGCTCCAGAACTCATTACAGCCTTGGTCCAAACATGGACAAAGGGGATGAATTCCAGAGGTGAGGTGAGAGTGACTGCCCTTGACATCAAGGCAGCATTTAACCGAGTGTGGCATCAAGGAGCCCCAGTAAAACTGAAGTCAATGGGAATCAGGGGGAAAACGCTCCACTGGCTGGAGTCATACCTAGCACAAAGGAAGATGGTTTTGGTGGTTGAAGGTCAATCATCACAGCCCCAGGACATCGCTGCAGGAGTTCCTCTGGGCAGTGCCCTAGGCCCAACCATCTTCAGCTGCTTCATCAATGACCTTCCCTCCAACATAAGGTCAGAAACGGAGATGTTTGCTGATGACTGCACGGTGTTCAACGCCATTCACAACTCCTCAGATAATGAAGCAGTCCATGCCCACATGCAACAAGACCTGGACGACGTTCAGGCTTGGGCTAATAAGTGGCAGGTAACATTCGCGCCACAGAAGTGCCAGGCAATGACTATCTCCAACAAGCGAGAGTCTAACCACTGCCCCTTGACATTCAACGGCATTACCATCACCGAATCCCCCATCATCAATATCCTGGGGTCACCATTGACCAGAAACTTAACTGGACCAGCCACATAAATACTGTGGCAACAAGAGCAGGTCAGAGGCTAGGTATTTTGCGGTGAGTGTCTCACCTCCTGACTCCCCAAAGTCTTTCCACCATCTACAAGGCACAAGTAAGGAGTGTGATGGAATACTCTCCACTTGCCAGGATGAGTGCAGCTCCAACAACACTCAAGAAGCTCGACACCATCCAGGATAAAGCAGCTCGTTTGATTGGCAACCCATTGACCACCTTAAACATTCACTCCCTCCACCACCGGCGTACCGTGGCTGCAGTGTGTACCATCTACAAGATGCACTGCACCAACTCGTCAAGGCTTCTTCGGCAGCACCTCCCAAACCCGCGACCTCTTCCACCTAGAAGGACAAGGGCAGCAGGCGCATGGGAACACCAACACCTCCAAGGTCCCCTCCAAGTCACACACCATCCTGACGTAGAAGTATATCGCTGTTCCTTCATCGTCGCTGGGTCAAAATCCTGGAACTCCCTCCCCAACAGCACTGTGGGAGCACCTTCACCACACGGACTGCAGCGGTTCAAGAAGGCGGCTCACCACCACCTTCTTAAAGGCAAGTAGGGATGGGCAATAAATGCCGGCCTTGCCAGCGACGTCCACATCCCAGAAGCGAATAAAAAAACCCACCCCATGTACAATCTCCCCTATCACAGACTCTACCCACCCATTGAATCTCCTCCCACACCCCATGTACAATCTCCCCTATCACAGACTCTACCCACCCATTGAATCTCCTCCCACACCCCATGTACACTCTCCCCTATCACAGACTCTACCCACCCATTGAATCTCCTCCCACAGCCCATGTACAATCTCCCCTATCACGGACTCTACCCACCCATTGAATCTCCTCCCACACCCCATGTACACTCTCCCCTATCATGGACTCTACACACCCATTGAATCTCCTCCCACAGCCCATGTACAATCTCCCCTATCATGGACTCTACCCACCCATTGAATCTCCTCCCACACCCCATGTACACTCTCCCCTATCATGGACTCTACCCACCCATTGAATCTCCTCCCACAGCCCATGTACACTCTCCCCTATCATGGACTCTACCCACCCATTGAATCTCCTCCCACAGCCCATGTACACTCTCCCCTATCATGGACTCTACCCACCCATTTAATCTCCTCCCACACCCCATGTACAATCTCCGCTATCATGGACTCTACCCACCTATTGAATTTTGTGAAGGAATGCTGTGTATAAATGATCCCTGATTCCCAAAGTTAATTAAAAAAATTGCAGAATATTCATCCATCCTCACATCTCTGTTATTAACCCCCACCTGCTCTTCACAGTCAACACCCTCACTCCCAGCAACTGAGGAGATATTAACCCCTGAGGAAAATCCGACCATCTGAACCTCCCAGCCGTATATTGCTGCTGCGTGTGGATTTGAAGGAGTTAAGAGCAGATGGTGTGTGATGTTATGTGTGTACTGAGTGCCGTCCCCTCACTACCAGCAGGTCACTGCTGCCCTTCAGGCATTCTGCATCTCCTGAGGTTGGGACCCAGGCCCCTGTCCCTGAGCAGGGGGGGGCGGTCTGTGGACCAGCTGCCCAGAGTTTCTGTCGGGTTTTTGCTCTGTAAATACCCGTGAGCGTATCTGCGAGACTTACATCCCAGTGTTGCCTGTAACCCTCCCTCCCTCTGACAGTTCCAGCCAGTCCTCTTGCGGTCTGTGCTTTCTGTCATCCTGATTGTCTGACTGAGATTGGAAGCCCATTAAACCGGTCAGGGACATCCAGTGTCCCAGTGGTTCCTACCGTTGGCCAAGATCACTTCCCTTCAAACCTCAGCTGACAAAATGAGAAACGTACTTCAAATTACAATGTTCCAGAAGTGATCAGCACCGAACTGCCCCGGCACAATCCAAAACCATTCAGCATCCATGTCCCTGCCGATTAGTGTCCCAACTGGGAGTCCCTGCCTGTCAGTTACACCCAGGACTTTGGCTAACAGGATTCGCTGACCTCCATTGGCCCCCAGTCTGGCGACACCTCCATTTTAAAATTCTCATCCTTGTTTTCAAATCCCTCCATGGCCTCGCCCCCTCCCTATCTCTGTAGCCTCCTCCAGCCCTACAATCCTCCCAGATCTCTGCGCTCCTCCAATTCTGGCCTCTTGCGCATCCCCCGATTATAATCGCTCCACCATTGGTGGCCGCGCCTTCAGTTGCCTGGGCCCTAAGCTCTGGAATTCCCTCCCTAAACCTCTCCGCCTCTCTCTCCTCCTTTAAGACGCTCCTTAAAACCGACCTCTTTGACCAAGCTTTTGGTCACCTGTCCTAATATCTCCTTATGTGGTAAGATGTCAAATATTGTCCGATAATAATAATAATAATTCAACGTTATTGTTATTGCACAAGTACATGAACAACGAAATGTGATCTTGCAAGCTCCCATGACTGGGAGAAGCAAAGCCACTGCGTCGGTGTGTGCCGCCATTCCATTTCCACCATTCCTCCTGTCCGACAATCTTCAGCCCAACGCCCGGGCCTGCTCACCAGCCGCCCCTCCTCGGGGCTCCTTCTGTGACCTTCTGCACCTGGTTTTCCCTGATGGTCACCCCTCCAGGTACTAACCAGGCCTGGCTCTGACTTAGCTTCCCAAGCCTTGCCCAGTGACCCTGTCCCTAGTCCCAGGAACAGGGCTCCTGTGAAGTGCCTTGGGATGTTTTACTATGTTAAAGGTGCTATATAAATACACTTCTTCTTAGGCAGTCCCTCGGAACCGAGGATGACTTGCTTCCACGCTAAAAATTAGTTCTCAGGTGACTGATGAGTCCAATGCGGGACCTACAGTCTCTGTCACAGGTGGGGCAGACGGTGGTTGAAGGGGCGGGTGGGGGGGGGTGCTTGGGTCGAAGGGGATGGGTGGGTGGGGTGCTTGGGTTGAAGGTGCGGGTGGGCGGGGTGTTTGGGTTGACGTGCGCTGCCTGCGCTTGGCTTCCGCTTGCTCCCGGCGAAGAGACTCGAGGTGTTCGGCGCCTTCCCGGATGCTTCTCCTCCACTTTGTGCGGTCTTGGGCCAGGGATTCCCAGGTGTCGGCGGGGATGTTACACTTTTTCAAGGAGGCTTTGAGGGTGTCCTTGAAGCGTTTCCTCTGCCCACCTGGGGCTCTCTTGCCGTGCCGGAGCTCCGAGTAGAGCGCTTGTTTTGAGAGTCTCGTATCGGGCATGTGGACAATGTGACCCGTCCATCGGAGCTGATCGAGCGTGGTCAATGCTTCGATGCTGGGGATGTTGACCTGAGCAAGAACACTGACGTTGGTGCGCCTATCCTGCCAATGGATTTGCAGGATCTTGTAATCCTACAAGATCTATAAATACAGGTTGTTGTTATTGGTAGTGTTACAAACACAAGGTAGATTGTTGCCTCATTTTCCGAATGATATTGGCAGGATCTGACTGCACTGAAAGAATACTTAGTTCCACATAGTATTCAGGCAGCGAATGACATGACTCCTGCCGTTTCAATCCTTTCACCAGCCTGCTGGTAATTAGGAGAGGAGGCTCACTGTCAGGGGACACATCATTGACTCTGCAGTAATGAGTTATACCGGCCGATGGTGGCATAATAGACAGCAGGCTCAGCTTCCTCCCCGCCCTCCAAGGACAGAGACTGCGCTCAAGGACAGAGCTGCTTCCACAGCGGGGACACAAGCTGGGCCCTTAATGCAGCAAAGTGTGGAGAGCCCAGTGCTTCACCGTGACTGGCCCCTGGGGGAGTTTGCTTCGCTTGTGGGCAGCTTTTAACACATTCGCTACTGGCTCGTAACTAAGCCCATAGCTATGAAAATTAAGAACAGTCATTTTTCCTCGTCTCCGTCTGTGTCTCTGTCTGCGTCTGTGCCTGCATCTCCGTCTCCATCTGTGCCGGCATCGTCTGTGTTTGCGTTGTCTGTCGCCTGGGTCGTCTGTGTCTCCATCTGCGTTTGCGTCTGCATCTCCATCTCTGTCTGTGCCTGCGTTGTCTGTATTTACGTTGTCTGTCGTCTGGGTCGTCTGTGTCTCTGTCTGTGTCGGTCCTCTCTGATATCACAAGGAAGCAGGGATTTTTTGTATGATGGGGAGTTTGGAAAGTTTGGACAGGACCATATTTTCAGCAGCAGCTCAACAGAAGACCCAGAACAGGCTGGGGCCGCAACGCTCTGCCTGTCCGTGTGTGTATTGTGTACATTTGTATAGGTCTGCACAGGGTACAAGTTTATTTGTGTGCATGTGTGTCAGAGTTGCGGTTGTGTGTCTATTGTATTTGTGTGTCTGTTTCAGTGTGAGTGTGTGTGAGTGAGTGAGTGTGTGTGGGTTAGTGTGTGTGTGTGAGTGAGTGTGTGTGAGTGTGTGAGTGAGTGTGGGTGAGTGTGAGTTAGTGAGTGTGTGTGAGTAAGTGTGAATGAGTGAGTGAGTGTGTGTGTGAGTGTGTGAGTAAGTGAGTGAGAGGGTGTAAGTGTGAGTGCGTGTGCGTCTGAGTGAGAGTGTGTGTGTGAGCGAGTGAGTGAGTGTGAGTGTAAGTGAGTGTGTGTGTAAGTGAGTGTGTGTGTGAGTGTAAGTAAGTGTGTGTCTAAGTGAGCGTGAGTGAGTGTGAGTGAGTATGAGTGAGGGAGTATGAGATTGAGTGAGTGTGAGTGCAAGTGAGTGAATGAGTGAGTGTGGGTGAGTGTGAGCTAGTGAGTGTGTGTGAGTGAGTGTGTGTCTGAGAGAGTGTGAGTGTGTGTAAGTGAGAGTGAGTGTATGAGTGTGTGAGAGTGAGTGTGTGTTAGTGTGTGTGACTCTGTGAGTGAGTGTGAGTGTAAGTGAGTGTGTGTGTAAGTGAGTGTGAGTGTAAGTAAGTGTGTGTCTAAGTGAGTGTGAGTGAGTGTGAGTGAGCGAGTGTGAGATTGAGTGAGTGTGAGTGCAAGTGTGTGTATGAGTGAGTGTGTGTGTGAGTGTGAATGAGTGAGTGTGAGTGTGAGTGTGTGATTGAGTGTGTGTGTGAGTATGAGTGAGAGTGAGTGAGTGTTTGAGAGAGGGTGAGTGAGTGTGAGAGTGTGTGTGTGAGTGTGAGTGTGTGGTTGTGAGTGAGTGTGTGATTGAATATGTGTGTGAGTATGAGTGTGTGTGAGTGTGAGTGAGTATTTGAGAGTGTGTGAGTGAGTGTGTGTGTCTGAGTGTGAGTGTGTGTGTCTGAGTGTGAGTGAGTGTGAGTTTGTATGTGAGTGTGATTGTGTGTGTGTATGTGTGTAAGTGTGAGTGTGTATGTGAGTGTGAGTGAGTGCGTGTGTCTGAGTGTGAGTGAGTGTGTGTCTGAGTGTGAGTGAGTGTGAGTGACTGTGTGTGAGTGTGTATGTTTGAGTGTGAGTGAGTGTGAATGTGTGTGTCTGAGAGTGAGTGAGTGTGAGTGTGAATGTGTGTGTCTGAGAGTGAGTGAGTGTGTGTGAGTGAGTGAGTGAGTTTGTATGTGAGTGTGTGTGAGTGTGAGTGAGTGTGTGTGTGAATGCATGTGAGAGAGTGTGAGTGAGTGTGTGAGTTAGTGTTTGTTTGAGTGTGGGTGAGTGTGAGTGAGTATGTGTGCGAATGAGTGTGAGTGAGTGTGTGTGTGTGAGTGTGGGTAAGTGCGAGTTAGTGAGTTTGTGTGAGAGTGAGTGAGTATCTGTGTGAGGGTGTGAGTGAGAGTGTGTGTCTGAGAGAGGGTGAGTGTGTGTGTGTGATAGTGAGTGTGTGTGAGTGAGTGTGAGTGAGTGAGTGTGCAAGTTAGTGTGTGAGTGCGAGTGAGCATCTGTGTGACTGAGTGTGTGTGTGAGCGTGTGTGTGAGTGTGAGTGTGTGTGTGTGTGAGAGTGGGTGAGAGTGCGTGTGAGTGTGTGTGTGAGTGAGTGTGAGTGGGTGAGAGTGCGTGTGAGTGTGTGAGTGTGATGTGTGTGTGAGTGAGTGTGCATGAGTGTGAGTTAGTGAGTGAGTGTGTGTGTGAGAGTGTGTGTGTGTGAGTGTGTCTGTGTGTAAGTGTGTGTGAGTGTGAGTGAGTGAGTGCGTGTGAGCGAGTGTGAGTTAGTGCATGTGAGCGAGTTGAGTGTAAGCGAGTGAGTGTATAAGTGAGTGTGAATGAGTGTGTGAGTGAGTGTGAGTAAGTGTGTGAGTGAGTTTGAGTGAGTTTGAGTGAGTGAGTGTAAGTGTGCATGTGTGAGTGAGTATGAGTGTGTGTGAGTGTGTGAGTGTGTGTGTGTGTGAATGTGCATGAGTGTGAGTTAGTTAGTGAGTGTGAGTGAGTGTGGGAGTGAGTGCAAGTGAGAGTGTGTGTGAGCATGAGTGAGTGTGTGTGTGAGTGAGTGTGTGTGTGTGAGTGGGTGAGTGTGAGTGTGATTGTGTGCGCATGAGTGTGAGTTAGTGAGTGAGTGTGAATGAGTGTGTGTGTGTGTGAGTGTGAGTAGGTGTTTGAGTGAATGAGAGTGAGAGTGAGTGTGAGTGTGAGTGAGTGTGATTGTGAGTGAGTGTGATTGTGAGTGTGAGTGTGAGTGAGTGAGTGTGTATGTGAGTATGAGTGAATGTGAGTGTGTGTGAGTAAGTGAATGTGTATGTGAGTGTGTGCGAGTGAGTGTGTGTGTGTAAGTGTGTCTGAGAGAGTGAGTGTGAGAGTGTGTGTGAGTGTGAGTGAGTGAGTGTGAGTGTGAATGAGTAAATGTGTGAGTGAGTGCAAGTGAGCATGCGTGTGAGCATGAGTGAGTGTGTGTAAGTGCGAGTGAGTGTGAGTGAGTGTGTAAATCAGTGTGTGTGTGTGTGTGTGTGTGAGTGTGAGTGAGTGAATGTTCTAGAATCTATGGAATTTTGTAAAATGACAACCAATGCATCCATTATCTCTATAGTCACTTCTTTCAAAACCCTAGGATGTAGGCCATCAGATCCAGGGGATTTATCAGCTTTCAGTCCCATTAATTTCTCCAGTACTATTTTTTTTTACTAACACTAATTTCTTTCAGTTTCTCATTCTCGCTGGACCCTTGGTTTTCCACTATTTCCGGGAAGTTTTTGTGTCTTCTTCCATGAAGACAGACAGAAAAAATCTCATGGCACTACTTGAAGAAGAGCAGGGGCATGTCCTGGCCAATATTTATCCCTCAATCAACACCAATAATATAAAAGATGATCTGGTCATTAGCACATTGCTGTTTGTGGGAGCTTGCTGTGCGCAAATTGGCTGCCGCGTTTCCCACATCACAACAGTGACTCCACTTCAAAAAGTAGTTCATTGGCTGTGAAGCACTTTGGGACGTCCTGAGGTTGTGAAAGGCGCTATAGAAATGCAAGTCTTTCTTCCTGCTCTGCACTACAGTTGCAGATGTTGCAGCCATGAGTGAATTTATATTTTCTCCTATTACACGTACACTGTGTTTTCACAGCCTCTTCAATGCTGCCCCCCCCCACCGTGCGGCCTATTATCCCAGTCCAATGGACCATGCTTACTTGGGTCACATTTCCCAAGTGAAACTTCATCAAAACCTACCTCGGGGACCGAAGAAAATCAACTTAACCCTTCAAACAAATTCTAAAATATTCCCTGGAATAATTTCACCCACTCGGGACAATTGACCTACTGAAGGCAAACTTATGGTTTTCCTGATTTTTGTTGTTGTTAAAATTACAAGTGAGGAATAGTGTTGGGAGTGGCTGTCTGTTTTAAGCAGGGAGTCTCACCATTTTCTTCGGCAGCACCTCCCAAACTCGCGACCTCTGCCACCTAGAAGGACAAGGCAGCAGGCGCATGGGAACACCACCACCTCCAAGTTCCCCTCCAAGACACATAAGAACATAAGAAACAGGAGCAGGAGTCGGCCAATCGGCCCCTCGAGCCTGCTCCGCCATTCAATGAGATCATGGCTGATCCAATCTTGGCCTCAACTCCACTTTCCCGCTCTCTCCCCACACCCCTCGACTCCCCTGTAGTTCAAATGTCTGTCCATCTCTGCCTTGAATACATTCACTGACTCCGCCTCCACAGCTCTCCGGGGTAGAGAATTCCAAAGATTCACGACCCTCTGAGAGAAGAAATTCCTCCTCATTTCCGTCTTAAATGGGCGACCCCTTATCCTGAAACTATGCCCCCTAGTTCTAGATTCCCCCACGAGGGGAAACATCCTCTCAGCATCTACCCTGTCAATCCCCCTCAGAATCTTATATGTTTCAATAATATCCCCTCTCATTCTTCTAAACTCCAATCAGTATAGGCCCAACCTGTTCAACCTTTCCTCATACGTCAACCCCTTCATCTCAGGAATCAACCTCGTGAACCTTCTCTGCACTGCCTCCAATGCAAGTATATCCTTCCTTAAATAAGGAGACCAAAACTGTGCGCAGTACTCCAGGTGCGGTCTCACCAGCGCCCTGTAAAGTTGCATCAAGACTTCCCTACTTTTATACTCCATACCCCTTGCAATAAAGGCCAACATTCCATTTGCTTTCCTAATTACTTGCTGTACCTGCATGCTAACTTTTTGTGTTTCATGTACTCGGACCCCCAGATCCCTCTGTACCGCAGCATTTTGTAATCTCTCTCCATTTAAATAATAATTTGTTTTTTTATTCTTCCTTCCAAAGTGGATAACCTCACATTGTCCCACATTAAACTCCATCTGCCAAATGTTTGCCCACTCACTTTAACCTATCTATATCCATTTCCAGACTCTCTGGCCTAGAAATTGGGTTGGTAACGCCGGCGCTGAGCGCCTAAAGAGACCTAGAATTGGGGCGATACCCTATGTTGGGGCGGTCGCTATGAAGATAGCGACAACTCAGATATTGACTATACATTTAGCGCCTGCGCTAAGTGTTTGCGCGCGCCCGCGAGCGCAAGCAGCTCATGATGTCATTTCAGTGTGCAATGCCTTCTAGGAGCGCCTGAGTGCATATTGGGTGGCGCCTGCAGCCTTTGCGCCTAGCGCTATTAGTGACAGTTCGAGGGAGGGCTAACAGGCCCTTCTCGGAGTAGGGGGGCGCTATTTAAAGGGACAGCTCTAGTGCAGAATCTTCAGCCACTTGGCCTGCTCATAGCGATCGTTGCTGGATAGAGTTGGCGAGCTACTGTGGAGCGGAGTTTTGGGCATTTAACTTTAGAGTACTTGGGACCTTCAAACCTGTCCGAAGCACTTGCAGCACTACACCTAAAAGCCTTTTGACCAACTGGCATCGGAATGGGAGCTTCTTTGGAGGGCGACGGCCTCATCGTCCAACACTGTGAAGGGGCAGAGAGACGGTGGGAGAGAGGGCCGGGATTGGCCAGAAGGAGGAGGGGCAATGGAGGTCGGCCAATCCGACGGGATGCTGCGAGGGTCTTTAGGCAGCAGGTGACAAGCCTTGACATGTCGGAGGAGCAGTGTTTGGGAAGGCTCCGATTCTGGAGGGACATTGTTACTGATCTGTGCCACCTGCTTGGTCAGGATCTGCAGCCGCGTGAACGGTGCAGAACCTCTCTGTCCGTGATCGCTAAACTGACTGGTGGCCTCAAGTTTTATGCCAACGGACCCTTTCAGCCAGCCATTGGGGACATTGCGACTGTCGCTCAGGTTGCAGTCCACTGTTGCATCCGGCAAGTTACAGATGCCCTTTATAGGTGAAGGCGTCAATTCATGACCTTGCCTCTGACCCTGCACAAGCAGGCGGAGCGCGCGCAGGGTATCACTTCTATTGCGGACTTCCCCATGGTGCAGGGGGTGACTGACAGCACACACGTGGCTTTGAGGGCACCATGCTATCATCCTTAAGACTTCCGCAACTGCAAGGGGTTCCACTCCCTCAACATGCAGCTGGTCTGTGACCACCACCAAATCATCATGGCAGTCAACCCGCATTTCCCAGGGTGCAGCCACGATGCCTTTATCCTGCAGTTGACCTCAGTTTGTCACCTTTCTGAGGGGCTGGCTCGAAGACGAGGCTGGCTCACTGGGGACAAGGGCTATCCTCTCTGGCCATGGCTGATGACAACACTGCGTGTGGCCGACACCCCAGCAGAAGAGCTGATCAGCAGCGGCCATCAGGCGACCAGGCACAGTAAACAGCACACTATTGGTGTTCTCAAAAAGTGTTTCCGATGTCTGGAACATTCGGGGGGATCCCTGCAGTTCTCGCCGCAGCAAGTGGTACACATCGTCGTCGTCTGCTGCATGCTCCACAACTTGGCGAATCGCCGCACCCAGCCAATTCCAGCTGTCCCTCAACGACCAGCAGAGCAGGCGGAGGAGGATGAGGAGGAGGAGGAGGAGGAGGAGGAAGAGCAGGCGGAGGAGGAGGAGGATGAGGAGGAGGAGGAGAAGGAAGAGCAGGCAGAGGAGGAGGAGGAGGAGGCGGAGGAGGAGGAGGAGGAGGAAGATGGAAGGGCTGCTGAAAGTGGAAGGGCCATACGTCAGAGGCTCATCAGGACTACTTCCGAGACCCCTGTGGCGGAATGATGAGAGTCTTAACTCATGCGCACTTTGGATGTTTGACGGCCTCTGAATGCCAGCATCACTGAAAGTAGTCACGTGCACCATGCCACACTGAAACTTCTGTTTATTGGCACAAAAGTCTTTCATTACAGCAAAACAACGTAATGTCAACAGAAACCATAAGTAACTAAATAACTGTGAACTCTTCGGCAAAGCCGCAAAACTCAACAAACCTTCTGCAAATATAACAACACGTGAGGGTGTCCTTGAATTTGGACAAAGAAACGTCTCAGCACCTCCCACTACAACTGGCCCCTTGAGGGAGAACGACTTCTCTTTCGCGCCCGGCCCCTTCCCTCCCTGCTGCTCCTACGTAATTGGACCCCAGTGGCGGGCTCAAGGCTGGGGGATGCCTGCTGACTGTCTGGAAGCGCAGAAGCCCCTGAGGTACGGCCTGGCCGACCTCTGGGCTTGGAGGGTGCGGACGCAGGATGCTTGATGTGACCATGGCTGGAAGCAGTGTGGGCTGCAGGTGGTGGCAGCTGCAATGCAGACGTCCCAGCGCTGGCATGTGCAATGGTCTCCTGCCAAGAGAGGACACCTGCACCATGGTCGGACGACACACTGGCTATCTGAGGGGAGCGGCTCGGCTCATCCACCACAATCGCATGCTGCACTGATTCCTGGCCTTGTATGGGACTGGAAGGGCCCGGGGTGATTCTAACTGATGCAGAGAGGGTGGCTGCAGTGAGAGATCGCGTTGCCTCAATCTGGGTGTGGAGGAGCCCAGCAAGTGGCTGCGTGGCAACAGTGAGGACCTGTGTGCCAGGTGCCAGTGCTTCGGAGAAGCCCTGGACAGTTCTTCCCATTGCTTCGGACAAGGCAGGTGCCGACCGCGCCACTGCCTCGGACAAGCCCTGGACAGACCTTTCCAGGGATTGTCCGAAGCCCTGAACAGTCCTTTCCATAGCCGTCTCAAAGCTGTGGACAGTCCTCTCCATTGTTGGGCCGAAGCCCTGGATAGTCCTGTCCATTGTTGCCCCGAAGACCTGGAGAGTCCTCTCCATTGTTGCCCCAAAGCCCTGGAGAGTCCTCTCCATTGTTGCCCCGAACACCTGGAGAGTCCTGTCCATTGTTGCCCCAAAGCCCTGGAGAGTCCTCTCCATTGTTGCCCCGAACACCTGGAGAGTCCTGTCCATTGTTGCCCCAAAGCCCTGGATAGTCCTGTCCATTGTTGCCCCGAAGCCCTGGATAGTCCTGTCCATTGTTGCCCCGAAGCCCTGGATAGTCCTGTCCATTGTTGCCCCAAACACCTGCAGAGTCCTGTCCATTGTTGCCCCAAAGCCCTGGAGAGTCCTATCCATTGTTGCCCTGAAGTCCAACATACTCTTAGCCAATTAATCTATTGACTCAGGCATCTTCTCCACTGCAGCCATCAGCTCCGTGTGTCTGACCCGGGCCTGTTTGCTCATTTCAGCCAGGCGACGCACCTCATCTGCACTCTGTGCAGCAGTCATCACGACCTGCCTTGCCCTCCGGGGAGATGGTGGCCGAACTTGCCTATCCCCCGTGCGTTGCTGCATGCCGCTTGGTCCGGCAACTGGTTCATCCTCAGAGCCCCCCCCGTCCCCTCCAGGGGACTACTATCCCCAGTCTGTAGATGTGTCCGCTCCCCGGATTCTGCAACGGCTGGTCCGGATTCCTCCTGCTCCTCGCCTCCGGTGGCACTGGCACTGGCAGCTTCACTGCGTTGAGCCCGAGTTGGTGCTGATTCATCTGAAAGTAGGGAGGTGGAAGAGTGGCTTTAGCAAAAGGACAGGTTTGCTGAAAGGCATGCCAGATTGCGGCAAGGCTCTGACATGGCTGCACACTGAGGATGCATGCTGGCGGGGGGACCAAGTGGAAGGCAACAGGTGAAAAGGTGAGAGTCTTACCCTCGCTGTCGGTAATGGGGTCGGCAGATGCAGTGGTCACAGGACCAGACAGACACCCTCCAAGTATCTGGTGCACTCTCTCCTCCAGATCCGTGAGAGTGATCACTTGTGGAGGTCGGCCACCGGTTCGACGCTGCTCCTTTCTGTTGGTCGCCAGCTTGGACTGCAGGGGAAAGAAGGGGAAGTTCTGTAACATGATGCCTTGAGAGATAATCTCATGCCCCTCATGGTGCAAGAGCCCTTACATGAGGCCTTGAGAGATAATCTCATGCCCCCCATGGTGCAAGAGCCCTTACATGAGGCCTTGAGACATCATCGCATGCCCCCCATGGTGCAAGAGCCCTTACATGAGGCCTTGAGTGAAATGTCCATGTGTGTGCCCAGAAAGGGCCATGGGTGCTTGCTGACAGCTGGCCATTGGGGCATCATTGCAACATGGTGCCCGAAGTCAGCTGCAGATGGAGGGAATCAGAAGTTTGCTAAACCATCACTCACCCTAACGATCCGTGTGAGGTCGTTGAATTTCTTCCTGCACTGAACAGGGGTCCTGGTCGCCATGCTGCTGGAGTTGACCCTCACAGCAACCTCCCTCCAAGATCATTGGTAAGCCTTCTGATTCAGCCTCTTGCCATTGTCCGGATACAGGACATCCTGACGGTGCTCAACTGCAGCCATCAACTGGTCCAGAGCCTCAGTGCTGAAGCGTTCTGCTCTCTGCCTAACCTTCTCCATGCTGAACAAGTTTCTAACGCCAGAGAAGGGCGAGCGCCGAATCTGAGGGTGTTGAAGCTCAGGCTGACTGACCCACCCCTTTAAGAGCCGGCCGGCGCCTGGAAGTCTCGTGGTTTCCCGTAATTGAGATCACCTGCGCTGCGCCCGTCCGCGTCGATATTGAGTAGTGCCTGAACTTTTGCGCCTTAGGAGCACTGTGCAACGGCTGAATTAGCGCCTCAATCTCCTTTGGGGGCGATGCAACCCAATATCTCGCCAGGCAGCGATAAGTTTTGTCTGGCTATAAACTTAGCGCACCGCCAGTTCTAGCGCCTCAAGCGGGGCTATACCCAATTTCTAGGCCTTTGTGTCCTCCTCACAATTTGCTAACCCACCTATCTTTGTATCATCAGCAAATTTGTCTACATTACACTCGGTCCCTTCATCCAAGTCATTAATGTAGATTGTAAATAGTTGGGGCCCCAGCACTGATCCCTGTGGCACCCCACTAGTTACTGGTTGCCATCCTGAAAATGACCCATTTATCCCGACTCTCTGTTTTCTGTTAGTTAGCCAATCCTCTATCCATGCTAATATATTACCCCCAACCCCATGAACTCTTATCTTGTGCAGTAACCTTTTATGTGGCACCTTATCGAATGCCTTCTGGAAATCCAAATACACTACATCTACTGGTTCCCCTTTATCCAACCTGCTCGTTACATCCTCAAAGAAATCTAGCAAATTTGTCAAACACGATTTCCGTTTCATAAAACAATGCTGACTCTGCTTGACTGCGTTATGATTTTCTAAATGTCCTGCTATTACCTCCTTAATGATGGACTCCAGCATTTTCCCAATGACAGATGTTAGGCTAACTGGTCTACAGTTTCCTGCTTTCTGTCTCCCTCCTTTCTTGAAAAGCGGCGTTACATTCGCGGTTTTCCAATCCGCTGGGACCTCTCCAGAATCCGGGGAATTTTGGTAGATTACAACCAAACACCATCCTGACTTGGAAATATATCGGCGATCCTTCATCCTCGCTGGGTCAAAATCCTGGAACTCCCTCCCTAACAGCACTGTGGGAGCACCTTCACCACACAGACTGCAGCGGTTCAAGAAGGCGGCTCACCACCACCTTCTCAAGGCAATTAGGGATGGGCAATAAATGCTGGCCTTGCCAGCGACGCCCACATCCTGTGAATGAAGAAAAAAATTAAATAAATGTGGAGTCCTGATCGGGAATGTGTCCCAGACACACGGAACATTCCCACCTCTGAGTCAGAAGGTGAAGGATTCGAGTCGTGCTCCAGACAGCCCCGGGGAGTGGAGACTAGAATATCATCTCTGAAGACTGGAAAGCCTATTATGTGCCACTTTATCAAATAAAGTGCCACACAATAAGCTCACCAGCAAAGTTGAAGCCCAAGGAATAAAAGGGACAGTGGCAGCATGGATACGAAATTGGCTAAGTGACAGGAAACAGAGAGTAGTGGTGAACGGTTGTTTTTCGGACTGGAGGAAGGTGGTGTTCCCCAGGGGTCGGTACTAGGACCACTGCATTTCTTGATATATATTAATGGCTTGGGTGTACAGGGCACAATTTCACTGTACTACCCTGTATCTAACTCTGTATCTAACCTGTGCTGTACCTGCCCTGGGAGTGTTTGATGGGACAGTGTAGAGGGAGCTTTACTCTGTATCTAACCTGCGCTGTACCTGCCCTGGGAGTGTTTGATGGGACAGTGTAGAGGGAGCTTTACTCTGTATCTAACCCGTGCTGTACCTGCCCTGGGAGTGTTTGATGGGACAGTGTAGAGGGAGCTTTACTCTGTATCTAACCCGTGCTGTACATGCCCTGGGAGTGTTTGATGGGACAGTGTAGAGGGAGCTTTACTCTGTATCTAACCCGTGCTGTACCTGCCCTGGGAGTGTTTGATGGGGCAGTGTAGAGGGAGCTTTACTCTGTATCTAACCCGTGCTGTACCTGCCCTGGGAATGTTTGATGGGACAGTGCAGAGGGAGCTTTACTCTGTATCTAACCCGAGCTGTACCTGTCCTGGGAGTGTTTGATGGGACAGTGTAGAGGGAGCTTTACTCTGTATCTAACCCGTGCTGTACCTGCCCTGGGAGTATTTGATCGGACAGTGTAGAGTGAGCTTTACTCTGTATCTAACCCGTGCTGTACCTGCCCTGGGAGTGTTTGATGGGACAGTGTAGAGGGAGCTTTACTCTGTATCTAACCCGTGCTGTACCTGCCCTGGGAGTGTTTGATGGGACAGTGTAGAGGGAGCTTTACTCTGTATCTAACCCGTGCTGTACATGCCCTGGGAGTGTTTGATGGGACAGTGTAGAGGGAGCTTTACTCTGTATCTAACCCGTGCTGTACCTGCCCTGGGAGTGTTTGATGGGGCAGTGTAGAGGGAGCTTTACTCTGTATCTAACCCGTGCTGTACCTGCCCTGGGAATGTTTGATGGGACAGTGCAGAGGGAGCTTTACTCTGTATCTAACCCGTGCTGTACCTGTCCTGGGAGTGTTTGATGGGACAGTGTAGAGGGAGCTTTACTCTGTATCTAACCCGTGCTGTACCTGCCCTGGGAGTATTTGATCGGACAGTGTAGAGTGAGCTTTACTCTGTATCTAACCCGTGCTGTACCTGCCCTGGGAGTGTTTGATGGGACAGTGTAGAGGGAGCTTTACAGAATCACAGAATCACAGAAACTCCACAGTGCAGATAGAGGCCATTTCGGCCCATCGAGCCTGCACCGACACATATCCCACCCGATCCCCGTAACCCCTATACCAACACATATCCCACCCTATCCCCGTAACCCCACGTATTTAATCCCCCTAACACTAAGGGTCAATTTATCATAGCCAATCAACCTAACCCGCACATCTTTGGACTGTGGGAGGAAACCGGAGCACCCGGAGGAAACCCACGCAAACACGGGGAGAATGTGCAAACTCCACACAGGCAGTCGCCCGAGGCCGGATTCGAACCCGGGTCCCTGGCGCTGTGAGGCAACAGTGCTAACCACTATGCCACCGTGCTGCCCAGATACTCTGTATCTAACCCGTGCTGTACCTGCCCTGGGAGTGTTGGATGGGACAGTGTAGAGGGAGCTTTACTCTGTATCTAACCCGTGCTGTACCTGCCCTGGGAGTGTTTGATGGGACAGTGTAGAGGGAGCTTTACTCTGTATCTAACCCGAGCTGTACCTGCCCTGGGAGTATTTGATGGGACAGTAGGTAGATGAAATAGAAAATTTTCCATCCTACCCTACATTTGATCATAAATACAGAACCAAATTGTCAAATGCCTGTTAATTACCAGAAATTGTTGGCAGGTGAGTGTAAGAGCTTGTCCCTGGAGTGATTGGAATGGAATGAAATCTCTCCACGGTATCTTATTTTAGCTTGTGTAAGAAGTATTTGCGTGCTGACGGAATCACAGCTTTTAAAAAATGTGTTAACAGTTCTGAAGAGACCAGTAGTCTGTTCAAGGAGCAGGAATGAAAGATGTAAGATTGCCATCAGGGACATCGTAATATTCACAATGAGTAAAATTAATCATCGTTGAGAAACAGCTAGAAGAAAGCAAGCACGCCTCGCCTTCCTCTGGTGTAATAAAACAGCGACAGTTAATCCCTTGTCATAACATCGAACTGGCAAAGTACTATTGTTCTGAACAGGCACCACCGACACTCCCTCGGTAGTGCCCCTCCGACAGTGTAGCGCTCTCTCAGTATTGCCCCTCCGACAGTGCAGCGCTCCCTCAGGACTGCCCCTCCGACAGTGCAGCACTCCCTCAGTACTGACCCTCCGACAGTGCAGCGCTCCCTCCGTAATGCCCCTCCGACAGTGCAGCACTCCCTCAGTACTGCCCCTCCGACAGTGGCGTGCTCCCGCAGTACTGCCCCTCCGACAGTGCAGCACTCCCTCAGTACTGCCCCTCTGACAGTGGCGTGCTCCCTCAGTACTGCCCCTCCGACAGTACAGCGTTCCCTCAGTACTGCCCCTCCGGCAGTGCAGCGCTCCCTCAGGATTGCCCCTCCGACAGTGCAGCGCTCCCTCAGTAATGCCTCTCCGACAGTGCAGCACTCCCTCAGTAAGATAGATAAGCTAAATACGTGGCTTGACCAGTGGTGCAAGGGAGAGGGATTTAAATTCTTGAGGCATTGGAACCAGTTCTTGGGGAGGAGTGACCTGTACCAAGGGGACGGTCTACACCTGAACTGTGAGGGAGCCGATGTCCTCGGGGTAATATTTTCTAGGGCGGTTCGGGAGGATTTAAACTAATTTGGCAGGGGGATGGGAACCTAGGTAGTGGAAAAGAGGGAAGTCATATGAAGTCAGAAATAAATGGTAGAAAGGTGAGAAGCAATAAGCAAAGGAGAGAAACACAAAGGGCCAAACTAATTCATAATGAGAGTGTGAAAAAAGCAAGCCTGAAGGCTTTGTATCTTAATGCTAGAAGCATTAGGAACAAGGTGGATGAATTAGTTGTGGAAATAGAGGTAAACAAGTATGATTTGATTGGGATTACAGAAACATGGCTGCAGGGTGGGCAAGGCTGGGAACTTAACATCCAGGGATATACAATATTTAGGAAGGATCGGCAAAAAGGTAGGGGAGGTGGGGTAGCATTGCTGGTAAAGGAGGGGATTAATGCAATGGAAAGGAAGGATATTAACTTGGATGAAACGGAATCTGTATGGGTAGAAATGAGAAATAGCAAGGGGAGGAAAACGTTAGTGGGTGTGATATATAGGCCTCCAAATAGTAATATGGAGGTGAGGGAAGGCATAAAAAGGGAAATTAGAGAAGCGTGCGATAAGAGCACAGCTGTCATCATGGGTGACTTTAATTTACATATTGATTGGACTACCCAAATTAGTAAAAATTCTGAGGAGGAGGAATTCCTGGAATGTTTTCGGGACGGTTATCTGGACCAATATGTCGAGGAGCCGACTCGAGATCAGGCCATTTTAGACTGGGTATTGTGCAATGAGAAGGGACTTATCAGCAATCTTCTTGTACGAGGCCCCTTGGGTCAGAGCGATCATAATATGATCGAGCTCTCAGTCGAGATGGAGAGTGAGGAAATTGAATCAGAGACTAAGGTCCAGAACTTAAATAAAGGGAATTACGAGGGTATGAGACGGGAATTGGGTAAGATTGATTGGGTGGTGTTTCTGGGGGGATTGACAGTGGAGAGACAATGGCAAGCATTCAAAGATAGAATGGAAGAATTCCAGAACATGTTTATACCGGTTTGGCATAAAAATAAACCTAAAAAGGTGACTCAACCATGGATAACGAGGGAAATTAGGGACAGCATAAAATAAAAAAAAAGGGCATATCAACTGGCAAAAAAAAGCACCAGACCGGAAGATTGGGGGCAGTACAGGATACAGCAAAAGAGGACAAAGGGATTAATCAGGAAGGGGAAAATAGAATACGAAAGTAAACTTGCAGCAAACATAAAGACAGACTGCAAAAGCTTTTATCGGTATATCAGGAGGAAAAGACTGGTAAAATCCCAAGTCGGTCCCTTGCAGTCCGATTCGGGAGAATATATAATGGAGAATAAGGAAATGGCAGACCAATTAAACTCATACTTTGGTTCTGTATTCACAAAGGAGGACACAAATAACCTCCCAGGAATATCGGCAAACATAGGGACTAATGAGAGGGAGGAGCTGACAGAAATTAGTATCTCTAGGGATATGGTGTTGGGTAAGTTGAGGGGACTGAAGGCCGACAAATCCCCGGGGCCTGATAAAACTACATCCTAGGGTACTTAAGGAGGTGGCCCTGGAGATAGCAGATGCTCTAAGGATCATCTTCCGGAACTCCATTGACTCGGGAACAGTACCCGTGGATTGGAGGGTAGCTAATGTTACCCCAATATTTAAAAAGGGGGGTAGAGAGAAAGCAGGGAATTATAGACCAGTAAGCCTTACATCGGTTGTGGGCAAAATGCTAGAGTCCATTATTAAGGATAAAATAGCGGAGCACTTGACAAATGGGGAAAGGATCGGACAGAGTCAACATGGATTTACAAAGGGTAAATCGTGTCTGACTAATCTGCTGGAATTTTTTGAGGAAGTAACTGGTAAAATAGATGGGGGAGAGCCAGTGGATGTGGTGTACCTTGACTTCCAGAAAGCCTTCGATAAGGTTCCACACAAAAGATTATCATGCAAAATTAAGGCTCATGGAATTGGGGGCAAAGTATTAACGTGGATAGAGAACTGGCTGGCGGATAGAAAACAGAGAGTTGGAATAAACGGCTCGTTTTCGGAGTGGCAGGCAGTGACCAGCGGGGTGCCGCAAGGATCTGTCCTGGGACCCCAGCTGTTCACAATATATATAAATGATCTGGATCAGGGAATTGGATGCAATATTTCCAAATTCGCTGACGACACTAAACTAGGAGGAGGGGTGGGCTCTGATGAGGATGTCAGGAGGCTACAGTGCGATTTGGACAGGTTGGGGGAATGGGCGGATACGTGGCAGATGCACTATAATGTGGATAAATGCGAGGTTATCCACTTTGGGGGTAAAAACAGGAGGGTAGATTATTATCTAAATGGCAATAGATTGGGAGATGGGGAAGTGCAGAGGGACCTGGGTGTTCTTGTGCACCAGTCACTGAAGGAGAGCATGCAGGTGCAACAGGCGATTAAGAAGGCAAATGGTATGTTGGCCTTCATATCAAGGGGGTTCGAGTATAGGAATAGGGATACCTTACTACAGCTGTACAAGGTGCTGGTGAGACCGCATCTGGAGTATTGTGTACAGTTTTGGTCGCCCCATCTGCGGAAGGATGTTCTTGCCATGGAAAGAGTGCAACGGCGATTCACCAGGCTGATACCTGGAATGGCGGGAATGACCTACGAAGAGAGATTAAATGGTTTGGGCTTGTACTCACTGGAGTTTAGAAGATTGAGAGGGGATCTCATCGAAACATATAAAATTATGGCAGGCCTGGACAGGCTGAATTCAGAGAGAATGTTTCCAATGGCCGGGGAGCACAGAACCAGGGGCCACAGTCTAAAAATAGCGGGCAAATCATTTAAAACAGAGATGAGGAAGAATTTCTTCACTCAAAGAGTGGTGAGCCTGTGGAATTCCCTGCCACAGAGGGCTGTGAAGGCTAATTCAATAAATATTTTCAAGAGAGAATTGGATATATTTCTGAAGGCTAAGGGGATTAAGGGTTACGGAGAAAAGGCGGGGACGGGGTACTGAACTGGTAAGATCAGCTATGATCTCAGACGAAGATCAGCCATGATCTCATTGAATGGCGGAGCAGGCTCGAAGGGCCGAATGGCCTACTCCTGTTCCTATCTCTATGTTTCTATGTTTCTACTGCCCCTCCGACAGTGCAGCTCTCCATCAGTACTGCCCCTCCGAGAGTGCAGCGTTCCCTCAGTACTGCCCCTCCGACAGTGCGGCACTCCCTCGGACCTACCCCTCCGACAGTGCAGCGCTCCCTCAGTACTGCCCCTCTGGCAGTGCAGCGCTCCCTCAGGATTGCCCCTCCGACAGTGCAGCGCTCCCTCAGTAATGCCTCTCCGACAGTGCAGCACTCCCTCAGTACTGCCCCTCCGACAGTGCAGCTCTCCATCAGTACTGCCCCTCCGAGAGTGCAGCGTTCCCTCAGTACTGCCCCTCCGACAGTGCAGCACTCCCTTGGTCCTGCGCCTCTGACAGTGCAGCGCTCCTTCAGGACTGCCCCTCCGGCAGTGCAGTGCTCCCTCAGTATTGCCCCTCCAACAGTGCAGCACTCCCTCAGTATTGTCCTTCCGACAGTGCAGCTCTCCCTCAGTACTGCCCCTCCGACAGTGCAGTGCTCCCTCAGTACTGCCCCTCCGACGGTGCGGCACTCCCTCGGACCTACCGCTCCGACAGTGCAGCGCTCCCTCAGTACTGCCCCTCTGGCAGTGCAGCGCTCCCTCAGTACTGCCCCTCCGACAGTGCAGCTCTCCCTCAGTACTGCCCCTCCGACAGTGCAGCGCTCCCTCAGGACTGCCCCTTCGACACTACAGCGTTCCCTCAGTACTGCCCCTCCGGCAGTGCAGCGCTCCCTCAGTATTGCCCCTCCGACAGTGCAGCGCTCCCTCAGGACTGCCCCGCCGGCAGTGCAGCGATCCCTCAGTATTGTCCCCCCGACAGTGCAGCGCTCCCTCAGTACTGCCCCTCCGGCAGTGCAGCGCTCCCTCAGTACTGCCCCTCCGACAGTGCAGCACTCCCTCAGTATTGCCCCTCCGTTAGTGCAGCTCTCCCTCAGTACTGCCCCTCCGACAGTGCAGCGCTCCCTCAGTACTGCCCCTCCGACAGTACAGCGTTCCCTCAGTACTGCCCCTCCGACAGTGCAGCAGTCCCTCGGACCTACCCCTCCGACAGTGCAGCGCTCCCTCAGTACTGCCCCTCCGGCAGTGCAGCGCTCCCTTAGTATTGCCCCTCCGACAGTGCAGTTCTCCCTGAGTACTGCCCCTCCGACAGTGCAGCGCTCCCTCAGTACTGCCCCTCCGACACTACAGCGTTCCCTCAGTACTGCCCCTCTGGCAGTGAAGCGCACCCTCAGTATTGCCGCTCCGACAGTGCAGCGCTCCCTCAGGGCTGCCCCTCCGTCAGTGCAGCGCTCCCTCAGTATTGCCCCTCCGACAGTGCAGCTCTCCATCAGTACTGCCCCTCCGACAGTGCAGCGCTCCCTCAGTATTGCCCCTCCGACAGTGCAGCGCTCCCTCAGTACTGCCCCTCCGACATTGCAGCACTCCCTCGGTCCTGCCCCTCCGACAGTGCAGCGCTCCTTCAGTACTGCCCCTCCGACAGTACAGTGTTCCCTCAGTACTGCCCCTGCGGCAGTGCAGCACTCCCTCGGTCCTGCCACTCCGACAGTGCAGCGCTCCTTCAGTACTGCCCCTCCGACAGTACAGTGTTCCCTCAGTACTGCCCCTGCGGCAGTGCGGCACTCCCTTAGTACTGCCCCTCCGACATTGCAGCTCTCCATCAGTACTGCCCCTCCGACAGTGCAGCGCTCCCTCAGTATTGCCCCTCCGACAGTGCAGCGCTCCCTCAGTACTGCCCCTCCGACATTGCTACACTCCCTCAGTGCTGCCCCTCCGACAAAGCCGCACTCCCTCAGCACTGCCCCTCCGACAGTGCGGCGCTCCCTCAGTACTGCCCTTCCAAAAGTGCGGCACTCCCTCAGTACCTCCCCTCCGACAGTGCCGCACTCCCTCAGTACCTCCCCTCCGACAGTGCGGCACATCCTCAGTGCCTCCCCTCCGACAGTGCAGCGCTCCCTCAGTACTGCCGCTCCGACAGTGCCGCACTCCCTCAGTACTGCCCCTCCGACAATGCGGCGCTCCCTCAGTACCTCCTCTCCGACAGTGCGGCACATCATCAGTGCCTCCCCTCCGACAGTGCAGCGCTCACTCAGTACAACCCCTCCGACAGTGCTGCGCTCCCTCAGTACTGCCCCTCCGACAGCGCGGCGCTCCCTCAGTACTGCCCCTCCGACAGTGCAGTGCTCCCTCAGTACTGCCCCTCTAACAGTGCAGCGCTCCCTCTGTACTGCCCCTCCCACAGTGCGGCACTCCCTCAGTACTGCCCCTCTGACAGTGCCGCGCTCCCTCAGTACTGCCCCTCCGAAAGTGCGGTGCTCCCTCAGTGCTTCCCCTCCCAAAGTGCAGCACTCCCTCAGCACCGCCCGTCCGACAGAGCAGCACTGTCTCCGTCCTGCCCCTCCACCAGTGCAGCACTCCTTCAGTACTGCCCCTCCGACAGTGGGGCGCTCCCTCAGGACTGCACCTCCGACAGTGCAGCGATCCCTCAGTACTGCCCCTCCGACAGTGCGGCACTCCCTTAGTACTGCCCCTCCAACAGTGCAGCGCTCCCTCAGTACTGCCCCTCCGACAGTGCGACCCTCCCATAGTACTGCCTATCCGACAGTGCAGCACTCCCTCAGTAATGCCCCTCCGACAGTGCGACCCTCCCTTAGTACTGCCCCTCCGACAGTGCTGCACTCCCTCAGTACTGCCCCTCTGACAGCGCAGCACTCCCTTGGTACTGCCCCTCCGACAGTGCTACACTCCCTCAGTACTGCCCCTCCGACAGTGCAGCACTTCCTCAGCACTGGCCTTCCGACAAAGCAGCGCTCCCTCAGTACTGCCCCTCCCACAGTGCGGCACTCCCTCAGTACTGCCCCTCCGACAGTGCAGCGCTCCATCAGTTCTGCCCCTCCGACAGTGCAGCGCTCCCTCAGTACTGCCCCTCCGACAGTAGGGCGCTCCCTCAGTACTGCCCCTCCGACAGTGCAGCATTCCCTCAGTACTGCCCCTCCGTCAGTGGGGCGCTCCCTCTGTACTGCCCTCCGACAGTGCAGCACTCACTTAGTACTGCCCCTCCGACAGTGGGGCGCTCCCTCAGTACTGCCCCTCCGACAGTGCAGCGTCCCCTCAGTACTGTCCCTCCGATAGTGCGGCCTACCCTCAGTACTGCCCCTCCGACAGTGCAGCGCTCCCTCAGTGCTGCCCCTCCCACAGTGTGACACTCCCTCAGTACTGCCCCTCCGACAGTGCGGCGCCCCCTCAGTACTGCCCCTTCGACAGTGCAACACTCCCTCAGTACAGCCCCTCTGACAGTGGGGCGCTCCCTCAGTACTGCCCCTCTGACAGTGCCGCGCTCGCTCAGTACAGCCCCTTCGACAGTGCGGCACTCCCTCAGTACTGCCCCTCCGACAGTGCAGTGCTCCCTCAGTACTGCCACTCCAACAGTGCGGCACATCCTCAGTGCCTCCCCTCCGACAGTGCAGCGCTAATTCAGTACTGCCCCTCCGACAGTAAAGCGTTCCCTCAGTACTGCCCCTCCGACAGTGCAGCACTCCCTCGGTCCTGCCCCTCCGACAGTGCAGCGCTCCCTCAGTACTGCCCCTCTGGCAGTGCAGCACTCCCTCAGCATTGCACCTCCGACAGTGCAGCACTCCCTCAGTACTGCCCCTCCGACAGTGCAGCTCTCCCTCAGTACTGCCCCTCCGAAAGTGCAGCACTCCCTCAGTACTGCCCCTCCGACAGCACAGTGTTCCCTCAGTACTGCCCCTCCGGCAGTGCAGCGTTCCCTCAATATTGCCCCTCCGACAATGCAGCGCTCCCTCAGTCCTGCCCCTCCGACAGTGCAGCGTTTCCTCAGTACGGCCTCTCCGACAGTGCAGCACTCCCTCGGGCCTGCCCCTCCGACAGTGCAGCGCTCCCTCAGTACTGCCCCTCCGGCAGTGCAGCGCTCCCTCAGTATTGCCCCTCCGACAGTGCAGCACTCCCTCAGTATTGCCCCTCCGACAGTGCAGCTCTCCCTCAGTCCTGCCCCTCCGACAGTGCAGCGCTCCCTCAGTTCTGCCCCTCCGACACTGCAGCGCTCCCTCAGTACTGCCCCTCCGACAGTGCGGTGCTCCCTCAGTACTGCCGCTCCGATAGTGCCACACTCACTCAGTACCTCCCCCCGACAGTGCGGCACATCCTCAGTGCCTCCCCTCCCACAGTGCAGCGCTCATTCAGTACTGCCCCTCCGACAGTGCAGTGATCCCTCAGTACTGCCCCTCCGACAGTGAAGTGCTCCCTCAGTAATGCCCCTCCGACAGTGCTGCTGTCTCTCAGTACTGCCCCTCCGACAGTGCAGCACTCCCTCAGTACTACCCCTCCGACAGTGGGGCGTCCTCTCAGTACTGCCCCTCCGACAGTGCAGCGCTCCCTCAGTAATGCCCCTCTGACAGTGCAGCACTCCCTCAGTAATGCCCCTCCGACAGTGCAACCCTCCCATAGTACTGCCCCTCCGACAGTGCAGCGCTCCCTCAGTACTGCCCCTCTGACAGTGCAGCACTCCCTCAGTAATGCCCCTCCGACAGTGCGACCCTCCCTTAGTACTGCCCCTCCGACAGTGCAGCGCTCCCTCAGTACTGCCCCTCCGACAGTGTGACCCTCCCTTGGTGCTGCCCCTCCGAAGGTGCTGCGCTCCCTCAGAACTGCCCCTCCGACAGTGCAGCGCTCCCTTGGTACTGCCCCTCCGACAGTGCTACACTCCCTCAGTGCTGCCCCTCCGACAAAGCCGCACTCCCTCAGCACTGCCCCTCCGACAGTGCCGCACTCCCTCAGTACCTCCCCTCCGACAGTGCGGCACATCCTCAGTGCCTCCCCTCCGACAGTGCGGCGCTCCCTCAGTACTGCCGCTCCGACAGTGCCGCACTCCCTCAGTACTGCCCCTCCGACAATGCGGCGCCCCCTCAGTACCTCCTCTCCGACAGTGCGGCACATCATCAGTGCCTCCCCTCCGACAGTGCAGCGCTCACTCAGTACAACCCCTCCGACAGTGCTGCGCTCCCTCAGTACTGCCCCTCCGACAGTGCAGTGTTCCCTCAGTACTGCCCCTCCGATAGTGCAGTGCTCCCTCAGTACTGCCCCTCCGATAGTGCAGCGCTCTCTCAGTACTGCCCCTCCGACATTGCGGCACTCCCTCAGTACTGCCCCTCCGACAGTGCGGCGCCCCCTCAGTACTGCCTCTCCGACAGTGCAGCACTCCCTCAGTACTGCCCCTCCGACAGTGGGGCGTCCCCTCAGTACTGCCCCTCCGACAGTGCAGCGCTCCCTCAGTACTGCCCCTCTGACAATGCAGCACTCCCTCAGTAATGCCCCTCCGACAGTGCGACCCTCCCTTAGTACTGACCCTCCGACAGTGCTGCGCTCCCTCAGTACTGCCCCTCCGACAATGCAGCGCTCCCTTGGTACTGCCCCTCCGACAGTGCTACACTCCCTCAGTACTGCCCCTCTGACAGTGCAGCGCTCCCTCATTACTGCCCCTCCGACAAAGCCGCGCTCCCTCAGCACTGCCCCTCCGACAGTGTGGCGCTCCCTCAGTACTGCCCCTCCAAAAGTGCGGCACTCCCTCAGTACCTCCCCTCCGACAGTGCAGCGCCCCCTCAGTACTGCCACTCCGATAGTGCCGCACTCACTCAGTACCTCCCCCCGACAGTGCGGCACATCCTCAGTGCCTCCCCTCCGACAGTGCAGCGCTCATTCAGTACTGCCCCTCCGACAGTGCAGTGATCCCTCAGTACTGCCCCTCCGACAGTGAAGTGCTCCCTCAGTAATGCCCCTCCGACAGTGCTGCTGTCTCTCAGTACTGCCCCTCCGACAGTGCAGCACTCCCTCAGTAATGCTCCTCTGACAGTGCAGCACTCCCTCAGTAATGCCCCTCCGACAGTGCAACCCTCCCATAGTACTGCCCCTCCGACAGTGCAGCGCTCCCTCAGTACTGCCCCTCTGACAGTGCAGCACTCCCTCAGTAATGCCCCTCCGACAGTGCGACCCTCCCTTAGTACTGCCCCTCCGACAGTGCTGTGCTCCCTCAGTACTGCCTCTCCGACAGTGCAGTGCTCCCTTGGTACTGCCGCTCCGACAGTGCTACACTCACTCTGTACTGCCCCTCCGACAGTGCGACCCTCCCATAGTACTGCCTATCCGACAGTGCAGCACTCCCTCAGTAATGCCCCTCCGACAGTGCGACCCTCCCTTAGTACTGCCCCTCCGACAGTGCTGCACTCCCTCAGTACTGCCCCTCTGACAGTGCAGCACTCCCTTAGTTCTGCCCCTCCGACAGTGCTACACTCCCTCAGTACTGCCCCTCCGACAGTGCAGCACTTCCTCAGCACTGGCCTTCCGACAAAGCAGCGCTCCCTCAGTACTGCCCCTCCCACAGTGCGGCACTCCCTCAGTACTGCCCCTCCGACAGTGCAGCGCTCCATCAGTTCTGCCCCTCCGACAGTGCAGCGCTCCCTCAATATTGCCCCTCCGACAGTGCAGCGCTCCCTCAGTACTGCCCCTCCGACAGTACAGCGTTTCCTCAGTACGGCCTCTCCGACAGTGCAGCACTCCCTCGGGCCTGCCCCTCCGACAGTGCAGCGCTCCCTCAGTACTGCCCCTCCGGCAGTGCAGCGCTCCCTCAGTATTGCCCCTCCGACAGTGCAGCACTCCCTCAGTATTGCCCCTCCGACAGTGCAGCTCTCGCTCAGTACTGCCCCTCCGACAGTGCAGCGCTCCCTCAGTTCTGCCCCTCCGACACTGCAGCGCTCCCTCAGTACTGCCCCTCCGACAGTGCGGCACTCCCTTAGTACTGCCCCTCCAACAGTGCAGCGCTCCCTCAGTACTGCCCCTCCGACAGTGCGGCACTCCCTCAGTACTGCCCCTCCAACAGTGCAGCGCTCCCTCAGTGCTGCCCCTCCCACAGTGTGACGCTCCCTCAGTACTGCCCCTCCGACAGATCGGCGCTCCCTCAGTACTGACCCTCCGACAGTGCAGCGCTCCCTCAGAACTGCCTCTCCGACAGTGCGGCGCTCCCTCAGTACTGCCCCTCCGATAGTGCAGTGCTCCCTCAGTACTGCCCCTCCGATAGTGCAGCGCTCTCTCAGTACTGCCCCTCCGACATTGCGGCTCTCCCTCAGTACTGCCCCTCCGACAGTGCGGCGCCCCCTCAGTACTGCCTCTCCGACAGTGCAGCACTCCCTCAGTACTGCCCCTCCGACAGTGGGGCGTCCCCTCAGTACTGCCCCTCCGACAGTGCAGCGCTCCCTCAGTACTGCCCCTCTGACAGTGCGGCACTCCCTCAGTACTGCCCCTCCGACAGTGCAGTGCTCCCTCAGTACTGCCCCTCCGACAGTGAAGTGCTCCCTCAGTAATGCCCCTCCGACAGTGCTGCTGTCTCTCAGTACTGCCCCTCCGACAGTGCAGCACTCCCTCAGTACCCCCCCTCCGACAGTGAGGCGTCCTCTCAGTACCGCCCCTCCGACATTGCAGCGCATCCTCAGTGCTGCCCCTCTGACAGTGCAGCACTCCCTCAGTTATGCCCCTCCGACAGTGCGACCCTCCCTTAGTACTGCCCCTCCGATAGTGCAGCACTCCCTCAGTACTGCCCCTCCGATAGTGCAGCGCTCTCTCAGTACTGCCTCTCCGACATTGCGGCTCTCCCTCAGTACTGCCCCTCCGACAGTGCGGCGCCCCCTCAGTACTGCCTCTCCGACAGTGCAGCACTCCCTCAGTACTGCCCCTCTGACAGTGGGGCATCCCCTCAGTACTGCCCCTTCGACAGTACAGCACTCCCTCAGTACTGCCCCTCTGACAATGCAGCACTCCCTCAGTAATGCCCCTCCGACAGTGCGACCCTCCCTTAGTACTGACCCTCCGACAGTGCTGCGCTCCCTCAGTACTGCCCCTCCGACAATGCAGCGCTCCCTTGGTACTGCCCCTCCGACAGTGCTACACTCCCTCAGTACTGCCCCTCCGACAGTGCAGCACTTCCTCAGTACTGGCCTTCCGACAAAGCAGCGCTCCCTCAGTACTGCCCCTCTGACAGTGCAGCGCTCCCTCATTACTGCCCCTCCGACAAAGCCGCGCTCCCTCAGCACTGCCCCTCCGACAGTGCGGCGCTCCCTCAGTACTGCCCCTCCAAAAGTGCGGCACTCCCTCAGTACCTCCCCTCCGACAGTGCAGCGCCCCCTCAGTACTGCCGCTCCGATAGTGCCGCACTCACCCAGTACCTCCCCCCGACAGTGCGGCACATCCTCAGTGCCTCCCCTCCGACAGTGCAGCGCTCATTCAGTACTGCCCCTCCGACAGTGCAGTGATCCCTCAGTACTGCCCCTCCGACAGTGCAGCGCTCCCTCATTACTGCCCCTCCGACAAAGCCGCGCTCCCTCAGCACTGCCCCTCTGACAGTGCGGCGCTCCCTCAGCACTGCCCCTCTGACAGTGCGGCGCTCCCTCAGTACCTCCCCTCCGACAGTGCGGCACTTCCTCAGTACCTACCTTCCGACAGTGCAGCGCCCCCTCAGTACTGCCGCTCCGATAGTGCCGCAGTCACTCAGTACCTCCCCTCCGACAGTGCGGCACATCCGCAGTGCCTCCCCTCTGACAGTGCAGCGCTCATTCAGTACTGCCCCTGCGGCAGTGCAGTGATCCCTCAGTACTGCCCCTCCGACAGTGAAGTGCTCCCTCAGTAATGCCCCTCCGACAGTGCTGCTGTCTCTCAGTACTGCCCCTCCGACAGTGCAGCACTCCCTCAGTACTGCCCCTCCGACAGTGGGGTGTCCTCTCAGTACTGCCCCTCCGACAGTGCAGCGCTCCCTCAGTAATGCCCCTCTGACAGTGCAGCACTCCCTCAGTAATGCCCCTCCGACAGTGCGACCCTCCCATAGTACTGCCCCTCCGACAGTGCAGCGCTCCCTCAGTACTGACCCTCTTGCAGTGCAGCACTCCCTCAGTAATGCCCCTCCGACAGTGCGACCCTCCCTTTGTACTGCCCCTCCGACAGTGCTGCGCTCCCTCAGTACTGCCCCTCCGACAGTGCAGCACTCCCTTGGTACTGCCCCTCCGACAGTGCTACACTCACTCAGTACTGCCCCACCGACAGTGCGACCCTCCCATAGTACTGCCTATCCGACAGTGCAGCACTCCCTCAGTAATGCCCCTCCGACAGTGCGACCCTCCCTTAGTACTGCCCCTCCGACAGTGCTGCACTCCCTCAGTACTGCCCCTCTGACAGTGCAGCGCTCCCTTGGTACTGCCCCTCCGACAGTGCTACACTCCCTCAGTACTGCCCCTCCGATAGTGCAGCACTTCCTCAGCACTGGCCTTCCGACAAAGCAGCGCTCCCTCAGTACTGCCCCTCCCACAGTGCGGCACTCCCTCAGTACTGCCCCTCCGACAGTGCAGCGCTCCCTCAGTACTGCCCCTCCGACAGTGCGGCGCTCCCTCAGTACTGTCCCTCCGACAGTGCGGCGCTCCCTCAGTACTGTCCCTCCGACAGTGCTGCACTCCCTCAGTACTGCCGCTCTGACAGTGTAGCTTTCCCTCAGTACTGCCCCTCCGACAGTGCGCCGCTCCCTCAGTACTGCCCCTCCGACAGTGCTGCACTCCCTGAGTACTGCCGCTCCGACAGTGTAGCATTCCCTCAGTACTGCCCCTCCGACAGTGTGCCGCTCCCTCAGTACTGCCCCTCCGACAGTGCGCCGCTCCCTCAGTTTTGCCCCTCCGACAGTGCGCCGCTCCCTCAGTTCTGCCCCTTCGACAGTGTGGCGCTCCCTCAGTACCGCCCTCCGACAGTGCGGCGCTCCCTCAGTACTGCCCCTGCGACAGTGCGGCGCTCCCTCAGTTCTGCCCCTCCGACAGTGCTGCACTCCCTCAGTACTGCCGCTCCGACAGTGTAGCATTCCCTCAGTATTGCCCCTCCGACAGTGCGGCGCTCCCTCAGTATTGCCCCTCCGACAGTGCGTTGCTCCCTCAGCACTGCCCCTCCGACAGTGCGGCGCTCCCTCAGTACTGGCACTGGGAGTGTCAGCCTGGATTATGTTCTCAAGTCTCTGGAGTGGGGTTTGAACCCACAACCTTCTGACTCCGAGGCGAGAGCGAGAGAGTGTGACCCACGGAGGTTACACCAATGCTGTTATTGGTCAGGTCAGTTGTCAGCTTGATATGCCGAGATTTGTAGCTGATAGTGCTTGAGATTGATTGACTATCGGTGGCCATGGCTGAGGTTCCAGCTCCCTGACCCAGGGGCACTGCTGCTAATTGTAGCCTCCATACTTAGGATATACAGCAGTCGAACCAGCCATTCGGCCCAACCAGGCCATGCCACACTGCCCGGGGGTGTTGTGTCCTGCTCGCTGTGACTGATTGTCACACCAGCAAACACATTGACTAACTAATGATTATGGTACTGTAGCGCTTACCTCACTCGACTAGTAATGCAGAGACCTGGACTGGTAATCCAGGGAACGAAAGTGCAAATCAGTTGAATTAATTTAAAATAAATCTGAAAATATAAAGCTGGTCTCAGTAAAAGTGACCATGAGACTATCGGATTGTCATAAAGACCCATCTGGTTCACGAATGTCCTTTAGGGAAGGAAATCTGCCGTCCTTACCTGGTCTGACCGATATTTGACTCCAGACCCACAGCAAGGTGGTTGACTCTTAACTGAAGTGGCCCAGCACCACCTTCTCAGAGCAGCTGGGCATGGCAATAAATGCTGGCCTTGCCTGTGTGAATGTGAGAATGAATTAAACAAATTAGAGAGACGCACAGACAGATACGCAGACACACAGACAGACAGACACACCCGCAGACACACACACAGACAGACACGCAGACACACACACAGACACACCCGCAGACACACACACAGACAGACACGCAGACACACCCGCAGACACACACACAGACAGATACGCAGACACACAGACAGACAGACACACCCGCAGACACACACACAGACAGACACGCAGACAGACCTGCAGACTCACAGACAGACAGACACACAGACAGACACACAGACAGACACGCAGACAGACAGACACACACGCAGACACACAGACAGACAGACACACAGACAGACAGACGCACCCGCAGACACACAGACAGACAGGTTTTACTTTCCTGGATCACTGGGCCTGCTTCTGGGGAAGGTGGGACTTGTACAAGTCGGACGGGTTGCACCTGAACCAGAGCGGGACAAATATCCTTGCGGGGAGGTTTGCTAGCACTGTTGGGGGGGGTTTAAACTAACTTGGCAGGGGGATGGGATACAGAGGGGAGCTGAAAGAGGGGGTGATGTGCTGCCAATTATAGAGAAAAAAACAAGTCAGCTTGGTAGACAGGGCAAATATACAAGGGCAAGGCTGGATGGCATCTATTTTAATGCAAGGAGTCTTGCAAATAAGGTGGATGAACTGAAGGTGTTGATAAACACATGGGAGTATGATATTGTTGCTATCATGGAGACATGGTTGAGGGAGGGGCAAGACTGGCAGCTCAATATTCCGGGGTACAGAATCTTCAGGCGAGACAGAGGGGGGGGGGTATAAGAGGAGGGGGTGTAGCAATATTAATTAAGGAGTCAATTACTGCAGTAAGGAGGGATGACATATTAGCAGGTTCCTCTAATGAGGCCATATGGGTGGAGCTTAAAAACAAGAAGGGGGCAAGCACTTTGCTGGGAGTGTACTATAGGCCTCCAAACAGTCAGGGGGAGATAGAGGAACAGATATGTAGGCAAATCTCAGAGAAATGTGCAAATAATAGGGTAATAATAATGGGGGATTTCAACTTCCCCAATATTAACTGGGATAGTCAGAGTGTGAAAGGCACAGAGGGTGTAGAATTCGTAAAGTGCATCCAGGAGAGCTTTTTGAGCCAGCATGTAGAAGATCCTACAAGAGAGGGGGCGGTACTGGACCTAATTCTAGGGAATGTGGCCGGCCAAGTGGAAGAAGTGCTACTGGTGAGCACTTTGGTGACAGTGACCATAATATGGTGAGATTTAAGGTGGTCATGGAAAAGGACAGGGATGGGCCGGAAATAAAGGTTCTAAATTGGGGGAAGGCCGATTTTAATAGGATAAGGCAGGATCTGGCCAAAATGGACTGGGATCAGCTACTGGTAGGAAAATCCGCATCGGAGCAATGGGAGGCTTTCAGAAGGGAGATTGAGATCATACAATGGCAACATGTTCCCGTAAAGGTCAAGGGTGGTTCCAAAAACCACAGGGAACCGTGGATGTCAGGGGATATACGAGAATGGATTAGAAAAAAAAGGAGGGCTTTTGGCAGATACAAAAGGCTAAAGACGGAGGAAGCCCTAGAGGAGTACAAAAAGTGCAGGGGGATACTTAAAAAAGAAATTAGGAGATCAAGGAGGGGCCATGAAATAACACTGGCGAGCAAAATAAAGGAAAATCCTAAGATGTTTTATAAGTATATTAAGGGTAAGAGGATAACTAGGGAAAAAATAGGGCCCATTAGGGACAAAAGTGGCAATCTGTGTGTGGAGCCGGAAGATGTAGGAGGGGTTCTAAATGAATTTTTTGCATCTGTTTTCACTATGGAGAGGGACGATGTAGACATAGAAATAGGGCGGGGGGACTGTGATATGCTCGAACACATTAACATCGAGAGGGAGGAGGTATTGGCGGTTTTAGCAGGCCTAAAAATGGATAAATCCCCAGGCCCGGACGAAATGTATCCCAGGCTGCTGTGTGAGGCAAAGGAAGAGATTGCGGGGGCTCTAACACACATATTCAGAACCTCTCTGGCCACAGGGGATGTGCCAGAGGACTGGAGAACCGCTAATGTAGTTCCATTATTCAAGAAGGGGAGTAGGGAAAAACCGGGGAACTACAGGCCAGTGAGCCTAACATCAGTGGTGGGAAAATTATTGGAAAAAATTCTGAGGGACAAAATCAGTCTCCACTTGGAGAGGCAAGGATTAATCAGGGATAGTCAACATGGCTTTGTCAAGGGAAGATCATGTCTGACTAATTTGATTGAATTTTTTGAGGGGGTGACTAGGTGTGTGGATGAGGGTAACGCAGTGGATGTGGTATACATGGATTTCAGTAAGGCCTTCGATAAAGTCCCGCACAGGAGACTGGTCAAGAAGGTAAGAGCCCATGGAATCCAGGGTGCCTTGGCACGTTGGATACAAAACTGGCTTAGTGACAGAAGGCAGAGGGTGATGGTCGAAGGTTGTTTTTGTGACTGGAAGCCGGTGGCCAGTGGGGTACTACAGGGATCGGTGCTGGGTCCCTTGCTGTTTGTGACTTGGCTATGAATGTAAAAGGTATGATCAGTAAGTTCGCGGATGATACAAAAATTGGTAGGGTGGTAAATAGCGAGGAGGGTAGTCTCAGTCTGCAGGACGATATCGATGGGTTGGTCAGATGGGCGGAACAGTGGCAAATGGAATTTAACCCGGAAAAGTGCGAGGTGATGCACTTTGGGGGGACTAACAAGGCAAGGGAATACACAATGAATGGTAAGACCCTAGGCAAGACGGAGGGTCAGAGGGATCTGGGTGTGCAAGTACACAGATCCCTGAAGGCGGCGGAACAGGTGGATAAGGTGGTAAAAAAGGCATATGGGTTACTTGCCTTCATTAGCCGAGGCATAGAATATAAGAGCAAGGAGGTTATGATGGAGCTGTATAAAACACTGGTTAGGCCACAGCTGGAATACTGTGTGCAGTTCTGGTCGCCACACTACAGGGAGGATGCGATAGCTTTGGAGAGGGTGCAGAGGAGATTCACCAGGATGCTACCAGGGCTGGAACGCTTCAGCTATGAAGAGAGACTGGGCAGATTGGGTTTGTTTTCCTTGGAGCAGAGGAGGCTGAGGGGGGACATGATTGAGGTGTACAAAATTATGAGGGGCATAGATAGGATGGATACTGAGGAGCTTTTTCCCTTAGTAGAAGGGTCAATAACTAGGGGGCACAGATTCAAGGTAAAGGGCGGGAGGTTTAGAGGGGATTTGAGAAAGAACTTTTTCACCCAGAGGGTGGTTGGAGTCTGGAACTCACTGCCCGGAAGGGTGGTAGAGGCAGGAACCCTCACAACATTCAAGACGCATTTGGATGAGCACTTGAAATGCCATAGCATACAAGGCTACGGACCAAATGCTGGAATATGGGATTAGATTAGACAGGGCGTGATGGCCGGCGCGGACACGATGGGCCGAAGGGCCTCTATCCGTGCTGTATAACTCTATGACTCTATGACACACAGACAGACAGAAACACCCGCAGACACAGAGAGAGACAGACACACAGACAGACACGCAGACAGACAGACACACCTGCCGACAGACAGACACGCAGACAGACACACACACAGACAGACAGACACACAGACACACAGACAGACAGATAGATGCACCCGCAGACACACAGACAGACACACAAACAGAAAGACACACAGATAGACACGCAGATAGACACGCAGACAGACAGGCACACATGCAGACACACAGACAGACACACAGACAGACACGCAGACAGACAGACACACAGACAGACACACAAACAGACAGACACACAGAGAGACACACAGACAGACATGCAGACAGACAGACACACAGACAGACACACAGATAGACAGACACACACGCAGACACGCAGACAGACAGGCAGACAGACAGGCAGACAGACAGACACACAGACACACACGCAGACAGACAGACACACACGCAGACACACAGACAGACACACAGACAGACACGCAGACAGACACACACGTACAGAGATACACTGAGGCAACTTCTGTTTTATTGAAATGGGCCTTTTGGACTGGGATATACTGATGCCGATTACAGGGGCGATAAGCAGACATTTTGCAATGGTGTGATTTGTTTAGTAAGAGGCATACTTTGCCCCTTTTCTTGCACAGATTTACGCACACAACCTTGTGTCAAACAGCATGGACGAGCTTCTTTGTAAGAATGAAGCAGAAGGCTTATAAAACTCTCTCTGCCACCACCGAGGAAAGTTAATCTCGTAGAAATCCCCCTTCAGGATTTCTGGCTTCTGCCTGTGCTGTTATATTCACAATCTATCAGTCAGACTCAATTATCCTGCGAGCTTCATTCTGAGGGATTCATTCATTCTCCCCGTTGTTGCTTCGTGCTGTTGAAGGCAGTGTGCAGCCCGAGTGGCGCTCTTGTGTCAGGGGACAGGAGTTACTGAAAGGACGGAGGGAAACCGGGGACAGAGAAGACCTTTGAGCCAACAGAACATAGGTAGGGGGTTGACCAACCCTCCCGGATAGTCCTGGAGTCTCCGGGAATTCAAGATTAATCTCCCTGGACTTTGCAACCAAGGAGGGACAAAGAAATTCACAGTGGGAATAAATGTCTGTTTGACTGAGAGTCCAGGACGAGCCAATCGGGCGACGGAGTCTGTTCGCTTTCCAATTGCCATACGCGCCGCGAGATTGTATGTGTTGGGCGACCAATTGCGGGAGCGCTTGGCGGTGGGTGGTCATGTGATGAAACCTCCTGGAATATGTCCAATCAGAGTTGGCGACTCTAAGCGTGTGGCCTGGGTGATGCTGCTGGAAGACAATCTCCAAGGCCTGGGGACACTGGCCTCGCCACAACGGACAAACCCAGGGCCCAGACCCACAGCTCAAGGTTGGGAAAAAAGAGAGTTTCTGAGGCGCTGAGGGCAACAAATTCTTGGGGTTTTCCATCCATTTTGTTGTAAATATGGTGGGGGGCGGTGCGGGTGGTCATTTTAACCAAACCCCACCCCTGCGGGAAACACCCCGCCAGATTAATGGCCTCCTTCTTTAGTGTCAGCTGTGGCTCGGTTGGCAGCACACTCGCCTGTGAGTCAGAAGGTTGTGGGTTCAAGTCCCACTCCGGAGGAGACGTTAAACCCTGGCCCCGTCTGCTCTCTCAGGTGGACGTAAAAGATCCCAGGGCACTATCTTGAAGAAGAACAGGGGGAGTTCTCTCCGGTGTCCTGGGGCCAATATTTATCCCTCAACCAACATCAATAAAACAGATAATCTAGTCATTATCACGTTACTGTTTGTGGGAGCTTGCTGTGTGCAAATTGGCTGCCGCGTTTCCTACATTACAACAGTGACTACACTCCAAACAGTACTTCATTGGCTGTAAAGTGCTTTGGGGCGTCCGGTGGTCGTGAGAGGCGCTATAGAAATGCAAGTCTTTTTCTTTTTTCTGTGCAGTATGATTCTATAATTCATTGAGTATATTCAAGACATGGATCAATAGATTTTTGGATGTTAAGGGAGCCAAGGGATATGGAGATAGGGCGGGAACGTGGAGTTGAGGTCGCTGATCAGCCATGATCTCATTGAATGGCGGAGCAGGCTCGAGGGGCCGAATGGCCGACTCCTGCTCCTATTGCTTATGTTCTTAAGACAGACAGGAAAGGTTGCGACAGAGAGGAAGGCTGAAGTCAGACTGGTGATGGAAGGATTACAATCCTTCTTGTGTTGGTCGTTTGTCCAGAAGCAAGTGAGGTTGGAGGGGAGGGGGCGGGGGGGTGGTGCGGGGGGGCAGGGGGTGGTGTGGGGTGGGGGGGCGGCAGTGGGGGTGTTCGAAGAGCCTGCTCAGGTAGAGCAGCAGGATTGCAGTCTGGGACGGACCTGGTCTTCACAGAGAATGCAGATTCACTGCTATAGGCTTACAGCTCTGCCTGGACTCAACAGGAAGCAGCTTACACATTCTCAGACACACCTCGACAAGCTGATAGTCAGATCTGATCACTCAGATCAAAGTGTGTTGTCCTCTAATCACACTGAGTCTCCTCACAGTGAGGGTACGCAGGGAAACGGATTGAGCGGTGTGTGGAGTCTGGGAGGTGAGGTCAATACTGGGATCCAGCTCACAACACCATCAAACAGCAATTAGACAACAATCTAAGTTAGTGCAGAGAAATGTCGAGGCACACAACAGGATGCAGCACAGAAGGAGGCCATTCGACCCATCGTGCCTGTGCCGGCTCTTTGAAAGAGCTCTCCAATTAGTCCCACTCCCCCCTGCTCTTTCCTCGTAGCCCTGGAAATATTTCTTTTTCAAGTCTTCATCGAATTCCCTTTTGAAAGTTATTATTGAATCTGCTCCCACCGCCCTTTCAGGCAGCGCATTCCAGATCACAACAACTCGCTGCGTAAAAAGATTCTCCTCATCTCCCCTCTGGTTCTTTTGCCAATTATCTTCACTCTGTGTCCTCTGGTTACCGACCCTCCTGCTACTGGAAACACTTTCTCCTTATTTACTCCATCAAAACCCTTCATGATTTATGACACCTCTATCAAATCTCCCCTTAACCTTCTCTGATCCAAGGAGAACAACCCCAGCTTCTCCAGTCTCTCCCCATCACTGAAGTCCCTGGTCCCTGGGACCATTCTGGTCAATCTCCCCTGCACCCTCGCCAAGGCCTGTTCCTTTGTATTGAGAGAATCATGCAGGCAGTCCGTTGGACTAAACCTTATTACAGTTTCTCTTTATTGGTGAATTTTTCTGCTTATGAACAAACAGGAAGTGTGGTTGCTGGGCAAAGGGGCATTTCTCCACTGGTCACATCTCAGGTGTTCTTCAACAACAACAACAACAACTTGTATTTATATAGCGATTTAATGTAGTGAAACATCCCGAGGCGCTTCACAGGAGCGATTAGCAAACCAAAATTGACACCGAGCCACATAAGGAGATATTAGGGCCGGTGACCAAAAGCTTGTTCAAAGAGGGAGGTTTTAAGGAGTGTCTTAAAGGAGGAGAGATTAGCGAGGCGGAGAGGTTTAGGCAGGGAATTCCGGAGCTCGGGGCCCAGGCAACAGAAGGCACGGCCACCAATGGTGGAGCGATTATAATCAGGGATCCTCAAGAGGGCAGAATTGGAGGAGCGCAGATATCTCGGGGGGTTGTGGGGCTGGAGGAGATTACAGAGGTAGGGAGGGGCGAGGCCACGGAGGGATCTGAAAACAAGGATGAGAATTTTGAAATCGAGGCGCTGCTTAACCAGGATCAAGGATCAAGGGATATGGGGAGAAGGCAGGGACAGGGTACTGAATTTGGATGATCAGCCATGATCGCATTGAATGGCGGAGCAGGCTCGAGGGACTGAATGGCCTACTCCTGCTCCTATCTTCTATGTTTCTATGTAGGTCAGCGAGCACAGGGGTGATGGGTGAACGGGACTTGGTGCGAGTTAGGACACGGGCAGCTGAGTTTTGGATGACCTCACGTTTATGTAGGGTGGAATGTGGGAGGCCAGCCAGGAGTGCGTTGGAATAGTCAAGTCTAGAGGTAACAAAGGCCTGGATGAGGGTTTCAGCGGCGGATGAGCTGACGTAGGGGTGGAGTCGAACGATGTTACCGAGGTGGAAACAGGCGGTCTTGGCGACGGATCCACTTCCAGGGCACGTAACTTACCTGCCAGACACGTTTGAGACAACTAAGCTCATCTGGCAAGAGCTCGCCAAGGAGAAATGGCGGGGGAGGAAATAGAGGTTTCGTACCCAGGGAAAAGAGCATCCATACATGGGACAGGCACAGTGGTGTCGTGGTTATGTCACTGGACTGATAATCCAGAGAGCGTGAGTTCACATCCAACCTTGTGGTGCCACTAATAGGTGACCTTGAAACTATCGTACTGTCCTAAAACCCAACCGGTTCACTAATGTCCTTTAGGGAAGGAAACCCGCTGTCCTTACCCGGTCTGGCCTGTGTGTGACTCCAGTCCCACACCTTACCCGGTCTGGCCTATGTGTGACTCCAGTCCCCGCACCAACACGGTTGGATTCTTAGCTTCCCTCTGAAGCGGCCTTTGCAAGACACTCACTCGTCTCAACCCTGCTACCGGCGGTTCCAGAAGACGGCTCACCACCACCTCAGGGCAACGAGGGAGGGGCAATAAATGCCGGCCTTGCCAGCGACGCCCACATCCTGAGAATGAATTAACAAAACACTAATTTACAAGAGGAACTCAGCCACGGTAAATACGGAATAGTATTTTCCCTGAACAACACTTGATGGATACCAGATCAGGTGGTCAAACAAATACTTACTCGCAATCAGTGTCGGCATCATTCATGTTAGTTCAAACATTTTGTCTGGAGATATAGATTAATAACTGCTCCCCTCCCCCAAGAGAATCGCTGCCAATATTTCTGATAATAACTCACTGTCGGAGCTTGACTAAAGAATCAACCTTTGACAGCTGACCTTTGGGAAGGAATGTTCTTCAAGGTAAATAGAGGTAAACATTGATTACTCGACAAGGCACATTCATTGATTTCTGAACTTAACAGCGTTGGAGACATCCTGTCACCTCACCAGTCTCACCGGCGAGCCGTCCACAAGCCGAGAGAACAAAGCTCTTTGGATTTATTTGGTGTAAGTTCATCACGGAGCCTCACAGTTTCTTTTACACTTGGTGCCGCGCTGTCTCCAGGACTGTTGTTGTTGTGTTTGCGTTTATGTAGCGTCCTTCATGACCTCAGGATGTCCCAAAGTGCTTCACAGCCAATCAGAAGCCGCTGTTGTAATGCAGGAAACGTGGCAGTCAATTTGCGCACAGCAAGATCCCACAAACAGCATTGAGATAAATGGCCAGATAATCTGACAGTGCGGCGCTCCCTCAGTACTGCCCCTTCGATAGTGCGGCGCTCCCTCAGTACTGACCCTCCCACAGTGCAGTGCCCCCTCAGTACTGCCCCTCCGACAATGCGGCACTCCCTCAGTACTGCCCCTCCGACAGTGCAGCGCTCCCTCAGTACTGCCCCTCCGACAGTGCGGCGCTCCCTCAGTACCTGACCCTCCGACAGTGTGGCGCACCCTCAGTATTGCCCCTCTGACAGTGCAGCGCTCCCTCAGTACTGACCCTCTGACAGTGCAACGCTCCCTCGGTACTGCCCCTCCGAAAGTGCAGCGCTCTCTCAGTACTGCCCCTCCAACAGTGCAGTGCTTCCTCAGTACTGCCCCTCCAACAGTGCGGCACTCCATCAGTACTGCCCCTCCGACAGTGCAGCGCTCCCTCAGTACTGATCCTCTGACAGTGCAGCGCTCCCTCAGTACTGACCCTCTGACAGTGCAGCGTTCCTTCAGTACTGCCCCTCCGACAATGCAGCTCTCCCTCAGTACTACCCCTCTGACAGTGCGGCGCTCCCTCAGTACTGCCCCTCCGACAGTGCAGCACTCACTCAGTACTGCCCCTCTGACAGTGCAGCGCTCCCTCAGTACTGCTCCTCTGACAGTGTACCGCTCCCTCAGTACTGCCCCTCCGACAGTGCAGCACTCCCTCAGTACTGCCCCTCCGACAGTGCGGCGCTCCCTCAGTACTGCCCCTCCGACAGTGCAGCGCTCCCTCAGTACTGCCCCTCCGACAGTGCGGTGCTCCCTCAGTACTGCCCCTCCGACAGTGCGGCGCTCCCTCAGTAATTCCCCTCCGACAGTGCAGCGCTCCCTCAGTACTGCCCCTCCGACAGTGCAGCGCTCCCTCAGTACTGCCCCTCCGACAGTGCAGCGCTCCCTCAGTACTGCCCCTCCGACAGTGCAGCCCTCCCTCAGTACTGACTCTCCGACAATGCAGCGCTCCCTCAGTACTGCCCCTCCGACAGTGCAGCGCTCCCTCAGTACTGACCCTCTGACAGTGCAACGCTCCCTCAGTACTGCCCCTCCGACAGTGCAGCGCTCCCTCAGTACTGCCCCTCCGACAGTGCAGCGCTCCCTCAGTACTGACTCTCCAACAATGCAGCGCTCCCTCAGTACTGCCCCTCCGACAGTGCAGCGCTCCCTCAGTACTGACTCTCCAACAATGCAGCGCTCCCTCAGTACTGCCCCTCCGACAATGCAGCGCTCCCTCAGTACTGCACTGGAGTGTCAGCCAAGATTTTTTGCACATGTTCCTGGGACTTGAATCCACAACCTTCTGACTGAGAGGCGAGAGTGCTGCCCACTGAGCCACGTATGACACCAGTATACTTGCAGCACTCCTTGTAAGTTCTTGAACGATTGTTCTGTGTTTTAACCCATGATGATTAAACTGCGTGCTGATCATTGATCGAAAATAGAAACTGGCGGAACGAGGTATTGCTTCTGTGACATCAGCAACCTGGAGATAATTCCTGCTGATGCTGGGCCTCTGGTGCTGGCCCTCTGGTGCCGGGCCTCTGGTGCCGGGCCTCTGATGTTGGGCCTCTGGTGCTGGGCCTCTGGTCCTGGGCCACTGGTGCTGGGCCTCTGATGTTGGGCCTTTGGTGCTGGGCCTCTGGTCCTGGGCCTCTAGTGCTGGGCCTCTGATGCCGGGCCTCTGGTGCTGGGCCTCTGGTGCCGGGCCTCTGATGCCGGGCTGGACTCTCCCTGCACCGAGGGCTGTAGGAGGGTGAAACCGTTTAGGGAAAGGTGGCGATGGCTCTGCTACCCAGAGGAAGCCTTCCCCCAGGGCCCGAGTCTCAGCCGGCCGGGAGATTGCGCTCGACACAGAGCCCAGCACAGTCCGAGTTGTGAGGGGCCTGACCGTGAACAAGTGGACCTGTGGAACAGGCTGTGGGCTCGTGCGGTGGAGGCCGATTCGCTGAGAGAGCTGGATCCGTTTCTGCCGGGTGTGGAGAGCACCTCGTACCAGAGGTCAGTGCTGTATCACATTAATCATGCCCAGAGTGATCTGGACTAGTTTACAATTGGCCACGGCGTTCGGAGAGAAATATTCCAGATTCCCCCCCCTCCAACTCCCCAATTGGCCTGGGTTTTTATCTGTTTTTTGGCCTCTCCCAGGAGATGACATGGCTCTGGGGCTTAGAATCATAGAATGGTTACAGCACAGAAGGAGGCCAATCGGCCCATCGAGCCCATACCGGCTCTCTGCAAGAGCACTTCAGCCAGTCCCACTACCCCGCCCTTTCCCCGTAGCCCTGCAAATTCTTTTCCTTCAGATACTATAGTAATCGGGGATGTAATGCTTAAGTTATCCACCAGATGGAGAGAAATAGTAAGGGATCACAATTACCAGTGTTTTAAGGTAATGTCCTGGCACACCACTTATTAAGGTAGTGGCATTGCATTCTGGGTATGACTCAGAGGTTGATCCTCCATCTTTTGCTCGTGCAGTAAGAAATAGAGTGTGGTTGATTCCAGCTGTAAAGCTATGTTCTCTGCTACATATGTATAATTAAACAGTTAAAGTTTTGGTTCCTGAAGTCTGGCTTCATCCCAGTTTCTGACCTTACCACTCGGATATCACATTTGGCGACGAGGCTGAACAGATCTCAACTTGAAGAAGGGGAAATAAAAGAAAAGCACTGAATCAAGGAATCATGGCTGCTCTGGTAGGACAGCTCTCTGCTTTTGATGTTCAGACGCAGACATGGAAAGAATACTGTGAGTTGCTGGAGCATTTCTTTGTAGCAAATGATATAGTTGATGTTGGAAAAAGGAGAGCTATTTTGCTCACTTCTGTGGGAAGTCAGACGTATAGTTTAATGAGAAACTTATGCAGTCCTGAAAAGCCTGGAGACGTACCATTTGCTAACTTAGTGGACTTGCTAAAGGAACATTTCAATCCCAGACCGAGTGAGATTGTACAGCATTTCAAATTTAATTCACGGAACAGGAAACCGGGAGAGACTGTATTGGATTATGTAGCGGTGTTGAGAAAACTGGCACACGATTGCAATTATGGGAACAGTTTGAAAGACATGCTGAGAGATAGGCTTGTTTGCGGGATAATGGATGCTCGAACGCAGAGGAGATTATTGTCTGAGACTGGGCTTACATATGAAAAAGCGTTGGAACTTGCTCAATTAATAGAGACAGCTAACCGTGATGTAAAAGAAATACAAGGTTCAGACTGGGCTACTACGAGACAAGGAAATCTAAAAAGGTGACTCAACCGTGGATAACAGGGGAAATTAGAGACAGCATAAAATCCAAAGATAGGGCGTATAAAATAGCCAAAAAAAGCGCCAGAGCGGAAGATTGGGAACAGTTTAAGATAGAGCAAAGGAGGGCAAAGGGCATGATCAAGAGGGGCAAAATAGCTTACGAAAACAAGCTGGCGGAAAATATAAAAACTAACTCCAAAAGCTTTTATAAATATATCAAAAGGAAAAGACTGGTGAAAACCAAAGTTGGTCCATTGCAGTCAGATACGGGGGAATATATAATGGGAAATAAGGAAATGGCAGATCAACTAAATGCATACTTTGGGTCAGTCTTTACGAAGGAAGACACAAAAAACCTCCCTGGGATATCGGGAAAAATAGGGACATTGGCAAAGGAGGAACTGACGCAAATCAATATCTCTAAGGATATGGTGTTAAGGAAGCTAAAGGGATTGAAGGTGGACAAATCCCCAGGGCCTGATAACATGCATCCTAGGGTACTGAAGGAGGTGGCCCTAGAGATAGCGGATGCACTAAGGATGATTTTTCAGAATTCATTAGACTCGGGAACAGTGCCGATGGATTGGAGGGTAGCTAACGTTACCCCACTATTCAAAAAGGGGGGTAGGGAAAAAGCAGGTAATTACAGACCTGTAAGCCTTACATCAGTTGTGGGCAAAATGCTGGAGTCCATCATTAAGGATGAAATAGCGGAGCACTTAGCAAATGGGGACAGGATAGGACAGAGTCAACATGGATTTACAAAGGGTAAATCGTGCTTGACTAATCTATTGGAATTTTTTGAGGGAGTAACTGGTAGAATAGATGGGGGAGAGCCAGTAGATGTGGTGTACCTGGACTTCCAAAAGGCCTTCGATAAGGTCCCACATAAAAGATTAGCATGGAAAATTGAGGCTCATGGGATAAAGGGGAAAGTTTTGGCGTGGATAGGGAACTGGCTGTCAGATAGAAAACAGAGAGTTGGAATAAACGGCTCATTTTCTGAATGGCAGGCAGTAACAAGTGGGGTACCACAGGGATCTGTCCTGGGCCCCCAGCTGTTCACAATTTACATTAATGACCTGGATCAGGGAGTCGGATGCAGCATTTCCAAATTTGCAGACGACACTAAACTAGGAGGGGGGGTGGGCTCAGAGGAAGAGACCAGGAAGCTCCAGAGCGATTTGGACAGACTGGGCGATTGGGCGGATAAATGGCAGATGCACTATAATGTGGACAAGTGCGAAGTTATCCACCTTGGGTGCAGGAACGGGAGGGCAAATTATTATTTAAATGGCAATAGATTGGGAGAGGGGGAAGTACAGAGAGACCTGGGTGTTCTTGTACACCAGTCACTGAAGGCGAGCATGCAGGTGCAACAGGCGGTCAAGAAGGCAAACGGTATGCTGGCCTTCATAGCAAAAGGGTTAGAATACAGGAACAGGGATACCTTGCTGCAGCTGTACAGGGCACTGGTGAGACCACACCTCGAGTACTGTGTACAGTTTTGGTCGCCTCATCTGAGGAAGGATGTTCTTGCCATGGAGGGGGTGCAGCGGCGATTCACCAGGCTGATACCAGGAATGGCGGGAATGACCTATGAGGAGAGACTATGTAGTTTAGGGATGTACACACTGGAGTTTAGAAGATTGAGAGGGGACCTCATAGAAGTGTATAAAATTCTGACAGGTCTAGACAGACTGGATGCAGAAGGAATGTTTCCCTTGGCGGGTGAGAACAGAACTAGAGGACATAATTTAAGGATAAGGGCTAAACCATTTAGGACAGAGATGAGGGGGAATTTCTTCACTCAGAGAGTGGTGAACCTGTGGAACTCATTGCCACAGAGGGCAGTGTACGCCAGCTCATTAAATATATTTAAGAGGGAATTAGATATATTTCTACGGGCAAAAGGGGTTAAGGGTTACGGAGAGAAGGCGGGGACGGGATACTGAATTAAAGGATCAGCCATGATCTCATCGAATGGCGGAGCAGGCACGAAGGGCCGAATGGCCTACTCCTGCTCCTATCTTCTATGTATCTATGTAAGTTGCAGGTCCGCTGGTGCACAAGTTAACTATGTGTCGGAAACCACAAAGTGAGCATGTAAAGGCATGTTATAGATGCAATGGAGATCACCTGGCGAGGGAATGCAGGTTTCTGGAGGAAAAGTGCCACAAGTGTGGGAAAAAAGGACATATAAAACGTGCATGCCGAGCAAAAGCTACCCTGGAGGTATATAAACCTAAAGGGGGAGAAAAGCAAAACCTAGTAAGAAAAGTGAAAAAACAGGGAGCACATCACATCAGTGGAGAAGCTGAGAAAGAAGACGACATGTTCATATTGCATAGTATGGTAGAGGACATTCCAAAAGTGGATCCTATCACTTTGCAACTGACTGTAAATGACTCTAAGGTGAACTTTGAGGTGGATACCGGATGTGGTGTTACCATAATGAACAGGGAGGAGTACTCAAAATTGTGGAACCGTGCAAAAGTTCCAGAGTTAAAGTCTTGCTCTATGCAGCTTAAAACCTATACCGGTGAATGAGTGGTGACATTGGGTACAGCTACTGTAACTGTGCAACACAGGGAGACCGTGGAACAGCTACCTGTAGTTGTAGTATCGGGTTCTGGACCAAACTTGTTAGGTCGGGGCTGGATAAGAGAACTTAAATTAGATTGGGGAGCAATAAATCAACTAGAGGGATACCGGAGATCGTAGTAAGTGACAGTGCCACGTGTTTTGTGAGTACAGAAACAAAAGAGTTCATGAGAAACAATGGCATAGTGCACGTGACTTCAGCTCCATATCATCCGTCTTCAAATGGACTTGCGGAGAGAGCCGTACAAACATTTAAGGAGATGATGAAAAAAAGTGCGGAAGGGAGTTTGGCAGCAAAGGTGTCACGAGTTCTGTTCAGCTACAGAATAACACCTCAATCTACCACAGGACTCTCTCCTGCTGAGTTGTTGTTAGGACGTCGACTACGCTACACTCTTGACCTGGTTCACCCAGACCTAAAAAGGAAGGTGGAAAACCGACAATTCAAACAAAAGGAGAACCATGACAGAAGGACAAAGAGCCGCAGTTTTGGAGAAGGTGATGTGGTCCTTACCAGGAATTTCAGTTATAGTCCAAAATGGATTCCTGGCATCATAGACTCAATGACTGGTCCAATTTCATATACGGTCATGGTGGGAACTGGTCAGGTAGTACGCAGACATGTGGATCAGATACTGACCAGACAAAGGGAAATCGAACTGGAGGTTCCAGAGGAAATGTTGGAGGACAAGTTGGTCCCCAGTTATCCAAATGCATTGGTGGTACCAACACCACGAACAGAGCCAGTTATACCTGGACCCCTTCGTCAAGAGGAAACCATCGTAGCAGAGTCAGATACTCTGAGTACTGCTCAGGAGCAGCAGGTGGCTCTACCACAACCAATCAGGGACGTGACTGTAAGACGTTCACCAAGGACCCACAAGCCGCCAGAGAGATTGATCACGACCTGTTAGATTCGTTCAGTATGGACTATCGTTAAAGGAGTTTCCTTATGGACTTTTTAAGAATGTTGTTAAGAAATTATTGTAAACATAAGGGGGGGGGGATATAGTAATCTGGGATGTAATGCTTAAGTTATCCACCAGATGGAGACAAATAGTAAGGGATCACAATTACCAGTGTTTTAAGGTAATGTCCTAGCACACCACTTATTAAGGTAGTGGCATTGCATTCTGGGTATGACTCAGAGGTTGATCCTCCATCTTTGGCTTGTGCAGTAAGAAATAGAGTGTGGTTGCTTCCAGCTGTAAAGCTATGTTCTCTGTTACATATGTATAATTAAACAGTTAAAGTTTTGGTTCCTGAAGTCTGGCTTCATCTCAGTTTCTGACCTTACCACTCGGATATCACAGATACTTATCAATTCCCTTTTGAAAGCCACGGTTGAATCTGCCTCCACCACCCTTTCAGGCAGTGCATTCCAGATCATAACCAGTTGCTGAGTAAAAAGGTTTTTTCTTATGTCGCCTTTGGTTCTTCTGCCAATCACCTTAAATCTGTGTCCTCTGGTTCTCGACCCTTCTGCCAATGGGAACAGTTTCTCTCTATCTACTCTGTCCAGACCCCTCATGATTTTGAACACCTCTATCAAATCTCCTCTCAACCTTCTCTGCTCCAAGGAGAACAACTCCAGCTTCTCCAATCTATCAATGTAACTGAAGTCCCTCATCCCTGGAATCATTCTCATAAATCTTTTCTGCATCCTCGCTAAGGCCTTCACATCCTTCCTAAAGTGTGGTGCCCAGAATTGGACACAATACTCCGGTTGGGGCCGAACCAGTGTTTTATACAGGTTCCTCATAATTTCCAAACTTTTGTACTCTATGCCTCTGTTTATGAAGCCCAGGATCCCGTATGCTTTTTTAACCGCTTTCTCAACCTGTCCTGCCACCTTCAACGATTTGTGCACATATACCCCCAGGTCTCTCTGTTTGTGCACTCCTTTAGGATTGTATCCTTTAGTTTATATTCCCTCTCCTCGTTCTTCCTACCAAAATGTATCACTTCGCACTTTTCGGCATTAAATTTCATCTGCCACGTGTCCGCCCATTCCACCAGCCTATCTGTCTTCCTGGAGTCTATCACTCTCCTCCTCACTGTTCACTATACTTCCAAGTTTTGTGTCAGTGGCAAATTTTGAAATTGTGCCCTGTACACCCATGTCCAAGTCATTAATATATATCAAGAGAGGCAGTGGCCCTCGAACTGACCCCTGGGGAACACCACTCCATTCCAAAAAACAACCGTTCACCACGGTGTTGCGTTTGCAAAGATAATCCAGAGGCTGTATGCAGAGCTCAGTTCATGTTGCTTTTAATGGCTGATCCAAACACTCTCTACAGGCAAAAGCAATCGAATACCTATATCCAATGTCAGACACAATACAACGATAATAGCACTATCAAACTCCATGTGCTCAGGCCAAGGCAATCGAGTACCTATCACCAAATGTCAGACATAACATTTCCTCCCCCCTCACAGAATTTCAAACATGAAATGTAGTGACAAAGTCCTGTAGGTGGCCAGGGCGAGAACATGTACGAGCAGGCCGAGGTGCGGACTGGTGAAGAGCAGGCCGAAGTGGGGACTGGTGAGGAGCAGGCTGAGGCACAATATCTGCTTGAGGGTTGGTTGGCTGAGCCACATGTGCATCCTGCCACTCTGGGGGTAAGGCTTGGGGATTAGGTCCGTATAATCCCGCATCAGGGGGTGCTGGCACCTTCCGAAGGCAGCTGGCATGCCACCGAGAGCCGTCAGTGAGGCAGAAAGTGGCTGGTCCAAGTTGGAGGCTGATTTGGAGAGGGGAGGACCAGAATGAGGCCATCTTATTGTTGCGGTGAGGCCTGCGGACTCTGACCCAATCGGAGACTGAGATGTTGGGCACCTTGGCCCTCTTCGACTGGTCGAAGCGGAGTTTCATCTTCTCCTGCTGCCTAGCGACTGTGCTTGAGCCGGTGGAGCAGGGCTCTGAGCTAGCGAGGGGCGGAGCCTGCCAAGGGGCAGCATGAGCTCACGGCCTAGCATGAGGGATGTGGGTGAGACCCCTGTAGTGGAATGCTGGGAGGCTCTGTAGTGCAGCAGTGTGTGGAGGAGGGCCTTGTCAATCGCACACCCCTGGGATAGGTGTGCTCTGAGGCCATTTTTCAGTGTCTGGTTAAAACGCTCCACCCCCCCCATTTGACTCGGGGTGGTAGTACGCTGTGCATATGTGACGGATGCCCTTGCTCTCAAGGTAAGAGGAGAGTTCCGAAGAGACCATTTGGGGGCCATTGTCTGTGGTGATGGCCTTTGGATGCCCCCAGCAGGAGAAGAGGGACTCAAGGGTATCGATGATGACTCGAGAGGTGACGGAGCCCACGGCAGTGACCTCTGGCCATTTTGAGTGCAGGTCATAGGTCACCACTAGGAACCGTTGATGGTGGGGGACACCATGGATCTCCCCGCAGACGTCCAGCTGCAGGTGCTCCCAGGGCTGAGAGGGCCAGGCAAAGGGTTGCAGGGGTGGAGGAGCTTGGTGGCCAGTCTTGCCACTTACAAGGCAGGCTGCACAGTCCTTGACTAGGGCCTTGATTTCCCTGTCAATACCCGGCCACCACACTAGGTCTCGGCATCGTTGTTTGAGCTTCACTATGCCCAAGTGGCCCTCATGCGCCATGGATAAAACACGCGCATGAAGGGTGTAATGTATATACCTTTAAGTGGGGAACTATCTTTTACAGCTCATGTATACTGCAGTACCAAGAGTTCCGGAGGTTCTTGAAAAAGAATGGGGTAAGGCATTACACATCTGCCCCGTATCATCCAGCCACAAATGGATTGGCTGAGAGGTTCGTACAAACCTTTAAGAAGGCAATAAAGGCTATGTACAATGACAACATTCCGCTGCAGCACAAGGTGGACAATTTCCTGTTCGCCTACCGGAATGCGACACATGCAGTCACCAACCAGGCCCCAGCCATGATGTTCTTTAACCGAAGGTTAAGATCTCGCCTGGATTTGCTCAGACCAAACGTACGAAGAGATGTTGAGAGTAAGCAATTCCAGCACATCCATGAGAAGCCAACAAGGAGCTTCAATGTAGGGCAACCAGTCTTGGCCCGCGACGACCGAACAGAAAAATGGCAGCCAGGAACGATATGCACACTGCTGGTGTTGTGTATGTAACCTGTTCCACCTTAAGAGAGCTTAAGCCTGTTCCACCTTAAGAGATGTACTACTTTCTCAGGCTGCTGTAGACGTAATACCGGGGGTGAACACACCGGTATATAAGCACTGTGCAGTAATCTTGTATTCAGTATAGTCCCTACCTCCAACCAGTAAAGACCTGTTTTTATTGTTACTCATTAGTCTGTGTCTTAATTAACTAAGTAATTCACAGACTTAACAGCAGGGCCCACTAATGTACACAGTGGACGTTGGGGAGAGCATCGTGAGACGCCATGCTGACCAGATCCTAGAGTCACAGGAACAAGTCAACCCCATGCCTCGCCCATACGTACCTGGTGATGAACCCGACGTACAGGTCGCATCTACCCCAGAAACAGTAGCATCGGAAGCTGATGAACCAACCGACGACAGGGGGCCAGAATCGCCTCCGCACCAAGAGCAAGACACTCGGGAAAGGCGCTATCCAGAAAGGATCAGGAAGCCTCCCCAAAGACTGAATATATAAATAGACTATTTTCAGCTAATGTTGCAGTGTGAGCCACGTTGAGTAAACACCTGTTGTACCGTTCTCCGCAGCCTGTGTCTTATTATACACGGACGCAACAAAGGGCACTTGGGATCACAGTGCAGAGCCCACGTACAACACAGGAGTCATTCCAGCAGGAGAGCTCCTCTTTAACTCTGGAGTAGGCAGACAGTTCCTCAGGCACCTTGCGAGGCCAGCCATCTCTGATGAAGGTGCACAGCTGGGAGAGGGCCGGATCCTGTTCAGAGGCCTCTTTGAGTTCCTGGAGAGAGACTGTGGTTTGGAGGGGCGTGTGCAGCATCTGGACGATATCCTGTTCCACATGTTCAGACCTGACGAGTGGGGCTGGGGCAGAGACAGTGCGGGAGAGCAGATCTGCAACAACATTGTCACGTCCTGGTGTGAACTGGAGACTGAAATTGTATTGGCGGAGGCGATCAGACCAGCGGTGTAGACGCAGTGGTCTGTGGCCCGTGCTGGATGTCGACAGCAGGGCAGTGAGAGCCTGGTGATCGGTTCGCAGGGTGAAGGCACGGCCATACGTGTACAGGTGCCACCGCTCACATGCCCAGACGCACGCCAGCGCCTCACGCTTGCCTACTGAGTACTTCTGTTCAGTGGGGCTAAGGGCTCGGGAGGCAAAGGCGATTGGTTTCTCCACTCCATTCTGTATCTGCGATAACACCGCCCCCACAGCTGCAGCGGACGCGTCGCAGGTGACGAGGGTGGGGCTGGCGACGTCAAAGTGAGCCAACACTGGAGGCGATGCGAGCTGCGATTTGAGGAGGCGAACAGCTTCCGTACAGGCTTGTGACCACACCCAGGGCTCATCCTTTCGCAGGAGCTGGCGCAGTGGGGCTGTGGTGGCTGAGTACTGGGGCAAAAACTTCAGGTAGTACCCAGTCATGCCAAGGAAGGAGGCAACCTGTGCTGCAGAGCTGGGTTCCGGGATGCTGTGAATGGCATCCACGTTTGACTGGAGTGGGGATATACCGTCAGCCGACAACCGAAACCCCACAAATTCGATCTCTGAAACAGCAAAGACACACTTTTCGCCATTCAGTGTGAGCTTGTGTTTTGCTTGAGCCGTGAAAACTCTATGAAGGCGTTCGTCGTGAGTGGAGGTCGAGGGCCCATGCACGACGATGTCATCCAGGTAGATGGCCACCCCAGGAATGCCCGTGAGCACAGAGGACATCACCTTTTGGAAGCAGCTGGGTGCAGAGCTAAGTCCAAATGGCATCCTGGTGTACCAAAAGACGCCAGCATGTGTCACAAAAGCAGTGAGGTCCCTGCTACTGGGGTGGAGGGGAACCTGTAGATAGCCCTGTTGAAGATCCAGTTTCGAGAACAGGATGGAACCATAGAACTGCGCTGTGAGTTCCTCTGATGTGGGCAGTGGATATTTGTCAGGGATTACGGCCTTATTCACTGCTCGAAGATCGACACAGACGCGTAGACCACCTGACTTTTCGTTGCGACCACCAGGTTGGAGACCCATGGTGAGGCATCAACTGGTTCGATGATGCCAGCTTCCAGTAGCTGCTTTAGTTCAGCTGTGACCCCGTCACGGAGAGCAAGCGGGATGTGGTGCAGTGGCTGAATGACAGGGGTAACGGTGGAGTCAACCATGGGCTGGTGGGTGAAGGCAGTCAGGCAGCCCAGACCCTCGAAGAGTGCTAGCCATGTTTGGCGCCACGGTGAGGCGACGTGCAGAATCGCAGACCCGCCGGTGTCCAAGAGAGAAAGTCCCAGGTCAGTGAAAAGATCCAGTCCCATCAGGTTAGCTCCTTGGCGTGCCACATGAAAACAAAAATCTGGCAAAACTTTTGTTCCATAGCGTACAGTGAGGTTGACTGAGCCCACTAGTCCAAGTTTTGAACTACCATAGCCGCAAAGGGCAGTGGAGGGCGCAGAGAGTGGCAGGGAGCTGAAAAAGCGTTTGAATGTGTCCACATTCAGCAGTGAGACGCTGGCACCGGTATCCAACAACAGCGGGATGCACACATCATTCAGGTTAATTGTGCATGATTTGAAAGCCGCTACTGGCCCAGAGCTCACGTTGTGAATTATAGTGCTTGAGGACTGAGAGTGTTCATTTGTAGCAACCGGGGCAGAGCGGCAGACATTGGCAAAGTGATTTTGTTTTCCACAATTGCGACAGGCTTGGCCGCGTGCGGGGCAATTCTGCGCTCTGGTAGCATGTGAACGAGATCCGCAGTTTCCACACTACTGCCGCGGTAGCGCGCGTTGCTGCCGTCGCGCGAGCATTACTGTGTCGGAGCTGTCGGGGCCGAGGGCGCTGTCACTGGGTGTGTTTGCTAGTTTCGCTGCACATTCGGCTGCAGACTCCACTTGAAAGGCAATTGTTGTGTTTGTACCGCTATCCACAACTACATAAAATAATAAAGCAGCAGAGACTGAGAGTAACTTCAAGTGATCTTTACTGGGTAACTGGAACTTCGGGACTGACTATACAAATCGATACGCAATGTGATATACGCTCGCAACTAAGGATGTACATCCGCAAAACAAAGTAGTCCCTTCAATGTTGTATACATTACACTTCCTCCCCCTTTAGTTTAATAGTATATTAACGCAAAATTTCTATAATTAACATACAGAGCTGTCTTTACAGTAACCGTTTTGTTTTCTTAAAAGTAACAAAATTCAAATTCCAACATAACATTTATTTTGTCAACAGCCCTTTTACAAGTCAAGCCTCTGGGGAGGCCTCCTCTGCCTCTCTGGGTAACGTCTCTCCAGACTCTTTTGCTTTGGGGAATGAGACTGTACAGGTACAGGTGCATCAGGTGAGCTATCAGCACAGGTAGAGCTCTCAGCTGTGGATGAGGCTGGTGCTGATGCTGATGAATCAGGAGTGCCTGTTTCCATGTCAGGTGAGTCTGGGCGAGGTATAGGGGTGTTTTCCACCTGAACATCCAGAATTTGGTCCACATGACGTCTCAAAACGTTCTCTCCCACATCCACAGTATACATCAGTGGTCCCTCTCTTGTAGATATTGTCCCTGGTTGCCACTTTTCTGTCCGGAAATCACGAGCAAGAACTGATTGTCCCACACTGAAGCTTCTTGTTGGCTTAGCATTCAAATGTTTGAACTGTTTGTTCTCTACATCACGACGTACATTCGGTTTAAGAAGGTCCATGCGAGATCTCAGGTTCCTGTTCAGAAACATCATCGCTGGAGTCTGATTAGTGGCTGCGTGTACTGCGTTCCGATAAGCAAAGAGGAAATTGTCTATCTTGTGTTGCAGTGGTAGATTCTCGCTGTACATTGCTTTGATGGCCTTCTTGAAAGTCTGTACGAATCTTTCTGCCAAGCCATTTGTAGCTGGATGGTACGGGGCAGATGTGTCGTGCTTGATTCCATTTTTCCTCATGAAACCTTGGAATTCGTCAGAGACAAATGTCGTCCATTGTCTGTGCAGATTTGTTCTGGTAGGCCATTTCTAGTGAACATGGTCCTCAGAACTGAAATGGTCTTTTCAGATGTGGTTAATTTCATTTTAATGACCTCGGGCCATTTGGAATGTACATCGACTGCAATCAAGAACATGGAGTCCATGAACGGTCCAGCAAAGTCGATGTGCACACGTTGCCATGGTGATGAGGGCCATTCCCATGGATGGAGAGGGGCTTGTGGTGGTGCGTTCTGGACCTTTTGACATCCTGAGCAGCTCTTTGTCAGGTCCTCGATCTGTTTGTCAATTCCCAGCCACCACACGTATCCACGGGCAAAGCTTTTCATCTTTACCGTACCTAAGTGGCCTTCATGCAGTTCATCTAGCACTCGGTTACGAAGCTTGGGAGGAATCACAACTCGTGAGCCGCACATCAGTGTTCCCCGACACACTGATAACTGCTCCCTCCTAGCTGAGAATGCTGGAAACAATGAGGCACCATGCGCTGGCCATCCCTTCACAGTGATGTCATAAACTTTTGACAATGTAGGGTCATTGCTTGTTTCTCTTTCAATGAGGGAGTTTGTCACTGGTAGCTGCTCAACTATTGTTGTGTGAAATACCTCTGCTGAATCAACTGTTGTAGTTCTCTCGGAGGTCGGCAGTGGTAAACGTGACAAACCATCGGCGTTGCCATGTTGCTTGGTCCCCTTGTATTCAATGTCATACAGGTGAGCCCCTAGGAAGAATAACCATCGCTGTAGCCGTTGTGCCGTCATCACTGGAACGCCCTTCCTTGGGTTGAAGATTGAAACAAGAGGCTGGTGGTCAGTTAACAGTGTAAACTGTTGACCATACAAGTAGTGGTTGAATTTCTTGACTCCCCACACAAGGCTGAGGGCCTCTCGGTCAATCTGTGCATAATTGTGTTCAGCTGTAGTCAATGATCTTGAGGCAAAGGCTATTGGTCTTTCTGAGCCGTCTGGGAACTTATGTGACAACACGGCACCAATGCCATGGGGTGAAGCATCACATGCCAGTCGAATAGGTAAGGATGGGTCAAAGTGAGCTAGCACCTCTTCTGAAGTAATGAGTCTTTTACTCTCTTGAAAAGCTTGTTCACAGCTGTCACTCCACTTCCATTGTGACCCTGTCTGTAGCAGTGCATTTAGTGGATGTAACACTGTGGATAGGTTGGGCAAGAACTTGTGATAGTAGTTCACTAGTCCAAGATACGATCTCAACTGAGACACATTTTCAGGTGTTGGTGCATTCATCACAGCTTCAATCTTGTCTGGAGACTTGTGTAAACCGTCCTTGTCAATCACATGTCCACAGTATGAGATTTCCTTTTTGAAAAACTCACACTTGTCTCAGTTCGCTCGGAGCCCATACTCCCGTAACCTGATGAGCACCTGTTCGAGGTTGGAAAGGTGGTCGTTGTCATTCTTACCAGTAATGATGATGTCATCAAGATAACACTGAGTACCTGGGATCCCCTGCAGGACTTGGTCCATTGCCCTTTGCCAGATTACAGGAGCTGATGCTATTCCGAATACCAGCCGATTGTACTGGTAAAGGCCTTTGTGCATATTTATTGTCAGGTACTTCTTTGATGAATCATCAATTTCCATTTGGAGATAGGCCTGAGCCAAGTCAATCTTTGTGAAGCGTTCCCCTCTTGACAGGGAAGCAAAGATGTCCTCAATGCGAGGCAATGGGTACTGTACTGTGTGGAGGACTGGGTTAACAGTCACTTTAAAGTCTCCACAGATGCGCACTTTTCTTGGCTTTCCTGGTTTTGTGCTGGAGGTTTTCTTCATCACTTGAACTATAGGTGTGGCCCATTCACTCCAATCCACCTTGGACAGGACCCCTAACTGCTCCAAGTTCTCCAGCTCTGCTTCTACTGAAGGGCGAATTGCATAAGGCACTGGTCTGGCCTTGTGGAACTTTGGATTTGCATTCTCCTCAATCTTAATTTTTGCTTTCATGCCCTTAAGTGTTCCTATTCCCTTCTTGAACACTTCCTGAGAGTCAGAGAGTATTTGCGACAGTCTCACAGGAGTGGCTTTGCTGTCCTCCTTTGCTGACACAAACAGTGCTTGGATGGTATGCCAATCCAACTGTATTTTCCTGAGCCATTCACGTCCCAGCAATGGTGGTCCTCCATTTTCCACTACATAGAGGTTCAATTGCGGTATTTTTTTTTCTTTGTATGTCACTGTCACTTTTATTTTATCTTTGGGGCACACTTTTTGTCCCGTGTATGTCTTTAACAGTACTTTAGTTGGCCTTAGCGGTATGTGTGAAAACAGTCGTTTGTAGTCATGTACAGAGATCACTGTTAAAGCTGAACCTGTGTCCAACTCCATTTTCAGCCTAACTCCTGCCACTTCTGGAGTAACCCATATTATTCTGTGATCCTCTGTTTCTTTCACACTGTGTAGTTTTAGACAAGCCAGATCCTCTTCCTCTGAGTCTGTGTCACTTTTTTCTTTACCTGAACTGTCTCCAGTCACGTGGTGTACCTTCTTGTATCTATCTTTGAAAGGTTTCTTGTTTTGTCACTTGATGTACCTTTTTGTTACTCTGTATTGTATCAGTTTTCGGCTTCTTATTTGCTTTGCAGACTCTTTCAATGTGCCCTCGTCTGCCACATTGTCTGCAGTCTTTGTCTTTAAACCAACAGTCATTGTGGCCATGTGACATTTTGCCACAACGATAGCTCTTCTTTTCTTGTTTCAGTGACATTTTATTAGTTGAATATTCCAGGGATTTTTGTTGAATTTCTAAACCGCCACGTGCTGCTGCTTCCATTGATATTGCGATACTCAGAGCCTCCTCCAATGTGAGGTCTTTTTCAGACAGGAGCTTCTTTTGTGTGCTTTCACTTTGCATACCACACACAAATCTGTCCCTCAATGCATCTGATAAGCCCACTCCAAATTGGCAATGTTCTGATAATTTGCGCAACTTTGCCAAATATTCAGAAATGCTTTCATTTTTGCTCTGGTTCCGTTTATGGAATTTAAATCTTTCGGCTATGAACAGTGGTTTGGGGCTTAAATGGTCTTGGAGTGTGTCCACTATTTGTTTGAATGTTTTGTTTACTGGCTTTTCAGGGGTTAATAAACTATGTAGCAGCCCGTATGTCTTTGCGCCCATAACACTCAGCAAAACAGTGGCTTTCTATTCTACCTCCACTCTGTTAGCCTCACAGTACAACTCCACTCTTTCAATGTAAGTTACCCAGTCTTCAATGCTGCTATCAAATGCTGCAATAGTGCCAATCATCGCCATTTTTTTTTTCAAACCCGTTTTTCTTTCTTCACTAGTTAGCTAGCGTCATGCAAGTCCTGTGCACTTTTCACTTGACTTACGTATCCCCTGCCTAGCTTAGCAAGCGTGCTCCGTTTTCTCTACTTTCTCGCTCCTTTCTTCCAAGTTTCGGTGTCCTCTGGATGTGATGCCAGAGTAGGAAGACGTAGGTTCATAATTCTCGTCGCCAATTTGTTGTGTTTGTACCTCTACACACAACTACATAAAATAATAAAGCAGCAGAGACTGAGAGTAACTTCAAGTGATCTTTACTGGGTAACTGGAACTTCGGCACTGACTATACAAATCGATACGCGCCTGTTACATACGCTCGCAACTAAGGATGTACATCCGCAAAACAAAGTCGTCCTTTCAATGTTGTATACATTACAGCAATGTTGACTGCCTGTGACAACGACAGATCGTTGGACTCAAGTAACAGCCTTTTACGCACTCTCACATTGTTGGTGTGTTCTATTCGTTGATCACGCACCATCTCATCTTGTAGTGCACCGAACTTGCACGAGCTAGCTAACCCCCTCAAATTAGCCACGTATTGGTGCACCGACTCGCCGGGGAGTTGGTGACGCTGTCTAAAAATGAATCGCCGCAGGAGGGCACCTTGTGGGGCAGAGAAGTGTGCGCTTAACAGAGCCACAGCCTCATCATATGTTTGAATTGAGTCTGCTGTGCATAATGTCCCAAGAACACGCTGGCCCTCCGCTCCCAAGCAATGGGATAACAGTGCCTTTTTCCGTGATGTACTCACATTTTCTAGTCCAAGAGCAATGAGGTAGGTTTCAAAGGACTGTAACCAGCGAACCCATGGGATCGGCGGCTCACCGGGTAGTGCAAGGAAGGGAGGAGGTGGTGGAAGAGAGATTTCAGCCATCCTCGTCGCCAAATGTTGCGTTTGCCAAGATAATCCAGAGGCCGTAAGCAGAGCTCAGTTCATGTTGCTTTTAATGGCTGATCCAAACACACTTTACAGGCAAAAGCAATCGAATACCTATATCCAATGTCAGACACAATACAACAATAACAGCACTATCAAACTCCATGTGCTCAGGCTAAGGCAATCGAGTACCTATCACCAATGTCAGACATAACACACGACTCTCTGTTTCCTGTCACTTAGCCAATTTTGTATCCATGCTGCCACTGTCCCTTTTATTCCATGGTCTTCAACTTTGCTGGCAAGCCTATTATGTGGCACTTTGTCGAACGCCTTTTGGAAATCCGTGTACACTACTGTGATATCTTGAGACACAGCATATATATACAACAGCACAGCACAACATGGCTTCCGGTAAGGACTGTACCACACATGGCTTTATTATTATATACATCAGTAGTCCACCAGGTGGCTCCATTACACTTCTCCCTCCTTATTGAAGAAGTTAATCATAGCAAATAATCATTGTACATGGCTTGCATGGTAAACACAACTCTTGGTATACATTACTCAAATGGAACCCATTTTATGTTTTCAAATTCTACTATAGAATTCTGTAACACAAACAAAAGATATGAACTTATTTTCCATATTTACAGATTAAACTTAACCACTGGTTTTCTGTTTCGAAGAGGATACCTTCTTTCTTGAACAGGACTTTCAGATCTTGTTGAGGGACTTTGACTCATTCTAGGCTGAACCTGCGGAGAATTTTTCTCCAAGGGCTGACCTTGATCTACATTTGGACTCTCTACACTTTCAGACTGTTTGCCTGCCTGACTCGGGCTCAGACTTAAATTCTGACTCTGGAACTTGGACTTGTTTCTGGTACGTCTGATGTAGGATTTGCTACAGGTACTCTACCTTTAACAAGCCTCTCTGACTCATCAGAATAAATTGAATCACCCCAGCTTTCAACTCCTTCCACATCTGTAGGTAAGATATGATCAATGTGAACAAACCTAACCTTTCCATGATCAAACATCTTGACCAAATATGTGCGAGGGCCACATATCTTCACTACTCTTCCTGGTAACCACTTTAACCATTTCTGGTGATGGTTCTTCACTCTAACCTTCTGCTTCAACGTCACACTCCTCTCTCTAACTCTACCTTTATCGTGACTCTCTTTCTGCCTTGATTGTTTCTCTTCTACAGACTGTGCCAAGTTTGGCTTTAACAACGAGGCCCTGGTTCATGGCTGTCACTTGAGAAACAACTCTGCTGGTTTTCTACCGGGTAATCAGAAAATTTGCCAGTTTCTGGTCCAACGACAACTGACGTTTCTTTGGATTTGGATCCAATATTTGCTTGATGAGGGCACGTTTGACATAAGAACATAAGACGTAGGAGCAGGAGGAGGTCATTTGGCCCCTCGAGCCTGCTCCGCCATTCAGTAAGATCATGGCTGATCTGATCTTGGGCTCAACTCCACTACCCTGCCCACTCCCCATAACCCTCGACTCCCTTATCGTTCAAAAATCTGTCTATCTCCACCTTAAATATATTCAATGACTCCGCCTCCACAGCTCTCTGGGGAAGAGAATTCCACAGATTCACAACCCTCTGAGAGAAGAAATTCCTCCTCATTTCCAATTTAAAAGGGTTTCCCCTTATTCTGAAATTATGCCCCCTAGTTCTAGATTCCCCCACAAGGGGAAACATCCTCTCTGCATCTACCCTGTCAAGCCCCCTCAGAATCTTACATGTTTCAATAAGATCACCTCTCATTCTTCTAAACTCCAGTGAGTATAGGCCCAACCTGCTCAACCTTTCTTCATAAGACAACCCCTTCATCTCCGGAATCAACCTCGTGAACCTTCTCTGAACTGCCTCCAATGCAAGTATATCCCTCCTTAAATAAGGAGACCAAAACTGTACGCAGTACTCCAGGTGTGGCCTCACCAACGCCCTGTACAGTTGTAACAGGACTTCCCTACTTTTATACTCCATCCCTTTTGCAATAAAGGCCAACATTCCATTTGCCTTCCTAATTACTTGCTGTATCTGCATGCTAACTTTTTGTGTTTTATGTACAAGGACCCCCAGATCCCTCTGTACCTCAGCATTTTGTAATCTCTCCCCATTTAAATAATAATTTGTTTTTTTACTTTTCCTACCAAAGTGGATAACCTCACATTGTCCCACATTAAACTCCATCTGCCAGATTTTTGCCCACTCACTTAGCCTGTCTATATCCCTTTGGAGATTCTTTGTGTCCTCCACGCAATTTGCTTTCCCACACAATTTGTACTGTGCGCTCTGCTGCACCATTTGAAGCAGGGTGATACGGTGGAACTTTGGTATGTTTCACACCGTTTCTGCTCATGAACTGTGTGAACTCTTCTGAACAAAATCACGGCCCATTATCAGACACAATTTCTTCTGGGAGGCTGTATGAAGAAAACAATCTTCGCAATTTGTCTAGTGCTTTGCTTGTTGTTATTATCCGCATCGGAAACACCTCTACCCAGATCGAGTGACTATCCATCACTATGAACAATTGCTGTCCTTTGAGCTCATCAAAATCTACCTGCAACCTTTGCCACACTTTGGGAGGCCATTTCTATAGGGATCAAGGGATATGGGGAGAAGGCAGGGACAGGGTACTGAATTTGGATGATCAGCCATGATCTCATTAAATGGCGGAGCAGGCTCGAGGGGCCGAATGGCCTACTCCTGCTCCTATCTTCTATGTTTCTTCTATGTATTTCCATGGCTGTAATGGTACTGATGGGGGTTTCTTGCTCACCGATTAACATGTTAACTGACTGGCTATGTGCTCTATCTCTTTATCTAAACCTGGCCACCATAAATAACTGTGTGCAAAGCTCTTGGTCAAGCACATTCCCAGGTGCTGGTCATGAAGATCTCCTAACAATTTAGCCCTGAACCTATTTGGGATAACCACTCTTGCTCCCCACATGTTACAATCTTTATCCACTGACAATTCATTCCTACGGACGAAGTATGGATGGATATCTTCCTCTGATACCTGGTTTGACCATCCATTTGCTTTGTAATCATACACCTTTTGACATAATTGGGTCATGTTTGGTTGCCCTACCAATCTCTTCAGCTGTGACTGGCTGCTCATCACTGTATGAGAAATAGAACACTTCTTCCCTATTGGGTGTAACTTGTGATGGGGATGGCAACCTGGACATAGCATCAGCATTACTGTGATCAGCTGATCGTCTGTACTCAATGTCATCATATGTATACACTGACAAAATCAACGCCCATCTCTGCATTCGGGCTGCAGCTAAGGTTGGAACTGGGGACTTTGGATGGCGGATTGCTTTAGAGAAAATGCAATTCCCCGCCAGGTGGGCCGAAAAGTCCTGTATATGAGGGATTGGATATCTGTCCGGGGTAGTAGCCTCGTTCAGGCGCCTGTAGTCGCCACATGGTCGCCATCCACCGCCTGGCTTAGGGACTATGTGCAGGGGCGAGGACCAAGGACTATTGGACCGTCGGATGATGCCTAGGCGTTCCATTGTGTGAAACTCTGCCTTGGCCGCCGCAAGTTTGACGGGTTCCAACCTACATGCTCTTGCATAAATGGGGGGCCCTGTTGTAGTAATATGGTGCGTCACACCGTGTCTTGCTACTGATGCAGAGAAGGTAGGCCTGGTGAGCTCGGGGAAATCTTTGAGGAGACGAGAGAAATCATTGGCGGCGGGGACTGCAAAAACCACAGACCAATGCGCTGCAGTGCTTCATGTATTGATTTCTTTGTGGGTTCAATGATGAGACATTTATGAAAGAGAATGAGTTTTAATCTAAAGTCTGTTCAACTCTTTTATACAGCTTTTACAGGAGACATTATGCTGTGATGCATCTAGAACGAAACCGAAACTAAACTAGATTGCCTTGCTTGTCTCGGTCACATGACCTCTGCTGGTCAGGCACAAGCAATCAATACATGCAATCATGCTGGTAGGCATCATAATCGAACAGGCAAATAACATCACTATTTGCTGATATCATTACATCTCCTTTTCTTAAAACAAAAGTATTTTACTTTTAACTAACAACATGTTTTCTTTGTATTAATCTGCATTTTAACTGTAACACTTAATGAACTTACATTATCATTATCATGATCAAGGTTTTTTAACCTTGCTTTGTGTGTTCACATGAAATATGTAACTACACTAGAACTTGAAGAAAGAATAAGATAACATTACTTCCTTCTATAACAATAGTCTTTAAATTTGCTCAATGAGTCTCTCAGGAGGCTTCACGTATCTTGAGGATTTTCTGATTGATTGTCCTTGAGCCTGAGTTGTTGCCTCAGATGATGGTTTCTCAGCTGTGTGATCAGGTTGTTCAACAGTATCAGTCTCTTGACCTGCTGTGGCTGGTCCCATGAGAAGATCTCGACGATTTCTTCTCAGAACAGCACCCTCATCTGTCTGAATGGTGTATGATCTTGGTTGAACTTCACTCAGGACAGTTCCCTTCTGAGTCCATGTGTTTGTTTTGTCTTTGAACCTTACTTGGTCACCAGTGTGGAGTTCAGGTAGGTTTTGTGTTCCTCTGTCATAGTAGTACTTTTGCTTTTCTTTCTGTTGTTCTTTGAACTTCCTCACTTTCTCCCCCTCTTTTGTTTTCAGGAGGTTCTCCGGGATGGGTAGGTTTGACCTTAGCCGACGTCCCATAAGGAGTTGGGCTGGTGACATACCACACTCGAGCGGCGTTGTGTGGTATACAAGCATGTTCTGGTAGAAGTCAGTTCCACTGTCTTTTGCCTTGTACATCAGTCTTTTCACTGTCTGGACCGATTTTTCCACTAGTCCATTGGACTGTGGAAAGTGAGGACTTGACGTTGTGTGGACAAAGTCCCACTCTTTGGCAAAGTGTCGGAAACTTGCATTGTAAAACTGAGGTCCGTTGTCTGTGAAGACCTCGCTTGCCACGCCATGTCTGGAGAATATGGCTTTCATACATGTTATCACAGCATCTGCAGTGGTGGTGTGCAGTCTACAAACCTCTGGATACAGGGAGTAATAGTCTGTGACTACAAGATAGTCCTTCCCTTGACATACGAATAGGTCAGCGCCTACCTTCTGGTAAGGTCTGTCTGGTGCTGGGTGTGGCTTTAGTGGTTCTACCGGATTGCTTGCTCGATATTTCAGGCATATTGTGCAGTTTGACACCTCATTTGTCACATCTTGGTTGATTCGTGGCCAGTACATCACCTCTCGTGCTCTTTTCTTACACTTTTCGATTCCCAGATGTCCTCCATGGATCTTTTTTAGCATCTCTCTTCTCAGACTTGTGTATGTAATATGTGTGCTACTTTGAACCTATGGACAGGACTGCACTACTTGTAGGGCGTAGTGATACGCAATACCACTCCTGGCCATAGGGGTATAAATAGTACTGTGGGTACTTATCTCCCCTCAGTTCCCGCCTGTGGGCATGAAGTAAAGACCTACGTATAGTCCCTACCTCCAACCAGTAAAGACCTGTTTTATTGTTACTGATTAAGTCTGAGTATTAATTACTTGAACAACTCACAGATTTAACAAGACTCTTTGGGATAACTATTTTACTTCCTTTGTAGATGATGTCTTCGACCACTGATAGTTCCGCCCTGCAGTTCCAGTACTCTGCTATATCAGGTGAGCAGTCTTGCTTCATGTTGGGCCATCAATCCTAAATGCTTTTTCTCAGTCGTCTCATTGTTTCATCTTTGTTTGTCTCAGTCTTTATGAGATCCATTTTTGCATCTGCTATGGGCAGTGCACTTGTGATCATGTCCACGTAGGCGTTCACTTTGTCATCCATTGTGGTGTTTGCGGGCTCACTTGGGTCTACAGCTCTGGACAACGTGTCTGCTGTATACATCAGCTTACCCGGTGTGTACGCAACATTCAGTGTATAGCGTTGCAGCCTGATCATCATTCTTTGTATTCTAAGCGGACAGCTATTTAGTGGCTTTTGGAACAATGCAATCAAAGGCTTATGGTCAGTCTCTACACTGATTGCAACTGGAGCGAGGTGCTCGGCGAGTCGGGCAGAGGCAGCAGCAGCCAAGCCGACCCGCTGGAGCACATCGGCCGGCAGCTCCTCGGCGGGAAGGAATTCCGACTGGGAGGAGGGGAGCCAAATATGGCGGCCAGAGGCCGACCCGTGAAGAGAGAGAAGTAGGCCCCGGGCCGTGGAGCGTGGAGCCGGCGACGGTGAAGAGGAGGCCGCATTGGAGCATTCACATCCCGACGATGTGTTCGGCGAGTCGGGCAGAGGAGCGCAGCGCAACGAGCAGCAGCAGCAGACTCAACGACACGCTGCAGCACGTCGGCCGGCAGCTCCATTTCGGGTAACTCGCAGTCCGGATGGGAGGAGGGGAGCCAGGCATTGCGGCCAGAGCGGGAGAAGCAGGCCACCACACGTGGAGCCGGCAACAGTGCGGAGGAGGCCGCGGTGAAGAGGAGGACGGAGCGGCTGAGGGACATCGTGCTCCCACTGCCACGGGAAGCCATTGTATTGACTCTGAACGCGGCGCTGTATGTATAGCTGACGCGTCCCTACGGGGAACAAGCATTCCATTGTACTTGTTACATATGGCAAATAAATCGAATGTGAATCTGAATCTGAATCTGAATCTGATGCCTTCGTGTTCCTGATGACATGAATCTCCAGAAACTCCTCGTCCTGCTGCTTCTCTCCAACGGTCTGTAGTGTCTGGCGATTTCTACTTCTAGCATTGCCAGTCGGTTTACTCTTCTGTCGGCACGCCTTCACAAGATGCCCAGTTTTCTTGCAGTAGAAACACTCTGCCTTCACATATGGACAGCTTTGAGCGATGTGTTGCCCCAGGCACCGATAGCATGACTTCAATGCTCTGTTACCTTGGCCAGTTGCTGAGGCCTTGGGGCCCAACTGCCTTTTACTTTTAGCCTTCATCTCGGTTGTCTGACAACTGGAAATGGCATGGAACTCTCGGATGTATCGGTCGGCCATATCCATCGACATAGCTGTCTGACAAGCTAAGTCAAAAGTTACAATCCCAGTCTATATTAGGATAGTTGAAGTCCCCCATTATCACTACTCTATAGTTCTTGCACCTCTCTGTAATTTCCCTGCAAATTTGCTCCTCCATATCCTTCCCACTAGTTGGTGGTCTACAGAATACACCCAGTAGTGTAATGGCACCTCTATTATTTCTTAACTCTAGGCATATAGATTCTGTCCTTGACCCCTCCAGGGCATCCTCCCTCTCCAGCACTGCAACATTCTCCTTGACCAATACTGCCACCCCACCTCCTATCTTTCCTTCACTGTCTTTCCTGAACACTTTATAACCAGGAATATTTAATACCCAATCCTGCCCTTTGTTGAGCCAGGTCTCAGTTATTGCCACAACATCATATTCCCAGGTGACTGTTTGTGCCTGCAGCTCACTGACCTTGTTTACTACACTTTGTATGTTAACATACATACACTACACAACACAGGATTACACAGGATTACATAGGATATACGGCACAGAAACAGGCCATTCGGCCCAACCAGTCCATGCCGGCGTTTATGCTCCACTCGAGCCTCCTCCCGTCTTTCTTCATCTAACTCAGCATAACCCTCTATTCCCTTCTCCCTCATATGCTTGTCCAGCCTCCCCTTAAATGTATCGATACTATTCGCTTCAACCACTCCCTGTGGTAGCGAGTTCCACATTCTCACCACTCTCTGGGTAAAGAAGTTTCTTCTGAATTCCCTATTTGATTTCTTGGTGACTATCTTATATTGATGGCCTCTAGTTATGCTCTTCCCCACAAGTGGAAACACTCTCTCTGTATCCACTCTATTAAAACCGTTCATGATTTTAAAGACCTCTATTAGGTCGCCCCTCAGCCTTCTCTTTTCAAGAGAAAAGAGACCCAGCCTGTTCATCCTTTCCTGATATGTATACCCTCGCATTTCTGGTATCATCCTTGTAAATCTTCTCTGCACCCTCTCCAGTGCCTCTATATCCTTTCTATAATATGGTGACCAGAACTGTACGCAGTACTCCAAGTGTGGTCTAACCAAGGTTCAATACAGGTTTAGCATAACTTCACTACTTTTCAATTCTATCCTCTAGAAATAAATCCTAGTGCTTGGTTTGCTTTTTTATGGCCTTGTCGCAACTTTTAGTGATTTGTGTATTTGTCCCTTTGTTCCTCTACCCCACCTAGACTCACACCCTCCAAGTGATAAGTGACCTCCCTATTCTTCCTACTAAAATGTAATACCTCACATTTATCTGTGTTGAACTTCATTTGCCAATTATATGCCCATTCTGCAAGTTTATTAATGTCCTCCTGTAACTTGTTGCTGTCCTCCTCAGTATTGACTAGCCCCTCCCAATTTGGTGTCATCCGCAAATTTAGAAATTGTACTTTTGATTCCAAAGTCTAAATCGTTAATATAAATTGTGAATTAAAAAAAAAAATCGTTTATGGGATGTGGGCATCGCTGGCAAGGCCGGCATTTATTGCCCATCCCTAATTGCCCTCGAGAAGGTGGTGGTGAGCCACCTTCTTGAACCGCTGCAGTCCGTGTGGTGAAGGTGCTCCCACAGTGCTGTTAGGGAGGGAGTTCCAGGATTTTGACCCAGCGACGATGAAGGATCGGCGATATACTTCTAAGTCAGGATGGTGTGTGACTTGGAAGGGAACTTGGAGGTGGTGGTGTTCCCATGCTCCTGCTGCCCTTGTCCTTCTAGGTGGAAGAGGTCGCGGGTTTGGGAGGTGCTGCCGAAGAAGCCTTGGCGAGTTGCTGCAGTGCATCTTGTAGATGGTACACACTGCAGCCACGGCGCGCCGGTGGTGGAGGGAGTGAATGTTAAAGGCGGTGGATGGGGTGCCAATCAAGCGGGCTGCTTTGTCCTGGATGGTGTCGAGCTTCTTGAGTGTTGTTGGAGCTGCACTCATCCAGGCAAGTGGAGAGTATTCCATCACACTCCTGACTTGTGCCTTGTAGATGGTGGAAAGGCTTTGGGGAGTCAGGAGGTGAGACACTCACCACAGAATACCAGTGGTCCCAGCGCTGATCCTTGTGGAACACCACTGCCCACCTTCTGCCACAGGGAATAGCTACCCCTTACCCCAAATCTCTGCTTTCTGTCTTGAAGCCACCTAGCTATCCATTATTCTTGACAAAGGGTTTCGACCGGAAACGTTAACTCTGTTTCTCTCTCCACGGATGTTGCCTGGCCTGCTGAGTGTTTCCAGCATTTCCTGTTGTTATTATCCATTATTCTACTTGTCCCCGACTCCGCATTCTCTGACCTTGTTCATCAGTCTATTATGGGGTATCTTAGTGAAGGCCTTTTGAAAACCCAGATAAGTTACATCTACTGCATTACCCTTGTCTACTCTCTCTGTTACCTCTTCAAAAAATTTAATAAGACTTTCCCTTTTGAAATCCATGTTGATATTCATTATTATATTTTTGGTTTCTAGATGTTCTTCTATTTTCTCCTTTAGTAGGGATTCCATTATTTTTCCTACCACCGATGTTAAGCTGACTATAATTCCCTGGGCATGTTCTATCCCCCTTCTTAAATATTGGTATTACACTATAAACCCATCTTAGAGCATCCTGTAGTCTCTCTTAGCTTGAACCCCCAATACCTTACTACTGTATTTCTTACTCTAGTGCTCTCTGCCTCTCCCAATCCTTTGAGCACTTTATTTCCCTTTCTAATGTTATATCCTGGTGCCCATCCCCCTACCAAATTAGTTTGAACCCTCCCCAACAGCACCAGCAAAACTCCCCACGAGGATATTGGTTCCAGCCCTGTTGAGGTCCGGCCTGTACAGGTCCCACCTCCCCCAGAACCGGCCCCAATGCCCCAGGAATCTGAAGCCCTCCCTCCTGCACCATCTCTCCAGCCACGCATTCATCTGCTCTATCCTCCTATTCCTGTACTCACTAGCACATGGCACTGGGAGTAATCCAGAGATTGCTACCTTTGAGGTCCTGCTTTTTAATCTTTTTCCTAGCTCCTTGAAATCTGCCTGCAGGACCTCATCCCTCTTCCTACCTATGTCGATATGGACCACGACCTCTGGCTGTTCACCCTCCCCCCTCAGAATATTCTGCAGTCGCTCAGTGACATATAATACAGAAATACAGAAATACAGAAACCCCACAGTGCAGATAGAGGCCATTTTGGCCCATCGAGCCTGCACCGACACATATCCCACCCAATCCCCGTAACCCCTTCACCAACACATATCCCACCCGATCCCCGTAACATCTTTGACCCTGGCACCAGGGAGGCAACATACCATCCTGGAGTCAGGTCTGCGGCCGCAGAAACACCTGTCTGCTCCCCTAACTATCGAATCCCCTACCACTATTGCTTTCCCACTCTTCTTCCTCCTCCTCTGTACAGCTGAGCCACCCATGGTGCTGTGGACTTGGCTCTGGCGATACTCCCCAGAGGAATCATCGCCCTCACCAGTACTCAGCACAGAATACAGGTTGGAGAGCGCGATGCACTCCGGGGACTCCTGCACTACCTGCCTGGTCCTCCTCTTCTGTCTGGTGGTCACCCATTCCCTCTCTGCCTGAACACTCTATCTGTGGGGTGACCACCTCCTGAAAGGTGCTATCCACGAAGCTCTCAGCCTCATGGATGCACTGCAGTGACGCCAGCCGCTGCTCAAGCTCCAAAACCCGGAGCTCGAGCTCCTCCAGCTGACGACACTTCCTGCACATGTGGTTGTCCAGGACATGGGAAGTGTCCTCGAGTCTCCACATGGCACAGGATGTGCATTCCACGGGACTGAGCTGCCCTGCCATGGCTTTACTTAATAGGCTATTAACTAGAAATGCTTACCAGCTACTCACCAATCAGCTCCTTCCCTGGTTGTGACATCACTTTAGCTGTTTTGCATTTGTTGCTTTTGTTGTTGTTGTTTTCGGTGGTGGTCCTCTGCCTCCTCGCTGCAGCGGTCCACGCTCTCTCTGGACCCCCCGCTCGATTTATCCTCTGCCTCCTCGCTGGGCCTCCCGCTCGATTTATCCTCCGCCTCCTCGCTGTCACCGCTGTGCCGGTCCATGCTCTCTCTGGGCCCCCCGCTCGATTTATACTCCGCCTCCTCCTCGCTGCTCCTGTCCACGCTATCTCTGGGCCCCCTGCTCGATTTAGCCTCTGCCTCCTCGCTGGGCCCCCCGCTCGATTTATCCTCCGCCTCCTCGCTGCTCTGGTCCGCGCTCTCTCTGGGCCCCCCGCTCGATTTATACTCCGCCTCCTCCTCGCTGCTCCGGTCCACGCTCTCTCTGGGCCTCCCGCTCGATTTATCCTCCGCCTCCTCCTCGCTGCTCCGGTCCACGCTCTCTCTGGGCCCCCTGCTCGATTTATCCTCTGCCTCCTCGCTGGGCCCCCCGCTCGATTTATACTCCGCCTCCTCGCTGCTCCGGTCCGCGCTCTCTCTGGGCCCCCCGCTCGATTTATACTCCGCCTCCTCGCTGCTCTGGTCCGCGCTCTCTCTGGGCCCCCCGCTCGATTTAAAACAGGATGATTTGGACAGGTTGGGTGATTGGGCAGAAGCATGGCAGATACAATATAACATGGATAAATGTGAGGTTATCCACTTTGGTGGCAAAAACAGGAAGGCAGATTATTATCTTAATGGCAATAGATTGGGAGAAGGGGAAGTGCAACGAGACCTGGGTGTCCTTGTGCACCAGTCGCTGAAGGTAAGCATGCAGGTGCAGCAGGCGGTTAAGAAGGCAAATGGTATGTTGGCCTTCGTAGCGAGAGGGTTTGAGTACAGGAACAAGGATGTCTTGCTGCAGTTGTACAGGGCCTTGGTGAGACCACACCTTGAGTATTGTGTGCAGTTTTGGTCGCCTTACCTGAGGAAGGATGTTCTTGCCATGGAAGGAGTTCAGCGAAGATTCACCAGGCTGATACCTAGGATGGCAGGAATGACGTATGAGGAGAGATTGGGTCGATTGGGCTTATACTCACTGGAGTTTAGAAGAATGAGAGGGGATCTCATTGAAACTTATAAAATTCTGACAGGACTGGACAGACTAGATGCAGGAAGGATGTTCCCGATGGTTGGGGAGTCCAGAACCAGGGGTCACAGTCGAAGGATAAGGGGTAGGCCATTTGGGACAGAAATGAGGAGGAATTTCTTCACCCAGAGAGTGGTGAACCTGTGGAATTCTCTACCACAGAAGGCAGTAGAGGCCAATTCATTAAATATATTCAAGAAGGAGTTGGATATATTTCTTAAGGCTAGGCAGATCAAGGGATATGGAGAGAAGGCAGGGACAGGGTACTGAATTTGGATGATCAGCCATGATCTCATTGAATGGCGGAGCAGGCTCGAGGGGCCGAATGGCCTACTCCTGCTCCTATCTTCTATGTTTCTATGTTTCTATATACTCTGCTTCCTCGCTGCCACGGCTCCCGCTTGGGTCCGCGCTTGTCTGTATTGTGATACTAAAGGCATCACGACTGTGAGGGACAGGCTGGCTGGAGCAGTCAGTCTTTTCCAATCCATCATTGTTCGTATGTTTACGTTATCCGAAAAGCCTGAGGCCTCCAGGAGCAGTGGGAGTTTCAGTCAGTGAGGCCCGGCCTGGCCTGAGGGCCGAGAGCCCGGCTCGGCCCTGGGCCCTGCTCAGGATTGTAAACCCAGTTCAGATGGGAATGTTTGAAGGATTCTTACTCGCTTTAAATTAATGTCAGACAGCTCCGGAGTTACAGAGAATCAAACCGATATTCTCCCCGCTCTTCACCCCGACTCCTAACTAACACCGCAGTATAAACACCCGCTAAGCCGAGCAGGAGCTGGAGAATCCCACCCCCTCAGTTATCTGATTCTCGGCCGGCACGGCCGGTCTGGGAGTCTGGGAGGGAGATAATGAGGCAGGACTGGGCATCACCTGAGCTTGTCTCTGCAAAATCTCTGCCTGGGGTCCCAAAAGTTCATGACATTTGCTGAGCATTTTCTTCATTGCCGCCGGGGATTTTCTTTGAAGGTTAGAGGCATCTTTGTGAGTAATTGGTTTGTTACTGGTCGGATTCCGTTCACAACAGATCAGCGTGGGACGCGCTTTACCCGACCTGACCCACAACTGAATAGAGTCTAAAGATGTTGAAACTTTCCCCGCACTTGGCCCCAAAACATCTGCCTCTTCAGTTCCTGGGTATCACAGACTTGCTGCCTCATGTATGGTTGACCGTGGCTCAGTGGGCAGCACTCGCTCGCACCCGGGGCAGAACGTTGTGGGTTCGAGCCGCACACCAGAGATATAATCCAGGCTGACGTGCCCGTACAGTACCGAGGGAGCGCCGCACTGTCGGAGGGGCAGTACTGAGGGAGTGCCGCACTGTCGGAGGGGCAGTACTGAGGGAGTGCCGCACTGTCGGAGGGGCAGTACCGAGGGAGCGTCGCACTGTCGGAGGGGCAGTACTGAGGGAGTGCCACACTGTCGGAGGGGCAGTACTGAGGGAGTGCTACACTGTCGGAGGGTCAGTACTGAGGGAGTGCCGCACTGTCGGAGGGGCAGTACTGAGGGAGCGCCACACTGTCGGAGGGTCAGTACTGAGGGAGTGCCGCACTGTCGGAGGAGCAGTACTGAGGGAGTGCCGCACTGTTGGAGGGGCAGTACTGAGGGAGCGCCGCACTGTTGGAGGGGCAGTACTGAGGGAGCGCCGCACTGTCGGAGGGTCAGTACTGAGGGAGCGCTACACTGTTGGAGGGGCAGTACCGAGGGAGCGCCGCACTGTCGGAGGGTCAGTACTGAGGGAGCGCTACACTGTCGGAGGGGCAGTACTGAGGGAGCGCCGCACTGTCGGAGGGGCAGTACTGAGGGAGCGCTGCACTGTCGGAGGGGCAGTACTGAGGGAGCGCCGCACTGTCGGAGGGTCAGTACTGAGGGAGCGCCGCACTGTCGGAGGGGCAGTACTGAGGGAGCGCCGCACTGTCGGAGGGTCAGTACTGAGGGAGTGCCGCACTGTCGGAGGGGCAGTACTGAGGGAGTGCCGCACTGTCGGAGGGTCAGTACTGAGGGAGCGCTACACTGTCGGAAGGTCAGTACTGAGGGAGCGCCGCACTGTCGGAGGGGCAGTACTGAGGGAGCGCCGCACTGTCGGAGGGTCAGTACTGAGGGAGCGCTACACTGTCGGAAGGTCAGTACTGAGGGAGCGCTGCAATGTCGGAGGGGCAGTACTGAGGGAGCGCCGCACTGTCGGAGGGTCAGTACTGAGGGAGCGCTACACTGTCGGAAGTTCAGTACTGAGGGAGCGCTGCAATGTCAGAGGGGCAGTACTGAGGGAGCGCCGCACTGTCGGAGGGTCAGTACTGAGGGAGCGCTACACTGTCGGAAGGTCAGTACTGAGGGAGCGCTGCAATGTCGGAGGGGCAGTACTGAGGGAGCGCCGCACTGTCGGAGGGTCAGGACTGAGGGAGCGCTGCACTGTCGGAGGCGCAGTACTGAGAGAGCGCCGCACTGTCGGAGGGGCAGTATTGAGGGAATGCCGCACTGTTGGAGGGGCAGTACTGAAGGAGCGCAGCACTCTCGGAGGGGCAGTACTAAGAGAGCGCTGCACTGTCAGATGGGCAGTACTGAGGGAGCAACACACTGTCAGTGGGGCAGTACTGAGGGAGCGCTGCACTGTCGGAGAGGCAGTACTGAGGGAGTGATGCACTGTCGGAGGGTCAGTGCTGAGGGAGAGCCGCACTGTCGGAGGGGCAGTACTGTGGGAGTGCTGCACTGTCGGAGGGGCAGTAATGAAGGAGCGCTGCACTGTCCGAGGGGCAGTACTGAGGGTGTGCCGCACTGTCGGAGTGGCAGTAATGAGGGAGAGCTGCACTGTCGACGGGGCAGTACTGAGGGAGCGCCACACTGTTGGAGGGGCAATACAGAGGGAGCGTCGCACTGTCGGAGGGGCAGTACTGAGGGAGCGCTGCACTGTCGGAGGGGCAGTACTGAGGGAGCGACACACTGTTGGAGGGGCAGTACTGAGGGAGCGTTGCACTGTCGGAGAGGCAGTACTGAGGGAGAGCTGCATTGTCGGAGTGTCAGTACTGAGGGAGAGCCGCACTGTCGGAGGGGCAGTACTGAGGGAGTGCTGCACTGTCGAGGGGGCAGTACTGAGGGAGTGCCACACTGCCGGAGGGGCAGTACTGGGGGAGCGCTGCACTGTCCGAGGGGCAGTACTGAGGGAGCGCCGCACTGTCGGAGGGGCAGTACTGAGGGAGCGCCACACTGTTGGAGGGGCAGTACTGAGGGAGCGCTGCACTGTCGGAGCGGCAGTACTGAGGGAGCGCTGCACTGTCGGAGGGGCAGTACTGAGGGAGCAACGCACTCTCGGAGGGGCAGTACTGAGGGAGCGCTGCACTGTCGGTGGGGCAGTACTGAGGGAGTGCTGCACTGATGGAGGGGCAGTACTGATGGAGCGCCGCACTGTCAGAGGGGCGGTACTGAGGGAGTGCTGCACTGTCGACGGGGCAGTACTGAGGGAGTGCCACACTGTCAGAGGGTCAGTACTGAGGGAGTGCTGCACTGTCGGAGTGGCAGTAATGAGGGAGCGCTACACTGTCGGATTGGCAGTCCTGAGGGAGCGACACACTGTCGGAGGGGCAGTACTGAGGGTGCGCTGCACTGTCGGGGGACAGTACTGAGGGAGTGCTGCACTGTCGGAGTCTCAGTACTGAGGGAGAGCCGCACTGTCGGAGGGGCAGTACTGAGGGAGCGCCGCACTGTCGGAGGGGCAGTACTGAGGGAGAGCTGCACTGTCGGAGGGGCAGTAATGATGGAGAGCTGCACTGTCGGAGGGGCAGTACTGAGGGAGCGCCGCACTGTCGGAGGGGCAGTACTGAGGGTGTGCCGTACTGTTGGAGGGGCAGTACTGAAGGAGCACAGCACTGTCGGAGGGGCAGTTCTGAGGGAGCGCCGCACTGTCGGAGAGGCAGTACTGAGGGAGCGCCACACTGTCGGAGGGGCAGCAATGAGGGAGAGCTGCACTCTCGACGGGGCAGTACTGAGGGAGCGCCACACTGTTGGAGGGGCAGTACTGAGGGAGCGCTGCACTGTCGGAGGGGCAGTACTGAGGGAGCGCCACACTGTTGGAGGGGCAGTACTGAGGGAGCACTGCACTGTCGGAGGGGCTGTACTAAGGGAGCGCTGCACTGTCGGAGGGGCAGTACTGAGGGAGCGCCACACTGTTGGAGGGGCAGTACTGAGGGAGCACTGCACTGTCGGAGGGGCAGTACTGAGGGAGTGCCGCACTGTTGGAGGGGCAGTACCGAGGGAGAGCCGTACTGTCGGATGGGCAGTACCGAGGGAGGGCCGCACTGTCGGAGGGGCAGTACTGAGGGAGCGCTGCACTGTTGGAGGGGCAGTACTGAAGGAGCACTGCACTGTTGGAGGGGCAGTACTGAGGGAGTGCCACGCTGTTGGAGGGGCAGTACTAAGGGAGTGCTGCACTTTCAGAGAGGCAGTACTGAGGGAGCGCCGCACTGTCGGAGGAACAGCACTGAGGGAGCGCCGCAGTGTCCGAGGGGCTGTCCTGAGGTGGGGCAATACTTTTGGAGGGGCAGTACTGAGGGAGCGTCGCACTGTCGGGGGGCAGTACTGAGGGAGCGCTGCACTGTCGGAGGGGCAGTACTGAGGGAGCGTCACACTGTCGGAGGGGCAGTACTGAGGGAGCGCTGCACTGTCGGAGGGGCAGTACTGAGGGAGCGCTGCACTGTCGGTGGGACAGTAGTGAGGGGGCACCGCACTGTTGGTGTGGTAGTAGTGATGGCGTGCCGCAGTGTCAGAGGGGCAGTACTGAGAGAGTCATGTACTGTCTGGGGGCAGTGCTGAGGGAGCACCGCACTGTCGGAGGTGCCGTCTTTTGGATGAGACGTTTAACTGAGGCCTCGTCTGCTCACTTAGGTGGATGTAAAAGATCCTATTCGAATCACTATTCGAAGACGAGCAGTGGAGTTATCCCCTGGGGACCTGGGGCCAATATTTATCCCTCAATCAACATCACTAAAACAGATTGGGGGAGAAATTCAGTTGTTTGCGCCACCTGTTAGCGCCTTAAGAGGGCGATAAGTGGGGCGCGCGGCGGCTAGCGCCTGGGCGCGGCGAGACCTGTGCCTCTCGCGAAATTGAGCGGACATTTAGCGGCAACACAAAACCGCAACGCCCGCTCAGCTGCGCGCGCAGCTCCTGACGTCATTTCATGGTGCAACGCCCTTGGGGGTGCCCCGAACCGGAAATTCAGTGGCGCCCCCCTCCTTTCCGCCTGGCGCTCCCAACGACTGGTTGACTGGAACGGTTCCCAGTCGCTGTGGGGCTGGGGGGAGTGGGGCGCTATTTAAAGGGGGCTCTTCCTGGCTTCTTTGTGGTGGCCATTTTTGGACCACTCCTTCTGAGAGAGAGAGAGATTTGCAGAGAGACCAAGGGAGAGAGCTTTCTGCACTGACTCAGCGCTCGCACAGGTACTTCTGGCTTCAGCCCAGAACTTTGCAGGTGGTTTGCTTTTTCACTGGCATAACATTGAGTGGCCACATATTATGGGGGCTGCAATGGGTGGAAACGTTGGGCTTCTCCATTACATTGAGAGGGCTCAGAGACGCCGAGAGAGAGTGCCAATCATGGCCAGACGGAGGAGGGCCAACAGGCGTCGGCACAGGAGGCCTTACCCTCCCAGGGTATTCCGCCAGCAGCTCTCATACCTCAACATGTCTGAGGAGCAGTGTATTCGGAGGCTGCGATTCAGCAGGGAGGTGGTCACTGAGCTCTGCCACCTGCTTCAGACAGATCTGCAGCCTCAACTGAGGAGCAGGACGTCTCTGTCGGTGGCAGTGAAGGTGACAGTGGCTCTCAACTTCTATGCCACCGGCTCCTTCCAATCCGCTACTGGGGACATTGCCAATATCTCCCAGTTCACGGTGCATTGCTGCATCCGTCAAGTCACGAATGCCCTCTTCAAAAGGAGACGCCAGTACATTTCCTTCCCATGACCCCGGACAAGCAGCAAGAGCGCGCAATGGGATTTGCAAGAATAGCGGGCTTCCCCATGGTCCAGGGTGCCATTGACTGCACGCATGTGGCTTTCCGGGCGCCGCAAGAGAATGCCGAGGATTACCGCAACTGGAAGGGGTTCCATTTGCTGAACGTCCAGTTGGTGTGTGACCACAGACAGCTGATACTCGCTGTCAATGCCCGCTTTCCAGGCAGCAGCCACGATGCCTTCATCCTGCGCCAGACTTCTGTGGCAGACCTTTTCGAAGCCCCGGCTCACCCAGGAGGCTGGCTTCTCGGGGACAAGGGCTATCTTCTGTGCACCTGGCTGATGACCCCGCTCCGTGCGCCCAGCACCCCTGCTGAAGAACGATACAATGAGAGCCATCAAGTGACCAGGAACATCATTGAGCACACAATCAGTGTGCTCAAGCAACGGTTCCGCTGTCTGGACCATTCCGGGGGAGCCCTTCAGTACTCACCTGAGCAAGTCTCCCATTTCGTTGTAGTGTGCTGCATGCTGCATAACCTGGCTATCCTCAGGACTCAGCCACTGCCAGCAGACATTGGAGGATGTGGTGTATGTGCCTTTAAGAGCAATTGTGGTGTATGTGCCTTTAAGAGCCCCAGGTGTGCGTAATGCCGGTAATTGCCACTTGGGCTATATAAGCCTGTGTATTGTGTATATCCTTTACAAACCCCCCCCAGACTTGCTTAGTAAATACCTATGAACCAACTCCTGTCTTCAGTGTCTTTATCTACACACGGACACTACAGTGGCGACGAAGTGGAAACGGACTTACCTGCAATTCGGCAGCACCTCAAGGACATCGATTCCTCCAGCGTCCAGAAGACTCAAGGAAGTTATAGAAACTGTGGTTTCACCAGCTGTCCAAGCTGGTGGCAGGTACTGCGCTAATCCTTCCTGGGCGTCAGGCTGGGGCTCCAGCGTCGGGCTCTACAGCTGAGATAGGCAGCGAAATCGGAGGCAAGCAATAACGGACTGGGAGGGTGCACTCGAGAGACGGCCGGCACGGCAAGCAGGTCAGCGTTTAGACCTCCGTCGGGAACGAGTCTCCAACAGTGAATAAACGGAAACCACAGTAAAACAGCATTGTTATCGGTAGCAGCGGCGGGAAAGCGCAGGAAGCGCCATATCGTTGCTACAGAGAAAAAAAAAAGCGCGGGAAGCGCCATATCTTTTTTTTGAAATGCCTAAGTCTGGCAATATTGATGCTTTTGATAACGAAACAGAGCCTAACTTTGGCAATATTGATGTTTTTGATAACAAGATAGAGAATTGGACCACATATGTAGAAAGAGTGGAGGTGTTTTGCACCGCAAATGGAATAGAAGATGAAAAAAAAGCTTCAGTGCTTCTGGATCTAATGGGCGCAGAAACATACAAGCTGTTACGCAACTTAATCACTCCAGCTGAACCGATGGACAAGAATTTTGAGGAGATTGTTGATACCCTACACTGCCAATTCGAGGCAGATTCTCTGCAAGACAAATTCATCTGCGATCCCCTAAGTGCAGAAACACAAAAAAAGGTATCTTCTGGAAAAGATTTAACACTGGACAAGGCTTTCAGTGCAATAGGAGTGGCAAAGATACAGCAAAGGCCACAGGACTTCGGCACCCATGAAATGACACGGGGTTTCAAGAGATGTTATCGCTGCGGCAGATCCAACCATGACCAGAGGGATTGCTGGTTCAAAGAAAAAGCATGCAGGCGATGCGGAAAGATGGGACACATTCCACGTGTATGCCGATCTGAAAATAAAAAATCCACTAACGGGAAAAGAATCAATAAGGAAAAGCACAGAAAGGTACAAATGATGACGGACAGTAGCTCCAAAGACCAGAAGAGCGATAGCGACTCTGGGAACAAGAGACTAAGCTCTCTCAAATTACATAATGTAATTGCCAATGAAGATTACCGGGCCATTTGGGTTACCCTCATAATAGCAGGGTCCCCAGTTAAAATGGAGCTAGATACAGGATCAGCTCTAACCGTAATAAATCGACGAGATTACGAGAGGCTATTTTCGCATATACCTCTAAAAGACACATCCATTATCTTAAAAACATATACGGGGCAGAAAGTATACCCCAAAGGAAAAATAAAGGTGCCTGTGGTATACAACGGCAAAGAAATACAAAAGTTGTATTTATACATTCTACAAGATGGTGGTCCACCGTTGTTGGGACGTGAATGGATAAGGAAGATACGTTTAGACTGGCACTCCATTCAGGCACTGACGGTGACCAGTAAGGAAAAAAACAAGGATGACATCATACCTGAACGATTAAAAGACATCTTGGCCAACGCCAAAGAAGTGTTTCAAGAGAAACTAGGAACCTTGAAAGGCATCACCGCCTCAATAAAAGTGGAAGATGCAGCAATTCCAAAATTTTTTAAGGCAAGACCGGTGCCATACGCAATACGTCCGGCAGTCGAGGCAGAGCTGGAGAATTTGGAAAAGGCAGGCGTATTATCCAAAATAGATTGGAGCGAATGGGCAACACCCATCGTTCCAGTCATGAAAAAAGCATTGAAAAATAACTCTGAGGAACAGAGAAAAATTCGCATCTGTGGAGACTTTAAGGTGACTGTAAACCCGGTCCTTCACACGGTACAGTATCCTCTTCCGAGGATAGAAGATATTTTCGCCTCACTATCCGGAGGAAAACGTTTCACAAAAATTGAGTTGGCACAGGCATATCTACAGATGGAGGTTGAGGAGACCTCTAAAAAGTATCTCACAATAAACACACACAAAGGCCTGTACCAGTACAATCGACTGGTTTTTGGAATAGCATCAGCTCCAGCTATCTGGCAAAGAGCTATGGAGCAAGTCCTGCAAGGGATTCCGGGGACTCAATGCTACCTAGACGACATCCTTATAACAGGAGAAAACGACAACGAGCACCTTGCTAATTTGGAGCAGGTGCTCACTAGGCTGAAAGAATGGGGCCTATGAGCAAATCGCCCCAAGTGCGAATTTTTCCAAAATCAGATATCATATTGTGGCCACATAATTAATAAGGAAGGGTTGCATAAGTCACCTGAAAAAATTGAAGCAGTTATAAAAGCCCCAGCACCTGAAAATGTTTCACAATTGAGGTCATTCCTGGGATTAATAAATTACTATCATAAATTTTTACCGAACTTATCAACTATTCTACACCCTCTTAATGATCTTCTACAGACAGGAGTGATTTGGAAATGGAACGAAGACTGTAAACGTGCCTTCCATAAATGTAAAGAGTTAATCACATCCGAGAAAGTTTTGGCTCATTACAACCCATCACTACCAATCAGACTGGCGTGCGATGCATCCCCTTACGGCATAGGAGCGGTATTGTCCCATAGATTCCCTGATGGCTCGGAACGGCCGATAGCTTTTGCGTCACGCTCATTGAACTCAGCTGAGCGTAACTATTCCCAGATAGACAGGGAAGCACTCAGCCTGGTATGGGGAGTGAAGAAATTCAACCATTACCTACACGGACAAAAATTTACCTTGCTGACTGACCATCAACCCCTCATCTCCATATTCAACCCTAAGAAAGGTGTCCCCATTATGACGGCACAAAGACTACAGAGGTGGTCCCTTTTTCTAGGGGCACACCAATACAACATTGAATACAAAGGGTCAAAACAGCATGGGAATGCTGACGGTTTATCGCGCCTGCCGTTGCCAACGATAGAAGAGGCACCTACAGTAGACCCAGTAGAGATATTCCACTCTACCATAGTGGAATGTCTACCGGTGACAAATTCTGCCATTGAAAGGGAGACCAGCAATGACCCTACTCTCTCACGGGTCTACGATTTAACAATGAAGGGATGGCCAGCACATGGCGAACCACTGTTGCCAGCATTCTCGCAAAGAAGAGAACAGCTGTCAGTGTGCCGAGGAACCTTGATGTGTGGATCCAGAGTGGTGATTCCACCCAAACTCCAGGATAAAGTGCTAAAGGAGCTTCACGAGGGGCATCTGGGTGGAGTGAAAATGAAGAACCTAGCTAGGGCGTTTGTATGGTGGCCAGGTATCGATGGAGACATCGAAGACATGACCAAAAGCTGCCTAGGATGCCAGAAGGTCCAAAATGCTCCGCCACAGGCCCCTCTGCATCCATGGGAGTGGCCCTCATCTCCCTGGCAAAGGGTGCACATCGACTTTGCTGGTCCATTTATGGACTCAATGTTCTTAATCGCAGTTGATGCACACTCCAAGTGGCCGGAGGTAATAAAGATGTCCTCCACCACCACGGAAAAAACCATCACAGTATTAAGGACCATATTTGCCAGGAATGGGCTGCCGGAACAGATATGTTCTGATAATGGACCGCAATTTGTGTCCGAAGAATTCAGAAAGTTCTTAAAGAACAATGGGGTAAAGCACTACACGTCCGCCCCATACCATCCCGCCACCAATGGATTGGCTGAAAGGTTTGTCCAGACCTTTAAGGAGGCCATAAAGGCCATGGGTAATGAAGACATAAAACTTCAGCACAAGGTGGATAACTTCTTATTTGCATATAGGAATGCAACGCATATGGTTACAAACCAAACTCCCGCCATGATGTTCTACAATAGAAACCTAAGATGCCGGCTGGATTTGGTCAAGCCCAACATCCGAAGGGACGTGGAGGACCGGCAGTTTCAGGGCATGAATGAAAGGCCAACTAGGGCCTTCCAGATAGGCCAACCGGTTTTGGCCCGGGACTACCGTACCGAGAAATGGCAGCCTGGAACTATCTGCACACGACTAGGACCACTGATGTATACCGTGGACATCGGAGAAAGCATAATAAGGCGCCATGCTGACCAAATCATCAAGTCATCCGAAAAGGGACAACCTACACCACCACGCTATACATCTAACGATGAAGTAGAGATACCCATATCTACCTCCGATCCAGTGATACTGGAACCCAATGAACCCGACACTGGCCTTCAAGCCGAATCAGCCTTGCCAGAAGAACCTACTACACCACCAGAAACTACTACACCCCCGAGGCGTTATCCGGACCGAGTCAGGAAGCCTCCTGAGAGACTAACTTATAATTAATTAATACAGCAATGTATATTATTTTGCATATAACATGTAATTAATAATTACTTAAAATATGATGTACTAGTTAGCTAGAAGGGGAGGAATTGTGGTGTATGTGCCTTTAAGAGCAATTGTGGTGTATGTGCCTTTAAGAGCCCCAGGTGTGCGTAATGCCGGTAATTGCCACTTGGGCTATATAAGCCTGTGTATTGTGTATATCCTTTAGAACCCCCCCCCAGACTTGCTTAGTAAATACCTATGAACCAACTCCTGTCTTCAGTGTCTTTATCTACACACGGACACTACAGAGGACCACCAGAGGAGGACGAGGAGGAGGAGGAGGAGGAGCACCAAGACGGGAGGGAGGCACAAAGTGCAAGGGCCGTCCATCAGCGGCTTATTGCAAGTCGGTTCTAGGCCCCCTCTGAGGGAATGGCTTCTGCCATTGAAAGAACATGAATGGAACCGTTCTGCAACCCATAAGCCGGTCAAGGCAACAAATAGTTCAAAGAACAAACATGCACATTCTGAATAAAGACACTTCTTTATTTAACAAACTGTGTGCCCTTCCCGCATGACAAAGTTGATGCGCCTCAATAACTTCAAGACTCAAAGTTAACTGAATAAAACAAGGCTTTTATTAGCAAAGAAAGATGCCTGTGTCTTCACCTAGCGTTCTGCTGTTCTGCTGCAAGACAAGCCTGGGCTTGTCTTAAGCAGGGCCAGGTATGGGCGGAGCCGACACATCCAATGGGGAGAAAGGGGGCGGTGCACTATATACAATACAAGGTAAAACACCGGAGCAGGCAATACAATATATGTAGTTAAATACAGAGTCTGATGAATGACATATTTCATCACAAAAGTAACAGAGAGAAACCCCAAAAAAGCAGTCAGACACATAACTGGCTCTCACAACCTGGAGACAATGAACAAAACAGTAACCAAAAAATGACCACGATCCTCGGCCTTCAATAAAAAAATTAACAGCATTTGCCACACCTCCTGCTTTTTGTCCTTCGAGGGTGATTTGCTTCGCTTGCGAGATTCGCCCCTTCCCACCCTGCAGCTCCTCCGCAATGGGACCCCAGTGGCTGCAGCAAGGCTGGGGGAAGGCTGCTGAGTGTCAGAAACTGAGTCGGCAGATGCCCTTGAGGTACGGCCTGGACCAGCTCTGGGCCTGGAGGGCCCGACTGCTGACTGCTCCAACTCTGCATGGGCGGCAGCAGTCTGTCCTACAGGTGGTGGCAGCTGCAGTGGAGAAGTGACAGTGTTGGCAGCAGGAATGCTGCCATCCTGACAGAGGACAGCCACTCCCTGGTCGGACGACACACTGGCACTCCCACGGGGCAGCACTGCAGCATGCGGAGCAATCTGCTGAAGCACAGACTGCTGGCCTGCTGCGGCGCGGCGAGGGCCACGGCGATTCGTGCCCGATCCAGTGAGGGTGGCAGCAGTCAGTGCTCGTGTGGCCTCAATCTGCGTCTGCATCAGACCAGCCACTGACTGCATTACACCACTAAGCACTTGCGTGGAAGCTGCCTGTGCTGCGCCGAAGTCCTGGAGACTCCTTGCCTGTGCTACGCCGAAGTCCTGCAGACTCCTTGCCAGTGCTGCGCCGAAGTCCTGCAGACTCCTTGCCAGTGCTGCGCCGAAGTCCTGGACACTCCTTGCCAGTGACTCAATGGATTCGGGCATCCTTGCCACTGCAGCCATGAGCTCAGTGTGCTTGTGCTCCGCCTGGGCGCTCATTTCAGCGAGGAGTCGCACCTCTTCTGTGCTCACTGTAGCAGGACTCGAGGCCAGACTCTCCCTCTGGGGAGAAGGCTGCCGAGCTTCCCTACCCCCCCCCCGGCGTTGCTGCAGCCTGCTGGCAGCGCTGCCCCGGAGCTTCACCCTCATCAGACCATTCCCCCCTGCTCCCCTCCAGGGAAGACGTGTCCCCATTATGGCCATGGGCTGGCTCGGCTGAGGGTGGCACTGATGGTCCGGCTTCCTCCTCGTCATCGCCTTCAGAGTCACTCACAGTGGCAGCTTGAGGGCCCGCCTCCTCACCTGCCGAATCAGCTTCTGAAAGCAGGGAGGTACAAGAGTGGCTTTAGCGTGAGGACAGGGCGGCAGCGAGGGAGGCATGAGTGCTGCAATGCACTGTATTGGTTCGATAGTGGCAAAGGATGCTGGTGTGAGGCACAAGTGGAAAGAGAGAGGTCAAAAAGGTGATGACCTTACCATTGCTGTCCAGAACGGGGTCGGCATCTCCAGTGGCGACGGGGCCAATCAGCCGGCCTGCCATAATCCGCTGGACTCGCTGCTCCAGATCGGTGAGGGCTTGAAAGTGAAGCCGGCCTCCCCCGGTCCGTTGCTGCTGCCTCCTGTTATGGGCCAGCTTGCCCTGCAAGAGAAAGGACGGGCTCTGAGTACAGTGTGAAGCCCTGATCTTGGCTGCACTGTCTCCCATGGTGGAATAGCCCTTACAGTGTGAAGCCCTGATCTTGGCTGCACTGCCTCCCATGGTGGAATAGCCCTTACAGTGTGAAGCCCTGATCGTGGCTGCACTGCCTCCCATGGTCGATTAGCCCTTACAGTGTGTAAAGTGCTGAATGTGCGTGTGAGTTTCATGAAAGGCCCATAGGTGTTGGATGAGGGCTGGGCATTGGGGCTTTCAGGACCCTTTGGCCATAAAGTGAGGTGGACATGCAGGGATGAAGAGGATACTGAAAAGGGTACTCACCCTGACGACCCGAGTGAGGTCGTTGAACTTCTTCCTGCATTGCACAGGGGTCCTAGGCACCATGCTGCTGGAGGTCACTCTGTGAGCCACCTCCCTCCAAGCTTTGCGATAGTCGTTGGGCAGTGGCCTCCTGCCACTGTCCGGGAACAGGACAGATCGACTGCGCTCCACCGCGCCAACCAGAACCTGCAAGGCCCCCTCACTGAACCGCTGCGCTCGCTCCCTGGCCATCTCCATGGTCCTAGGCATTAGAATGTGGCAGCAGGTCTGTCCAGGCCAAGAATCAGGACTCCGATGCGCAGGCTGTGGCTGCAATCCAAGATCGAACCGCTCCTTTAAGAGCTGACCGGCATCAGCGTGTCTGCGTGCAATCGCTAACTGGCTGCACCTGCGCTGCGCCCGCCCTCGGTGGTAGCGCCTCGCTTCTCCGGCTTAGCGCCTTAAGACAGTCGTGCAGCGCCTGTTTTAGCGCTCCAAGCACCTCCTGGGGCGAAGCAGGTCAATTTAGCAGTAGGTGGCGATAATTTGTGCCGGGCGCTAAGTTTCGCGCCCGCTCGAGTATTACGCCCCAAACGTGGCGATACTGAATTTCTCCCCCATTATCTCTTCATTATCTGGGCAGATGAAATTTAACGCAGAAAAGTGTGAAGAACGAGGAGAGGACATATAAACTAAAGGGAACAATTTGAAGGCGGGTGCATGAACAGAGAGGCCTGGGGGTGTATGTGCACAAATCGTTGAAGGTGGCAGTGCAGGTTGAGAAAGCAGTTAAAAAAGCTTACGGGATCCTGGGCTTCATAAATAGAGGCGTGGGGGTGATTTTCACTCAGAAGTCTGGAAGGAGGCGGGACTACAACTTTCGGGTTTTAGTCCCGCCTCCATCGAGATGCGGCCAACTCATGCGATGTTAACTTCATTGACCTTGTTGAGCCCGCCCAGCGGGCTCAGCAGGCCAATTAAGGGCAACCCGGCAACAGGTGACGTCACAGACTGAAATTTCATCTGTCAAGAAGTTATGACAGATGAAATATCAGCGTTTCACAGCTGTTTGAAGCTGTCAAACACTGACAGTCTTACTTCTAACCTGAGTCCTTCTACACAGACTCAGTTAGAAATCTCTCCTGCACAGAAAGCTGCAGGCTGTCACTTTTGACAGTTCGCAGCCATTCTGCTTTCTGTGCCGGTGAGATGAGGGACTCCCGGGACCTAAAGGAAGGATGGCTAAAAAGGTAAGAAAAGGTCATTTAAACTTCTTTAATCACTTTAGACACACCAAACACACTTACCTTTGCACTCATGCACCCATCACTCATCTGAACACCGACATCTCGACCCCTCCAAGTCCTTCAACCCGACGGCCCGACTCCTCTAACTTGGCGTGGTTTGGAGCCGCCGGGAATCCCACACTTCAAGCTTAAAAATAGGGATTAGGCTAAAAACTGCCTGTTAACTACCTGTTAACAGGCAGTTAATTGGCACTAATCCCTTCTCGCCTCAGGATGGTGTCGGGACCCCCGAATTCGGGACTTTAACCCCCCGCACGCCTCCAATCCCAACTCCACGGGTCAGTTAAAATCGAGGCCATAGAGTACAAATGCAAGGAAGTTATGATGAACCGTTATAAAACACTGGTTTGGTCACAACTGGAGTATTGTGTCCAATTCTGGGCACCGCACTTTAGGAAGGGTGTGAAGGCCTTAGAGAGGGTGCAGAAAAGATTTATGAGAATGATTCCAGGGATGAGGGACTTCAGTTATGTGGATAGACTGGAGAAGCTGGGGTTGTTCACCTTGGAGCAGAGAAGGTTGAGAGGAGATTTGATCGAGGTGTTCAAAATCATGAGGGGTCTGGACAGAGTAGAGAGAGAGAAACTGTTCCCATTGGCGGAAGGGTCGAGAACCAGAGGACACAGATTTAAGGTGATTGGCAGAAGAACTAAAGGCGACATGAGGAAAGATTTTTTTTACGCAGCAAGTGGTTATGATCTGGAATGCACGGCCTGAGAGGGTGGTGGAGGCAGACTCAATCGTGGCTTTCTGAAGGGAGTTGGATAAGTACCTGAAGGAAAAAATTTGCAGGGCTACGGGGAAAGGGCGGGGGAGTGGGACTGGCTGAAGTGCTCTTGCAGGGAGCCGGCACGGGCTCGACGGGCCGAATGGCCTCCTTCCGTGCTGTAACCATTCTATGATTCTATTTATCTCATTTGTTTGTGGGAGCTTGCTGTGCACAAATTGGCTGTCGTGTTTCCTACATTACAACAGCACATACACTTCAATAGTGAAGCGCTTTGGGAGGTGCTGAGGTTGTGAAAGGCGCGATGGAAATGCCAGCCTTTCTCAGAGACACAAGGAACCAGCTGCAAACCGGGCAGGTGGAACACCTCAGATCAAACAGCAAAAACTTTAAAAATAGTCTATCTGCTGGGGGTTTAATGGGCATGTCGCAAGTTGTTAAAATCCCACAAAAAGGTGCCCCATTGCTGGTGAGGGAGGGGAAGCATCTTCACTGCGGTATGTCAGATTGGCGACGGTGGTGGCAGACTCGGGAATGGGTAGAGGATTGAGCGGGCAGCTGTCAGCACCTGTGCAGCTCCACACTGACTGGGAGACTCTTCCTTTCGCTCTGACAGCAGATCCAGCACTCGGCCTCCCAGCGAAACATCACAGGCAGCTGATTCAGACATCCCTCGCTCCCAGCCATGGAGTCTTACAATGCGCTGAGTCTGGAGAGTAATTACAGGGTCGGTGCTCGGGGCCACACACAATTCGCTATTTACAAAACAACAATATGTCTCGCCTGCTGGGTCAGGTATTTATTCCCCGTCCTCGATGTCAGCAGATGTGTAAGCGTAATCAGAGTTCAACAGCAGCTCAGAAGAACAACACCTTTACTTGCTTTTTTTAAAATTCCTAATCTGCCAAGTGATACGCTTATCAATTACTTCATAAAAGGTGATGAGTCGAAGAAGAGATGATGAGTCGAAAGAAGAGATGAATAAGGCTTTTATTAGCTAAGAAGAGACCATGCTTCTTCGTGAGTGACTGAACAAGTCTGAACGAAACCCACACAGTGGTGGGTGGAGTCAGCTGAGGCATGCCTCCATACACAGCGCCACCCAGAGGTGGCAATATACAATACAGTGGTTTACCACATTCACCCCTTGTTTAATGTGAAGTCCGGCGGGGTGAAGGGTACTACAAGTTAAGTCTATCAGGAGGCCTTGTCTGACGTCCTGATCGTCGTGGTGGCGGCGGTGGTGTTGCAGCATCCGACGTCGGGTCTGGTGTTTGGGTGGTTGGCGAAGATTCCTGGGGCTTTGGCATGCCGTCTGCAGGGGTTGGGTTGGGAGGGGTGGTGGGGGATAACAGTGGTAAGGGGGATAACGGTGGTAAGGGGGATAACGGTGGTAATTCAGGGGTACCCGAGGGTGCGAGATCTCGTATGGAGACCGTGTCCTCCCGCCCGTCTGGGTATGTCACCCAGGCATACTGGGGGTTGGCGTGTAGGAGGTGCACCCGCTCGACCAGGGGGTCCGTTTTATGCGTCCTCACGTGCCTCCGCAGTAGGACGGGCCCAGGAGAAGTCAACCATGCCGGTAGTGAGGTTCCCGATGTAGACTTCCGGGGGAAAACGAACATTTTCTCATGAGGGGTCGCATTAGTGGCAGTACAAAGCAGTGACCGAATGGAGTGAAGCGCTGCAGGGAGGACCTCCTGCCAGCGGGAGGTCGGAAGGCCCTTAGATTTTAGTGCTAAGAGGACTGCCTTCCAAACCGTCGCATTCTCCCTTTCCACCTGGCCGTTCCCCCGGGGGTTGTAACTGGTGGTCCTGCTCGTGGCGATACCTCTTGTTAGCAGGTACTGCCGAAGTTCGTCGCTCATGAACGATGAGCCCCTGTCGCTATGTATATAGCTGGGGAACCCGAACAGAGCGAAGATGTCATTCAGACACTTGATGACCGTGGTACTGGTCATGTCTGGGCAAGGGATGGCAAAGGGGAAACGGGAGTACTCATCAACTATGTTGAGGAAGTACACATTGCGGTCAGCGGAGGGGAGGGGCCCTTTAAAATCGACGCTCAGGCGTTCGAAGGGGCGGGTGGCCTTGATCAGGCTTGCTCTGTCCGGCCTATAGAAGTGCAGTTTGCACTCGGCGCAGATTTGGCAGCTCTTGGTCATGGTCCTGACCTCCTCGATGGAGTAGGGCAGGTTACGGGATTTGATAAAATGGAAAAACCTGGTGACCCCCGGGTGGCAGAGGTCATTGTGGAGGGACTGCAGCCTATCACTCTGCGCGTTGGCGCATGTACCACGTGATAGGGCATCTGGGGGCTCATTGAGTTTCCCTGGCCGATACAAGATATCATAATTGTAGGTGGAGAGTTCGATTCTCCACCTCAAGATCTTGTCGTTCTTGATTTTACCCCTCTGCTTATTATTAAACATAAAAGCTACTGAACGCTGGTCAGTGAGCAGGGTAAATCGTTTCCCGGCCAGGTAATGCCTCCAGTGACGCACCGCTTCTACAATAGCCTGGGCCTCCTTTTCGACGGAGGAGTGTCTCGTCTCGGGGCCCTGGAGGGTCCTTGAGAAAAAGGCCACGGGTCTGCCCGCCTGGTTAAGGGTCGCGGCTAGGGCGAAGTCGGAGGCATCGCTCTCCACTTGGAAGGGGATGGACTCATCCACCGCGTGCATTGCGGCCTTCGCGATATCGTTCTTGATAAGAGTGAAGGCTGCACACGCCTCTGGTGTCAGGGGGAAGGAGGTGGCTTTGATGAGGGGCCTGGCTTTGTCTGCATAGAGGGGCACCCACTGGGCGTAGTAGGAGAAAAACCCCAGGCATCTCTTCAGTGCTTTTTGGCAGTGGGGAAGGGGTAGCTCCATTAGGGGGCGCATTCTGTCGGGGTCGGGCCCGATGACTCCGTTCTCCACCACGCAGCCGAGGATGGCCAGGCGCTTGGTGTGAAACATACATTTTTCCTTATTGTACGTTAGGTTCAGCCGTTGGGCCGTACGGAGGAAATTTGCTAGATTAACGTCGTGGTCCTGCTGGTCGTGGCCGCAGATGGTGACGTTATCCAAATAGGGGAAGGTTGCCCGCAGCGCGTTCTGGTCAACCATTCGGTCCATCTCCCTTTGGAAGACCGAAACCCCGTTGGTGACGCCGAAGGGGACCCTAAGGAAGTGGTAGAGGCGGCCGTTTGCCTCGAAGGCAGTATACTGGCGGTCCTCATGGCGGATGGGCAGCTGGTGGTACGGTGACTTAAGGTCGATGGTGGAGAATACTTTGTATTGCGCAATCTGATTGACCATATCAGATATGCGAGGGAGGGGGTACGCGTCCAGCTGGGTGTACCGGTTTATGGTTTGGCTGTAGTCGATTACCATGCGGCGTTTTGCAGTGGTTTTAACGACTACAACCTGGGCTCGCCAGGGGCTAGTGCTACCTTCGATAATGCCCTCCTTCAAGAGCCGCTCCACCTCAGAGCTGATAAAAGCTCTGTCCCCGGCACTGTACCGCCTGCTTTTGGTAGCGATGGGTTTACAGTCGCGGGTGAGGTTAGCGAACAGGGGAGGGGGGGGACTTTTAATGTGGAAAGGCTGCAGGTGGTTTGCAGCGGGCGATTTAAAAGTTGTTGGTTGCAGACTGTGAGTGGGGGGAGGGGTCCACCGTATGCTAGTGTGACACTCTTAAGGTGGCACTGAAAATCCAACCCTAGCAGGACGGCAGCGCAAAGACGGGGCAGGACTAGCAGTTTAAATTTTTGATATTCAGTGCCCCCTACTGACAGGGTCACCACACAGTAGCCGCTGATGTCCATTGACTGGGACTTGGACGCCATAGAAATGCGATGGTGCGTTGGCAGAATCGTGAGGGAGTGGCTACGTACCGTGTCGGGGTGGACGAAACTCTCTGTGCTCCCGCTGTCAATCAGGCAACTGGTGGCGCGGCCGTTTACCGCGATATCCATCATGGAGCTGGATAGATGGTGAGGGTGGCCTTGATCCAGCGTCACGGAGGCCAGTATGTGGCTTAGTGAGTCACTATAGTCATCCGCCGAGACGGTGGTCGGTTCCGGTGACGAAATGGCGGTTGAGTGCGTTGGATACGATGGCGGCGGATGCCATGCGGCCGGGGGTACACAAAATGGCGGATAAGATGGCTGCTCCCACGGCCCGCACGCTGCGCTGCTGGCTGGCTTCCCCTTGCAGGCGTTAGCGTAATGGCCTTTCTTCCCGCAGCCCGAGCAGGTAGCTGTCTTAGCTGGGCAGTGCGCTCTGGGATGTTTTAACTGGCCACAGAAATAGCATTTTTGGGCCTGGTTACTGGGCATCGAAGCAGTTCTTACCGGAGGCTGCTGTCTCGGTTGGGTCGCTGCAGCGGTTGGTGCCGGGGGCGGCGGTCCCGTGTCCCACGGTTTCGATTGCCATGTCTCGGCGCCGTTACGGGGGTATGCCTCGAGGTTTCGGTGGGCCTCCTCTAACGAGAGCGCAAGGGCAATGGCCGTCTTCAGGTCGGGTTCCTTGCTTTCTAGCAGTCTCTGCCGGGTGTGGTCTGACTGGAGGCCCCTGACGAAGGCATCACAGGCGAGTCCCTGCGCGTGCTCCACAGCCGTTACCGCTTTACAATCGCAGTCTCTGCAGAGTGCCAGTAGCGCCCGTGCAAATGCCCCTACCGATTCTCCCGGTTGCTGCCTGCGGGATCCCAAGAGGTGTCGGGCGTAAATTGTGTTCACTGGGCGCGTATATTGCCCTTTTAGTAGCTCGAGGGCCGCCACGTACGTATTAGAGTCCCGGATTAGCATATATACTTGATGGCTCACCTGGGCGGTCAAAATTTTCCGTTTGTGATCCTCCTCTGTAACCTGTGAGATTGCGAGGAAGGATTCAAAGCAGCTCAGCCAGTGTTCAAACTTGGCTGATGCACCCACATCTTGAGGGTCGAGGTCCAGGCGTGGTGGTCTGAGGGCTCTCAGCAATGTCTGCTGTATCCGTTGCTGTTGTTGCTCCTCAGGTGTCGCCATTTAACTTTTAGCTAATAAAATTGATACGCTTATCAATTACTTCATAAAAGGTGATGAGTCGAAGAAGAGATGATGAGTCGAAAGAAGAGATGAATAAGGCTTTTATTAGCTAAGAAGAGACCATGCTTCTTCGTGAGTGACTGAACAAGTCTGAATGAAACCCACACAGTGGTGGGTGGAGTCAGCTGAGGCATGCCTCCATACACAGCGCCACCCAGAGGTGGCAATATACAATACAGTGGTTTACCACACCAAGGAAAGCTACATTCTCCCAGAACTGCCCTGGGAGTGCTTGACAGGACAGTGTAGAGGGAGCTTTACTCTGTATCTAACCCGTGCTGTACCTGCCCTGGGAGTGTTTGATGGGACAGTGTAGAGGGAGCTTTACTCTGTATCTAACCCGTGCTGTACCTACCCTGGGAGTGTTTGATGGGGCAGTGTAGAGGGAGCTTCACTCTGTATCTAACCTGTGCTGTACCTGCCCTGGGAGTGTTTGATGGGACAGTGTAGAGGGAGCTTTACTCTGTATCTAACCCATGCTGTACCTGCCCTGGGAGTGTTTGATGGGACAGTGTAGAGGGAGCTTTACCCTGTATCTAACCCGTGCTGTACCGGCCCTGGGAGTGTTTGATGGGACAGTGTAGAGGGAGCTTTACTCTGTATCTAACCCGTGCTGTACCTGCCCTGGGAGTGTTGGATGGGACAGTGTAGAGGGAGCTTTACTCTGTATCTAACCCGTGCTGTACCTGCCCTGGGAGTGTTTGATGGGACAGTGTAGTTGGAGCTTTACTCTGTATCTAACCCGTGCTGTACCTACCCTGGGAGTGTTTGATGGGGCAGTGTAGAGGGAGCTTCACTCTGTATCTAACCCGTGCTGTACATGCCCTGGGAGTGTTTGATGGGACAGTGTAGAGGGAGCTTTACTCTGTATCTAACCCGTGCTGTATCTGCCCTGGGAGTGTTTGATGGGACAGTGTAAAGGGAGCTTTACTCTGTATCTAACCCGTGCTGTACCTGCCCTGGGAGTGTTTGATGGGACAGTGTAGAGGGAGCTTTACTCTGTATCTAGCCCGTGCTGTACCTGCCCTGGGACTGTTTGATGGGACAGCATAGAGGGAGCTGTTGTGTATGTACCTTTAAGAGAATAACTGGTCTCAGACTGCTGTACTGGCAGTGACCACCCCTGTATAAAAGGCGCTATTGAGTCTCTGTGTTTTTAGTTTCACTATTGACTTCCACCAGTAAAGACTTACTTTGTTCACTCCTGCTGTCCGTGTCTCAATTATTCACGGACGTAACACTGGCGACGAGTAAGAAACAAACTTACCTGCAACTCGGCAGCACCCCAGACGACGTTATTGAAGGTCGAAGCCAGAAGAAAGAAAAAATAAATAAATAAAATCCAAAGAAACTCGAGAAACGGGCGTCGACCGTGGGCAACCGCCCTCCAAATCGTCGGATTGGAAACTTGCAGGAGAGACTGTCCAGAGCCAGGCTTGGTTCCCCGGTCTGTGGTTTCCCAGCTAATCGGGCTGGTGGCAGGTAGTGCACTGATCCTTCCTGGGCTGTGGCGGGCTGAAGCTCGATCGGATGGCTTTTCAACGGGGCCGGGCAGCGAGTTGGGAAGCAAAGAGAGAGAGAGAGGGTGGAGCACACAGGGCGCGGCCGGTGCTTCAGAGCCGGGCAGTGTTCGGACCTAAGAAGAGGGAGGGAAGTGTCCCAGAGGGTCCGCTCCACGACGGGAAAATAATAAAAGAAGAAAAAAATAAATATTAAACGTGCAAGAAACCATGGAAAGCAGCGCTAACAACAGCGGGGAAGAAGGCAAAGTGCGGGAGGCGCCATTTTGTTAAATCGTGGAAGAAGGCAAAGCGCGGGAGGCGCCATTTTAGATTTGCAAGATGCCGAAGACTGGCTGTATCACTGCTTTGATAATACAATAGAGGACTGGACCACGTATGTGGAAAGATTCGAGGTATATTTCGAGGCAAACGAAATAGCGGAGGGGAAAAAGGCATCGATATTGCTAAACTTAATGGGCGCTAGAACGTACGGCCTATTGCGGGACCTGATTACTCCAGCCAAACCGAAGGCGAAGAGTTTTAACGAAATTGTTGCTGTCCTACAGGAACACTTAAACCCTGCACCGCTGTTGATAGCAGAAAGATTTAAATTCCACAGGAGAACTCAGCACAAAGATGAGAGCAATGCTGAGTATCTTACGGAACTACGCAAGCTATCAAAGCACTGCCAGTTCGGAGCAGGACTGGCAGATACCCTACGGGACAAATTTGTCTGTGGACTCCTGAGTGAAGGAACACAGAAGAAGTTACTCTCAGAGAAAGAGCTGACGCTAGATAAGGCTTTCAGCGTGGCAGTATCGTATGAAGCAGCAGCCAGGGGAGCTGCAGAAATTCAACAGAAACCACAGGAATACGGCACCCACAAAATGACACAGGGATTTGCAAAATGTTATCGCTGCGGCAGAACTAACCATGACCAGAAGGACTGCTGGTCCAAAGACAAAATATGCAGGCAATGCGGGAAGATGGGACACATTGCACGAGTTTGCAGGTCTGGGAAGAAGGCCAGCGACAACAAAAAGGCTACTAAGGAACCATACAAGAAAGTACAAAAGATGACGGACAGTAGTTCCGAAGACCAGATGAGCGATAGTGAATTCGGGAACAGGAGACTAAGCTGTCTCAAACTTCACAATGTAATCGCAAAAGAGGATCACTGAACCATTTGGGTCACCCTCACGATAGCAGGGTCCCAAGTTAAAATGGAATTGGATACAGGATCAGCGCTAACCGTCATGAATCGACGAGACTACGAGCGGCTATTTTCACACATACCCTTGAGAGAGACATCCATCGTCTTGACGATGTATACGGGGCAAAAAGTATACCCCAGAGGAAAAATAAGGGTACCTGTCGAATACAACGGCAAGAAAATACGGAAATTGTATCTCTACATACTGCCAAATGGTGGACCACTGTTATTGGGATGGGAATGGATCAGGAAGATAAACTTAGATTGGCACTCCATTCATGCAATGACGGTGGACGGTAAAAAAGATGAAGACGTCACTCCTGGATGATTGTCAACAATCTTAGCTAATGCCAAAGAGGTATTTCAACAAGAACTGGGCACGCTTAAAGGCGTAACCGACTCGATAAAAATAGAAGAGAATGCAGTTCCCAAGTTTTTCAAAGCAAGACCGGTACCATATGCAATTCGCCCAGCCGTCGAGGCAGAGCTGGAGAATCTGGAGAAGGCAGGCGTGTTGTCTAAGGTCGACTGGAGCGAGTGGGCGACACCCATCGTTCCTGTCATGAAGAAAACGTTAAGCAATAAGTCCGGGGAGCCAAGGAAGATTCGCACCTGTGGGGATTTCAAGGTGATGGTGAACCCGGTCCTTCACACAGTACAATATCCTCTTCCAAGGATAGAAGATATATTCGCCTCACTGTCTGGAGGGAAGCGTTTTACAAAAATTGACCTAGCACAAGCATATTTGCAGATGGAGGTTGAGGAGTCCTCTAGGAAGTATCTCACGATAAACACTCACAAAGGTCTTTACCAGTATCATCGATTGGTATTCGGAGTAGCATTGGCTCCGGTGATACGGCAAAGAGCGATGGAACAAGTCTTGCAAGGGATTCCGGGGACTCAGTGTTACTTGGACGACATCCTTGTAACAGGTGAAGATGACAGTGAACACCTTAACAACCTAGAACAGGTGCTCACTAGACTATGGGAACATGGGCTGCGAGCTAACTGCCCCAAGTGCGAATTTTTAAAGAAACAGATATCGTATTGTGGCCACGTGATTGATGAAGAGGGGTTACATAAGTCCCCTGACAAAATTGAAGCGGTTGTTAAGGCCCCAGCGCCTGAAAATGTGTCGCAACTGAGGTCTTTCCTCGGATTGGTGAATTACTATCATAAGTTTTTGCCGAATTTGTCGACAATTCTGCACCCACTGAACGCCCTGCTACGAACGGGGGTAGCATGGAAATGGAGCGATGATTGTAAGCGTGCTTTTCAGAAGAGTAAGGACTTAATCACTTCAAGGGAAGTATTGGCTCACTACAACCCAGCACTGCCAATCAGGCTGGCGTGTGATGCGTCTCCCTACGGCATTGGGGCGGTACTGTCACATAAATTCCTTGATGGTTTAGAGAGGCTGATAGCTTTTGCATCACGCTCGTTAACTTCTGCCGAGCGTAACTATGCCCAGATTGACAGAGAGGCCCTCAGCCTAGTGTGGAGGGTGAAGAAGTTCAATCACTACCTGCACGGTCAAAAATTTACTCTACTAACCGATCATCAACCTCTTGTCTCCAATTTCAACCCTCAAAAGGGCGTACCGATAATGACAGCACAACGGCTGCAGAGATGGTGCCTTTTCCTAGGGGCACACCAATATGACATCGAGTACAAAGGAACTAAACAGCATGGAAATGCTGATGGATTGTCACGTCTACTGTTGCCGACGGTGGAAGAAGAAGACCTTGCAGTGGATCCAATGGAGTTATTCCACTCGACCATAGTCGAATGTCTCCCTGTGACGAATGCAAACATAGAAAAGGAAACACGGAATGACCCGACACTATCACGGGTCTATGATTTAACGGTGAAGGGATGGCCAGCACATGGCAAACCACTGCTGCCAGCATTCTCGCCGAGAAGAGAACAGCTGACAGTGTGCAGAGGAACCTTGATGTGTGGATCCAGAGTAGTAATTCCACCTAAGTTGACGGATAGAGCACTCAATGAGCTTCATAAGGGTCATCTGGGTGGGGTAAAAATGAAGGGCTTAGCCAGAGCGTTTGTGTGGTGGCCGGGAATCGATAGAGAAATCGAAGAGATGACCAAGAGCTGTGCAGGATGCCAGAAGGTCCAAAACGCCCCACCACAAGCTCCTCTGCATCCATGGGAGTGGCCCTCATCTCCATGGCAAAGGGTGCACATTGATTTTGCTGGTCCCTTCATGGACTCGATGTTTTTAATTGCGGTGGATGCACATTCAAAGTGGCCAGAGGTAATAAAAATGTCCTCAACCACCACGGAAAAAACTATCACAGTTTTACGAACCATATTTGCCAGGAATGGGCTGCCTGAACAGATTTGCTCTGACAATGGACCACAGTTTGTGTCTGAAGAGTTCCGGAGGTTCTTAAAGAACAATGGTGTTAAGCATTACACATCTGCCCCATATCATCCAGCCACTAATGGATTGGCCGAGAGGTTTGTCCAAACATTCAAGAAGGCTATCAAGGCAATGTGTAATGAAGATATACCCCTACAACACAAGGTGGACAACTTCTTGTTTGCCTACCGGAATGCGACACATGCGGTTACCAACCAAACTCCAGCCATGATGTTCTTCAATCGAAGACTACGATGCTGCTTGGATTTGGTTAAGCCAAACGTCCGAAGAGATGTGGAGAACAGGCAGTTTCAGAATATGAATGAAAGGCCGACCAGGAGTTTTAAGATAGGTCAACCAGTTTTGGCCCGGGACAACCGCACTGAGAAATGGCAGCCAGGAACGATTTGTACACGGCAAGGACCTCTCATGTATACCGTGGACATTGGGGAGAGCATTGTAAGACGCCATGCTGACCAGATTCTAGAGTCACTGGAAAACATCAACTCCACACCACGATCTGATACACCTGGTAATGAAATCGACGTTCCAATTGCAGCTACCGCAGAACCGGTAATATTGGAAGCAGATGAACCACACAACGACATTGATCCCGACTCAACATTGCCAGAAGAACCTGATACCCCAAAGAGGCGCTATCCAGACAGAATCAGGAAGCCTCCTCAAAGACTGAACTTATAATTGCTTAAACTTAACCAATGTATCTAGCAACAGTAATTGTGATTGTAACTAGTTATCATTTAGTTGTTAAATGAATGTTATGTACTGTTTATCCAAAAGGGGAGGAATTGTTGTGTATATAACTTTAAGAGAATAACTGGTCTCAGACTGCAGTACCGGCAGTGACCACCCCTGTATAAAAGGCGCTATTGAGCCTCAGTGCTTTTAGTTTCACTATTGACTTCCACCAGTAAAGACTTACTTTGTTCACTCCTGCTGTCCGTGTCTCAATTATTCACGGACGTAACAGGAGCTTTACTCTGTATCTAACTCACGCTGTACCTGCCCTGGGAGTGTTTGATGGGACAGTGTAGAGGGAGCTTCACTCTGTATCTAACTCATGCTGTACCTGCCCTGGGAGTGTTTGATGGGACAGTGTAGAGGGAGCTTTACTCTGTATCTAACCCGTGCTGTACCTGCCCTGGGAGTGTTTGATGGGACAGTGTAGAGGGAGCTTTACTCTGTATCTAACCCATGCTGTACCTGCCCTGGGAGTGTTTGATGGGACAGTGTAGAGGGAGCTTTACTCTGTATCTAACCTGTGCTATGCCTGCCCTGGGAGTGTTTGATGGGACAGTGTAGAGGGAGCTTTACTCTGTATCTAACCCGTGCTGCACCTGCCCTGGGAGTGTTTGATGGGAGAGTGTAGAGGGAGCTTTACTCTGTATCTAACCCGTGCTGTACCTGCCCTGGGAGTGTTTGATGGGACAGTGTAGAGGGAGCTTTACTCTGTATCTAACCCGTGCTGTACCTGCCCTGGGAGTGTTTGATGGGATAGTGTAGAGGGAGCTTTACTCTGTATCTAACCCGTGCTGTACCTGCCCTGGGGGTGTTTGATGGGACAGTGTAGAGGGAGCTTTACTCTGTATCTAACCTGTGCTGTACCTGCCCTGGGAGTGTTTGATGGGACAGTGTAGAGGGAGCTTTTCTCTGTATCTAACCCGTGCTGTACCTGCCCTGGGAGTGTTTGATGGGACAGTGTAGAGGGAGCTTTACTCTGTATCTAACCCATGCTGTACATGCCCTGGGAGTGTTTGATGGGAGAGTGTAGAGGGAGCTTTAATCTGTATCTAACCCGTGCTGTACCTGCCCTGGGAGTGTTTGGTGGGACAGTGTCGAGGGAGCTTTTCTCTATATCTAACCCGTGCTGTACCTGCCCTGGGACTGTTTGATGGGGACAGAGTAGAGCGATCTTCACTCTTCATCTAACCCGTGCTGTCCCTGCCCTGGGAGTGTTTGATGGGATAGTGCAGAGGGAGCCTTTATCTGTATCTAACCCTTGATGTACCTGCCCTGGGAGTGTTTGATTGGACAGTGTAGAGGGAGCTTTACTCTGTATCTAACCAGTGATGTACCTGCCCTGGGAGTGTTTGATGGGACAGTGCTGAGGAAGCTTTACTCTATATCTAACCCATGCTGTACCTGCCCTGGGAGTGTTTGATGGGACAGTGTAGAGTGAGTTTTACTCTGTATCTAACCCGTGCTGTACCTGCCCTGGGAGTGTTTAATGGGACAGTGTAGAAGGAGCTTTACTCTCTTTCTAATCTATGCTGTACCTGCCGTGGGAGTGTTAGATGGGACAGTGTAGAGGGAGCTTTACTTTGTATCTAACCCGTGCTGTACCTGCCCTGGGAGTGTTTGATGGGGCAGTGTAGAGGGAGCTTTACTCTGTATCTAACCCATGCTGTACCTGCCCTGGGAGTGTTTGATGGGATAGTGTAGAGGGAGCCTTACTCTGTATCTAACCCATGCTGTACCTGCCCTGGGAGTGTTTGATGGGACAGTGTAGAGGGAGCTTTACTCTGTATCTACCCATGCTGTACCTGCCCCGGGAGTGTTTGATGGGGACAGTGTTGAGGGAGCTTAACTCTGTATCTAACCCGTGCTGTACCTGCCCTGAGAGTGTTTGATGGGACAGTGTAGAGGGAGCTTTACTCTGTATCTAACCCGTGCTGTACCTGCCCTGGGAGTGTTTGATGGGACAGTGTAGAGGGAGCTTTACTCTGTATCTAACCCGTGCTGTACCTGCCCTGGGAGTGTTTGATGGGACAGTGTAGAGGGAGCTTTACTCTGTATCTAACCCGTGCTGTACCTGCCCTGGGAGTGTTTGGTGGGACAGTGTAGAGGGAGCTTGCCTCTGTATTTAACTCGTGCTGTACCTGCCCTGGGAGTGCTTGATGGGGCAGTGCAGATGGAGCCGTACTCTGTATCTAACCCATGCTGTACCTGCCCTGGGAGTGTTAGATGGGACAGTGTAGAGGGAGCTTTACTCTGTATCTACCCGTGCTGTACCTACCCCGGGAGTGTTTGATGGGGACAGTGTAGAGGGAGCTTAACTCGGTCTCTAACCCGTGCTGTAATTGGCCTGGGAGTGTTTGATGGGACAGTGTAGAGGGAGCTTTACTCTGTATCTAACCCCGTGCTGTACGTGCCCTAGGAGTGTTTGATGGGACAGTGTAGAGGGAGCTTTACTCTGTAGCTGACCTGTGCTGTACCTGCACTGGGAGTGTTTGATGGGACAGTGTAGAGGGAACTTTACTCTCTGTCTAACCTGTGCTGTACCTGCCCTGGGAGTATTTGATAAGACAGTGTAGAGGGAGATTGCCTCTGTATTTAACTCGTGCTGTACCTGCCCTGGGAGTGCTTGATGGGGCAGTGTAGACGGAGCCTTACTCTATATCTAACCCATGCTGTACCTGCCCTGGGAGTGTTAGATGGAACAGTGTAGAGGGAGCTTTACTCTGTATCTAACCCATGCTGTATTTGCCCTGGGAGTGTTTGATGGGGCAGTGTAGAAGGAGCTTTACTCTGTATCTAACCCATGCTGTACCTGCCCTGGGAGTGTTTGATGGGACAGTGTAGAGGGAGCTTTACTCTGTATCTAACCCCGTGCTGTACCTGCCCTGGGAGTGTTTGATGGGACAGTGTAGAGGGAGCTTTACTCTGTATCTAACCTGTGCTGTACCTGCCCTGGGAGTGTTTGATGGGACAGTGTAGAGGGAGCTTTTCTCTGTATCTAACCCGTGCTGTACCTGCCCTGGGAGTGTTTGATGGGACAGTGTAGAGGGAGCTTTACTCTGTATCTAACCCATGCTGTACATGCCCTGGGAGTGTTTGATGGGAGAGTGTAGAGGGAGCTTTAATCTGTATCTAACCCGTGCTGTACCTGCCCTGGGAGTGTTTGGTGGGACAGTGTCGAGGGAGCTTTTCTCTATATGTAACCCGCGCTGTACCTGCCCTGGGACTGTTTGATGGGGACAGTGTAGAGCGATCTTCACTCTTCATCTAACCCGTGCTGTCCCTGCCCTGTGAGTATTTGATGGGATAGTGTAGAGGGAGCCTTACTCTGTATCTAACCCATGCTGTACCTGCCCTGGGAGTGTTTGATGGGATAGTGTAGAGGGAGCCTTACTCTGTATCTAACCCATGCTGTACCTGCCCTGGGAGTGTTAGATGGGACAGTGCAGAGGGAGCTTTACTCTGTATCTACCCATGCTGTACCTGCCCCGGGAGTGTTTGATGGGGAAAGTGTAGAGGGAGCTTAACTCTGTATCTAACCCGTGCTGTACCTGCCCTGAGAGTGTTTGATGGGACAGTGTAGAGGGAGCTTTACTCTGTATCTAACCCGTGCTGTACCTGCCCTGGGAGTGTTTGATGGGACAGTGTAGAGGGAGCTTTACTCTGTATCTAACCCCGTGCTGTACCTGCCCTGGGAGTGTTTGATGGGACAGTGTAGAGGGAGCTTTACTCTGTATCTAACCTGTGCTGTACCTGCCCTGGGAGTGTTTGATGGGACAGTGTAGAGGGAGCTTTTCTTTGTATCTAACCCGTGCTGTACCTGCCCTGGGAGTGTTTGATGGGACAGTGTAGAGGGAGCTTTACTCTGTATCTAACCCGTGCAGTACCTGCCCTGGGAGTGTTTGGTGGGACAGTGTAGAGGGAGCTTTACTCTGTATCTACCCGTGCTGTACCTGCCCCGGGAGTGTTTGATGGGGACAGTGTTGAGGGAGCTTAACTCGTTCTCTAACCCGTGCTGTAATTGCCCTGGGAGTGTTTGATGGGACAGTGTAGAGGGAGCTTTACTCTGTATCTAACCCCGTGCTGTACGTGCCCTGGGAGTGTTTGATGGGACAGTGTAGAGGGAGCTTTACTCTGTAGCTGACCCGTGCTGTACCTGCACTGGGAGTGTTTGATGGGACAGTGTAGAGGGAGCTTTACTCTGTATCTAACCCGTGCTGTACCTGCCCTGGGAGTGTTTGATGGGACAGTGTAGAGGGAGCTTTACTCTGTATCTAACCCGTGCTGTACCTGCACTGGGAGTGTTTGATGGGACAGTGTAGAGGGAGCTTTACTCTGTATCTAACCTGTGCTGTACCTGCCCTGGGAGTGTTTGATGAGACAGTGTAGAGGGAGATTGCCTCTGTATTTAACTCGTGCTGTACCTGCCCTGGGAGTGCTTGATGGGGCAGTGTAAACGGAGCCTTACTCTATATCTAACCCATGCTGTACCTGCCCTGGGAGTGTTAGATGGAACAGTGTAGAGGGAGCTTTACTCTGTATCTAACCCATGCTGTATTTGCCCTGGGAGTGTTTGATGGGACAGTGTAGAGGGAGCTTTACTCTGTATCTAACCCATGCTGTACCTGCCCTGGGAGTGTTTGATGGGGCAGAGTAGAGGGAGCTTTACTCTGTATCTAACCCGTGCTGTACCTGCCCTGGCAGTGTTTGATGGGACTGTGTAGAGGGAACTTTACTCTGTATCTAACCCGTGCTGTACCTGCCCTTGGAGTATTTGACGGGACAGTGTAGAGGGAGCCTTTATCTGTATCTAACCCTTGATGTACCTGCCCTGGGAGTGTTTGATTGGACAGTGTAGAGGGAGCTTTACTCTGTATCTAACCAGTGATGTACCTGCCCTGGGAGTGTTTGATGGGACAGTGCTGAGGAAGCTTTACTCTATATCTAACCCATGCTGTACCTGCCCTGGGAGTGTTTGATGGGACAGTGTAGAGTGAGTTTTACTCTGTATCTAACCCGTGCTGTACCTGCCCTGGGAGTGTTTAATGGGACAGTGTAGAAGGAGCTTTACTCTCTTTCTAATCTATGCTGTACCTGCCGTGGGAGTGTTAGATGGGACAGTGTAGAGGGAGCTTTACTTTGTATCTAACCCGTGCTGTACCTGCCCTGGGAGTGTTTGATGGGGCAGTGTAGAGGGAGCTTTACTCTGTATCTAACCCGTGCTATACCTGCCCTGGGAGTGTTTGATGGGGCAGTGTAGAGGGAGCTTTACTCTGTATCTAACCCCGTGCTGTACCTGCCCTGGGAGTGTTTGATGTGACAGTGTAGAGGGAGATTTACTCTGTAACTAACCCGTGCTGTACCTGCCCTGTGTGTGTTTGATGGGACAGTGTAAAGGGAGATTTACTCTGTATCTAACCTATGCTGTACCTGTGCTGGGAGTGTTTGATAGGGACAGTGTAGAGGGAACTTTACTCTGTATCTAACCCGTGCTGTACCTGCACTGGGAGTGTTTGATGGGACAGTGCAGAGGGAGCTTTACTCTGTATCTAACCCGTGCTGTACCTGCACTGGGAGTGTTTGATGGGACAGTGTAGAGGGAGCTTTACTCTGTATCTAACCCATGCTGTACCTGCCGTGGGAGTGTTTGATGGGACAGTGTAGAGGGAACTTTACTCTGTATCTAACCCGTGCTGTACCTGCTGTGGGAGTGTTTGTTGGGACAGTGTAGAGGGAGCTTTACTCTGTATCTAACCCCGTGCTGTACCTGCCCTGGGAGTGTTTGATGGGACAGTGTAGAGGGAGCTTTACTCTGTATCTAACACGTGCTGTACCTGCCCTGGGAGTGTTTGATGGGGCAGTGTAGAGGGAGCTTTACTCTATATCTAACCCATGCTATACCTGCCCTGGGAGTGTTTGATGGGGCAGTGTGGAGGGAGCTTTACCCTGTATCTAACCCGTGCCATACCTGAATAACAACAGAGAATGTTGGAAAAACTCAGCAGGTCAGGCAACATCCGTGGAGAGAAAATTAAGTTGACGTTTCGGGTTGAAACCCTTCTTCAAAACTGGAAAGAAAATAAAAAGATCGAAGGCAAAGCTGCGATCGAACAAAAGAAGAAAAGAGACAATAAAAGTTCTTAGAAGCCAGATGGGCCCATGGAGACAAAAGGCAGCTGAGATTAGGTGTGAAGTGTACTGGCAGGATAAGGACAGCTGCCAGGTGAGAGAGAGAAACAAAAGGACCCAAAACAAAGGGGTGGAAAAAATTAAAAGGAAAAAAGTAATAGGGGCCGAGGTTATGATCTGAAATTGTTGAACTCGATATTGAGTCCGGAAGGCTGCAAAGTGCCTAATCGGAAGATGAGGTGCTGTTCCTCGAGTTTACGTTCAGCTTCCGTGGAACTATACAAGAGGCCAAGGACGGTGAGGTCCGAGTGGGAATGGAGCGGTGAATTAAAATGACAGGCGACCGGAAGCTCGGGGTCACCCTTACGGACTGAACGGAGGTGTTCCGCAAAGCGGTCGCCCAATCTGGGTTTGGTCTCCTCAATGTAGAGGATACCGCATCGTGAACAGCGAATACAGTATACTAGATTGCAAGAAGTACAAGTGAATCGCTGTTTCACCTGGAAGGGGTGTTTGGGGCCCTGGACAGTGGGAAGGGGGGAGGTATAGGGGCAGGTGTTACATCTCCTACGCTTGCACGGGAAGGTGCCAGGCGAAGGGGAAGGGCTGTTTGGGGTGATAGAGGAGTGGACTAGGGTGTCTCGGAGGGAGCGGTCCCTATGGAATGCTGAAAGGGGAGGTGAGGGGAAGATGTGTTTGGTGGTGGGATCACTTTGGAGGTAGCGGAAATGGCGGAGGATGATCCATTGAATGTGGAGGCTGGTGGGGTGAAAGGTGAGGACAAGGGGAACCCTATCGTGGTTCCGGGAGGGAGGGGCAGGGGTGAGGGCAGAAGTGCGGGAGATAGAACGGACACGGTTGAGGGCCGTGTCGACCACGGTATAGGGGAATCCTCGGTTGCGGAAAAAGGACTGTGCTATACCTGTCCTGGGAGTGTTTTATGGGACAGTGTAGAGGGAGATTTACTCTGTATCTAACCCGTGCTGTACCTGCCCTGGGTGTCTTTGACGGGACAGTGTAGAGGGAGCTTTACTCTGTATCTAACCCATGCTGCACCTGCCCTGGGAGTGTTTGCTGGGACAGTGTAGAGGAGCTTTACTCTGTATCTATCCCGCGCTGTACCTGCACCTGCGAGTGTTTGATGGGACATTTTCGAGGGAGCTTTACTCTGTATCTAACCCGTGTTGTACCTGCCCTGGGGGTGTTTGATGGGACAGTTTAGAGTGAGTTTTACTCTGTATCTAACCCGTGCTGTACCTGCCCTGGGAGTGTATGATGGGACAGTGTAGAGGGAGCTTTACTCTGTGTCTAACCCGTGCTGTACCTGCCCTGGGAGTGTTTGATGGGACAGTGTAGAGTGAGTTTTACTCTGTATCTAACCTGTGCTGTACCTTCTCTGGGAGTGTTTGATGGGACAGTGAGAGGGAGCTTTACTCTGTATCTAACCTGAGATGTACAGGTGATATTGGATGCTCTGATTTCGATTGCTTTGACTGGCAGCAACGATTATTAGAAGGAATTGCGAAATGTGGAAACACTGACTGGGAAATGGATGAATGGCCGTGTTCTCGAGCAGGATCGGATCCTGTGAGTGACTCAGTGGAAAGACTAAGTAAGAAGCAGTAGGTTATCAAGTGAATTAAGCGGATGTCAGATTGTGAAGTGAAATGAACGGCATTTGTTAAAATATTGGCACTACGTTTCCAGGAATGGTAAGTAAATGAAATGCTGGGACATCGCCGTGTGTTCCATCTGTCGCAGTCTGAGATCAGACAGGCACTGCCATCACTGGGACGGACCGTGATCCTGATTAGTCACTGAGTGAGCTGCTGGCGGAGGTTGTCCAGAACCGTTACCAGAATTACCTTGTCTAGGGTCGTGACTGGACTTGGTGCAGGTTTGTTGCTGGCTCCAGGCAGCCTCTCCCTCGCTTATTGGCTCCCGTTTGCCGCGGGAGTAAATTGAACAGATCCCCCGTCCCACCAGATTCCCCGCCCCACCTGATCCCGCGCCACACCAGATCCTGCGCCCCACCAGATCCACTGTCCCACCAGATCCCCACCCACTAGATCCCCGCCCCACCAGATCCCCGCCCCACCAGATCCCCTGCCCCACCAGATCACCCACCACACCAGATCCCCCTCCCCACCAGATCACCCACCCCACCAGATCCCCCGTGCCACCAGATCCTCTGTCCCACCAGATCCCCCGCCCCACCAGTTCCCCGCCCCACCAGATCCCTGCCCCACCAGATCCCTGCCCCACCAGATCCCCGCCCCACCAGATCCCCTGCCCCACCAGATCACCTGCCACACCAGATCCCCCACCCCACCAGATCCCCACCCCACCAGATCCCCCACGCCACCAGATCCTCTGTCCCACCAGATCCCCGCCCCACCAGATCCCCCACCCCACCAGATCCCCTGCCCCTGTGTACTGCCACCTTGATCATTTGGGGTGAGTCCTGACAGAGCAAATAGGGAGGGAGAGAGAGAGGGAGGGAGAGGGAGCAAGGTAGGGAGTGGGAGGGAGAGGGAGAGAAGTAGGGAGAGAAAGAGGGAGTGAGGGGGGAGGGAGAGGGAGCGAGCGAGAGAGGTAGCGAGGGAGAGGGAGAGAGAGAGGGAGGGTGAGGGAGAGGGGGATGGAGTGAGGGAGAGAGGGAGCAAGGGAGAGAGAGGGAGGGAGGGAGAGAGGGAGGGAGGGGGAGAGGGAGAGGGTGTGAGAGAGCGAGAGGGAGGGAGAGAGTGAGAGGGAGGGAGTGGGAGGCAGAGAGGGAGAGAGGGGGTGAGGGAGAGGGTGGGAGAGAGAATGAGAGAGGGAGAGGGTGGGAGAGAGAGAGAGGGAGGGAGAGGGAGAGGGTGGGAGAGAGAGAGAGGGAGGGAGAGGGAGGGAGGGAGGGAGGGAGGGGGAGAGGGAGAGGGTGTGAGAGAGAGAGAGGGAGGGAGAGGGAGGGAGAGGGTGGGAGAGAGAGAGAGAGGGAGGGAGGGAGAGGGAGTGGGAGAGGGAGAGGGAGGGAGAGGGAGAGAGAGGGTGGGAGAGAGAGAGAGAGAGGGAGAGGGAGGGAGAGAGAGAGAGGGAGGGAGGGAGAGGGAGAGGGAGAGGGAGAGGGTGGGAGAGAGAGAGGGAGAGAGGGAGCGGGAGAGGGAGGGAGAGAGAGAGAGAGGGAGGGAGGGAGAGGGAGAGGGAGGGAGGGAGAGGGAGAGGGAGAGGGAGAGGGAGGGAGAGGGAGAGGGAGGGAGAGGGTGGGAGAGAGAGAGGGATAGAGGGAGCGGGAGAGGGAGAAGGAGGGAGGGAGAGGGAGCGGGAGAGAGCGAGGGAGGGAGGGAGAGGGAGAGGGAGGGAGGGAGAGGGAGCAGTCGAGCAGCAGCTGGAGTAGCAAGGCCCACTTCCCCAGCAGCAGCACCTCACGTGTGGCAATTCTCTGGCCATGGTAAACATTGTGAGGTGGTGAAGGTGCAGCAGGGAGTGGGGACGTCTCCGAGGATTCTGTTGTCTCTGGGCACTAGGAGGGTTCACTGGTAACCTCCTTCTAAATCCAGCTCTGAAGGAGTTGGCTGGTGGGAGCTGGAAATGCAGGTGTTTCCCTCCCGGCTGTTTTCAGAGATTTGTAACTGGAAACAAGATGTCATCCCCAGATATCTCTCTCCCTTTAGAAAAAGATGCCACAGCAACAGAGAGGGAGAGTAATCCCGGCAGAATGCTACATTGTCACTTGTGTACAGATTACCCGTACTGTGTGATGGGGCGATGGAAGAACAGCTTCCATGCTCTGTTCAGGCTCTCTCCATCAGGGATGCCTGATATTTTTTAATACGTTCTCGGGATGTGGGCATTGCTGACAAAGCTGGTATTTATGGCCAATCCCTAACACAGCCGAAGGGCCATTTCAGAGGGCAATTGAGCCACACTGTCGGAGTGGGGCTGGAATGTGCGATTGGAATGATACATAGCCAGTGCTCCACTAACTCGCTCTATTCTTGGGCTTAGCCCAAGGATTTTGTACAATGGGAGTGAATGGGAAGGGGTTTGATCCATTGGGATTCTGTAGAATGGGAGTGAATGGGAAGGGGTTTGCTCCATTGGGATTCTGTACAATGGGAATTAATGGGAAGGGGTTTGGTCTATTGGGATTCTGTAGAATGGGAAGGGGTTTGGGTCCATTGGGATTCTGTAAAATGGGAGAGAATGGGAAGGGGTTTGTGTCCATGGGATTGTGTACAATGGGAGTGAATGGGAAGGGGTTTGTTTCCATTGGGATTCCGTACGATGGGAGTGAATGGGAAGGGGTTTGTGTCCATTGGGATTCTGTACAATGGGAGTGAATGGGAAGGGGTTTGGGTCCATTGGGATTCTGTACACTGGGAGTGAATGGGGAGGGGTGTGGTCCATTGGGATAGTGTACAATGGGAGGGAATGGGAAGGGGTTTGGGTCCATTGGGATTCTGTACACTGGGAGTGAATGGGAAGGGATTTGGGTCCATTGGGATTGCGTACAATGGGAGTGAATGGGAAGGGGTTTGGTCCATTTGGATTGTGTACAATGGGAGTGAATGGGAAGGGGTTTGGTCCATTGGGATTCTGTACGATGGGAGTGAATCGGAAGGGGTTTTTGTCCATTGGGATTCTGTACAATTGGAGTGAATGGGAAGGGGTTTGGGTCCATTGGGTTTGGTCCATTGGGATTCTGTACAGTGGGAGTGACTGGGAAGGGGTTTGGTCCATTTGGATTGTGTACAATGGGAAGGGGTTTGGTCCATTGGGATTCTGTACGATGGGAGTGAATCGGAAGGGGTTTTTGTCCATTGGGATTCTGTACAATGGGAGTGAATGGGAAGGGGTTTGTGTCCATGGGGTTCTGTACAATGGGAGTGAATGGGAAATGGTTTGTGTCCATTTGGGTTCTGTACAATGGAAGTGAATGGGAAGGGGTTTGTGTCCATTGGGATTCTGTGCAATGGGAGTGAATGGGAAGGGGTTTGCCTCCATTGGGATTCTGTACATTGGGAGTAAATGGGAAGTGGCTTGGCTCCATTGGGATTCTGTAGAATGGAAGTGAATGGGAAAGGGTTTGATTCCATGGGATTGTGTACAATGGGAGTAAATGGGAAGGGGTTTGAGTCATTGGGATTCTGTACAATGGGAGTGAATGGGAAGGGGTTAGTGTTCATGGGGATTCTGTACAATGGGAGTGAATGGGTAGGGATTTGGCTCCATTGGGATTCTGTGCAATGGGAGTGAATGGGAAGGGGTTTGGCTCCATTGGGATTCTGTGCAATGGGAGTAAATGGGAAGGGGTTTATGTCCATGGGGAATCTGTACAATGGGAGTGAATGGCAAGGTGTTTGTGTCCATGGGATTGTGTACAATGGGAGTGAATGGGAAGGGGTTTGGGTCCATTGGGATTCTGTACAATGGGAGTGAATGGGAAGGGGTTTGGTCCATTGGGATTCTGTACAATGGGAGTGAATGGGAAGGGGTTTGGTCCATTGGGATTCTGTACGATGGGAGTGAATCGGAAGGGGTTTGTGTCCATTGGGATTCTGTACAATTGGAGTGAATGGGAAGGGGTTTGGGTCCATGGGGTTGTGTACAATGGGAGTGAATGGGAAGTGGTTTATGTCCATTTGGGTTCTGTACAATGGAAGTGAATGGGAAGGGGTTTGTGTCCATTGGGATTCTGTGCAATGGGAGTGAATGGGAAGGGGTTTGCCTCAATTGGGATTCTGTAGAATGGGAGTGAATGGGAAGTGGCTTGGCTCCATTCGCATTCTGTAGAATGGAAGTGAATGGGAAGGGGTTTGTGTCCATGGGATTGTGTACAATGGGAGTAAATGGGAAGGGATTTGTGTCCATTGGGATTCTGTACGATGGGAGTGAATGGGAAGGGGTTTGTGTCCATTGGGATTCTGTACAATGGGAGTGAATGGGAAGGGGTTTGTGTCAATTCGGATTCTGTACAATGGCAGTGAATGGGAAGGGGTTTGGGTCCATTGGGATTCTGTACAATGGGAGTGAATGGGAAGGGTTTTGTGTCCATGGGATTGTGTACAATGGGAGTGAATGGGAAGCGGTTTGTGTCCATTGGGATTCCGTACGATGGGAGTGAATGGGAAGGGGTTTGTGTCCATTGGGATTCTGTACAATGGGAGTGAATGGGAAGGGGTTTGGGTCCATTGGGATTCTGTACACTGGGAGTGAATGGGGAGGGGTGTGGTCCATTGGGATAGTGTACAATGGGAGGGAATGGGAAGGGGTTTGGGTCCATTGGGATTCTGTACACTGGGAGTGAATGGGAAGGGATTTGGGTCCATTGGGATTGCGTACAATGGGAGTGAATGGGAAGGGGTTTGGTCCATTTGGATTGTGTACAATGGGAGTGAATGGGAAGGGGTTTGGTCCATTGGGATTCTGTACGATGGGAGTGAATCGGAAGGGGTTTTTGTCCATTGGGATTCTGTACAATTGGAGTGAATGGGAAGGGGTTTGGGTCCATTGGGTTTGGTCCATTGGGATTCTGTACAGTGGGAGTGACTGGGAAGGGGTTTGGTCCATTTGGATTGTGTACAATGGGAAGGGGTTTGGTCCATTGGGATTCTGTACGATGGGAGTGAATCGGAAGGGGTTTTTGTCCATTGGGATTCTGTACAATGGGAGTGAATGGGAAGGGGTTTGTGTCCATGGGGTTCTGTACAATGGGAGTGAATGGGAAATGGTTTGTGTCCATTTGGGTTCTGTACAATGGAAGTGAATGGGAAGGGGTTTGTGTCCATTGGGATTCTGTGCAATGGGAGTGAATGGGAAGGGGTTTGCCTCCATTGGGATTCTGTACATTGGGAGTAAATGGGAAGTGGCTTGGCTCCATTGGGATTCTGTAGAATGGAAGTGAATGGGAAAGGGTTTGATTCCATGGGATTGTGTACAATGGGAGTAAATGGGAAGGGGTTTGAGTCATTGGGATTCTGTACAATGGGAGTGAATGGGAAGGGGTTAGTGTTCATGGGGATTCTGTACAATGGGAGTGAATGGGTAGGGATTTGGCTCCATTGGGATTCTGTGCAATGGGAGTGAATGGGAAGGGGTTTGGCTCCATTGGGATTCTGTGCAATGGGAGTAAATGGGAAGGGGTTTATGTCCATGGGGAATCTGTACAATGGGAGTGAATGGCAAGGTGTTTGTGTCCATGGGATTGTGTACAATGGGAGTGAATGGGAAGGGGTTTGGGTCCATTGGGATTCTGTACAATGGGAGTGAATGGGAAGGGGTTTGGTCCATTGGGATTCTGTACAATGGGAGTGAATGGGAAGGGGTTTGGTCCATTGGGATTCTGTACGATGGGAGTGAATCGGAAGGGGTTTGTGTCCATTGGGATTCTGTACAATTGGAGTGAATGGGAAGGGGTTTGGGTCCATGGGGTTGTGTACAATGGGAGTGAATGGGAAGTGGTTTATGTCCATTTGGGTTCTGTACAATGGAAGTGAATGGGAAGGGGTTTGTGTCCATTGGGATTCTGTGCAATGGGAGTGAATGGGAAGGGGTTTGCCTCAATTGGGATTCTGTAGAATGGGAGTGAATGGGAAGTGGCTTGGCTCCATTCGCATTCTGTAGAATGGAAGTGAATGGGAAGGGGTTTGTGTCCATGGGATTGTGTACAATGGGAGTAAATGGGAAGGGATTTGTGTCCATTGGGATTCTGTACGATGGGAGTGAATGGGAAGGGGTTTGTGTCCATTGGGATTCTGTACAATGGGAGTGAATGGGAAGGGGTTTGTGTCAATTCGGATTCTGTACAATGGCAGTGAATGGGAAGGGGTTTGGGTCCATTGGGATTCTGTACAATGGGAGTGAATGGGAAGGGTTTTGTGTCCATGGGATTGTGTACAATGGGAGTGAATGGGAAGCGGTTTGTGTCCATTGGGGTTCTGTACGATGGGAGTGAATGGGAAGGGGTTTTTGTCCATTGGGATTCTGTACAATGGAAGTGAATTGGAAGGGGTTTGCGTCCATTGGGATTCTGTACAATGGGAGTGAATGGGAAGGGATTTGGCTCCATTGGGATTCTGTGCAATGGGAGTGAATGGGAAGGGGTTTGTGTCCATGGGATTGTGTACAATGGGAGTGAATGGGAAGGGGTTTGTGTCCATTGGGGTTCTGTACGATGGGAGTGAATGGGGAGGGGTTTGTGTCCATTGGGATTCTGTACAATGGGAGCGATTGGGAAGCGGTTTGTGTCCATTGGGATTCTGTACAATATGAGTGAATGGGAAGGGGTTAGTGTCCATGGGGATTCTGTACAATGGGAGTGAATGGGAAGTGGTTTGCTCCATTGGGATTCTGTGCAATGGCAGTGAATGGGAATGTGTTGGCACCATTGGGAATCTGTGCAATGGGAGTGAATGGGAAGGGATTTGGCTCCATTGGGATTCTGTGCAATGGGAGTGAATGGGAAGGGGTTTGGCTCCATTGGGATTCTGTGCAATGGGTGTAAATGGGAAGGGGTTTATGTCCATGGGGATTCTGTACAATGGGAGTGAATGGGAAGGGGTTTGTGTCCATGGGATTGTGTACAATGGGAGTGAATGGGAAGGGGTTTGTGTCCATTGGGGTTCTGTACGATGGGAGTGAATGGGAAGGGGTTTGTGTCCATTGGGATTCTGTAAATTTGGAGTGAATGGGAAGGGGTTTGTGTCCATTGGGATTCTGTACAATGGGAGTGAATGGGAAGGGGTTTGTGTCTATGGGAATTCTGTACAATGGGAGTGAGTGGGATGGGGTTTGGTCCATTGGGATTCTGTACAATGGGAGTGAATGGGAAGGGGTTTGTGTCCGTGGGGATTCTGTACAATGGGAGTGAATGGGAAGGGGTATGGTCCATTGGGATTCTGTACAATGGCAGTGAATGGGAATGTGTTTGCACCATTGGGAATCTGTGCAATGGGAGTGAATGGTAAGGGGTTTGGGTCCATTGGGATTCTGTACAATGGGAGTGAATGGGAAGATGTTTGTGTCCTTGGGAATTCTGTACAATGGGAGTGAGTGGGATGGGGTTTGGTCCATTGGGATTCTGTACAATGGGAGTGAATGGGAAGGGGTTTGTGTCCGTGGGGATTCTGTACAATGGGAGTGAATGGGAAGGGGTTTGGTCCATTGGGATTCTGTACAATGGCAGTGAATGGGAATGTGTTTGCACCATTGGGAATCTGTGCAATGGGAGTGAATGGGAAGGGGTTTGGGTCCATTGGGATTCTGTACAATGGGAGTGAATGTGAAGGGGTTTGGCTCCATTGGGATTCTGTGCAATGGGAGTGAATGGGAAGGGGTTAGGCTCTATTGGGGTTCTGTGCAATGGGAGTGAATGGGAAGGGGTTTGTGTCCATGGGGATTCTGTAAAATGGGAGTGAATGGGAAGGGGTTTGGTCCATTGGGATTCTATGCTATGGCAGTGAATGGGAAGGGGTTTGGTCCATTGGGAATCTGTACAATGGGAGTGAATGGGAAGGGGTTTGTGTCCATTGGGATTCTGTACCGTGGGAGTGAATGGGAAGGGGTTTGTGTCCATTGGGATTTTGTACAATGGGAATGAATGGGAAGGGGTTTGGTCCATTGGGATTCTGTACAATGGGAGTGAATGGGAAGGGGTTTGGCTCCATTGGGAATCTGTACAATGGGAGTGAATGGGAAGGCGTTTGTGTCCATGGGGTTGTGTACAATGGGAGTGAATGGGAAGTGGTTTGTGTCCATTTGGGTTCTGTACAATGGAAGTGAATGGGAAGGGGTTTGTGTCCATTGGGATTCTGTACAATGGGAGTGAATGGGAAGGGGTTTGTGTCCATTTGGATTCTGTACAATGGGAGAGAATGGGAAGGGGTTTGGGTCCATTGGGATTCTGTACAATGGGAGTGAATGGGAAGGGTTTTGTGTCCATGGGATTGTGTACAATGGGAGTAAATGGGAAGGGGTTTGTGTCCATTGGGGTTCTGTACGATGGGAGTGAATGGGAAGGGGTTTGTGTCCATTGGGATTCTGTACAATGGGAGTGAATGGGAAGGGGTTTGTGTCCATTGGGATTCTGTACAATGGGAGTGAATGTGAAGGGGTTTGTGTCCATCGGGATTCTGTACAATGGGAGTGAATGTGAAGGGGTTTGGCTTCATTGGGATTCTGTACAATGGGAGTTAATGGGAAGGGATTTGGCTCCATTGGGATTCTGTGCAATGGGAGTGAATGGGAAGGGGTTTGGCTCCATTGGGATTCTGTGCAATGGGAGTAAATGGGAAGGGTTTTATGTCCATGGGGATTCTGCACAATGGGAGTGAATGGGAAGGGTTTTGTGTCCATGGGATTGTGTACAATGAGAGTGAATGGGAAGGGGTTTGGGTCCATTGGGATTCTGTACAATGGGAGTGAATGGGAAGGGATTTATGTCCTTGGGGATTCTGTACAATGGGAGTGAATGGGGAGGGATTTGGGTCCATTGGGATTCTGTACAATGGGAGTGAATGGGAAGGGGTTTGGCTCCATTGGGATTCTGTGCAATGGGAGTAAATGGGAAGGGTTTTATATCCATGGGGATTCTGTACAATGGGAGTGAATGGGAAGGGTTTTGTGTCCATGGGGATTCTGTACAAGGGAGTGAATGGTAAGGGGTTTGTGTCCATGGGATTGTGTACAATGGGAGTGAATGGGAAGGGGTTTGGGTCCATTGGGATTCTGTACAATGGGAGTGAATGGGAAGGGATTTATGTCCTTGGGGATTCTGTACAATGGGAGTGAATGGGGAGGGGTTTGGGTCCATTGGGACTCTGTACAATGGGAGTGAATGGGAAGGGGTTTATGTCCTTGGGGATTCTGTATAATGGGAGTGAATGGGGAGGGGTTTGGGCCATTGGGAGTCTGTACAATGGGAGTGAATGGGAAGGTGTTTGCTCCATTGGGAATCTGTGCAATGGGAGTAAAATGGAAGGGGTTTGGCTCCATTGGGATTCTGTGCAATGGGAGTGAATGGGAAGGGGATTGTGTCCATGGGGATTCTGTACAATGGGAGTGAATGGGAAGGGGTTTGGTCCATTGGGATTCTGTACAATGGGAGTGAATGGGAAGGGTTTGTGTCCATTGGGATTCTGTACCATGGGAGTGAATGGGAAGGGGTTTGGGTCCATTGCGATTCTGTAGAATGGGAGTGAATGGGAAGTGTTTTGGTCCATTGGGATTCTGTACCGTGGGAGTGAATGGGAAGGGGTTTGTGTCCATTGGGATTTGTACAATGGGAATGAATGGGAAGGGCTTTGTGTCCATTGGGATTATGCATCATGGGAGTGAATGGGAAGAGATTTGGGTCCATTGGGAATCTGTACAATGGGAGTGAATGGGAAGGGGTTTGGATCCATTGGGATTCTGTACGATGGGAGTGAATGTGAAGGGGTTTGTGTCCATTGGGATTCTATGGAATGGGAGTGAATGGGAAGGGGTTTGTGTCCATTGGGATTCTGTACAGTGGGAGTAAATGGGAAGGGGTTTGGTCCATTGGGATTCTCTACAATGGGAGTGAATGGGAAGGGATTTGGGTCCATTGGGATCCTGTACAATGGGAGTGAATGGGAAGTGGTTTGTGTCCATGGGATTGTGTACAATGCGTGTGAATGGGAAGGGGTTTGTGTCCATTGGGGTTCTGTACAATGGGAGTGAATGGGAAGGGGTTTGTGTCCATTGGTATTCTGTACAATGGGAGTGAATGGGAAGGGGTTTGGCTCCATTGGGATTCTGTACAATGGGAGTGAATGGGAAGGGATTTGGCTCCATTGGGATTCTGTAGAATGGAAGTGAATGGGAAGAGGTTTGTGTCCATGGGTTTGTGAAAATTGGGAGTAAATGCGAAGGGGTTGTGACCATTGGGGTTCTGTACGATGGGAGTGAATGGGAAGGGGTTTGTGTCCATTGGGATTCTGTCCAATGGGAGTGAATGGGAAGGGGTTTGTTTCCATTGGGATTCTGTACAATGGGAGTGAATGGGAAGGGGTTCGGATCCATTGGGATTCTGTACAATGGGAGTGAATGGGAAGGGGTTTGTGTCCATGGGATTGAGTAAAATGGGAGTGAATGGGAAGTGGCTTGGCTCCATTGGGATTCTGTAGAATGGTAGTGAATGGGAAGGGGTTTGTGTCCATGGGATTGTGTACAATGGGACTAATTGGGAAGGGGTTTGTGTCCATTGGGGTTCTGAACGATGGGAGTGAATGGGAAGGGGTTTGTGTCCATTGGGATTCTGTACAATGGGAGTGAATGGGAAGGGGTTTGTGTCCATTTGGATTCTGTACAATGGGAGTGAATGGGAAGGGGTTTGGGTCCATTGGGATTCTGTACAATGGGAGTGAATGGGAAGGGTTTTGTGTCCATGGGATTGTGTACAATGGGAGTGAATGGGAAGGGGTTTGTGTCCATTGGGGTTCTGTACGATGGGAGTGAATGGGAAGGGATTTGTGTCCATTGGGATTCTGTACAATGGGAGTGAATGGGAAGGGGTTTGTGTCCATTGCGATTCTGTACAATGGGAGTGAATGTGAAGGGGTTAGTGTCCATGGGGATTCTGTACAATGGGAGTGAATGGGAAGTGGTTTGCTCCATTGGGATTCTGTGCAATGGGAGTGAATGTGAAGGGGTTTGGCTCCATTGGGATTCTGTACAATGGGAGTTAATGGGAAGCGATTTGGCTCCATTGGGATTCTGTGCAATGGGAGTGAATGGGAAGGGGTTTGGCTCCATTGGGATTCTGTGCAATGGGAGTAAATGGGAAGGGTTTTATGTCCATGGGGATTCTGTACAATGGGAGTGAATGGGAAGGGTTTTGTGTCCATGGGGATTCTGTACAATGGGAGTGAATGGCAAGGGGTTTGTGTCCATGGGATTGTGTACAATGGGAGTGAATGGGAAGGGGTTTGGGTCCATTGGGATTCTGTACAATGGGAGTGAATCGGAAGGGATTTATGTCCTTGGGGATTCTGTACAATGGGAGTGAATGGGGAGGGGTTTGGGCCATTGGGAGTCTGTACAATGGGAGTGAATGGGAAGGTGTTTGCTCCATTGGGAATCTGTGCAATGGGAGTAAAATGGAAGGGGTTTGGCTCCATTGGGATTCTGTGCAATGAGAGTGAATGGGAAGGGGTTTGTGTCCATGGGGATTCTGTACAGTGGGAGTGAATGGGAAGGGGTTTAGTCCATTGGGATTCTGTACAATGGGAGTGAATGGGAAGTGTTTGTGTCCATTGGGATTCTGTACCATGGGAGTGAATGGGAAGGGGTTTGGGTCCATTGGGATTCTGTAGAATGGGAGTGAATGGGAAATGTTTTGTCCATTGGGATTCTGTACCGTGGGAGTGAATGGGAAGGGGTTTGTGTCCATTGGGATTTGTACAATGGGAATGAATGGGAAGGGCTTTGTGTCCATTGGGATTATGCATCATGGGAGTGAATGGGAAGAGATTTGGGTACATTGGGAATCTGTACAATGGGAGCGAATGGGAAGGGGTTTGGATCCTTTGGGATTCTGTCCGATGGGAGGGAAGGGGTTTGTGTCCATTGGGATTCTATGGAATGGGAGTGAATGGGAAGGGGTTTGTGTCCATTGGGATTCTGTACAGTGGGAGTAAATGGGAAAGGGTTTGGTCCATTTATATTCTCTACAATGGGAGTGAATGGGAAGGGGTTTGTGTCCATTGGGATTCGGTGCAATGGGAGTGAATGGGAAGGGGTTTGGTCCATTTGGATTGTGTACAATGGGAGTGAATGGGAAGGGGTTTGGTCCATTGTGATTCTGTACGATGGGAGTGAATCGGAAGTAGCTTGTGTCCATTGGGATTCCGTACAATTGGAGCGAATGGGAAGGGGTTTGGGTCCATTGGGATTCTGTACAATGGGAGTGAATGGGAAGTGGTTTGTGTCCATGGGATTGTGTACAATGCGTGTGAATGGGAAGGGGTTTGTGTCCATTGGGGTTCTGTACGATGGGAGTGACTGGGAAGGGGTTTGTGTCCATTGGTATTCTGTACAATGGGAGTGAATGGGAAGGGGTTTGGCTCCATTGGGATTCTGTACAATGGGAGTGAATGGGAAGGGGTTTGGCTCCATTGGGATTCTGTAGAATGGAAGTGAATGGGAAGAGGTTTGTGTCCATGGGTTTGTGAAAATTGGGAGTAAATGCGAAGGGGTTGTGACCATTGGGGTTCTGTACGATGGGAGTGAATGGGAAGGGGTTTGTGTCCATTGGGATTCTGTACAATGGGAGTGAATGGGAAGGGGTTTGTTTCCATTGGGATTCTGTACAATGGGAGTGAATGGGAAGGGGTTTGGATCCATTGGGATTCTGTACAATGGGAGTGAATGGGAAGGGATTTGTGTCCATGGGATTGAGTACAATGGGAGTGAATGGGAAGGGGTTTGTGTCCATTGGGGTTCTGTACGATGGGAGTGAATGGGAAGGGGTTTGTGTCCTTTGGGATTCTGTACAATGGGAGTGAATGGGAAGGGGTTTGTGTCCATTGGGATTCTGTACAATGGGAGTGAATGGGAAGGGGTTTGTGTCCATGGGGATTCTGTACAATGGGAGTGAATGGGAAGGGGTTTGTGTCCATGGGATTGTGTACAATGGGAGTGAATGGGAGGGGGTTGTTTCCATTGGGATTCCGTACGATGGGAGTGAATGGGAAGCGGTTTGGTCCATTGGGATTCTGTACAATGGGAGTGAATGGGAAGGGGTTTGGGTCCATTGGGATTCTGTACACTGGGAGTGAATGGGGAGGGGTTTGGGTCCATTGGGTTTCTGTATACTGGGAGTGAATGGGAAGGGGTTTGGGTCCATTGGGATTCTGTACAATGGGAATGAATGGGAAGGGGTTTGGGTCCATTGAGCTTCTGTACAATGGGAGTGAATGGGAAGGGGTTTGGTCCATTGGGATTCTGTAGAATGGGAAGGGGTTTGGGTCCATTGGGATTCTGTACAATGGGAGTGAATGGGAAGGGGTTTGTGTCCATGGGATTGTGCACAATGGGAGTGAAAGGGAAGGGGGTTGTTTCCTTTGGGATTCCGTACGATGGGAGTGAATGGGAAGGGGTTTGGTCCATTGGGATTCTGTACAATGGGAGTGAATGGGAAGGGGTTTGGGTCCATTGGGATTCTGTACACTGGGAGTGAATGGGGAGGGGTGTGGTCCATTGGGCTAGTGTACAATGGGAGTGAATGGGAAGGGGTTTGGTTCCATTGGGATTCTGTATAATGGGAATGAATGGGAAGGGGTTTGGGTCCATTGAGATTCTGTACAATGGGAGTGAATGGGAAGGGGTTTGGTCCATTGCGATTCTGTACAATGGGAATGAATGGGAAGGGGTTTGTGTCCATTGAGATTCTGTACAATGGGAGTGAATGGGAAGGGGTTGGTGTCCATTGGGATTCTGTACAATGGGAGTGAATGGGAAGGGGTTTGGTACCTTGGTATTCTGTATAATGGAGGTGAATGGGAAGGGATTTGTGTCCATGGGAATTCTGTACAATGGGAGTGAGTGGGATGGGGTTTGGTCCATTGGGATTCTGTACAATGGGAGTGAATGGGAAGGGGTTTGGTCCATTGGGATTCTGTACAATGGCAGTGAATGGGAATGTGTTTGCACCATTGGGAATCTGTGCAATGGGAGTGAATGGGAAGGGGTTTGGGTCCATTTGGATTCTGTGCAATGGGAGTGAATGGGAAGGGGTTTGGCTCCATTGGGATTCTGTGCAATGGGAGTGAATGGGAAGGGGTTTGTGTCTTTGGGTTTCTGTAAAATGGGAGTAAATGGGAAGGGGTTTGGTCCATTGGGAATCTGTACAATGTGAGTGAATGGGAAGGGGTTTGTGTCCATTGGGATTCTGTACAATGGGAGTGAATGGGAAGGGGTTTGGTCCATTAGGATTCTGTACAATGGGAGTGAATGGGAAGGGGTTTGTGTCCATTGGGATTCTGTACCATGGGAGTGAATGTGGAAGGGGTTTGTGTCCATTGGGATTCTGTACAATGGTAGTGAATGGGACGGGGTTTGGTCCATTGGGATTCTGTACCGTGGGAGTGAATGGGAAGTGGTTTGTGTCCATTGGGATTTTGTACAATTGGAATGAATGGGAAGGGGTTTGGTCCATTGGGACTCTGTACAATGGGCGTGAATCGGAAGGGGTTTGGGTCCATTGGGAATCTGTACAATGGGAGTGAATGGGAAGGGGTTTGGTCCATTGGGATTCTGTACAATGGGAGTGAATGGGAAGGGGTTTGTGTCCATTGGGATTCTGTACCATGGGAGTGAATGTGGAATGGGTTTGTGTCCATTGGGATTCTGTACAATGGGAGTGAATGGGAAGGGGTTTGGTCCATTGGGATTCTGTACCGTGGGAGTGAATGGGAAGGGGATTGTGTCCATTGGGATTTTGTACAATGGGAATGAATGGGAAGGGGTCTGGTCCATTGGGATTCTGTACAATGGGAGTGAATGGGAAGGGGTTTGGTCCATTGGGATTCTGTACAGTGGGAGTGAATGGGAAGGGGTTTGGTCCATTTGGATTGTGTACAATGGGAGTGAATGGGAAGGGGTTTGGTCCATTGGGATTCTGTACGATGGGAGTGAATCGGAAGGGATTTGTGTCCATTGGGATTCTGTACAATTGGAGTGAATGGGAGGGGGTTTGGGTCCATTGGGATTCTGTACAATGGGAGTGAATGGGAAGGGGTTTGTGTCCATGGGGTTGCGTACAATGGGAGTGAATGGGAAGTGGTTTGTGTCCATTTGGGTTCTGTACAATGGAAGTGAATGGGAAGGGTTTTGTGTCCATTGTGATTCTGTACAATGGGAGTGAATGGGAAGGGGTTTGGGTCCATTGGGATTCTGTACAATGGGAGTGAATGGGAAGGGGTTTGTGTCCATGGGATTGTGTACAATGGGAGTGAATGGGAAGGGGTTTGTGTCCATTGGGGTTCTGTACGTTGGGAGTGAATGGGAAGGGGTTTGTGTCCATTGGGATTCTGTACAATGGGAGTGATTGGGAAGGGGTTTGTGTCCATTGGAATTCTGTACAATGGGAGTGAATGGGAATGTGGTTGCACCATTGGGAATCTGTGCAATGGGAGTGAATGGGAAGGGGTTTGGGTCCATTCGGATTCTGTACAATGGGAGTGAATGGGAAGGGGTTTGGCTCCATTGGGATTCTGTGCAATGGGAGTGAATGGGAAGGGGTTTGGCTCCATTGGGATTCTGTGCAATGGGAGTGAATGGGAAGGGGTTTGGCTCCATTGGGATTCTGTGCAATGGGAGTGAATGGGAAGGGGTTTGGCTCCATTGGGATTCTGTGCAATGGGAGTGAATGGGAAGGGGTTTGTGTCCATGGGAATTCTGTACAATGGGAGTGAGTGGGATGGGGTTTGGTCCATTGGGATTCTGTACAACAGGAGTGAATGGGAAGGGGTTTGTGTCCAGGGGGATTCTGTACAATGGGAATGAATGGGAAGGGGTTTTGTCCATTGGGATTCTGTACAATGGCAGTGAATGGGAATGTGTTTGCACCATTGAGAATCTGTGCAATGGGAGTGAATGGGAAGGGGTTTGGGTCCATTGGGATTCTGTACAATGGGAGTGAATGGGAAGGGGTTTGGCTCCATTGGGATTCTGTGCAATGGGAGTGAATGGGAAGGGGTTTGGCTCCATTGGGATTCTGTGCAATGGGAGTGAATGGGAAGGGGTTTGTGTCCATGGGGATTCTGTAAAATGGGAATGAATGGGAAGGGGTTTGGTCCATTGGGATTCTATTCTATGGGAGTGAATGGGAAGGGGTTTGGTCCATTGGAAATCTGTACAATGGGAGTGAATGGGAAGGGGTTTGTTTCCATTGGGATTCTGTACAATGGGAGTGAATGGGAAGGGGTTTGGTCCATTGGGTTTCTGTACAATGGGAGTGAATGGGAAGGGGTTTGTGTCCATTCGGATTCTGTACCATGGGAGTGAATGTGGAAGGGGTTTGTGTCCATTGGGATTCTGTACAATGGGAGTGAATGGGAAGGGGTTTGGTCCATTGGGATTCTGTACCGTGGGAGTGAATGGGAAGGGTTTGTGTCCATTGGGATTTTGTACAATGGGAATGAATGGGAAGGGGTTTGGTGCATTGGGATTCTGTACAATGGGAGTGAATGGGAAGGGGTTTGGTTCCATTGGGAATCTGTATAATGGGAGTGAATGGGAAGGGGTTTGGTCCATTGGGATTCTGTACAGTGGGAGTGAATGAGAAGGGGTTTGATCCATTTGGATTGTGTACAATGGGAGTGAATGGGAAGGGGTTTGGTCGATTGGGATTCTATAAGATGGGAGTGAATCGGAAGGGGTTTGTGTCCATTGGGATTCTGTACAATTGGAGTGAATGGGAAGGGCTTTGGGTCCATTGGGATTCTGTACAATGGGAGTGAATTGGAAGGGGTTTGTGTCCATGGGGTTGTGTACAATGGGAGTGAATGGGAAGTGGCTTGTGTCCATTTGGGTTCTGTACAATGGAAGTGAATGGGAAGGGGTTTGTGTCCATTGGGATTCTGTGCAATGGGAGTGAATGGGAAGGGGTTTGCCTCCATTGGGATTCTGTACAATGGGAGTGAATGGGAAGTGGCTTGGCTCCATTGGGATTCTGTAGAATGGAAGTAAATGGGAAGGGGTTTGTATCCATGGGATTGTGTACAATGGGAGTAAATGGGAAGGGGTTTGTGTCCATTGGGGTTCTGTACGATGGGAGTGAATGGGAAGGGGTTTGTGTCCATTGGGATTCTGTACAATGGGAGTGAATGGGAAGGGGTTTTTGTCCATTGGGATTCTGTAGAATGGGAGTGAATGGGAAGGGGTTTGGGTCCATTGGGATTCTGTACAATGGGAGTGAATGGGAAGGGGTATTTGTCCATTGGGATTCTGTACAATGGGAGTGAATGGGAAGGGGTTTGGGTCCATTGGGATTCTGTACAATGGGAGTGAATGCGAAGGGGTTTGTGTCCATGGGATTGTGTACAATGGGAATGAATGGGAAGGGGTTTGTGTCCATTGGGATTCTGTACAATGGGAGTGAATGGGAAGGGGTTTGTGTCGATTGGGATTCTGTACAATGGGAGTGAATGGGAAGGGGTTTGGTCCATTGGGATTCTGTACCGTGGGAGTGAATGGGAAGGGGTTTGTGTCGATTGGGGTTCTGTACAATGGGAGTGAATGGGAAGGGGTTAGTGTCCATGGGGATTCTGTACAATGGGAGTGAATGGGAAGGGGTTTGTGTCGATTGGGATTCTGTACAATGGGATTGAATGGGAAAGGGTTAGTGTCCATGGGGATTCTGTACAATGGGAGTGAATGGGAAGTGGTAGCTGCATTGGGATTCTGTGCAATGGGAGTGAATGGGAAGGGGTTTGGCTCCATTGGGATTCTGTACAATGGGAGTGAATGGGAAGGGATGTGCCTCCATTGGGATTCTGTGCAATGGGAGTGAATGGGAAGGGGTTTGGCTCCATTGGGATTCCATGCAATGGGAGTGAATGGGAAGGGGTTTGGCTCCATTGGGATTCTGTACAATGGGAGTGAATGGGAAGGGGTTTGTGTCCATGGGATTGTGTACAATGGGAGTGAATGGGAAGGGGTTTGTGTCCATTGGGGTACTGTACGATGGGAGTGAATGGGAAGGGGTTTGTATCCATTGGGATTCTGTACAATGGGAGTGAATGGGAAGGGGATTGGGTCCATTGGGATTCGGTACAAAGGGAGTGAATGGGAACGGGTTTGTGTCCATGGGATTGTGTACAATGGGAGTGAATGGGAAGGGGTTTGTGTCCATTGGGGTTCTGTACGATGGGAGTGAAAGGGAAGGGGTTTCTGTCCATTGGGATTCTGTGCAATGGGAGTGAATGGGAAGGGGTTTGGCTCCATTGGGATTTTGTGCAATGGGAGTAAATGGGAAGGGGTTTATCTCCATGGGGATTCTGTACAATGGGAGTGAATGGGAAGGGGTTTGTGTCCATGGGATTGTGTACAATGGGAGTGAATGGGAAGGGGAGTGTGTGCATTGGGGTTCTGTACGATGGGAGTGAATGGGAAGGGGTTTGTGTCCATTGGGATTCTGTAGAATGGAAGTGAATGGGAAGGGGTTTGGGTCCATTGGGATTCTGTACAATGGGAGTGAATGGGAAGGGGTTTGTGTCCATGGGATTGTGTACAATGGAAGTGAATGGGAAGGGGTTTGTGTCCATTGGGGTTCTGTACGATGGGAGTGAATGGGAAGGGGTTTGTGTCCATTGGGATTTTGTACAATGGGAGTGAATGGGAAGGTTTTTGTGTCCATTGGGAATCTGTGCAATGGGAGTGAATGGGAAGTGGTTTGTGTCCATTGGGATTCTGTACAATGGGAGTGAATGGGAAGGGGTTTGGCTCCATTGGGATTCTGTGCAATGGGAGTGAATGGGAAGGGGATTGGCTCCATTTGTATTCTGTGCAATGGGAGTGAATGGGAAGGCGTTTGGCTCCATTGGGATTCTGTGCAATGGGAGTGAATGGGAAGGGGTTTGGCTCCATTGGGATTCTGTGCAATGGGAGTGAATGGGAAGGGGTTTTTGTCCATGGGAATTCTGTACAATGGGAGTGAGTGGAATGGGGTTTGGTCCATTGGGATTCTGTACAATGGGAGTGAATGGGAAGGGGTTTGTGTCCATGGGGGTTCTGTACAATGGGAGTGAATGGAAAGGGGTTTGGTCCATTCGGATTCTGCACAATGGCAGTGAATGGGAATGTGTTTGCACCATTGGGAATCTGTGCAATGGGAGTGAATGGGAAGGGGTTTGGGTCCATTGGGATTCTGTACAATGGGAGTGAATGGGAAGGGGTTTGGCTCCATTGGGATTCTGTGCAATGGGAGTGAATGGGAAGGGGTTTGGCTCCATTGGGATTCTGTGCAATGGGAGTGAATGGGAAGGGGTTTGTGTCCATGGGGATTCTGTAAAATTGGGAGTGAATGGGAAGGGATTTGGTCCATTGGGATTCTCTGCTATGGGAGTGAATGGGAAGGGGTTTGGTCCATTGGGAATCTGTACAATGGGAGTGAATGGGAAGGGGTTTGTGTCCATTGGGATTCTGTACAATGGGAGTGAATGGGAATGTGTTTGGTCCATTAGGATTCTGTACAATGGGAGTGAATGGGACGGGGTTTGTGTCCATTGGGATTCTGTACCATGGGAGTGAATGTGGAAGGGGTTTGTGTCCATTGGGATTCTGTACAATGGGAGTGAATGGGAAGGGGTTTGGTCCATTGGGATTCTGTACCGTGGGAGTGAATGGGAAGGGGTTTGTGTCCCTTGGGATTTTGAACAATGGGAGTGAATGGGAAGGGGTTTGGTACATTGGGATTCTGTACAGTGGGAGTGAATGGGAAGGGGATTGGTCCATTTGGATTGTGTACATTGGGAGTGAATGGGAAGGGGTTTGGTCCATTGGGATTCTGTATGATGGGAGTGAATCGGAAGGGATTTGTGTCCATTGGGATTCTGTACAATTGGAGTGAATGGGAAGGGGTTTGGGTCCATTGGGATTCTGTACAATGGGAGTGAATGGGAAGGGGTTTATGTCCATGGGGTTGTGTACAATGGGAGTGAATGGGAAGGGATGTGCCTCCATTGGGATTCTGTGCAATGGGAGTGAATGGGAAGGGGTTTGGCTCCATTGGGATTCCGTGCATTGCGAGTAAATGGGAAGGGGTTTATGTCCATGGGGATTCTGTACAATGGGAGTGAATGGGAAGGGGTTTGTGTCCATGGGATTGTGTACAATGGGAGTGAATGGGAAGGGGTTTGTGTTCATTGGGGTTCTGTACGATGGGAGTGAATGGGAAGGGGTTTGTATCAATTGGGATTCTGTACAATGGGAGTGAATGGGAAGGGGTTTGGGTCCATTGGGATTCGGTACAAAGGGAGTGAATGGGAACGGGTTTGTGTCCATGGGATTGTGTACAATGGGAGTGAATGGGAAGGGATTTGTGTCCATTGGGGTTCTGTACGATGGGAGTGAAAGGGAAGGAGTTTCTGTCCATTGGGATTCTGTGCAATGGGAGTGAATGGGAAGGGGTTTGGCTCCATTGGGATTTTGTGCAATGGGAGTAAATGGGAAGGGGTTTATCTCCATGGGGATTCTGTACAATGGGAGTGAATGGGAAGGGGTTTGTGTCCATGGGATTGTGTACAATGGGAGTGAATGGGAAGGGGTGTGTGTCCATTGGGGTTCTGTACGATGGGAGTGAATGGGAAGGGGTTTGTGTCCATTGGGATTCTGTACAATGGGAGTGAATGGGAAGGTGTTTGGGTCCATTGGGATTCTGTACAATGGGAGTGAATGGGAAGGGGTTTGTGTCCATGGGATTGTGTACAATGGAAGTGAATGGGAAGGGGTTTGTGTCCATTGGGGTTCTGTACGATGGGAGTGAATGGGAAGGGGTTTGTGTCCATTGGGATTCTGTACAATGGGAGTGAATGGGAAGGTGTTTGTTTCCATTGGAAATCTGTGCAATGGGAGTGAATGGGAAGGGGACTGGCTCCATTGGTATTCTGTGCAATGGGAGTGAATGGGAAGGGGTTTGGCACCATTGGGATTCTGTGCAATGGGAGTGAATGGGAAGGGGTTTGGCTCCATTGGGATTCTTTGCAATGGGAGTGAATGGGAAGGGGTTTGTGTCCATGGGAATTCTGTACAATGGGAGTGAGTGGAATGGGGTTTGGTCCATTGGGATTCTGTACAATGGGAGTGAATGGGAAGGGGTTTGTGTCCATGGGGGTTCTGTACAATGGGAGTGAATGGAAAGGGGTTTGGTCCATTGGGATTCTGCACAATGGCAGTGAATGGGAATGTGTTTGCACCATTGGGAATCTGTGCAATGGGAGTGAATGGGAAGGGGTTTGTATCAATTGGGATTCTGTACAATGGGAGTGAATGGGAAGGGGTTTGGGTCCATTGGGATTCGGTACAAAGGGAGTGAAGGGAACGGGTTTGTGTCCATGGGATTGTGTACAATGGGAGTGAATGGGAAGGGATTTGTGTCCATTGGGGTTCTGTACGATGGGAGTGAAAGGGAAGGGTTTTCTGTCCATTGGGATTCTGTGCAATGGGAGTGAATGGGAAGGGGTTTGGCTCCATTGGGATTTTGTGCAATGGGAGTAAATGGGAAGGGGTTTATCTCCATGGGGATTCTGTACAATGGGAGTGAATGGGAAGGGGTTTGTGTCCATGGGATTGTGTACAATGGGAGTGAATGGGAAGGGGTGTGTGTCCATTGGGGTTCTGTACGATGGGAGTGAATGGGAAGGGGTTTGTGTCCATTGGGATTCTGTACAATGGGAGTGAATGGGAAGGGGTTTGGGTCCATTGGGATTCTGTACAATGGGAGTGAATGGGAAGGGGTTTGTGTCCATGGGATTGTGTACAATGGAAGTGAATGGGAAGGGGTTTGTGTCCATTGGGGTTCTGTACGATGGGAGTGAATGGGAAGGGGTTTGTGTCCATTGGGATTCTGTACAATGGGAGTGAATGGGAAGGTGTTTGTGTCCATTGGGAATCTGTGCAATGGGAGTGAATGGGAAGTGGTTTGTGTCCATTGGGATTCTGTACAATGGGAGTGAATGGGAAGGGGTTTGGCTCCATTGGGATTCTGTGCAATGGTAGTGAATGGGAAGGGGATTGGCTCCATTGGTATTCTGTGCAATGGGAGTGAATGGGAAGGGGTTTGGCTCCATTGGGATTCTGTGCAATGGGAGTGAATGGGAAGGGGTTTGGCTCCATTGGGATTCTTTGCAATGGGAGTGAATGGGAAGGGGTTTGTGTCCATGGGAATTCTGTACAATGGGAGTGAGTGGAATGGGGTTTGGTCCATTGGGATTCTGTACAATGGGAGTGAATGGGAAGGGGTTTGTGTCCATGGGGGTTCTGTACAATGGGAGTGAATGGAAAGGGGTTTGGTCCATTGGGATTCTGCACAATGGCAGTGAATTGGAATGTGTTTGCACCATTGGGAATCTGTGCAATGGGAGTGAATGGGAAGGGGTTTGGGTCCATTGGGATTCTGTACAATGGGAGTGAATGGGAAGGGGTTTGGCTCCATTGGGATTCTGTGCAATGGGAGTGAATGGGAAGGGGTTTGGCTCCATTGGGATTCTGTGCAATGGGAGTGAATGGGAAGGGGTTTGTGTCCATGGGGATTCTTTAAAATTGGGAGTGAATGGGAAGGGATTTGGTCCATTGGGAATCTGTACAATGGGAGTGAATGGGAAGGGGTTTGTGTCCATTGGGATTCTGTACAATGGGAGTGAATGGGAATGTGTTTGGTCCATTAGGATTCTGTACAATGGGAGTGAATGGGACGGGGTTTGTGTCCATTGGGATTCTGTACCATGGGAGTGAATGTGGAAGGGGTTTGTGTCCATTGGGATTCTGTACAATGGGAGTGAATGGGAAGGGGTTTGGTCCATTGGGATTCTGTACCGTGGGTGTGAATGGGAAGGGGTTTGTGTCCCTTGGGATTTTGTACAATGGGAGTGAATGGGAAGGGGTTTGGTACATTGGGATTCTGTACAGTGGGAGTGAATGGGAAGGGGATTGGTCCATTTGGATTGTGTACATTGGGAGTATATGGGAAGGGGTTTGGTCCATTGGGATTCTGTTTGATGGGAGTGAATCGGAAGGGATTTGTGTCCATTGGGATTCTGTACAATTGGAGTGAATGGGAAGGGGTTTGGGTCCATTGGGATTCTGTACAATGGGAGTGAATGGGAAGGGGTTTATGTCCATGGGGTTGTGTACAATGGGAGTGAATGGGAAGTGGTTTGCTTCCATTTGGGTTCTGTACAATGGAAGTGAATGGGAAGGGGTTTGTGTCCATTGGGATTCTGTGCAATGGGAGTGAATGGGAAGGGGTTTGCCTCCATTGGGATTCTGTACAATGGGAGTGAATGGGAAGTGGCTTGGCTCCATTGAGATTCTGTAGAATGGAAGTGAATGGGAAGTGGTTTGTGTCCATGGGATTGTGTACAATGGGAGTAAATGGGACCGGTTTGTGTCAATTGGGGTTCTGTACGATGGGAGTGAATGGGAAGGGGTTTGTGCCCATTGGGATTCTGTACAATGGGAGTGAATGGGAAGGGGTTTGTGTCCATTGTGATTCTTTACAATGGGAGTGAATGGGAAGGGGTTTGGCTCCATTGGGATTCTGTAGAATGGGAGTGAATGGGAAGGGGTTTTTGTCCATGGGATTGTGCAATGGGAGTGAATGGGAAGGGGTTTGTTTCCATTGGAGTTCTGTACGATGGGAGTGAATGGGAAGGGGTTTGTGTCATTGGGATTCTTTACAATGTGAGTGAATGGGAAGGGGTTTGTGTCCATTGGGATTCTGTACAATGGGAGTGAATGGGAAGTGGTTAGTGTCCATGGGGATTCTGTACAATGGGAGTGAATGGGAAGTGGTTTGCTCCATTGGGATTCTGTGCAATGGCAGTGAATGGGAATGTGTTTGCACCATTGGGAATCTGTGCAATGGGAGTGAATGGGAAGGGGTTTGGGTCCATTGGGATTCTGTACAATGGGAGTGAATGGGAAGGGGATTGGCTCCATTGGGATTCTGTGCAATGGGAGTGAATGGGAAGGGGTTTGTTTCCATTGTGATTCTTTACAATGGGAGTGAATGGGAAGGGGTTTGGCTCCATTGGGATTCTGTGCAATGGGAGTGAATGGGAAGGGTTTGGCTCCATTGGGATTCTGTGCAATGGGAGTGAATGGGAAGGGGTTTGTGTCCATGGGAATTCTGTACAATGGGAGTGAGTGGGATGGGGTTTGGTCCATTGGGATTCTGTACAATGCGAGTGAATGGGAAGGGGTTTGTGTCCATGGGGATTCTGTACAATGGGAGTGAATGGGAAGGGGTTTAGTCCATTGGGATTCCGTACAATTGCAGTGAATGGGAATGTGTTTGCACCATTGGGAATCTGTGCAATGGGAGTGAATGGGAAGGGGTTTGGTCCATTGGGATTCTGTACCGTGGGAGCGAATGCGAAGGGGTTTGTGTCCATTGGGATTTTGTACAATGGGAATGAATGGGAAGGGGTTTGGTCCATTGGGATTCTGTACAATGGGAGTGAATGGGAAGGGGTTTGGGTCCATTGGGAATCTGTACAATGGGAGTGAATGGGAAGGGGTTTGGTCCATTCGGATTCTGTACAGTGGGAGTGAATGGGAAGGGGTTTGGTGCATTTGGATTGTATACAATGGGAGTGAATGGGAAGGGGTTTGTTCCATTGGGATTCTGTACGATGGAAGTGAGTCAGAAGGGGTTTGTGTCCATTGGGATTCTGTACAATTGGAGTGAATGGGACGGGGTTTGTGTCCATGGGGTTGTGTACAATGGGAGTGAATGGGAAGGGGTTTGTCTCCATTTGGGTTCTGTACAATGGAAGTGAATGGGAAGGGGTTTGTGTCCATTGGGATTCTGTGCAATGGGAGTGAATGGGAAGGGGCTTGCCTCCATTGGGATTCTGTACAATGGGAATGAATGGGAAGTGGCTTGGCTCCATTGGGATTCTGTAGAATGGAAGTGAATGGGAAGGGGTTTGTGTCCATGGGATTGTGTACATAGGGAGTAAATGGGAAGGGGTTTGTGTCCATTGGGGTTCTGTACGATGGGAGTGAATGGGAAGGGGTTTGTGTCCATTGGGATTCTGTACAATGGGAGTGAATGGGAAGGGGTTTGTGTCCATTCGGATTCTGTACAATGGGAGTGAATGGGAAGGGGTTTGTGTCCATTGGGATTCTGTACAATGGGAGTGAATGGGAAGGGGATTGTGTCCATTGGGGTTCTGTACGATGCGAGTGAATGGGAAGGGGTTTGTGTCCATTGGGATTCTGTACAATGGGAGTGAATGGGAAGGGGTTTGTGTCCATTGGGATTCTGTACAATGGGAGTGAATGGGAAAGGGTTAGTGTCCATGGGGATTCTGTACAATGGGAGTGAATGGGAAGTGGTTTGCTCCATTGGGATTCTGTACAATGGGAGTGAATGGGAAGGGATTTGGCTCCATTGGGATTCTGTGCAATGGGAGTGAATGGGAAGGGGTTTGGCTCCATTTGGATTCTGTGCAATGGGAGTAAATGGGAAGGGGTTTATGTCCATTAGGATTCTGTACAATGGGAGTGAATGGGAAGGGGTTTGTGTCCATGGGATTGTGTAGAATGGGAGTGAATGGGAAGGGGTTTGTGTCCATTAGGGTTCTGTACGATGAGAGTGAATGGGAAGGGGATTGTGTCCATTGGGATTCTGTACAATGGGAGTGAATGGGAAGGGGTTTGTGTCCATTGGGATTCTGTACAATGGGAGTGAATGGGAAGGGGTTAGTGTCCATGGGGATTCTGTACAATGGGAGTGAATGGGAAGTGGTTTGCTCCATTGGGATTCTGTGCAATGGCAGTGAACGGGAATGTGTTTGCACCATTGGGAATATGTGCAATGGGAGTGAATGGGAAGGGTTTGGGTCCATTGGGATTCTGTAGAATGGGAGTGAATGGGAAGGGGTTTGGCTCCATTGGAATTCTGTGCAATGGGAGTGAATGGGATGGGGTTTGGCTCCATTGGGATTCTGTGCAATGGGAGTGACTGGGAAGGGGTTTGGCTCCATTGGGATTCTGTGCAATGGGAGTGAATGGGAAGGGGTTTGTGCCCATGGGAATTCGGTACAATGGGAGTGATTGGGATGGGGTTTGGTCCATTGGGATTCTGTACAATGGGAGTGAAAGGGAAGGGGTTTGTGTCCATGGGGATTCTGTACAATGGGAGTGAATGGGAAGGGGTTTGGTCCATTGGGATTCTGTACAATGGGAGTGATTGGGAAGGGGTTTGTGTCCATTGGGAATCTGTACAATGGGAGTGAATGGGAAAGGGTTTGGTCCATTGGGATTCTGTACAGTGGGAGTGAATGGGAAGGGGTTTGGTCCATTTGGATTGTGTACATTGGGAGTGAATGGGAAGGGGTTTGGTCCATTGGGATTCTGTACGATGGGAGTGAATCAGAAGGGGTTTGTGTCCATTGGGATTCTGTACAATTGGAGTGAATGGGAAGGGGTTTGGGCCCATTGGGATTCTGTACAATGGGAGTGAATGGGAAGGAGTTTGTGTCCATGGGGTTGTGTAGAATGGGAGTGAATGGAAAGTGGTTTGTGTCCATTTGGGATCTGTACAATGGGAGTGAATGGGAAGGGGTTTGTGTCCATGGTGATTCTGTACAATGGGAGTGAATGGGAAGGGGTTTGTGTCCATTGGGGTTCTGTACAATGGGAGTGAATGGGAAGGGGTTTGTGTCCATTGGGATTTTGTACAATGGGAGTGAATGGGAAGGGGTTTGTGTCCATTGGGATTCTGTACAATGGGAGTGAATGGGAAGGGGTTTGTGTCCATGGTGATTCTGTACAATGGGAGTGAATGGGAAGTGGTTAGCTCCATTGGGATTCTGTGCAATGGGAGTGAATGGGAAGGGTTTGGCTCCATTGGGATTCTGTGCAATGGGAGTGAGTGGGAAGGGGTTTGTGTCCATGGGAATTCTGTACAATGGGAGTGAGTGGGATGGGGTTTGGTCCATTGGGATTCTGTACAATGGGAATGTATGTGAAGGGGTTTGTGTCCATGGGGATTCTGTACAATGGGAGTGAATGGGAAGGGGTTTAGTCCATTGGGATTCTGTACAATGGCAGTGAATGGGAATGTGTTTGCACCATTGGGAATCTGTGCAATGGGAGTGAATGGGAAGGGGTTTGGTCCATTGGGATTCTGTACAATGGGAGTGAATGGGAAGTGGCTTGGCTCCATTGCGATTCGTAGAATGGAAGTGAATGGGAAAGGGATTGTGTACAATGGGAGTAAATGGGAAGGGGTTTGTATCCATTGGGGTTCTGTACGATGGGAGTGAATGGGAAGGGGTTTGTGTCCATTGGGATTCTGTACAATGGGAGTGAATGGGAAGGGGTTGTGTCCATTCGGATTCTGTACAATGGGAGTGAATGGGAAGGGGTTCGGGTCCATTGGGATTCTGTACAATGGGAGTGAATGGGAAGGGGTTTGTGTCCATGGGATTGTGTACAATGGGAGTGAATGGGAAGGGGTTTGTGTCCATTGGAGTTCTGTGCAATGGGAGTGAATGGGAAGGGGTTTGTGTCCATTGGGATTTTGTACAATGGGAGTGAATGGGAAGGGGTTTATGTCCATTGGGATTCTGTACAATGGGAGTGAATGGGAAGGGGTTTGTGTCCATGGTGATTCTGTACAATGGGAGTGAATGGGAAGTGGTTTGTGTCCTTGGGAATTCTGTACAATGGGAGTGAGTGGGATGGGGTTTGGTCCATTGGGATTCTGTACAATGGGAATGTATGGGAAGGGGTTTGTGTCCATGGGGATTCTGTATAATGGGAGTGAATGGGAAGGGGTTTAGTCCATTGGGATTCTGTACAATGGCAGTGAATGGGAAGGGGTTTGCTCCATTGGGATTCTGTACAATGGGAGTGAATGGGAAGGGATTTGGCTCCATTGGGATTCTGTGCAATGGGAGTGAATGGGAAGGGGTTTGGCTCCATTTGGATTCTGTGCAATGGGAGTAAATGGGAAGGGGTTTATGTCCATTAGGATTCTGTACAATGGGAGTGAATGGGAAGGGGTTTGTGTCCATGGGATTGTGTAGAATGGGAGTGAATGGGAAGGGGTTTGTGTCCATTAGGGTTCTGTACGATGAGAGTGAATGGGAAGGGGATTGTGTCCATTGGGATTCTGTACAATGGGAGTGAATGGGAAGGGGTTTGTGTCCATTGGGATTCTGTACAATGGGAGTGAATGGGAAGGGGTTAGTGTCCATGGGGATTCTGTACAATGGGAGTGAATAGGAAGTGGTTTGCTCCATTGGGATTCTGTGCAATGGCAGTGAACGGGAATGTGTTTGCACCATTGGGAATATGTGCAATGGGAGTGAATGGGAAGGGTTTGGGTCCATTGGGATTCTGTAGAATGGGAGTGAATGGGAAGGGGTTTGGCTCCATTGGAATTCTGTGCAATGGGAGTGAATGGGATGGGGTTTGGCTCCATTGGGATTCTGTGCAATGGGAGTGACTGGGAAGGGGTTTGGCTCCATTGGGATTCTGTGCAATGGGAGTGAATGGGAAGGGGTTTGTGCCCATGGGAATTCGGTACAATGGGAGTGATTGGGATGGGGTTTGGTCCATTGGGATTCTGTACAATGGGAGTGAAAGGGAAGGGGTTTGTGTCCATGGGGATTCTGTACAATGGGAGTGAATGGGAAGGGGTTTGGTCCATTGGGATTCTGTACAATGGGAGTGATTGGGAAGGGGTTTGTGTCCATTGGGAATCTGTACAATGGGAGTGAATGGGAAAGGGTTTGGTCCATTGGGATTCTGTACAGTGGGAGTGAATGGGAAGGGGTTTGGTCCATTTGGATTGTGTACATTGGGAGTGAATGGGAAGGGGTTTGGTCCATTGGGATTCTGTACGATGGGAGTGAATCAGAAGGGGTTTGTGTCCATTGGGATTCTGTACAATTGGAGTGAATGGGAAGGGGTTTGGGCCCATTGGGATTCTGTACAATGGGAGTGAATGGGAAGGAGTTTGTGTCCATGGGGTTGTGTAGAATGGGAGTGAATGGAAAGTGGTTTGTGTCCATTTGGGATCTGTACAATGGGAGTGAATGGGAAGGGGTTTGTGTCCATGGTGATTCTGTACAATGGGAGTGAATGGGAAGGGGTTTGTGTCCATTGGGGTTCTGTACAATGGGAGTGAATGGGAAGGGGTTTGTGTCCATTGGGATTTTGTACAATGGGAGTGAATGGGAAGGGGTTTGTGTCCATTGGGATTCTGTACAATGGGAGTGAATGGGAAGGGGTTTGTGTCCATGGTGATTCTGTACAATGGGAGTGAATGGGAAGTGGTTAGCTCCATTGGGATTCTGTGCAATGGGAGTGAATGGGAAGGGTTTGGCTCCATTGGGATTCTGTGCAATGGGAGTGAGTGGGAAGGGGTTTGTGTCCATGGGAATTCTGTACAATGGGAGTGAGTGGGATGGGGTTTGGTCCATTGGGATTCTGTACAATGGGAATGTATGTGAAGGGGTTTGTGTCCATGGGGATTCTGTACAATGGGAGTGAATGGGAAGGGGTTTAGTCCATTGGGATTCTGTACAATGGCAGTGAATGGGAATGTGTTTGCACCATTGGGAATCTGTGCAATGGGAGTGAATGGGAAGGGGTTTGGTCCATTGGGATTCTGTACAATGGGAGTGAATGGGAAGTGGCTTGGCTCCATTGCGATTCGTAGAATGGAAGTGAATGGGAAAGGGTTTGTGTCCATGGGATTGTGTACAATGGGAGTAAATGGGAAGGGGTTTGTATCCATTGGGGTTCTGTACGATGGGAGTGAATGGGAAGGGGTTTGTGTCCATTGGGATTCTGTACAATGGGAGTGAATGGGAAGGGGTTGTGTCCATTCGGATTCTGTACAATGGGAGTGAATGGGAAGGGGTTCGGGTCCATTGGGATTCTGTACAATGGGAGTGAATGGGAAGGGGTTTGTGTCCATGGGATTGTGTACAATGGGAGTGAATGGGAAGGGGTTTGTGTCCATTGGAGTTCTGTGCAATGGGAGTGAATGGGAAGGGGTTTGTGTCCATTGGGATTTTGTACAATGGGAGTGAATGGGAAGGGGTTTATGTCCATTGGGATTCTGTACAATGGGAGTGAATGGGAAGGGGTTTGTGTCCATGGTGATTCTGTACAATGGGAGTGAATGGGAAGTGGTTTGTGTCCTTGGGAATTCTGTACAATGGGAGTGAGTGGGATGGGGTTTGGTCCATTGGGATTCTGTACAATGGGAATGTATGGGAAGGGGTTTGTGTCCATGGGGATTCTGTATAATGGGAGTGAATGGGAAGGGGTTTAGTCCATTGGGATTCTGTACAATGGCAGTGAATGGGAAGGGGTTTGGTCCATTGGGATTCTGTACCGTGGGAGTGAATGCGAAGAGGTTTGTGTCCATTGGGATGTTGTACAATGGGAATGGGTTTGGGTCCATTGGGATTCTGTGCAATGGGAGTGAATGGGAAGGGTTTGGCTCCATTGGGATTCTGTGCAATGGGAGTGAATGGGAAGGGGTTTGTGTCCATGGGAATTCTGTACAATGGGAGTGAGTGGGATGGTGTTTGGTCCATTGGGATTCTGTACAATGGGAATGTATGGGAAGGGGTTTGTGTCCATGGGGATTCTGTACAATGGGAGTGAATGGGAAGGGGTTTAGTCCATTGGGATTCTGTACAATGGCAGTGAATGGGAATGCGTTTGCACCATTGGGAATCTGTGCAATGGGAGTGAATGCGAAGGGGTTTGTGTCCATTGGGATTTTGTACAATGGGAATGAATGGGAAGGGGTTTGGTCCATTGGGATTCTGTACAATGGGAGTGAATGGGAAGTGGTTTGGGTCCATTGGGAATCTGTACAATGGGAGTGAATGGGAATGGGTTTGGTCCATTCGGATTCTGTACAGTGGGAGTGAATGGGAAGGGGTTTGGTGCATTTGGATTGTACTCAATGGGAGTGAATGGGAAGGGGTTTGTTCCATTGGGATTCTGTACGATGGAAGTGAGTCAGAAGGGGTTTGTGTCCATTGGGATTCTGTACAATTGGAATGAATGGGAAGGGGTTTGTGTCCATGGGGTTGTGTACAATGGGAGTGAATGGGAAGGGGTTTGTCTCCATTTGGGTTCTGTACAATGGAAGTGAATGGGAAGGGGTTTGTGTCCATTGGGATTCTGTGCAATGGGAGTGAATGGGAAGGGGTTTGCCTCCATTGGGATTCTGTACAATGGGAATGAATGGGAAGTGGCTTGGCTCCATTGGGATTCTGTAGAATGGCAGTGAATGGGAAGGGGTTTGTGTCCATGGGATTGTGTACATAGGGAGTAAATGGGAAGGCGTTTGTGTCCATTGGGGTTCTGTACGATGGGAGTGAATGGGAAGGGGTTTGTGTCCATTGGGATTCTGTACAATGGGAGTGAATGGGAAGGGGTTTGTGTCCATTCGGATTCTGTACAATGGGAGTGAATGGGAAGGGGTTTGGGTCCATTGGGATTCTGTACAATGGGAGTGAATGGGAAGGGGTTTGTGTCCATGGGATTGTGTACAATGGGAGTGAATGGGAAGGGGTTTGTGTCCATTGGGGTTCTGTACGATGCGAGTGAATGGGAAGGGGTTTCTGTCCATTGGGATTCTGTACAATGGGAGTGAATGGGAAGGGGTTTGTGTCCATTGGGATTCTGTACAATGGGAGTGAATGGGAAAGGGTTAGTGTCCATGGGGATTCTGTACAATGGGAGTGAATGGGAAGTGGTTTGCTCCATTGGGATTCTGTACAATGGGAGTGAATGGGAAGGGATTTGGCTCCATTGGGATTCTGTGCAATGGGAGTGAATGGGAAGGGGTTTGGCTCCATTTGGATTCTGTGCAATGGGAGTAAATGGGAAGGGGTTTATGTCCATTAGGATTCTGTACAATGGGAGTGAATGGGAAGGGGTTTGTGTCCATGGGATTGTGTAGAATGGGAGTGAATGGGAAGGGGTTTGTGTCCATTAGGGTTCTGTACGATGGGAGTGAATGGGAAGGGGATTGTGTCCATTGGGATTCTGTACAATGGAAGTGAATGGGAAGGGGTTTGTGTCCATTGGGATTCTGTACAATGGGAGTGAATGGGAAGGGGTTAGTGTCCATGGGGATTCTGTACAATGGGAGTGAATGGGAAGTGGCTTGCTCCATTGGGATTCTGTGCAATGGCAGTGAACGGGAATGTGTTTGCACCATTGGGAATCTGTGCAATGGGAGTGAATGCGAAGGGTTTGGGTCCATTGGGATTCTGTACAATGGGAGTGAATGGGAAGGGGTTTGGCTCCATTGGGATTCTGTGCAATGGGAGTGAATGGGAAGGGGTTTGGCTCCATTGGGATTCTGTGCAATGGGAGTGAATGGGAAGGGGTTTGGCTCCATTGGGATTCTGTGCAATGGGAGTGACTGGGAAGGGGTTTGGCTCCATTGGGATTCTGTGCAATGGGAGTGAATGGGAAGGGGTTTGTGTCCATGGGAATTCTGTACAATGGGAGTGATTGGGATGGGGTTTGGTCCATTGGGATTCTGTACAATGGGAGTGAAAGGGAAGGGGTTTGTGTCCATGGGGATTCTGTACAATGGGAGTGAATGGGAAGGGGTTTGGTCCATTGGGATTCTGTACAACGGGAGTGAATGGGAAGGGGTTTGTGTCCATTGGGAATCTGTACAATGGGAGTGAATGGGAAGGGGTTTGGTCCATTGGGATTCTGTACAGTGGGAGTGAGTGGGAAGGGGTTTGGTCCATTTGGATTGTGTACAATGGGAGTGAATGGGAAGGGGTTTGGTCCATTGGGATTCTGTACGATGGGAGTGAATCAGAAGGGGTTTGTGTCCATTGGGATTCTGTACAATTGGAGTGAATGGGAAGGGGTTTGGGCCCATTGGGATTCTGTACAATGGGAGTGAATGGGAAGTGGTTTGTGTCCATTTGGCATCTGTACAATGGAAGTTAATGGGAAGGGGTTTGTGTCCATTGGGATTCTGTGCAATATGAGTGAATGGGAAGGAGTTTGCCTCCATTGGGATTCTGTACAATGGGAGTGAATGGGAAGTGGCTTGGCTCCATTGCGATTCGTAGAATGGAAGTAAATGGGAAGGGGTTTGTGTCAATTGGGGTTCTGTACGATGGGAGTGAATGGGAAGGGGTTTGTGTCCATTGGGATTCTGTACAATGGGAGTGAATGGGAAGGGGTTGTGTCCATTCGGATTCTGTACAATGGGAGTGAATGGGAAGGGGTTCGGGTCCATTGGGATTCTGTACAATGGGAGTGAATGGGAAGGGGTTTGTGTCGATGGGATTGTGTACAATGGGAGTGAATGGGAAGGGGTTTGTGTCCATTGGGGTTCTGTGCAATGGGAGTGAATGGGAAGGGGTTTGTGTCCATGGTGATTCTGTACAATGGGAGTGAATGGGAAGTGGTTTGGCTCCATTGGGATTCTGTGCAATGGGAGTGAATGTGAAGGGGTTTGGCTCCATTGGGATTCTGTACAATGGGAGTGAATGGGAAGGGATTTGGCTCCATTGGGATTCTGTTCAATGGGAGTGAATGGGAAGGGGTTTGGCTCCATTGGGATTCTGTGCAATGGGAGTAAATGGGAAGGGGTTTATGTCCATGGGGATTCTGTACAATGGGAGTGAATGGGAAGGGTTTTGTGTCCATGGGGATTCTGTACAATGGGAGTGAATGGGAAGGTGTTTGCTCCATTGGGAATCTGTGCAATGGGAGTAAAATTGAAGGGGTTTGGCTCCATTGGGATTCCGTGCATTGGGAGTGAATGGGAAGGGGTTTTTGTCCATGGGGATTCTGTACAATGGGAGTGAATGGGAAGGGGTTTGGTCCATTGGGATTCTGTACAATGGGAGTGAATTGGAAGGGGTTTGTGTCCATTGGGATTCTGTACCATGGGAGTGAATGGGAAGGGTTTTGGGCCCATTGGGATTCTGTAGAATGGGAGTGAATGTGAAGTGTTTTGGTCCATTGGGATTCTGTACCGTGGGAGTGAATGGGAAGGGGTTTGTGTACATTGGGATTTGTACAATGGGAATGAATGGGATGGGGTTTGTGTCCATTGGGATTATGCATCATGGGAGTGAATGGGAAGAGATTTGGGTCCATTGGGAATCTGTACAAAGGGATTGAATGAGAAGGGGTTTGGATCCATTGGGATTCTGTACGATGGGAGTGAATGGGAAGGCGTTTGTGTCCATTGGGATTCTATGGAATGGGAGTGAATGGGAAGGGGTTTGTGTCCATTGGGATTCTGTATAGTGCGAGTAAATGGGAAGGGGTTTGGTCCCTTGCGATTCTCTACAATGGGAGTGAATGGGAAGGGGTTTGTATCCATTGGGATTCTGTATAGTGCGAGTAAATGGGAAGGGGTTTGGTCCATTGCGATTCTCTACAATGGGAGTGAATGGGAAGGGGTTTGGATCCATTGGGATTCCGTGCAATGGGAGTGAATGGGAAGGGGTTTGTGTCCATGGGGATTCTGTACAATGGGAGTGAATGGGATCGGGTTTGTGTCCATGGGGTTTCTGTACAATGGGAGTGAATGGGAAGGGGTTTGGTCCATTGGGATTTTGTACAATGGGAGTGAATGGGAAGGGGTTTGGTCCATTGGGATTCTCTACAATGGGAGTGAATGGGAAGGGGTTTGGTCCATTGGGAATCTGTAGAATGGGACTGAATGGGAAGGGGTTTGGTCCATTGGGATTTTGTACAATGGGAGTGAATGGGAAGGAGTTTGTGTCAATGGGGATTGTGTACAATGGGAGTGAATGGGAAGGGGTTTGGTCCATTGGGATTCCCTACAATGGGAGTGAATGGGAAGGGGTTTGGTCCATTGGGATTCTCTACTATGGGAGTGAATGGGAAGGGGTTTGTCTCCATTGGAATCCTGTGCAATGGGAGTGAATGGGAAGGGGTTTGTGTCCCTTGGGATTCTGTACAATGGGAGTGAATGGGAAGGGGTTTGATCCATTGGGATTCTGTACAATGGGAGTGAATGGGAAGGGGTTTGGTCCATTGGGATTCTGTGCAATGGGAGTGAATGGGAAGGTGTTTGGCTCCATTGGGATTCTGTACAATGGGAGTGAATGGGAAGGGGTTTGATCCATTGGGATTCTGTACAATGGGAGTGAATGGGAAGGGGTTTGGTCCATTGGGATTCTGTGCAATGGGAGTGAATGGGAAGGGGTTTGGCTCCATTCGGATTCCGTGCAATGGGAGTGAATTGGAAGGGGTTTGGCTCCATTGGGATTCTGTGCAATGGGAGTGAATGGGAAGGGGTTTGTGTCCATGGGGATTCTGTACAATGGGAGTGAATGGGAAGTGGTTTGGTCCATTGGGATTCTATACAATGGGAGTGAATGGGAAGGGGTTTGGCTCCATTGGGATTCTGTGCAATGGGAGTGAATGGGAAGGGGTTTGTATCCCTGGGGATTCCGGACAATGGGAGTGAATGGGAAGGGGTTTGTGTGCATGGGGATTCTGTACCATGGGAGTGAATGGGAAGGGGTTTGTGTCCATTGGCATTGTGTACAATGGGAGTGAATGGGAAGGGGTTTGTGTCCATTGGGATTGTGTACAATGGGAGTGAATGGGAAGGGGTTGGGTCCATTGGTATTCTGTGCAATGGGAGTGAATGGGAAGGGGTTTGGCTCCATTGGGATTCTATACAATGGGAGTGAATGGGAAGTGGTTTGGCTCCATTGGGATTCTGTACAATGGGAGTGAATGGGAACGGGTTTGGCTCCATTGGGATTCTGTGCAATGGGAGTGAATGGGAAGGGGTTTGGCTCCATTGGGATTCTGTGCAATGGGAGTGAATGGGAAGGGGTTTGGTCCATTGGGATTCTGTGCAATGGGAGTGAATGGGAAGGTGTTTGGCTCCATTGGGATTCTGTACAATGGGAGTGAATGGGAAGGGGTTTGGTCCATTGGGATTCTGTACGATGGGAGTGAATGGGAAGGGGATTGTGTCCATTGGGATTCTGTACAATGGAAGTGAATGGGAAGGGGTTTGTGTCCATTGGGATTCTGTACAATGGGAGTGAATGGGAAGGGGTTAGTGTCCATGGGGATTCTGTACAATGGGAGTGAATGGGAAGTGGCTTGCTCCATTGGGATTCTGTGCAATGGCAGTGAACGGGAATGTGTTTGCACCATTGGGAATCTGTGCAATGGGAGTGAATGGGAAGGGTTTGGGTCCATTGGGATTCTGTACAATGGGAGTGAATGGGAAGGGGTTTGGCTCCATTGGGATTCTGTGCAATGGGAGTGAATGGGAAGGTGTTTGGCTCCATTGGGATTCTGTGCAATGGGAGTGAATGGGAAGGGGTTTGGCTCCATTGGGATTCTATACAATGGGAGTGAATGGGAAGTGGTTTGGCTCCATTGGGATTCTGTACAATGGGAGTGAATGGGAACGGGTTTGGCTCCATTGGGATTCTGTGCAATGGGAGTGAATGGGAAGGGGTTTGGCTCCATTGGGATTCTGTGCAATGGGAGTGAATGGGAAGGGGTTTGGTCCATTGGGATTCTGTGCAATGGGAGTGAATGGGAAGGTGTTTGGCTCCATTGGGATTCTGTACAATGGGAGTGAATGGGAAGGGGTTTGGTCCATTGGGATTCTGTACAATGGAAGTGAATGGGAAGGGGTTTGGTCCATTGGGATTCTGTGCAATGGGAGTAAATGGGAAGGGGTTTATGTCCATTAGGATTCTGTACAATGGGAGTGAATGGGAAGGGGTTTGTGTCCATGGGATTGTGTAGAATGGGAGTGAATGGGAAGGGGTTTGTGTCCATTAGGGTTCTGTACGATGGGAGTGAATGGGAAGGGGATTGTGTCCATTGGGATTCTGTACAATGGAAGTGAATGGGAAGGGGTTTGTGTCCATTGGGATTCTGTACAATGGGAGTGAATGGGAAGGGGTTAGTGTCCATGGGGATTCTGTACAATGGGAGTGAATGGGAAGTGGCTTGCTCCATTGGGATTCTGTGCAATGGCAGTGAACGGGAATGTGTTTGCACCATTGGGAATCTGTGCAATGGGAGTGAATGGGAAGGGTTTGGGTCCATTGGGATTCTGTACAATGGGAGTGAATGGGAAGGGGTTTGGCTCCATTGGGATTCTGTGCAATGGGAGTGAATGGGAAGGGGTTTGGCTCCATTGGGATTCTGTGCAATGGGAGTGAATGGGAAGGGGTTTGGCTCCATTGGGATTCTGTGCAATGGGAGTGACTGGGAAGGGGTTTGGCTCCATTGGGATTCTGTGCAATGGGAGTGAATGGGAAGGGGTTTGTGTCCATGGGAATACTGTACAATGGGAGTGATTGGGATGGGGTTTGGTCCATTGGGATTCTGTACAATGGGAGTGAAAGGGAAGGGGTTTGTGTCCATGGGGATTCTGTACAATGGGAGTGAATGGGAAGGGGTTTGGTCCATTGGGATTCTGTACAACGGGAGTGAATGGGAAGGGGTTTGTGTCCATTGGGAATCTGTACAATGGGAGTGAATGGGAAGGGGTTAGTGTCCATGGGGATTCTGTACAATGGGAGTGAATGGGAAGTGGCTTGCTCCATTGGGATTCTGTGCAATGGCAGTGAACGGGAATGTGTTTGCACCATTGGGAATCTGTGCAATGGGAGTGAATGGGAAGGGTTTGGGTCCATTGGGATTCTGTACAATGGGAGTGAATGGGAAGGGGTTTGGCTCCATTGGGATTCTGTGCAATGGGAGTGAATGGGAAGGGGTTTGGCTCCATTGGGATTCTGTGCAATGGGAGTGAATGGGAAGGGGTTTGGCTCCATTGGGATTCTGTGCAATGGGAGTGACTGGGAAGGGGTTTGGCTCCATTGGGATTCTGTGCAATGGGAGTGAATGGGAAGGGGTTTGTGTCCATGGGAATTCTGTACAATGGGAGTGATTGGGATGGGGTTTGGTCCATTGGGATTCTGTACAATGGGAGTGAAAGGGAAGGGGTTTGTGTCCATGGGGATTCTGTACAATGGGAGTGAATGGGAAGGGGTTTGGTCCATTGGGATTCTGTACAACGGGAGTGAATGGGAAGGGGTTTGTGTCCATTGGGAATCTGTACAATGGGAGTGAATGGGAAGGGGTTTGGTCCATTGGGATTCTGTACAGTGGGAGTGAATGGGAAGGGGTTTGGTCCATTTGGATTGTGTACAATGGGAGTGAATGGGAAGGGGTTTGGTCCATTGGGATTCTGTACGATGGGAGTGAATCAGAAGGGGTTTGTGTCCATTGGGATTCTGTACAATTGGAGTGAATGGGAAGGGGTTTGGGCCCATTGGGATTCTGTACAATGGGAGTGAATGGGAAGTGGTTTGTATCCATTTGGCATCTGTACAATGGAAGTTAATGGGAAGGGGTTTGTGTCCATTGGGATTCTGTGCAATATGAGTGAATGGGAAGGAGTTTGCCTCCATTGGGATTCTGTACAATGGGAGTGAATGGGAAGTGGCTTGGCTCCATTGCGATTCGTAGAATGGAAGTAAATGGGAAGGGGTTTGTGTCAATTGGGGTTCTGTACGATGGGAGTGAATGGGAAGGGGTTTGTGTCCATTGGGATTCTGTACAATGGGAGTGAATGGGAAGGGGTTGTGTCCATTGGGATTCTGTACAATGGGAGTGAATGGGAAGGGGTTCGGGTCCATTGGGATTCTGTACAATGGGAGTGAATGGGAAGGGGTTTGTGTCGATGGGATTGTGTACAATAGGAGTGAATGGGAAGGGGTTTGTGTCCATTGGGGTTCTGTGCAATGGGAGTGAATGGGAAGGGGTTTGTGTCCATTGGGATTTTGTACAATGGGAGTGAATGGGAAGGGGTTTGTGTCCATTGGGATTCTGTACAATGGGAGTGAATGGGAAGGGGTTTGTGTCCATGGTGATTCTGTACAATGGGAGTGAATGTGAAGGGGTTTGGCTCCATTGGGATTCTGTACAATGGGAGTGAATGGGAAGGGATTTGGCTCCATTGGGATTCTGTTCAATGGGAGTGAATGGGAAGGGGTTTGGCTCCATTGGGATTCTGTGCAATGGGAGTAAATGGGAAGGGGTTTATGTCCATGGGGATTCTGTACAATGGGAGTGAATGGGAAGGGTTTTGTGTCCATGGGGATTCTGTACAATGGGAGTGAATGGGAAGGTGTTTGCTCCATTGGGAATCTGTGCAATGGGAGTAAAATTGAAGGGGTTTGGCTCCATTGGGATTCCGTGCATTGGGAGTGAATGGGAAGGGGTTTTTGTCCATGGGGATTCTGTACAATGGGAGTGAATGGGAAGGGGTTTGGTCCATTGGGATTCTGTACAATGGGAGTGAATTGGAAGGGGTTTGTGTCCATTGGGATTCTGTACCATGGGAGTGAATGGGAAGGGTTTTGGGCCCATTGGGATTCTGTAGAATGGGAGTGAATGTGAAGTGTTTTGGTCCATTGGGATTCTGTACCGTGGGAGTGAATGGGAAGGGGTTTGTGTCCATTGGGATTTGTACAATGGGAATGAATGGGATGGGGTTTGTGTCCATTGGGATTATGCATCTTGGGAGTGAATGGGAAGAGATTTGGGTCCATTGGGAATCTGTACAATGGGAGTGAATGGGAAGGGGTTTGGATCCATTGGGATTCTGTACGATGGGAGTGAATGGGAAGGCGTTTGTGTCCATTGGGATTCTATGGAATGGGAGTGAATGGGAAGGGGTTTGTGTCCATTGGGATTCTGTATAGTGCGAGTAAATGGGAAGGGGTTTGGTCCATTGCGATTCTCTACAATGGGAGTGAATGGGAAGGGGTTTGTGTCCATTGGGATTCGGTGCAATTTGAGTGAATGGGAAGGGGTTTGGTCCATTTGGATTGTGTACAATGGGAGTGAATGGGAAGGGGTTTGGTCTATTGTGATTCTGTACGATGGGAGTGAATCGGAAGGGGTTTGTGTCCATTGGGATTCCGTACAATTGGAGTGAATTGGAAGGGGTTTGGGTCTATTGGGATTCTGTACAATGGGAGAGAATGGGAAGTCGTTTGTGTCCATGGGATTGTGTACAATGGGTGTGAATGGGAAGGGGTTTGTGTCCATTGGGGTTCTGTATGATGGGAGTGAATGGGAAAGGGTTTGTGTCCATTGGTATTCTGTATAATGGGAGTGAATGGGAAGGGGTTTGGCTCCATTGGGATCCTGTACAATGGGAGTGAATGGGAAGGGGTTTGGCTCCATTGGGATTCTGTAGAATGGAAGTGAATGGGAAGAGGTTTGTGTCCATGGGTTTGTGTACAATGGGAGTAAATGCAAAGGGGTTGTGTCCATTGGGGTTCTGTACGATGGGAGTGAATGGGAAGTGGTTTGTGTCCATTGGGATTCTGTACAATGGGAGTGAATGTGAAGGGGTTTGGATCCATTGGGATTCTGTACAATGGGAGTGAATGGGAAGGGGTTTGTGTCCATGGGATTGTGTACAATGGGAGTGAATGGGAAGGGGTTTGTGTCCATTGGGGTTCTGTACGATGGGAGTGAATGGGAAGGGGGTTGTGTCCATGGGGTTTCTGTACAATGGGAGTGAATGGGAAGGGGGTTGTGTCCATGGGGATTCTGTAAAATGGGAGTGAATGGGAAGGGGTTTGGTCCATTGGGATTCTGTGCAATGTGAGTGAATGGGAAGGGGTTTGGCTCCCTTGGGATTCTGTACAATGGGAGTGAATGGGAAGGGGTTTGGCTCCATTGGGATTCTGTACAATGGGAGTGAATGGGAACGGGTTTGGCTCCATTGGGATTCTGTGCAATGGGAGTGTATTGGAAGGGGTTTGGCTCCATTGGGATTCTGTGCAATGGGAGTGAATGGGAAGGGGTTTGTGTCCATGAGGATTCTGTACAATGGGAGTGAATGGGAAGGGGTTTGGTCCATTGGGATTCTGTGCAATGGGAGTGAATGGGAAGGGGTTTGGCTCCATTGGGATTCTGTACAATGGGAGTGAATGGGAAGGGGTTTGATCCATAGGGATTCTGTACAATGGGAGTGAATGGGAAGGGGTTTGGTCCATTGGTATTCTGTGCAATGGGAGTGAATGGGAAGGGGTTTGGCTCCATTGGGATTCTATACAATGGGAGTGAATGGGAAGTGGTTTGGCTCCATTGGGATTCTGTACAATGGGAGTGAATGGGAACGGGTTTGTGTCCATGGGGTTTCTGTACAATGGGAGTGAATGGGAAGGGGTTTGGTCCATTGGGATTTTGTACAATGGGAGTGAATGGGAAGGGGTTTGGTCCATTGGGAATCTGTAGAATGGAACTGAATGGGAAGGGGTTTGGTCCATTGGGATTTTGTACAATGGGAGTGAATGGGAAGGAGTTTGTGTCAATGGGGATTGTGTACAATGGGAGTGAATGGGAAGGGGTTTGGTCCATTGGGATTCCCTACAATGGGAGTGAATGGGAAGGGGTTTGGTCCATTGGGATTCTCTACTATGGGAGTGAATGGGAAGGGGTTTGATCCATTGGGATTCTGTACAATGGGAGTGAATGGGAAGGGGTTTGGTCCATTGGGATTCTGTGCAATGGGAGTGAATGGGAAGGTGTTTGGCTCCATTGGGATTCTGTACAATGGGAGTGAATGGGAAGGGGTTTGATCCATTGGGATTCTGTACAATGGGAGTGAATGGGAAGGGGTTTGGTCCATTGGGATTCTGTGCAATGGGAGTGAATGGGAAGGGGTTTGTGTCCATGGGGATTCTGTACAATGGGAGTGAATGGGAAGTGGTTTGGTCCATTGGGATTCTATACAATGGGAGTGAATGGGAAGGGGTTTGGCTCCATTGGGATTCCGTGCAATGGGAGTGAATGGGAAGGGGTTTGTATCCCTGGGGATTCCGGACAATGGGAGTGAATGGGAAGGGGTTTGTGTGCATGGGGATTCTGTACCATGGGAGTGAATGGGAAGGGGTTTGTGTCCATTGGGATTGTGTACAATGGGAGTGAATGGGAAGGGGTTTGTGTCCATTGGGATTGTGTACAATGGGAGTGAATGGGAAGGGGTTTGGTCCATTGGTATTCTGTGCAATGGGAGTGAATGGGAAGGGGTTTGGCTCCATTGGGATTCTATACAATGGGAGTGAATGGGAAGTGGTTTGGCTCCATTGGGATTCTGTACAATGGGAGTGAATGGGAACGGGTTTGGCTCCATTGGGATTCTGTGCAATGGGAGTGAATGGGAAGGGGTTTGGCTCCATTGGGATTCTGTGCAATGGGAGTGAATGGGAAGGGGTTTGGTCCATTGGGATTCTGTGCAATGGGAGTGAATGGGAAGGTGTTTGGCTCCATTGGGATTCTGTACAATGGGAGTGAATGGGAAGGGGTTTGGTCCATTGGGATTCTGTGCAATGGGAGTGAATGGGAAGGGGTTTGTGTCCATGGGGATTCTGTACAATGGGAGTGAATGGGATCGGGTTTGTGTCCATGGGGTTTCTGTACAATGGGAGTGAATGGGAAGGGGTTTGGTCCATTGGGATTTTGTACAATGGGAGTGAATGGGAAGGGGTTTGGTCCATTGGGATTCTCTACAATGGGAGTGAATGGGAAGGGGTTTGGTCCATTGGGAATCTGTAGAATGGGACTGAATGGGAAGGGGTTTGGTCCATTGGGATTTTGTACAATGGGAGTGAATGGGAAGGAGTTTGTGTCAATGGGGATTGTGTACAATGGGAGTGAATGGGAAGGGGTTTGGTCCATTGGGATTCCCTACAATGGGAGTGAATGGGAAGGGGTTTGGTCCATTGGGATTCTCTACAATGGGAGTGAATGGGAAGGGGTTTGGCTCCATTGGGATCCTGTGCAATGGGAGTGAATGGGAAGGGGTTTGTGTCCCTTGGGATTCTGTACAATGGGAGTGAATGGGAAGGGGTTTGATCCATTGGGATTCTGTACAATGGGAGTGAATGGGAAGGGGTTTGGTCCATTGGGATTCTGTGCAATGGGAGTGAATGGGAAGGTGTTTGGCTCCATTGGGATTCTGTACAATGGGAGTGAATGGGAAGGGGTTTGATCCATTGGGATTCTGTACAATGGGAGTGAATGGGAAGGGGTTTGGTCCATTGGGATTCTGTGCAATGGGAGTGAATGGGAAGGGGTTTGGCTCCATTCGGATTCTGTGCAATGGGAGTGAATTGGAAGGGGTTTGGCTCCATTGGGATTCTGTGCAATGGGAGTGAATGGGAAGGGGTTTGTGTCCATGGGGATTCTGTACAATGGGAGTGAATGGGAAGTGGTTTGGTCCATTGGGATTCTATACAATGGGAGTGAATGGGAAGGGGTTTGGCTCCATTGGGATTCTGTGCAATGGGAGTGAATGGGAAGGGGTTTGTATCCCTGGGGATTCCGGACAATGGGAGTGAATGGGAAGGGGTTTGTGTGCATGGGGATTCTGTACCATGGGAGTGAATGGGAAGGGGTTTGTGTCCATTGGGATTGTGTACAATGGGAGTGAATGGGAAGGGGTTTGTGTCCATTGGGATTGTGTACAATGGGAGTGAATGGGAAGGGGTTTGTGTCTAGGTGGTTTGGTATCTTCAATGCTGTGTGAATGAGTCCCTGACTCTGACCTATTTTCTAAAGTTTCACTCTAACTGCCGCTTTACTAATCCCACCGTGTTGGATGGAAATTTCTGAAAGTGTTTCCACCTCTGGCCATATCATGGATTGTCTCTGTAAAAAATGCAGCGAGTTTTATTCCCATTGGCAACTGTGGCCTTAATCGGCTTCGTACCTGACACACACTCGCTTCAGACTCCCTGCCTTGTGTGCAGTCACCCGGCAGGAGCCTCCCAGCAAATCCACTGACCTTTAGTTGCTGCACGTGGGCAAGAGGCAACCTGTCTCCGGGCTGCAGTTTGTGTTAAGGTGAAGAAAATGAAAAAGGAAGAGATTAATCCTGGCTGAGTTCCATTGTTAATAAATCATTGCTCCGAGGCCGAGTGTGTCGCTGGAGATAGTGTGAGGCAGCCTGAAACTAATAGGATCAGCAGCGAAAGGAAGCAACAACAAGCTGGGTCTTGTGGGGCCTGTATCAGCTCCACTCGATCTGCCTTCCTTTTATTTCCGTATGACTGCATGTCCCTGGTCTCACTTCTCTACATCTGTGATCCCACTTAGACATCTCTGCTGCGAAACTTTCACAAACAGACTTACTTTCCCTTATATAGATTATTCCCTAGATCGAGTGGACAGGAAGGACCTGTTTCCCTTAGCAGAGGGGTCAATAACCAGGGGGCACAGATTTACAGTAATTGGGGGAAGGTTTAGAGGGGAGTTGAGGGGAAATGTTTTCACCCAGAGGGTGGTGGGGGTCTGGAACTCACTGCCTGAAAGGATGGTAGAGGCAGAGACCCTCATCACATTTAAAAAGTACTTGGATATGCACTTGAAGTGCCGAAACCTACAGGGCTACGGACCAAGAGCTGGACAGTGGGATTAGGCTGGAGAGCTCTTTGTCGGCCGGCATGGACACGATGGGCCGAATGGCCTCCTTCCGTACTGTAACTTTCTATGATTCTATGATACACAGTCAGCGAGACCGAAATGGCGCAGGAAACCCACTCGCCAAAGTCCTTCAACAATATTGTCAAAGAGAGGCACAAAGTTTATAAAGAATTATAAAGACTGGGTGCGGGTAGGCTGTGAAATCTCTGACCCTGGGACTGTCGAATCGTGGTTGCGTTTATTTTTCAATGTTTATTCAATGATGGAAACTCTCTGGAAGATCCGCAGGTGAGTTAATGTTCTCTTATCAGGGGATGAAGAAGAAAACAGGAACAACAATATGAAGAGTAAAAAAAAATAAACCAATTAAGTTATGGGGCCAGGGAGCTGCTCAGACATAAACTCCTGCTCTCTCCATAAAACGTGATCAATCGCCACTCTCGGGCGACCTTCTTGGCGTGTCGGTGTCTCGGTAAAGAGGCACAGGTTTTGGGAGATGACTTTACATCAGGAATGAGCAGGCTGCGCCTGTACTCATTGGAGTTTAGAAGAATGAGAGGGGATCTTATTGAAACATGTAATATTCTGAGGGGGCTTGACAAGGTAGATGCAGAGAGGATGTTTCCCCTCGTGGGGGTATCTAGAACTAGGGGGCATAGTTTCAGGATAAGGGGTCGCCCAGTTAAGACGGAGATGAGGAGGAATTTCTTCTCTCAGAGGGTCGTGAATCTTTGGAATTCTCTACCCCGGAGAGCTGTGGAGGCGGAGTCAGTGAATATATTCAAGGCGGAGATTGACAGATTTTTGAACTACAGGGGAGTCAAGGGGTATGGGGAGAGAGCGGGAAAGTGTAATTGAGGTCGATGATCAGCCATGATCTTATTGAATGGCGGAGCAGGCTCGAGGGGCCGTATGGCCGACTCCTGCTCCTATTTCTTATGTTCTTATTCTGCTGATTTTCTTTGATGGATTTTGGGGCCCTTTCCTCACTCCTGTTGTGTTAATCTGACTATATTGGCGACAGTGGAATATAAATGTCCTTTTCTCAGAGTCTACCATTTTCTGTACCATCTGGAACCTTGTAGGAAGAAAGAAATAACTTCTCCATATTCTCTTGGCGATCTTCCGTCCTCTATGAACCTTTTCTCCTTCCGTTCGGAACACATTGAGCAACCTCAGTGTTTTGCAGTTGATTGATCTAAGATCCCCTAAAAAAAAATCACCATATTACCATCCTTTCCATACCTCTTTTCCTTCCAGGACCTAAACTGTGGAACTCCTCCCCATCTCGCCTCCTACAATCTACAATTTTTTAAATATTCAAGCTTAACATCGCTTAATCACAAGAAAGAAAGAAAGACTTGCATTTATATAGCGCCTTTCACAACCTCAGGATGTCCCAAAGTGCTTCACAGCCAACCTAATACTTTTCAAGTGTAGTCACTGTTGTAATGGGGCAGTAATTCTTCCCCAAACGCGTGAGTACGGGCGGGGTACTCACGCGTCTGGCCGGAGGAAATGCCGGTTTTCAGCATGCACAGTGCATGCGCTGAAAACCGGCATTTCCTCTCCTCTAACCCAAGAGTTGAAGAGGCTAGCGCGTGCGCTGTAGGGGGCAGCGCGTGCGTCTTGGATTTCCTCTGTTTTGGGGGATTTGCGCATGTCGAAAGGCCTCCGGTCTTTACGCTTGTAAAAAGCACACGTATTTATTTTTACAGGTAAGTGGTGTTTTAGTGTAATTTAGAATTTTTTTCCCCACAGGTTTATTATTTTAAAGAATCTACAATAAGGTAAGTTTAGTTTTAGACCCTTTTTATTAAAAATTTATTTTTTCAAAAAAAAAAATTATTGTTTAAATTATTTTTTTTAACTTATTTATACTTAATTTAATGATTGGGATGTTTTTTAAATTTTTATTTAAAGTTTAAATAGTGTTTTGGGCCCCCGTAGTTTTCATGAGTTTGACAGTTCTTACTCTCAAACTCATGAATGAACCTTCCCCTCCCCTGATTGGTTGTACAGTGCTCACCTGATCCCAGCCGGCACATCGCACTAACTACGCCGCTGGATCAGGTAAGCACAGCGCGCTGACATCTGAACCGGGCCTGTGACAGGAAATGCAAGCAGGCCCGGGCTTCAGATGTCAGCGCGCAGGGTGAGTGCAGATCGGGGGCTTGCACGCGCGGCAAGCCCCCGACACCAAGTTCTGGGCCATTGTAGGAAACACGGCAACCAATTTGTGCACAGCAAGCTCCCACAAAAATATTGTCCAAGTACACCGGGGAGAACTCCCCTGCTCTTCTTTGAATAGTGCAATAGGATCTTTTGAGAGGGCAGATGGGGCCTCGGTTTAACGTCTCATCTGAAAGTACTCATCCCTCCGTACTACACTGGGAGTGTCAGCCTGGCTTACGGGCTCAAGTTTCTGGAGTGGGACTTGAACCCTCAACCTTCTGACAACTTGATTATCCCCATCTTCCCTTCTACTTTTTTTTCAACCTTAGTTGAGTCTTGCTCCGATAAGCTTTGGCCCTTCATCCAACTTTCTCAATAGAAACAAAAATATTGTGTGAATCCTTTCCATTTCTGACAACTTAATGCTATCTAGAAATGAGTGTGGATAATGCTCAGATGGATGATATGAAGTAGATTTCATTATACTGTTACAATACTCTCTCTCATCAATCAATAAGCTTAAGTAAATCTGTTCCAAGGGTAATAAAATGTCACTATTGACACAGCACTACCAAGAATATAAGGTTACTGACTGCAAGACCTTGTTACGTCAAGTGCCGAGGCTCTTGACCTTCGAAAGTTGGAGACAAACCCATGGCTCAATGTAATTTGAGAGAGTAGCTGTTCTAATTAAATCTCATTGTCTGCATTCATCTCTAGCTAATGCTTCTTGACATTATACAACCCAGACTGTTGGGGGGGGCGGGGGCTGTGGGCAGGGAGGGTGGTGAGTGTATGTCTGCTGTGGCCACACACAATTTTGCTGTTGTCCCATTAGCTTGATGGAGCCAGGGCTGAGTGAAGAAACTACTGTAGTAGGAATCTAGTAGAAAATCAGTGACTGTTTTGGATGGGGATTCAGTCAGTACAGGGCAGCAGTGATACCCGCCCTGCTGTATGCCTCAGAGACATGGACCATGTACAGCAGGCACCTCAAAGCACTGGAGAGGTACTACCAATGCTGCCTCCACAAGATCCTGCAAATCCATTGGCAGGATAGGTGCACCAACGTCAGTGTTCTTGCTCAGGCCAACATCCCCAGCATCGAAGCTCTGACCACGCTCAATCAGCTCCGATGGACGGGCCACATTGTCCGCACGCCCGATATGAGACTCCCAAAACAAGCGCTCTACTCGGAGCTCCGACATGGCAAGAGAGCCCCAGGTGGACAGAGGAAACACTTCAAGGACACCCTCAAAGCCTCCTTGAAAAAGTGTAACATCCCCACCGACACCTGGGAATCCCTGGCCCAAGACCGCACAGAGTGGAGGAGAAGCATCCGGGAAGGCGCCGAACACCTCGAGTCTCTTCGCTGTGAGCAAGCGGAAGCCAAGCGCAGGCAGCGCAAGGAGCGCACGTCAACCCAAGCACCCCACCCACCCGCCCCTTCAACCACCGTCTGCCCCACCTGTGACAGAGACTGTAAGTCCCGCATTGGACTCATCAGTCACCTGCGAGCTCATTTTTAATGTGGAAGCAAGTCATCCTCGGTTCCGAGGGACTGCCTAAGAAGAAGAAGAAGTTGTCTGCTAGCTCAACTAATAATTTTAAATCAGAGATTGATAAGATTTCTGTTAGCCAAGGGTGTTAAGGGATATGGAGCCAAAACGGGCGGGTGGAGTTGAGATACAGATCAGCCATGATCTCATTGAATGGCAGAGCAGGCTCGAGGGGCTAATGGCCTCCACCTGTGCTATGTTCCTATGCTTTTGGTTCACTGTGCCACCTGTGCTGTCTCCTTGGGGCATTAATACTGGTCTTTACATATAAACCCGTGAAAGAGACAATTTATGACAGCTTCCCATAATCCAATTGTTTGGCTCAATCCTACGGCCTGAGTATCTTTCACTCTCTATTTGGGCAACTTACTATGACACTCAGTCATGCTGCTAATTCCTTTGATAAGCAACACAGCTGCTCCTTCTAGAGCATGAAGGCATTATTACTTAGCTATTTTTTCTTGGTATCAAATTGACTGCTGCGTTTCCCGGCATTACCACGGTGGCGAGTTCCTGAAAGCTGTTAAAACAGAAAACAGGGTCACGTTGAGAACACGGCCAAACAGAGGGATTGACATAAATAACCTCTCAGACAAGTTTGAGGCAACTTGTTGGCCTGGCAGGGCCTGTCCGAGGTGAAATAAAATAAAATTCTGACAGGACTGGACAGACTAGATGCAGAAAGGATGTTCCTGATGGCGGGGGAGTCCAGAACCAGGGGTCACAGTCTAAGGATAAGGGGTAAGCCATTTAGGACAGAGATGAGGAGGAATTTCTTCACCCAGAGAGTGGTGAACCTGTGGAATTCTCTACCACAGAAGGCAGTGGAGGCCAATTCATTAAATATATTCAAGAAAGAGTTGGATATATTTCTTAAGGCTAAAGGGATCAAGGGACATGGGGAGAAGGCAGGGACAGGGTACTGAATTTGGATGATCAGCGATGATCTCATTGAATGGTGGAGCAGGCTCGAGGGGCCGAATGGCCTACTCCTGCTCCTATCTTCTATGTTTCGATGTTTCTATGAAACGGAGGGGGAGGTGGAGAGGTTCCATACCTCGCAGAAAGAGTGCACATACACGGGGCAGGTACGGTCGTGTCGTGGTTATGTTGCTGAACTAGTAATCCAGAGAATGTGGGGCTCATTTTGACCTTGTGTAGCAGTTAAAAACAGGCATGGCAGTTTGAGAATTTGAATTGAGTTCAGAAAATCTGGACATAAAAAGCTGGAAGTCAGTAAAAGTGACCCTGAAACCGTCGGATTGTCGTAAAAACCCGACCGGTTCACTGATGCCCTTTAGGGAAGGAAACCTGCCGTCCTTCCCCGGTCTGGGCCTACACGTGACTCCAGACCCACACCCAACGTGGTCGACTTTTAACTGCCCTCTGCAGTGGCCCAGCGAGACACTCAGTTGCATCAAACCCGCTCCCAGCGGTTCAAGAAGGCATAGAAACATAGATAGAAACATAGAAGATAGGAGCAGGAGTCGGCCATTCAGCCCCTCGAGCCTGCTCCGCCATTCAATGAGATCATGGCTGATCATCCAAATTCAGTACCCTGTCCCTGCCTTCTCCCCATATCCCTTGATCCCTTTAGCCTTAAGAAATATATCCAACTCCTTCTTGAATATATTTAATGAACTGGCCTCCACCGCCCTCTGTGGCAGAGAATTCCACAGGTTCACCACTCTCTGGGTGAAGAAATTCCTCCTCATCTCAGTCTTAAATGGCTTACCCCTTATCCTTAGACTATGACTCCTGGTTCTGGACTCCCCGGCCATCGGGAACATCCTTCCTGCATCTAGTCTGTCCAGGCCTGACAGAATTTTATAGGTTTCGATGAGATCCCCTCTCAATCTTCTAAACTCCAGTGAGTATAAGCCCAATCGACACAATCTCTCCTCATACGTCATTCCTGCTATCCCAGGTATCAGCTTGGTGAATCTTCGCTGCACGCCTTCCATGGCAAGAACATCCTTCCTCAGATAAGGCGACCAAAACTGCACACAATACTCAAGGTGCGGTCTCGCCAAGGCCCTGTACAACTGCAGCAAGACATCCTTGTTCCTGTACTCGAACCCTCTTGCTACGAAGGCCAACATACCATTTGCCTTCTTAACTGCCTGCTGCACCTGCATGCTTACCTTCAGCGACTGGTGCACAAGAACACCCAGGTCTCTTTGCACTTCCCCTTCTCCCAATCTATTGCCATTCAAATAATAATCTGCCTTCCTGTTTTTGCCACCAAAGTGGATAACCTCACATTTATCCACATTATAGTGCATTTGCCCTGTTTCTGCCCAATCACCCAACCTGTCCAAATCACACTGGAGTTTCACGACATCCTCCTCACAGCTTACCCTCCCACCCAGCTTTGTGTCATCTGCAAATTTGGAGATATTACATCCAATTCCCTTGTCCAGATCATTAATATATATTGTGAACAACTGGGGTCCTAGGACTGATCCTTGCGGTACCCCACTAGTCACTGCCTGCCACTTGGAAAACGACCCGTTTATTCCAACTCTTTGCTTTCTATCTGCCAACCAGTTCTCTATCCAAGTCAATACATTGCCCCCAATCCCATGTGCCTTAATTTCGCACGCTAATCTCTTATGCGGGACCTTATCGAAAGCCTTCTGAAAGTCCAAATACACCACATCCATTGGTTCTCCCTTATCTATTTTACCAGTTACATCCTCAAAAAATTCCAGTAGATTAGTCAAGCACGATTTACCTTTTGTAAATCCATGTTGACTTTGTCCGATCCTGTCACTGTTTTCCAAGTGCTCTGCTATTACATCTTTTATAATGGACTCTAGCATTTTCCCCACTACCGATGTCAGGCTTACCGGTCTATAATTCCCCGCTTTTTCTCTACCACCTTTTTTGAATAGTGGGGTAACATTAGCTACCCGCCAATCCATGGGTACTGTTCCAGAGTCTATTGAGTTCTGGAAGATGACCAGCAATGCATCTACTATCTCCAGGGCCACTTCCTTAAGTACCCTAGGATGTAGATTGTCAGGCCCTGGGGATTTATCGGCCTTCAATCCCGTCAACTTCCCCAACACCATTTCCCTACAAATACTGATTTCTTTTAGTTCCTCCCTCTCATTAGTCCCTATGCTTCCCGACATCTCTGGGAGGTTATTTGTGTCCTCCTTTGTGAAGGCAGAACCAAAATATGTATTTAATTGGTCTGCCATTTCTTTTTCCTCCATTATAAATTCCCCTGATTCTGACTGTAAGGGACCTACGCTTGACTTCACCAATCTTTTTCTCTTCACATATCTATAAAAGCTTTTACAGTCAGTTTTTATGTTCCCTGCAAGCTCACTTTCATACTCTATTTTCCCCCTCTTAATTAATCCCTTTGTCCTCCTTTGTTGAATCCTAAACTGCTCCCAATCCTCAGATTTGCTGCTTTTTTTGGCCAATTTATATGTCCTCTCTTTGGATCTTATGTTATCCCTAATTTCCCTTGTTAGCCACGGTTGAGTCACCTTTTTTGATTTATTTTTATGCCAAACTGGGATAAACAAATTCTGTAGTTCATCCATGCGATCTTTGAATGTTTGCCATTGCCTATCCACCGTCAACTTACCGCCAAGGCAGGGACAGCAACTGCTGGCCGACATACCAAGAATGAATAAAAAATAATATGCTGAGTGATATCATACAGCAATAGATCCTAACTATGAGTTGGGGCAGTTGCTGATAAACCCAAGCTAAATAAGTGACAACGGAAAGACTCACAGGGATTGGAAAAGAGAGATTAACGGTTGCAGTAAAATAAACCATGAAGGTGAAAATCAATAATGGGAGAGAAGGATTGGCCTCCACACTCAATCACTCCTTCAACGGCGGTACATGCTTCAGAAGGTTTTTTATTGGAATCTTTGTCTTATGTTGTGATGGGACGTGTGTCGATAGGCCTCTGAGAATTCCCATTTGTTTAGACTGCAACATTGGAGGCCAACAATATTGGTACAATACAATATATTTCACTTAAAAAAACCCCACATTGCTTGGGTAGATGTCAATATGTTGCCCCAGTGGGTGGCCTAAACCCTGCTGAATAAAGGAGGGAGATCCTTAATCTCACAGTCTAGCCTGAGGGCCTCATGGTCCGAGCCCTGGCACAGTCTGCCTGGTGTGTGTCATAACTAGGCTAGCCGGTTCAATATGGTAAGTCACCTATTATGGAAGACGGATATATGCTTTTTCCTTTATTTTCTCAACATATAGTTCGGTTAGTGATTAGTCCCACCGAAAGTCCTGTCCCACCATTTGATAAAACTTTACATTATACGGTCTGTAAAATTCCTTTAGTTGCTCGATAACATCTAGGTCTATCTGGACGTGAGTCCTTCCTTTCGATTTGCCCAGACAACGAGGCAAACTGCTGCTCTCCGGTTTCTTCAGGCAAGGAAATCCCTTGGTTTTGTTGAAATAAAAATGTTTGTCCGTGACGATCCTCTTGAGGCCTAAGAAGTCCTGCACTTTGCCCATTTCTCCGGCCGGGTCAATGATGAGCCTCTCCCCGCTGACAAAATGTATCTGGGAGAGGGGAAAGAACTGGAGCCAGTTCTCCAGGTGCAGGGCGTAGATCCCAATGCGGATCGCACTCCAAGAGGCATCGATCAGGCCCAGGGTCCTGTTCTTGAAGGCCAGAATCTCAAAGGTTGGAATCTCCGGTTTCTTGGACAGTGTCTGGGTGTAGTCTGAAATGGCCCTGGTCACAGGGTTCCTGACCACCACAATCAGCTTGGTGTCCTTTGCCATCGAGAAGATTCGCTTTGGTGCCTCTCTGGTAACGAAGTAACTGGGTGTTTTCTCCATGGTGATCTGACCATCCAACGTCTTGGGCATCAAGCTCCTAAAGACAAAAGAAACAAGTATTAATATTCTCGGCGGTAGAAAGACTTGCATTTCTATGGCGCCTTTCATGACGTCCCAAAGTGTTTTACAGCCAATGAAGCACTGTTTGAAATCGAATCAACTTTATTGTCATTGTTAGTGCACAAGTGCAGTACAACGAAATGTAGGCTTGCGGCTCCTGAGAGTGTACATTTAGATTCAGACATTTAAACATTCAACATACATTTGGCTTGTAATACATTAACATAAACATAACCTTAATAAAGTGCATTGGCAGATGTGCAGGCTTTAGAGTTTATTTGTGGAGTTCAGTAGAATGACAGCCCTGGGAAAGAAGCTGTTCCTAAATCTGGTCGTACGGGTGCGAATACATCTGTAGCATCTCCCAGATGGCAGGAGGGCGAACAGACTGTGGCTGGGGTGGGTAGGGTCTTTGATGATGGACCGTGACCTCCGTAAACAACGTTTCACAGAATCACAGAAACCCCACAGTGCAGATAGAGGCCATTTCGGCCCATCGAGCCTGCACCGACACATATTCCACCCGATCCCCGTAACCCCACGTATTTAATCCCCCTAACACTAAGGGTCAATTTATCATAGCCAATCAACCTAACCCGCACATCTTTGGACTGTGGGAGGAAACCGGAGCACCCGGAGGAAACCCACGCAAACACGGGGAGAATGTGCAAACTCCACACAGATAGTCACCCGAGGCCGGATTCGAACCTGGGTCCCTGGCGCTGTGAGGCAACAGTGCTAACCACTATGCCACCGTGCTGGTATATGTGCTCTATGGTCGGTAGCCGGGTGCCGGTAATGCGTTGGGCAGTTTTGACTACCCGCTGCAGGGCTTTCCGGTCATAGTAGCTACAGCTGCCATACCATACTGTGATACAATTCGTCAGGATGCTCTCTATTGTGCAGCGGTAAAAGTTAGAGAGGATCAGGGGTGACAGGTTACATCCCTTCAGCCTCCTTAGGAAATATAGGCGCTGCTGGGCCTTCTTCACCAGAGAGGAGGTATTGAGAGACCAGGAGAGGTCTTCCGTGATGTGGAGTCCAAGGAACTGTTGTAATGTAGGAAACGCAGCAGCCAATTTGCGCACAGCAAGCTCCCACAAACAGCAATGTGATAATGACCAAATAATCTGCTTTAGTGATGTTGGTTGGGTGGTAAGTATTGGCCGGGACACCAGGGATAACTCCCCTGCTCTTCTACAAATAGTGCCATGGGATCTTTTACGTCCACCTGAGAGAGCGGACTAGAGAGGTTAGGTTTAACGTTTCATCCAAAAGGCACCTCCGACAGTGCAGCACTCCCTCTGTACTGCCCTGGAGTGTCAGCCTAGACTTTTGTGCTCAAGTCTCTGGGGTGGGACTTGAACCCACAACTTTCTGACTCAGAGGCGAGGGTGCTACCCACTGAGCCACTGGCTGACACTTAAAAAATAAAGTCTATCAAATTATCTTCCAGTCTGCTTAGAATGCACAAGGATGGGAGGAACATGGCGGCCAGAGGCCGGACCGGAAGCGGGAGAAGCAGGCCCCGGGCCATTGGACCGTGGAGCCGGCGATGGTGAGGTGGAGGCCGCGGCGACCGGAAGATGTGTTCGGCGAGTCGGGCGGAGGCAGCGCATCGAGCAGCAGCAGCAGCCACGACGACTCGCAGTCCGACTGGGAGGAGGTGAGCCGGGAATGGTGGCCAGCGGGTGAGCGGGAGAAGCAGGCCACCACACGTGGAGCCGAGCCGGCAACAGTGAGGAGGAGGCCGCGGTGACGAGGAGGACGGAGCGGCTGAGGGACATCGTGCTCCCACTGCCACTGGATGCCATTGAATTGACTTTCTGAACATGGCGCTGTAAGAATAGCTGACGTGTCCCTATGGGGAGTAAGCATTCCATTGTACTAGTACATATGGCAAATAAAATTCAATTAAATTGAATTGAATTGAACATGGTTAAAAAAAATGCAAGAAGAATTTAAACAAAATTTCTTGTACAATGGGTGGGTAGAGTCCATGATAGGGGAGATTGTACATGGGCTGTGGGAGGAGATTCAATGGGTGGGTAGAGTCCATGATAGGGGAGAGTGTACATGGGGTGTGGGAGGAGATTCAATGGGTGGGTAGAGTCCATGATAGGGGAGAGTGTACATGGGCTGTGGGAGGAGATTCAATGGGTGGGTAGAGTCCATGATAGGGGAGAGTGTACATGGGGTGTGGGAGGAGATTCAATGGGTGGGTAGAGTCCATGATAGGGGAGATTGTACATGGGGTGTGGGAGGAGAGTCAATGGGTGGGTCAAGTCCGTGATAGGGGAGAGTGTACATGGGGTGTGGAGGAGATTCAATGGGTGGGTAGAGTCTGTGATAGGGGAGAGTGTACATGGGGTGTGGAGGAGATTCAATGGGTGGGTAGAGTCTGTGATAGGGGAGAGTGTACATGGGTTGTGGGGGGAGATTCAATGAGTGGGTAGAGTCCATGATAGAGGAGATTGTACATGGGGTGTGGGAGGAGATTCAATGGGTGGGTAGAGTCCGTGATAGGGGAGAGTGTACATGGGGTGTGGGAGGAGATTCAATGGGTGGGTAGAGTCCGTGATAGGGGAGATTGTACATGGGGTGTGGGAGGAGATTCAATGGGAGGGTAGAGTCCGTGATAGGGGAGAGTGTACATGGGGTGTGGGAGGAGATTCAATCGTTTTGACATCCAGAAGGACAAAAGCATGTTTGAGGTTTAAATGATTTATTACACTTCAAATTCAACTTGTCTCTGCAGAACTCTTAAATGTGATATTAACTTCCTCCATAGCTGAGCCGCTGAAGGTATTGAGTTACTGCAAGCTTTCCTTGTTTGTATATTCCAAATCCCAACCACATAGTTAATGGCCCAGAACTTGGTGTCGGGGGCTTGCCGCGCGTGCAAGCCCCCGATGTGCACTTACCCTGCGCGCCGACATCTGAAACCTGGCCCGCAGTGGATTTCCTGTCAGTGGCCCGGTTCTGATGGCGCGCTGCGCTAATCTGACCCAGCGGCGTAGTTAGTGCGATGTGCCGGCTGGGATCAGGTGAGCACTGTTCAGCCAATCAGGGGAGGAGAAACTTCATTCATAAGTTTGAGAGTAAGAACTGTCAAACTCATGAGAAGTACTGCACCCCAAAACACTACTTAAACTTTAAATAAAATTTAAAAAAACATCCCAATCATTAAATTAAGTATAAATAAGTTAAAAAAATAATTTAAACAATAATTTTTTTTTTGAAAAGAATAAATTTTTAATAAAAAGGGTCTAAAACTAAACTTACCTTATTGTAGATTCTTTAAAATAATAAACCTGTGGAAAAAAAATTCTAAATTGCACTAAAACACCACTTACCTGTAAAAATAAATACTTACGTGTGCTTTTTACAAGCATAAAGACCGGAGGCCTTTACACATGCGCAAATCCCCCAAAACAGAGGAAATCCAAGACGCACGCGCTAGCCTCTTCACCTCTTGGGTTAGAGGAGAGGAAATGCTGGTTTTCAGCGCATGCGCTGTGCATGCTGAAAACCGGCATTTCCTCCGGCCAGACGCGTGAGTACCCCTTCCATACTCACGCGTTTGGGGAGGAATTACTGCCCCAATGTCCTTAAACCAAGCACTAGTTGCCTAGTGTGACTAACAGATCACAAAATCTTTTCTCAGCAAACTACTTTCCCCTCATCAACATTTATGGCTCTGGGGAAACTCCTGGGACAAGTTTTCTCTCATCTCTCTGGTGTCAGCCGTGGCTCAGTGGGCGGCACTCTCTAGGTGGGAGGGGCTAGGAGTGAGCAGGTGCTGCTGGGTGCTTGATTGCTGCAGGGAGTTGGAGTGAGTTTTTAAAAAGTTGGTGGTAGTTTTTTTTTCCAGGTTTTCAGGCCTCTTTGGTCCTTAAACAGCAGCCAGAGAGCTGGGCCCCTCAGAGGACTGTGTTCCCAAGATGAATTTAATCAGGGGAGAAAATGTGGGGGGAAGGGAGAAAAAAAGGCCCAAAGATTTGGGCCGGGACCCCAGGTGGTTTGGAAAAGTAAACACGGTGGTGGTTCAGTGCGAGGATAAGGAGGTACGAGCTTGGGATATTATCCAAGTGGTACATGAGGACTGTGGTGAGGGAAGCTGCTTTACCTGCCGACCAAAGCCCAATGTTGGGCTCAAGGTGACGGTCAGTGGCCGAGAGGAGGTGGAAAGACCTTTAATGAGTTTGAAGGTTGGAGATAAGTTCTTGGAGGTAACTCTGCTATATTCGGAAGAGGTGGTGGTCTCATTCTTAAACCTGCCGGTTTATATTGAGAACGATGTGCTAATCAAAAGGTTGGAGTCGTGGGATGTTAAAATTTGCTCCGCAATAAAGAGGAGATACTATCCAGGAACACGGGTAGCAGATGGAACCCGTTATGTAAAGGTGCGGTTCCCAGAGGGGGTGAAGTCATTGCCATATAGCATGAAATTCGAGACAATGGAAGGAGTGCAGTACTTCCTGCACGATAACCAGGTGAAGGTTTGTTATTATTGTCTTGGACACGACCATCTTGTAAGAAACTGCCCAGACTTGTACTGTAATAACTGAGGCGAGTCTGGACACATCGCTCGGAGCTGCAAGGCGGAGAGCTGTGGGCTGTGTCACAAAGGCCCCACTCTCTGTGAGTGTGTGGCAGAAGGAAGCCCCTTGAGTGAGAGGAGATGGGAGAAGGAGAAGGAGCAGGAGGTGTGAGTGGAACGGCTGGAGGAGCGGAGCAGGTGGAGAACGTAGCTAGTGAATGGAAGGAGAAAAGAGCACAGGAAGAGGCAGAAAATTGTGGAGCAGAGAACAGGATGGAAATGGTGGAAAACACACCAAGTACGATGGAAAAGGACAAAGACAGCAGCGGGCAGCACGGATCGAGGGCAGAGTCGAGCCATAATACAGCTCGGCTCTCCCTAAAGAATCTGGTGTCCGCGGAGGGAGAGGAGGCGGGAGCGGGGTGCGGGGTAAGTGTAAATATTCCAAAGAAAGACAGGGAGTTGGACATCTCGGGGAGCAGGAGGGGGCAAGACAAGGAGAGGGTGCAAGAGGCAGGAGCCTTAAAGGGGCAGCAAGACTGGAGCGGCGAGATAAAGACGCCGGACGGGAGTAAAATAGGTGCAGATGCGCCATTGTCCCAGGGAGAGAAGGATCAGGGAGCAAGGGTCAGCGGTGGAGATGAGGCCAAAGGGCGCGGCACTGTTGGAGAAACCATGGTAGCAGGAAGACTCTCTAAGGGAGCTTATCTGACGGGGAGCAGGGACAGGATGTTACAGAAGAGCTCGAGAGTGAGGAGTCAGAGGGGGACGGAGACATGGAAGTGGGGGGTGGGGTGGCATCGTGTGGAAAGGGAAAGGTTAGTGAGGGGCAGAAGGAGGGAGAAGGGGCAGCTCCTCGGCCCAAACCTAATGTAAGGAAGAGGCTGAAACTGCAGGGAAGGTTCAAACAGGAGGTGAAAAAGAGCTGGAGGCTGCAGGAGAAAGCAACAGCTGCCCGAAATGTTGGGAAGGAACACGAGAGGAGGGAAGGGCCGGAGATTAAATGATGGGGAGATTATCAGGCACACTTCCCTTATTCAGAGCCATCATTACTGATCAATTTTTAAAGTACAATAGATTAGTGTATGTTACAGGAGACAAATTAAACTTCAGGTTTTGATGTTAATATGTGGTGGAGGAATGATTTGCATGATACATGGAATGATCACGATGTTGTAAATGTTTTTAATGTTTAATAAATAATAAAAAAGTGGGAGCACTCTTGCCTCGGAGTCAGAAGGTTGTAGGTTCAAGTCCTACTCCAGAGACTTGAGCACAAAATCTAGGCCGACACTCCAGTGCAGTGCTGAGGGAGTGCTGCACTGTCGGAGGTGCCGTCTTTTGTATGAGATGTTAAACCCGAGGCCCCGTCTGCTCTCTCAGGTGGATGTAAAAAATCCCATGGTAGTATTTGATGACGAGCTGGGGAGTTCTCCCCTGGTGTACTGGACAATATTTATCCCTCAACCAACATCACTAAAATAGCTAATCTGGTCATTTATTTCATTGCTGTTTGTGGGAGCTTGCTGTGCACAAATTGGCTGCTGCGTTTCCTACATTAGAACAGCAACTGCACTTCAAGAGTCCTGTGAAGCGCTTTTGGGACGGCCTGAGGTTGTGAAAGGTGCTGTAGAAATGTGAGTCTTTTTCTTTTTACCTGTCTCGCATGAACAAGAGCACACCTAACGTGTGAACCCACTCTCACCTCTAGTCTCCAAGCTCTTTCTTTCTCCCAATCTTTCTTGTCGCTATTTTATCCGAACCTCCATGATCATAGCTCCTCACCGGGAACACCGCCCCACACACTCTTCCCTCACCTTCTCTGGCAGCTCACTTTGTTGGAATCAGTGTACAATCTTCAACTTTGACTCATCCGCTTATCTCAAAACTGACCAGCTCCTCACCTCCCTGTCCTCTCTTCCTCCTCCAATCTGGGCTGGGTTTTTCCAACCTCAGCGGGTCCGTGGCGTGTGGGGACCCCACATCTGTCTAGATCCCGGCCTCCAACATGATTTTACGCTGATTGGGCTTGTTAAGCCCCGCCCTGTGAGGTTCCCGGCCAATTAATAGGAAGCGGGTCTGATGACATCATTTGATGAGGCGCCATCAGCTGGTTTCCTTAAAGGGGCCATGTCCAAAGTGATTTTGACAGTTGTGCTGTCAGTGTTCTACAGCATTGAGGGGCTGCAAACACTGACAAGCACTGCACAGAGGTGCACGGCTGCACCCAGACACTTCCATGACTCATTCCATAAGCATATGGAGGGAGCCACAGCACACAGGGAGATTCTCTTCCCTTCTCATGGGCGGAAGAGACCTCCCCAGGAGATCACCGCAGCCTGGTTACACATTGCACAGGAGGGCACAAGCAGGGATGTGGTCAGGAGGACCAGGCTGCAGTGGCGCAAACGTTTCAATGATCTCAGTAGATCATGAAACGTTCCTGCAAAGCCACACTCAATCTCATCCTGCTGTGCCACTCATCACATCCCCATCACCCGGCCTTCCCTACCCGACTCCTGCACATCCTTACTCACACCAACTTACCTTGCACCTCCACCCATCCCTCTCTATCTACATTATCACATCCCCATCTCACTAGCCACCCCTCACACTCACCCTCATCCTTGTCCAATCATACTAACTAACACACAAGGGTAGGCACTTGGGTATTTTAGCCAATGTTCATGTGAAGTTTCTGTTAATATGCTGTCAAAACATTGAAACCTTTATTTTCAACACTTTGCATTCTTGAACAGATTTGTATGCACCTTTGGAAGTGTCTTAGTGAGTTGCAATGAATGGTGAGATATAATGGTACCCCCCGCAATGGTGATGAGTGTGAAAGGAATGGTTTGGGTATTGTTGGGATGCTTTATGGTGATGGTATGGGGTGGTGCCAACCTGGTGCATCACTGGCAGCCAGGGTGTACAGCGTCAAGTGAAGTAAATCTGGTCATGGTGAGGCCATCCCTGGCCTCCCGGGCAGCAATGTTGCCGGGTGCTGATGCTCTGTCCTGTGCAGCATCAGTTGATTGCGGAGAAGGTTGGTGCTGCTGGTGTGCCTGGTGATGCTGGTGTTGGGGCTGATCGTGTTGGGATTCTGAGGACCAAGGTGAGATTTTTTCAAGGGCACCGATGCTGATGGAATAGATGGCAGCTGAAGTTGAGATGACAGAAGTGATCTGTCAATGGTGAGAGAGGTTGCTCCAAGGAGGTGATACTGGATAGAGAGTTTGCTCCAAACACTTCAAACCTCCATAAAGCTGAAAAGTGTCTTCCAAATCCTGAAGGCTCCAGCCTCTAAGATTGGAAATTGAACAGCTCTGAAATGGTAGCTTTTATACCACTTTTGCACAGCTGTCAACTATTCACAGCAATGCAGTCACTGAGAACCCGACAAAATGCCTGACGTGATCCCCGAGCACCGGGAACCTTGTAAAAGGCATGGAAAAATTGTTAGGACCTGGTAAAATTGGGTTAAATACCTTTTAGCAGTTTCTTAAGTATCTCAATTGCCTGACCCACAAACCACAGGCAGACCCCGCACTTGGGAAACTGACACGGAGGCAGGTTCGGAGCGGGATCCCGACCCGCTGTCAATCTTTCCAAACCCGCCCTCTGAGCGCCGGCAAAATTCAGCCCGCTGAGTGCATTTTACACCCAAGATTGGCCTCGCCTGCCAACCACGTCCTGACTTACTTCACCTTCTCCGCGACTCTTTCCAACTTCTCCTGGAGGCAGTGGGGAAATCTCTAAACCAGGAGCGAGGGTGTGGTGGGGTTGGGGGGGGGGGGGGGAAGGGGAAGGGTGTAGGGAGAATCATGGCCATTGGGGAATGAACCTGCACGGGTTGGTGGGGTCTAAATCCAAGATCATTGCGTTTGTTCTCCAGGAGTGGATCGGGCGGAACGATACCCGATTGAGCTGGCAGAGGCCCATGCCCGATACGCTACACTGGCCACCTGTAATGGGCGTGGAAAACTTATTTTAATATTGAACTGAGGCCCCCACACACATTTCAGTCCTGCACACCTACATTTGTTTGCCCAAGTTACAGCTTTTAATTAAATCAAAAATTCCAGAGCAGGAAAAGGCTATTCAGCCCATCAATCCTGTCCCATCCAGAGCCTATGTATAATTATCCTATCATAAACCCTCAGTACACACACACACAGCTCCTTGCCTGACAGTGCCACTAATAGCTGTGAAATCCTCTCAATAAATCTCGACCCAGCTCCTTCTAAAGATGCCAGTTGACCCTGAATCAAACTCCCTTTCTCTGGGAGGCTGTTCCATGGGTCCACAATCCTGTGTGGGGGCGGGGGGAAAAATAATGTTCAAATCTCCAACTCACAAGGCTGGTCAATCTTGTACATGTGTCTTTAGGTCCAGCACGCACTGTGCAAATTAAATAATTCGCTTACTGCTTCCAGATCTTTATTGTGATAAAAACCTTCAGCTATAAAAAGGAATTTGTAAAGCTGTACAACACTGTATCCTGCGTACATAACACGAAGCGAGGAGCAATACAGCAGGGACAATACATCTGAAAGACTCGCATTTCTCCAGCGCCTCTCACCACCTCAGCATGTCCCAAAGCGCATTACAGCCAATGAAGTACTTTTTGAAGTGGAGTCACTGTTGTGATGTAGGAGACGTGGCAGACAATTTACACACAGCAAGATCCCACAAACAGCAATGTTATAATGACTGGATAATCTGTTGGTTGAGGGATAAATATTGGCCAGGACACCGGGGATAACTCCCCTGCTCTTCTTCAAAATAGAGCCGTGGGATCTTTTATATCCACCTGAGAGAGCAGACGGGGCCTTGGTTTAACGTCTCATCCGAAAGACGGCACCTCCGACAGTGCAGCACTCCCTCAGCACTGCACTGCAGTGTCAGCCTGCTTTAAGTGCTCAAGTCAAGGAGTGGGACTTCGAACCCATAACCTTCTGACTTAAACGTGAGAGTGCCACCCACTGAGCCATAGCTGACACACAATACAGCGGGGTGAGGTACATGTACAGGAGACACTGAGACACACACGGGCCGTACAGTACCAGACGGGAGTGAATCGTTCCCTTTTACCCGCTGTATACTGTACATGTACAGGAGCTGACACTGAGACACACACGGGCCGTACAGTACCAGACAGGAGTGAATCGGTCCATTTTACCCGCTGTGTACTGTACATGTACAGGAGCTGACACGGAGACACACACGGGCCGTACAGTACCAGACGGGAGTGAATCATTCCCTTATACCCGCTGTGTACTGTACATGTACAGGAGACACTGAGACACACACGGGCCGTACAGTACCAGACAGGAGTGAATCGGTCCCTTTTACCCGCTGTATACTGTACATGTACAGGAGCTGACACTGAGACACACACAGGCCGTACAGTACCAGACAGGAGTGATTTGTTCCCTTTTACCCGCTGTGTACTGTACATGTACAGGAGCTGACACAGAGACACACACGGGCCGTACAGTACCAGACGGGAGTGAATCATTCCATTTTACCCGCTGTGTACTGTACATGTACAAGAGACACTGAGACACACACGGGCCGTAAAGTACCAGACGGGAGTGAATCGTTCCCTTTTTCCCGCTGTGTACTGTACATGTACAGGAGACACTGAGACACACACGGGCCGTACAGTACCAGACAGGAGTGAATCGTTCCCTTTTACCCGCTGTGTACTGTACATGTACAGGAGACACTGAGACACACACGGGCCGTACAGTACCAGACGGGAGTGAATCGTTCCCTTTTACCCGCTGTGTGCTGTACATGTACAGGAGACACTGAGACACACACGGGCCGTACAGTACCAGACAGGAGTGAATCGTTCCCTTTTACCCGCTGTGTACTGTACATGTACAGGAGCTGACACTGATATACACACGGGCCGTACAGTACCAGACGGGAGTGAATCATTCCCTTTTACCCACTGTGTACTGTACATGTACAGGAGACACTGAGACACACACGGGCCGTACAGTACCAGACGGGAGTGAATCGTTCCCTTTTACCCGCTGTGTACTGTACATGTACAGGAGACACTGAGACACACACGGGCCGTACAGTACCAGACGGGAGTGAATCGTTCCCTTTTACCCGCTGTGTACTGTACATGTACAGGAGACACTGAGACACACACAAGCTGTACAGTACCAGACGGGGGTGAATCGTTCCCTTTTACCCGCTGTGTGCTGTACATGTACAAGAGACACTGAGACACACACGGGCCGTACAGTACCAGACAGGAGTGAATCGTTCCCTTTTACCCGCTGTGTACTGTACATGTACAGGAGCTGACACTGAGACACACACGGGCAGTACAGTACCAGACGGGAGTGAATCGTTCCCTTTTACCCGCTGTGTGCTGTACATGTACAGGAGACACTGAGACACACACAGGCTGTACAGTACCAGACGGGAGTGAATCGTTCCCTTTTACCCGCTGTGTGCTGTACATGTACAGGAGCTGACACTGAGACACACACGGGCCGTACAGTACCAGATGGGAGTGAATCGTTCCCTTTTACCCGCTGTGTACTGTACATGTACAGGAGACACTGAGACACACACGGGCCGTACAGTACCAGACAGGAGTGAATCGTTCCCTTTTACCCGCTGTGTGTGCTGTACATGTACAGGAGACACTGAGACACACACGCGCCGTACAGTACCAGACGGGAGTGAATCATTCCCTTTTACCCGCTGTGTACTGTACATGTACAGGAGACACTGAGACACACACGCGCCGTACAGTACCAGACGGGAGTGAATCGTTCCCTTTTTCCCGCTGTGTGCTGTACATGTACAGGAGACACTGAGACACACACGGGCCGTACAGTACCAGACAGGAGTGAATCATTCCCTTTTACCCGCTGTGTACTGTACATGTACAGGAGCTGACACTGAGACACACACGGGCCGTACAGTACCAGACGGGAGTGAATTGTTCCCTTTTACCCGCTGTGTGCTGTACATGTACAGGAGCTGACACTGAGACACACACGGGCCGTACAGTACCAGACAGGAGTGAATCCTTCCCTTTTACCCGCTGTGTACTGTACATGTACAGGAGACACTGAGACACACACGGGCCGTACCATACCAGACGGGAGTGAATTGTTCCCTTTTACCCGCTGTGTGCTGTACATGTACAGGAGCTGACACTGAGACACACACGGGCCGTACAGTACCAGACAGGAGTGAATCCTTCCCTTTTACCCGCTGTGTACTGTACATGTACAGGAGCTGACACTGAGACACACACGGGCCGTACCATACCAGACAGGAGTGAATCGTTCCCTTTTTCCCGCTGTGTACTGTACATGTACAGGAGACACTGAGACACACACGGGCCGTACCATACCAGACAGGAGTGAATCGTTCCCTTTTACCCGCTGTGTGCTGTACATGTACAGGAGCTGACACTGAGACACACACGGGCCGTACAGTACCAGACAGGAGTGAATCATTCCCTTTTACCCGCTGTGTGCTGTACATGTACAGGAGCTGACACTGAGACAGACACGGGCCGTACAGTACCAGACGGGAGTGAATCGTTCCCTTTTACCCGCTGTGTACTGTACATGTACAGGAGACACTGAGACACACACGGGCCGTACAGTACCAGACGGGAGTGAATCGTTCCCTTTTACCCGCTGTGTGCTGTACATGTACAGGAGCTGACACTGAGACACACACGGGCCGTACAGTACTAGACGGGAGTGAATCATTCCCTTTTACCCGCTGTGTGCTGTACATGTACAGGAGCTGACACTGAGACACACACGGGCCGTACCATACCAGACAGGAGTGAATCGTTCCCTTTTACCCGCTGTGTGTGCTGTACATGTACAGGAGGCACAGAGACACACACGCGCCGTACAGTACCAGACAGGAGTGAATCGTTCCCTTTTACCCGCTGTGTGCTGTACATGTACAGGAGACACTGAGACACACACGGGCCGTACAGTACCAGACAGGAGTGAATCGTTCCCTTTTACCCGCTGTGTGCTGTACATGTACAGGAGCTGACACTGAGACACACACGGGCCGTACAGTACCAGACGGGAGTGAATCGTTCCCTTTTACCCGCTGTGTTCTGTACATGTACAGGAGCTGACACTGAGATACACACGGGCCGTACAGTACCAGACGGGAGTGAATCATTCCCTTTTACCCGCTGTGTGCTGTACATGTACAGGGGCCGACACTGAGACACACACGGGCCGTACAGTACCAGACGGGAGTGAATCGTTCCCTTTTACCCGCTGTGTACTGTACATGTACAGGAGCTGACACTGAGACACACACGGGCCGTACAGTACCAGACGGGAGTGAATCGTTCCCTTTTACCCGCTGTGTACTGTACATGTACAGGAGCTGACACTGAGACACACACGGGCCGTACAGTACCAGACGGGAGTGAATCATTCCCTTTTACCCGCTGTGTACTTTACATGTACAGGAGACACTGAGACACACACGGGCCGTACAGTACCAGACGGGAGTGAATCGTTCCCTTTTACCCGCTGTGTGCTGTACATGTACAGGAGACACTGAGACACACACGGGCCGTACAGTACCAGACGGGAGTGAATCGTTCCCTTTTACCCGCTGTGTTCTGTACATGTACAGGAGCTGACACTGAGACACACACGGGCTGTACAGTACCAGATGGGAGTGAATCATTCCCTTTTACCCGCTGTATACTGTACATGTACAGGAGACACTGAGACACACACGGGCCGTACAGTAGCAGACGGGAGTGAATCGTTCCCTTTTACCCGCTGTGTGCTGTACATGTACAGGAGCTGACACTAAGACACACACGGGCCGTACAGTACCAGACGGGAGTGAATCGTTTCCTTTTACCCGCTGTGTACTGTACATGTACAGGAGACACTGAGACACACACGGGCCGTACAGTACCAGACGGGAGTGAATCGTTCCCTTTTACCCGCTGTGTACTGTACATGTACAGGAGACACTGAGACACACACGGGCCGTACAGTACCAGACGGGAGTGAATCGTTCCCTTTTACCCGCTGTGTACTGTACATGTACAGGAGACACTGAGACACACACGGGCCGTACAGTACCAGACGGGAGTGAATCGTTCCCTTTTACCCGCTGTGTGCTGTACATGTACAGGAGCTGACACTGAGACACACACGGGCCGTACAGTACCAGACGGGAGTGAATCATTCCCTTTTACCCGCTGTGTACTGTACATGTACCGGAGCTGACACTGAGACACACACGGGCCGTACAGTACCAGACGGGAGTGAATCATTCCCTTTTACCCGCTGTGTGCTGTACATGTACAGAAGCTGACACTGAGACACACAGGCCATACAGTACCAGACGGGAATGAATCATTCCCTTTTACCCGCTGTGTACTGTACATGTACAGGAGACACTGAGACACACACGGGCCGTACAGTACCAGACGGGAGTGAATCGTTCCCTTTTACCCGCTGTGTGCTGTACATGTACAGGAGCTGACACTGAGACACACACGGGCCGTACAGTACCAGACGGGAGTGAATCATTCCCTTTTACCCGCTGTGTACTGTACATGTACCGGAGCTGACACTGAGACACACACGGGCCGTACAGTACCAGACGGGAGTGAATCATTCCCTTTTACCCGCTGTGTGCTGTACATGTACAGAAGCTGACACTGAGACACACAGGCCATACAGTACCAGACGGGAATGAATCATTCCCTTTTACCCGCTGTGTACTGTACATGTACAGGAGACACTGAGACACACACGGGCCGTACAGTACCAGACAGGAGTGAATCATTCCATTTTACCCGCTGTGTGCTGTACATGTACAGGAGCTGACACTGAGAGACACACGGGCCGTACAGTACCAGACGGGAGTGAATCGTTCCCCTTTACCTGCTGTGTTCTGTACATGTACAGGAGACACTGAGAGACACACGGGCCGTACAGTACCAGACGGGAGTGAATCGTTCCCCTTTACCTGCTGTGTGCTGTACATGTACAGGAGACACTGAGACATGCACGGGCCGTACAGTACCAGACAGGAGTGAATCGTTTCATTTTACCCGCTGTGTACTGTACATGTACAGGAGCTGACACTGAGACACACACAGGCTGTACAGTACCAGACGGGAGTGAATCATTCCCTTTTACCCGCTGTGTACTTTGCATGTACAGGAGCTGACACTGAGACACGCACGGGCTGTACAGTACCAGACGGGAGTGAATCGTTCCCTTTTACCCACTGTGTACTGTACATGTACAGGAGACACTGAGACACACACGGGCCGTACAGTACCAGACGGGAGTGAATCGTTCCCTTTTACCCACTGTGTACTGTACATGTACAGGAGCTGACACTGAGACACACACGGGCCGTACAGTACCAGACTGGAGTGAATCGTTCCCTTTTACCCGCTGTGTGCTGCACATGTACAGGAGCTGACACTGAGACACACACGGGCCATACAGTCCCAGACGGGAGTGAATCGTTCCCTTTTACCCGCTGTGTGTACTGTACATGTAGAGGAGCTGACACTGAGACACACACGGGCCGTACAGTACCAGACGGAAGTGAATTGTTCCCTTTTACCCGCTGTGTGCTGTACATGTACAGGAGACACTGAGACACACACGGGCCGTACAGTACCAGACGGGAGTGAATCATTCCCTTTTACCCGCTGTGTACTGTACATGTACAGGAGACACTGAGACACACACGGGCCGTACAGTACCAGACGGGAGTGAATCATTCCCTTTTACCCGCTGTGTGTACTGTACATGTACAGGAGCTGACACTGAGACACATACGGGCCGTACCATACCAGACAGGAGTGAATCGTTCCCTTTTACCCGCTGTGTACTGTACATGTACAGGAGACACTGAGACACACACGGGCCGTACAGTACCAGACGGGAGTGAATCATTCCCTTTTACCCGCTGTGTGCTGTACATGTACAGAAGCTGACACTGAGACACACAGGCCATACAGTACCAGACGGGAATGAATCATTCCCTTTTACCCGCTGTGTACTGTACATGTACAGGAGACACTGAGACACACACGGGCCGTACAGTACCAGACAGGAGTGAATCATTCCATTTTACCCGCTGTGTGCTGTACATGTACAGGAGCTGACACTGAGAGACACACGGGCCGTACAGTACCAGACGGGAGTGAATCGTTCCCCTTTACCTGCTGTGTTCTGTACATGTACAGGAGACACTGAGAGACACACGGGCCGTACAGTACCAGACGGGAGTGAATCGTTCCCCTTTACCTGCTGTGTGCTGTACATGTACAGGAGACACTGAGACATGCACGGGCCGTACAGTCCCAGATGGGAGTGAATCGTTCCCTTTTACCCGCTGTGTACTGTACATGTACAGGAGACACTGAGACACACACGGGCCGTACAGTACCAGACGGGAGTGAATCATTCCCTTTTACCCGCTGTGTGCTGTACATGTACAGGAGACACTGAGACACACACGGGCCGTACAGTACCAGACGGGAGTGAATCATTCCCTTTTACCCGCTGTATACTGTACATGTACAGGAGACACTGAGACACACACGGGCCGTACAGTACCAGACGGGAGTGAATCGTTCCCTTTTACCCGCTGTGTGTACTGTACATGTACAGGAGACACTGAGACACACACAGGCCGTACAGTACCAGACGGGAGTGAATCGTTCCCTTTTACCCACTGTGTACTGTACATGTACAGGAGACACTGAGACACACACGGGCCGTACAGTACCAGACGGGAGTGAATCATTCCCTTTTACCCGCTGTGTACTGTACATGTACAGGAGACACTGAGACACACACGGGACGTACAGTACCAGACGGGAGTGAATCATTCCCTTTTACCCGCTGTGTGCTGTACATGTACAGGTGCTGACACTGAGACACACACGGGCCGTACAGTACCAGACGGGAGTGAATCGTTCCCTTTTACCCGCTGTGTACTGTACATGTACAGGAGACACTGAGACACACACGGGCCGTACAGTACCAGACGGGAGTGAATCGTTCCCTTTTACCCGCTGTGTACTGTACATGTACAGGAGACACTGAGACACACACAGACCGTACAGTACCAGACGGGAGTGAATCCTTCCCTTTTACCCGCTGTGTACTGTACATGTACAGGAGCTGACACTGAGACACACACGGGCCGTACAGTACCAGACGGGAGCGAATCGTTCTCTTTTACCCGCTGTGTACTGTACATGTACAGGAGACACTGAGACACACACAGGCCGTACAGTATCAGACGGGAGTGAATCGTTCCCTTTTACCCGCTGTGTACTGTACATGTACAGGAGACACTGAGACACACACGGGCCGTACAGTACCAGACGGGAGTGAATCGTTCCCTTTTACCCGCTGTGTACTGTACATGTACAGGTGCTGACACTAAGACACACACGGGCCGTACAGTACCAGACGGGAGTGAATCGATCCATTTTACCCGCTGTGTACTGTACATGTACAGGAGACACTGAGACACACACGGGCCGTACAGTACCAGACGGGAGTGAATCGTTCCCTTTTACCCGCTGTGTACTGTACATGTACAGGAGCTGACACTGAGACACACACGGGCCGTACAGTACCAGACGGGAGTGAATCGTTCCCTTTTACCCGCTGTGTACTGTACATGTACAGGAGACACTGAGACACACACAGACCGTACAGTACCAGACGGGAGTGAATCGTTCCCTTTTACCCGCTGTGTACTGTACATGTACAGGAGACACTGAGACACACACGGGCCGTACAGTACCAGACGGGAGTGAATCGTTCCCTTTTACCCGCTGTGTACTGTACATGTACAGGAGACACTGAGACACACACGGGCCGTACAGTACCAGACGGGAGTGAATCGTTCCCTTTTACCCGCTGTGTGCTGTACATGTACAGGAGACACTGAGACACACACGGGCCGTACAGTACCAGACGGGAGTGAATCATTCCCTTTTACCCGCTGTGTGCTGTACAAGTACAGGAGCTGACACTGAGGCACACACGGGCCGTACAGTACCAGACGGGAGTGAATCGTTCCCTTTTACCCGCTGTGTACTGTACATGTACAGGAGCTGACACTGAGACACACACGGGCCGTACAGTACCAGACGGGAGTGAATCATTCCCTTTTACCCGCTGTATACTGTACATGTACAGGAGACACTGAGACACACACAGGCAGTACAGTAGCAGACGGGGGGTGAATCGTTCCCTTTTACCCGCTGTGTACTGTACATGTACAGGAGACACTGAGACACACACAGGCCGTACAGTAGCAGACGGGGGGTGAATCGTTCCCTTTTACCCGCTGTGTACTGTACATGTACAGGAGACACTGAGACACACACGGGCTGTACAGTACCAGACGGGAGTGAATCGTTCCCTTTTACCCGCTGTGTGCTGTACATGTACAGGAGACACTGAGACACACACGAGCCGTACAGTACCAGACGGGAGTGAATCGTTCCCTTTTACCCGCTGTGTACTGTACATGTACAGGAGACACTGAGACACACACAGGCCGTACAGTACCAGACGGGAGTGAATCATTCCCTTTTACCCGCTGTGTGCTGTACAAGTACAGGAGCTGACACTGAGGCACACACGGGCCGTACAGTACCAGACGGGAGTGAATCGTTCCCTTTTACCCGCTGTGTACTGTACATGTACAGGAGCTGACACTGAGACACACACGGGCCGTACAGTACCAGACGGGAGTGAATCATTCCCTTTTACCCGCTGTATACTGTACATGTACAGGAGACACTGAGACACACACAGGCCGTACAGTAGCAGACGGGGGGTGAATCGTTCCCTTTTACCCGCTGTGTACTGTACATGTACAGGAGACACTGAGACACACACAGGCCGTACAGTAGCAGACGGGGGGTGAATCGTTCCCTTTTACCCGCTGTGTACTGTACATGTACAGGAGACACTGAGACACACACGGGCTGTACAGTACCAGACGGGAGTGAATCGTTCCCTTTTACCCGCTGTGTGCTGTACATGTACAGGAGACACTGAGACACACACGAGCCGTACAGTACCAGACGGGAGTGAATCGTTCCCTTTTACCCGCTGTGTACTGTACATGTACAGGAGACACTGAGACACACACGAGCCGTACAGTACCAGACAGCAGTGAATCGTTCCCTTTTACCCGCTGTGTGCTGTACATGTACAGGAGACACTGAGACACACACGGGCCGTACAGTACCAGACGGGAGTGAATCGTTCCCTTTTACCCGCTGTATACTGTACATGTACAGGAGACACTGAGACACACACAGGCCGTACAGTAGCAGACGGGAGTGAATCGTTCCCTTTTACCCGCTGTGTGCTGTACATGTACAGGAGCTGACACTGAGAGACACACGGGCCGTACAGTACCAGACGGGAGTGAATCGTTCCCCTTTACCTGCTGTGTTCTGTACATGTACAGGAGACACTGAGAGACACACGGGCCGTACAGTACCAGACGGGAGTGAATCGTTCCCCTTTACCTGCTGTGTGCTGTACATGTACAGGAGACACTGAGACATGCACGGGCCGTACAGTACCAGAGAGGAGTGAATCGTTTCATTTTACCCGCTGTGTACTGTACATGTACAGGAGCTGACACTGAGACACACACAGGCTGTACAGTACCAGACGGGAGTGAATCATTCCCTTTTACCCGCTGTGTACTTTGCATGTACAGGAGCTGACACTGAGACACGCACGGGCTGTACAGTACCAGACGGGAGTGAATCGTTCCCTTTTACCCACTGTGTACTGTACATGTACAGGAGACACTGAGACACACACGGGCCGTACAGTACCAGACGGGAGTGAATCGTTCCCTTTTACCCACTGTGTACTGTACATGTACAGGAGCTGACACTGAGACACACACGGGCCGTACAGTACCAGACTGGAGTGAATCGTTCCCTTTTACCCGCTGTGTGCTGCACATGTACAGGAGCTGACACTGAGACACACACGGGCCATACAGTCCCAGACGGGAGTGAATCGTTCCCTTTTACCCGCTGTGTGTACTGTACATGTAGAGGAGCTGACACTGAGACACACACGGGCCGTACAGTACCAGACGGAAGTGAATTGTTCCCTTTTACCCGCTGTGTGCTGTACATGTACAGGAGACACTGAGACATACACGGGCCGTACAGTACCAGACGGGAGTGAATCATTCCCTTTTACCCGCTGTGTACTGTACATGTACAGGAGACACTGAGACACACACGGGCCGTACAGTACCAGACGGGAGTGAATCATTCCCTTTTACCCGCTGTGTGTACTGTACATGTACAGGAGCTGACACTGAGACACATACGGGCCGTACCATACCAGACAGGAGTGAATCGTTCCCTTTTACCCGCTGTGTACTGTACATGTACAGGAGACACTGAGACACACACGGGCCGTACAGTCCCAGATGGGAGTGAATCGTTCCCTTTTACCCGCTGTGTACTGTACATGTACAGGAGCTGACACTGAGGCACACACGGGCCGTACAGTACCAGACGGGAGTGAATCGTTCCCTTTTACCCGCTGTGTACTGTACATGTACAGGAGCTGACACTGAGACACACACGGGCCGTACAGTACCAGACGGGAGTGAATCATTCCCTTTTACCCGCTGTATACTGTACATGTACAGGAGACACTGAGACACACACAGGCCGTACAGTAGCAGACGGGGGGTGAATCGTTCCCTTTTACCCGCTGTGTACTGTACATGTACAGGAGACACTGAGACACACACAGGCCGTACAGTAGCAGACGGGGGGTGAATCGTTCCCTTTTACCCGCTGTGTACTGTACATGTACAGGAGACACTGAGACACACACGGGCTGTACAGTACCAGACGGGAGTGAATCGTTCCCTTTTACCCGCTGTGTGCTGTACATGTACAGGAGACACTGAGACACACACGAGCCGTACAGTACCAGACGGGAGTGAATCGTTCCCTTTTACCCGCTGTGTGCTGTACATGTACAGGAGACACTGAGACACACACGGGCCGTACAGTACCAGACGGGAGTGAATCATTCCCTTTTACCCGCTGTGTGCTGTACAAGTACAGGAGCTGACACTGAGGCACACACGGGCCGTACAGTACCAGACGGGAGTGAATCGTTCCCTTTTACCCGCTGTGTACTGTACATGTACAGGAGCTGACACTGAGACACACACGGGCCGTACAGTACCAGACGGGAGTGAATCATTCCCTTTTACCCGCTGTATACTGTACATGTACAGGAGACACTGAGACACACACAGGCCGTACAGTAGCAGACGGGGGGTGAATCGTTCCCTTTTACCCGCTGTGTACTGTACATGTACAGGAGACACTGAGACACACACAGGCCGTACAGTAGCAGACGGGGGGTGAATCGTTCCCTTTTACCCGCTGTGTACTGTACATGTACAGGAGACACTGAGACACACACGGGCTGTACAGTACCAGACGGGAGTGAATCGTTCCCTTTTACCCGCTGTGTACTGTACATGTACAGGAGACACTGAGACACACACGGGCCGTACAGTACCAGACGGGAGTGAATCGTTCCCTTTTACCCGCTGTGTACTGTACATGTACAGGAGACACTGAGACACACACAGACCGTACAGTACCAGACGGGAGTGAATCCTTCCCTTTTACCCGCTGTGTACTGTACATGTACAGGAGCTGACACTGAGACACACACGGGCCGTACAGTACCAGACGGGAGCGAATCGTTCTCTTTTACCCGCTGTGTACTGTACATGTACAGGAGACACTGAGACACACACAGGCCGTACAGTATCAGACGGGAGTGAATCGTTCCCTTTTACCCGCTGTGTACTGTACATGTACAGGAGACACTGAGACACACACGGGCCGTACAGTACCAGACGGGAGTGAATCGTTCCCTTTTACCCGCTGTGTACTGTACATGTACAGGTGCTGACACTAAGACACACACGGGCCGTACAGTACCAGACGGGAGTGAATCGATCCATTTTACCCGCTGTGTACTGTACATGTACAGGAGACACTGAGACACACACGGGCCGTACAGTACCAGACGGGAGTGAATCGTTCCCTTTTACCCGCTGTGTACTGTACATGTACAGGAGCTGACACTGAGACACACACGGGCCGTACAGTACCAGACGGGAGTGAATCGTTCCCTTTTACCCGCTGTGTACTGTACATGTACAGGAGACACTGAGACACACACAGACCGTACAGTACCAGACGGGAGTGAATCGTTCCCTTTTACCCGCTGTGTACTGTACATGTACAGGAGACACTGAGACACACACGGGCCGTACAGTACCAGACGGGAGTGAATCGTTCCCTTTTACCCGCTGTGTACTGTACATGTACAGGAGACACTGAGACACACACGGGCCGTACAGTACCAGACGGGAGTGAATCGTTCCCTTTTACCCGCTGTGTGCTGTACATGTACAGGAGACACTGAGACACACACGGGCCGTACAGTACCAGACGGGAGTGAATCATTCCCTTTTACCCGCTGTGTGCTGTACAAGTACAGGAGCTGACACTGAGGCACACACGGGCCGTACAGTACCAGACGGGAGTGAATCGTTCCCTTTTACCCGCTGTGTACTGTACATGTACAGGAGCTGACACTGAGACACACACGGGCCGTACAGTACCAGACGGGAGTGAATCATTCCCTTTTACCCGCTGTATACTGTACATGTACAGGAGACACTGAGACACACACAGGCCGTACAGTAGCAGACGGGGGGTGAATCGTTCCCTTTTACCCGCTGTGTACTGTACATGTACAGGAGACACTGAGACACACACAGGCCGTACAGTAGCAGACGGGGGGTGAATCGTTCCCTTTTACCCGCTGTGTACTGTACATGTACAGGAGACACTGAGACACACACGGGCTGTACAGTACCAGACGGGAGTGAATCGTTCCCTTTTACCCGCTGTGTGCTGTACATGTACAGGAGACACTGAGACACACACGAGCCGTACAGTACCAGACGGGAGTGAATCGTTCCCTTTTACCCGCTGTGTACTGTACATGTACAGGAGACACTGAGACACACACAGGCCGTACAGTACCAGACGGGAGTGAATCATTCCCTTTTACCCGCTGTGTGCTGTACAAGTACAGGAGCTGACACTGAGGCACACACGGGCCGTACAGTACCAGACGGGAGTGAATCGTTCCCTTTTACCCGCTGTGTACTGTACATGTACAGGAGCTGACACTGAGACACACACGGGCCGTACAGTACCAGACGGGAGTGAATCATTCCCTTTTACCCGCTGTATACTGTACATGTACAGGAGACACTGAGACACACACAGGCCGTACAGTAGCAGACGGGGGGTGAATCGTTCCCTTTTACCCGCTGTGTACTGTACATGTACAGGAGACACTGAGACACACACAGGCCGTACAGTAGCAGACGGGGGGTGAATCGTTCCCTTTTACCCGCTGTGTGCTGTACATGTACAGGAGACACTGAGACACACACAGGCCGTACAGTAGCAGACGGGAGTGAATCGTTCCCTTTTACCCGCTGTGTGCTGTACATGTACAGGAGCTGACACTGAGACACACACGGGACGTACAGTACTGGACTGGAGTGAATCGTGCCTTTTTACCCGACTATATACCAAGTTGCTGTCTTATTTAACCCTTTATGAAGCAGCGCAGCAATTTGACAAACCTGCTTTGTGTCGGAGTGGTGTGCTGAAACTGGAATGGCCCTGAAGCTGAATAGAGACACTGCACAAACCTGTAAATAGAGATAAGTCTGAGGGAGCTGAAAGACAAATTGCCTTCACCTTGTATCTGTTGAATCCAGCAACATGTTCTGTATGCAAACTGCCACCTGTGCAGGACACCAACAGGAACGCAAAGAGTTCAGTCATACAACAGCCTTTCGTTCTACACGGGGCTCCTGCACATCCATTAAAAAGCATTTTCTGCAGCATCTAATTATCCCTTTACCGGCCAGTTACATATTGATTTGGTTAATAGACATTCATTGTTTTTTTTTGCGGACCATTTCACCCAGACACTCATCGTCCAAACCCAGCTCATGAGGCGGGATTCGGCTCATCTCTTCCGCAAAGCAGTGGGAGGCTGAGAAGTTTGGATAGATGTGATGATGCGGGTAGATAAGGAGGGGAAGCTGAATGGTACTGAATCGGGGCATCTTTCTGTTCGGACACCTTTATACAGACTGTCGGTCTGTCAGACACAAGAGAGGTGTTGGACGCTGGAGACAGTGTAGAGGAGGGTGAAGATGAATCTGATTACATAAGAACATAAGAACATAAGAATTAGGAGCAGGAGTCGGCCAATCGGCCCCTCGAGCCTGCTCCACCATTCAATAAGATCATGGCTGATCTGATCCTAACCTCAAATCTACTATCACTCTACATCCACCCGAACCCATGTGATCTCCCGGGAGAGGCGAAAAACCAGATAAAAAACCCAATGGCCAATTTGGGAGAAAAAATCTGGGAAATTCCTCTCCGACCCATCTAGGCGATTGAAACTCGTCCAGGAGATCACTCTGTCCCTATATTTTCTACAGTACTTACCTTCTGTAAAGGCGATCTCCACCCCAGCCAGGAACAGGAATAAAACCATCTCCTGAAATCTAACACAGAATTAGAACACAGTAGGAGCAGAACCAGGCTACATGGCCCCTGGGCCCGCTCCGCTACCCACAGGGCCATGACCGTTCCGAACCTAGACTCATGTCCAATTTCCTGCCCGCTCCCCGTAACCCCTAATTCCCTTTACTTCTCGGAAACTGTCTATTTCTGTTTTAAATTTATTTAATGATGTGGCTTCCACAGCTTTCTGGGGCAGCAAATTCCACAGACCTACCACCCTCTGAGTGAAGAAGTTTCTCCCCATCTCAGTTTTGAAAGAGCAACCCCTTATTCTAAGATTATGCCCCCTAGTTCTAGTTTCACCCATCATTGGGAACATCCTCACCGCATCCACCCGATCAAGCCCCTTCACAATCTTATATGTTTCAATAAGATCGCCTCTCATTCTTCTGAACTCCAATGAGTAGAGTCCCAATCTACTCAACCTCTCATCATATGTCCACCCCCTCATCCCCGGAATTAACCGAGTGAACCTTCTTTGTACTGACTCGAGCGCAAGTATGTCTTTTCTTAAGTATGGACACCAAAACTGTATGCAGTATTCCAGGTGCGGTCTCACCAATACCTTGTACAACTGCAGCAATACCTCCCTGTTTTTATATTCTATCCCCCTAGCAATAAAAGCCAACATTCCATTGGCCTTTTTGATCACTTGCTGCACCTGCATACTAACTTTTTGAGTTTCGTGCACCAGGACCCCCAGATCCCTTTGTACTACAGTACTTTCCAGTTTCTTGCCATTAAGATAATAACTTGCTCTACGATTTTTCCTGGCAAAGTGCATAACCTCACACTTTCCAGTATTGTATTCCATCTGCCAAATCTCTGCCCACTTACTTAGCCTGTCTATATCCCCTTGCAGGTTTTTTATGTCCTCCTCACTCACTACTTTCCCTCCCATCTTAGTATGTTTTGTATCATCTGCAAACTTTGCCAATGTCAGAGTCAGCGCTACGAGGAGACTGGAGAAACTTGGGTTTTTAAGTCTGGAAAGAAGGTGCCTGGGAAGTGATATTTTTCTTTATTCATTCTCGGGATGTGGGCGTTGCTGGCAAGGCCGGCATTTATTGCTCATTCTTAGTTGCCCTGAGGTGGTGGTGGTGGGCCTTCTTCTTGAACTGCTGCAGTCCATGCGGTGAAGGTGCTCCCACAGTGCTAAGAAGGAGTTTCACCCAGCGACGATGAAGGATCGGCGATATATTCCCAAGTCAGGATGGTGTGTGACTTGGAGGGGAACTTGGAGGTGGTGGTGTTCCCATGCGCCTGCTGCCCTTGTCCTTCTAGGTGGAAGAGGTCGCGGGTTTGGGAGGTGCTGCCGAAGAAGCCTTGGCGAGTTGCTGCAGTGCATCTTGTAGATGGTACACACTGCAGCCACGGTGTGCCGGTGGTGGAGGGAGTGAATGTTTAAACCTTATGGATGTAAGATGGTTAAGGGTATGGTACAGGTAAACCTGGAAAGCTCTTTGAATTAAATTGAGAGAGTAAGATACAGGTTCAAACTCGTAAAAGGTAATCAGGAAGTTCTTCACACAAAGAGTGACCAACAAATAGACTGGACTCCCAAAAAGGAAGCAGCAGCAAAAACAGCTGGGTAACATTTAAGAAACAATTGAATCCAAGAAAGAGGGGATTTTAGGTCTTCCTGGCTGGATGAATTAAGATGAGCCGAAAGGCCTTCCCAACTCTTAATTGCCTTCCGTTCAGCATTGCTCCCAAAGCCCATGTACAATCTCCCCTATCATAGACTCTACCCACCCATTGAATCTCCTCCCACAGCCCATGTACACTCTCCCCTATCATAGACTCTACCCACCCATTGAATCTCCTCCCACACCCCATGTACAATCTCCCCTATCATGGACTCCACCCACCCATTGAATCTCCTCCCACACCCCATGTACAATCTCCCCTATCATGGACTCTACCCACCCATTTAATCTCCTCCCACACCCCATGTACAATCTCCCCTATCACGGACTCTACCCACCCATTGAATCTCCTCCCACACCCCATGTACAATCTCCCCTATCACAGACTCTACCCACCCATTGAATCTCCTCCCACAGCCCATGTACACTCTCCCCTATCATGGACTCCACCCACCCATTGAATCTCCTCCCACACCCCATGTACAATCTCCCCTATCATAGACTCTACCTACCCATTGAATCTCCTCCCACACCCCATGTACACTCTCCCCTATCATGGACTCTACCCACCCATTGAATCTCCTCCCACACCCCATGTACAATCTCCCCTATCACAGACTCTACCCACCCATTGAATCTCCTCCCACACCCCATGTACAATATCCCCTATCACAGACTCTACCCACACAATGAATCTCCTCCCACACTCCATGTACACTCTCCCCTATCACAGACTCTACCCACCCATTGAATCTCCTCCCACACCCCATGTACACTCTCCCCTATCATGGACTCTACCCACCCATTGAATCTCCTCCCACACCCCATGTACACTCTCCCCTATCACAGACTCTACCCACCCATTGAATCTCCTCCCACACCCCATGTACACTCTCCCCTATCACAGACTCTACCCACCCATTGAATCTCCTCCCACACCCCATGTACACTCTCCCCTATCATGGACTCTACCCACCCATTGAATCTCCTCCCACACCCCATGTACAATCTCCCCTATCACAGACTCTACCCACCCATTGAATCTCCTCCCACACCCCATGTACAATCTCCCCTATCATGGACTCTACCCACCCATTGAATCTCCTCCCACACCCCATGTACAATCTCCCCTATCATGGACTCTACCCACCCATTGAATCTCCTCCCACACCCCATGTACAATCCCCCCTATCATGGACTCTACCCACCCATTGAATCTCCTCCCACAGCCCATGTACACTCTCCCCTATCACAGACTCTACCCACCCATTGAATCTCCTCCCACACCCCATGTACACTCTCCCCTATCATGGACTCTACTCACCCATTGAATCTCCTCCCACACCCCATGTACAATCTCCCCTATCATGGACTCTACCCACCCATTGAATCTCCTCCCACACCCCATGTACACTCTCCCCTATCATGGACTCTACCCACCCATTGAATCTCCTCCCACACCCCATGTACACTCTCCCCTATCACAGACTCTACCCACCCATTGAATCTCCTCCCACACCCCATGTACAATCTCCCCTATCACAGACTCTACCCACCCATTGAATCTCCTCCCACAGCCCATGTACACTCTCCCCTATCACAGACTCTACCCACCCATTGAATCTCCTCCCACACCCCATGTACACTCTCCCCTATCATGGACTACTCACCCATTGAATCTCCTCCCACACCCCATGTACACTCTCCCCATCACGGACTCTACCCACCCATTGAATCTCCTCCCACACCCCATGTACAATCTCCCCTATCACAGACTCTACCCACCCATTGAATCTCCTCCCACACCCCATGTACAATCTCTCCATCACAGACTCTACCCACCCATTGAATCTCCTCCCACACCCCATGTACACTCTCCCCTATCACAGACTCTACCCACCCATTGAATCTCCTCCCACACCCCATGTACAATCTCTCCATCACAGACTCTACCCACCCATTGAATCTCCTCCCACACCCCATGTACAATCTCCCCTATCATGGACTCTACCCACCCATTGAATCTCCTCCCACACCCCATGTACAATCTCCCCTATCACAGACTCTACCCACCCATTGAATCTCCTCCCACACCCCATGTACAATCTCCCCTATCACAGACTCTACCCACCCATTGAATCTCCTCCCACACCCCATGTACACTCTCCCCTATCACGGACTCTACCCACCCATTGAATCTCCTCCCACACCCCATGTACAATCTCCCCTATCACAGACTCTACCCACCCATTGAATCTCCTCCCACACCCCATGTACAATCTCCCCTATCATGGACTCTACCCACCCATTGAATCTCCTCCCACACCCCATGTACACTCTCCCCTATCACAGACTCTACCCACCCACTGAATCTCCTCCCACACCCCATGTACACTCTCCCCTATCACAGACTCTACCCACCCATTGAATCTCCTCCCACACCCCATGTACAATCTCCCCTATCACAGACTCTACCCACCCATTGAATCTCCTCCCACACCCCATGTACAATCTCCCCTATCACAGACTCTACCCACCCATTGAATCTCCTCCCACACCCCATGTACACTCTCCCCTATCACAGACTCTACCCACCCATTGAATCTCCTCCCACACCCCATGTACAATCTCCCCTATCACGGACTCTACCCACCCATTGAATCTCCTCCCACACCCCATGTACAATCTCCCCTATCATGGACTCTACCCACCCATTGAATCTCCTCCCACACCCCATGTACACTCTCCCCTATCACAGACTCTACCCACCCATTGAATCTCCTCCCACACCCCATGTACACTCTCCCCTATGACTGACTCTACCCACACATTGAATCTCCTCCCACACCCCATGTACAATCTCCCCTATCACGGACTCTACCCACCCATTGAATCTCCTCCCACACCCCATGTACAATCTCCCCTATCACAGACTCTACCCACCCATTGAATCTCCTCCCACACCCCATGTACAATCTCCCCTATCACAGACTCTACCCACCCATTGAATCTCCTCCCACAGCCCATGTACAATCTCCCCTATCACAGACTCTACCCACCCATTGAATGTCCTCCCACAGCCCATGTACACTCTCCCCTATCACAGACTCTACCCACCCATTGAATCTCCTCCCACACCCCATGTACAATCTCTCCATCACAGACTCTACCCACCCATTGAATCTCCTCCCACACCCCATGTACAATCTCCCCTATCATGGACTCTACCCACCCATTGAATCTCCTCCCACACCCCATGTACAATCTCCCCTATCACAGACTCTACCCACCCATTGAATCTCCTCCCACACCCCATGTACAATCTCCCCTATCACAGACTCTACCCACCCATTGAATCTCCTCCCACACCCCATGTACACTCTCCCCTATCACGGACTCTACCCACCCATTGAATCTCCTCCCACACCCCATGTACAATCTCCCCTATCACAGACTCTACCCACCCATTGAATCTCCTCCCACACCCCATGTACAATCTCCCCTATCATGGACTCTACGCACCCATTGAATCTCCTCCCACACCCCATGTACACTCTCCCCTATCACAGACTCTACCCACCCACTGAATCTCCTCCCACACCCCATGTACACTCTCCCCTATCACAGACTCTACCCACCCATTGAATCTCCTCCCACACCCCATGTACAATCTCCCCTATCACAGACTCTACCCACCCATTGAATCTCCTCCCACACCCCATGTACAATCTCCCCTATCACAGACTCTACCCACCCATTGAATCTCCTCCCACACCCCATGTACACTCTCCCCTATCACAGACTCTACCCACCCATTGAATCTCCTCCCACACCCCATGTACAATCTCCCCTATCACGGACTCTACCCACCCATTGAATCTCCTCCCACACCTCATGTACAATCTCCCCTATCATGGACTCTACCCACCCATTGAATCTCCTCCCACACCCCATGTACACTCTCCCCTATCACAGACTCTACCCACCCATTGAATCTCCTCCCACACCCCATGTACACTCTCCCCTATGACTGACTCTACCCACACATTGAATCTCCTCCCACACCCCATGTACAATCTCCCCTATCACGGACTCTACCCACCCATTGAATCTCCTCCCACACCCCATGTACAATCTCCCCTATCACAGACTCTACCCACCCATTGAATCTCCTCCCACACCCCATGTACAATCTCCCCTATCACAGACTCTACCCACCCATTGAATCTCCTCCCACAGCCCATGTACAATCTCCCCTATCACAGACTCTACCCTCCCATTGAATCTCCTCCCACACCCCATGTACAATCTCCCCTATCACAGACTCTACCCACCCATTGAATCTCCTCCCACACCCCATGTACAATCTCCCCTATCACAGACTCTACCCACCCATTGAATCTCCTCCCACACCCCATGTACAATCTCCCCTATCACAGACTCTACCCACCCATTGAATCTCCTCCCACACCCCATGTACAATCTCCCCTATCACAGACTCTACCCACCCATTGAATCTCCTCCCACACCCCATGTACAATCTCCCCTATCATGGACTCTACCCACCCATTGAATCTCCTCCCACACCCCATGTACACTCTCCCCTATCACAGACTCTACCCACCCATTGAATCTCCTCCCACACCCCATGTACACTCTCCCCTATGACTGACTCTACCCACACATTGAATCTCCTCCCACACCCCATGTACAATCTCCCCTATCACGGACTCTACCCACCCATTGAATCTCCTCCCACACCCCATGTACAATCTCCCCTATCACAGACTCTACCCACCCATTGAATCTCCTCCCACACCCCATGTACAATCTCCCCTATCACAGACTCTACCCACCCATTGAATCTCCTCCCACAGCCCATGTACAATCTCCCCTATCACAGACTCTACCCACCCATTGAATCTCCTCCCACACCCCATGTACAATCTCCCCTATCACAGACTCTACCCTCCCATTGAATCTCCTCCCACACCCCATGTACAATCTCCCCTATCACAGACTCTACCCACCCATTGAATCTCCTCCCACACCCCATGTACAATCTCCCCTATCACAGACTCTACCCACCCATTGAATCTCCTCCCACACCCCATGTACAATCTCCCCTATCACAGACTCTACCCTCCCATTGAATCTCCTCCCACACCCCATGTACAATCTCCCCTATCACAGACTCTACCCACCCACTGAATCTCCTCCCACACCCCATGTACAATCTCCCCTATCACAGACTCTACCCACCCACTGAATCTCCTCCCACACCCCATGTACAATCTCCCCTATCACAGACTCTACCCACTCATTGAATCTCCTCCCACACCCCATGTACAATCTCCCCTATCACAGACTCTACCCACCCATTGAATCTCCTCCCACACCCCATGTACAATCTCCCCTATCACAGACTCTACCCACTCATTGAATCTCCTCCCACACCCCATGTACAATCTCCCCTATCACAGACTCTACCCTCCCATTGAATCTCCTCCCACACCTCATGTACAATCTCCCCTATCATGGACTCTACCCACCCATTGAATCTCCTCCCACACCCCATGTACACTCTCCCCTATCACAGACTCTACCCACCCATTGAATCTCCTCCCACACCCCATGTACAATCTCCCCTATCACAGACTCTACCCACCCATTGAATCTCCTCCCACACCCCATGTACAATCTCCCCTATCACAGACTCTACCCACCCATTGAATCTCCTCCCACACCCCATGTACAATCTCCCCTATCACAGACTCTACCCTCCCATTGAATCTCCTCCCACACCCCATGTACAATCTCCCCTATCACAGACTCTACCCACCCACTGAATCTCCTCCCACACCCCATGTACAATCTCCCCTATCACAGACTCTACCCACCCACTGAATCTCCTCCCACACCCCATGTACAATCTCCCCTATCACAGACTCTACCCACTCATTGAATCTCCTCCCACACCCCATGTACAATCTCCCCTATCACAGACTCTACCCACCCATTGAATCTCCTCCCACACCCCATGTACAATCTCCCCTATCACAGACTCTACCCACTCATTGAATCTCCTCCCACACCCCATGTACAATCTCCCCTATCACAGACTCTACCCACCCACTGAATCTCCTCCCACACCCCATGTACAATCTCCCCTATCACGGACTCTACCCACCCATTGAATCTCCTCCCACACCCCATGTACAATCTCCCCTATCACAGACTCTACCCACCCATTGAATCTCCTCCCACACCCCATGTACAATCTCCCCTATCACAGACTCTACCCACCCATTGAATCTCCTCCCACAGCCCATGTACAATCTCCCCTATCACAGACTCTACCCACCCATTGAATCTCCTCCCACAGCCCATGTACAATCTCCCCTATCACAGACTCTACCCACCCATTGAATCTCTGGAGAGAAACCTCAGTATAGATACTCCCTGATTCCCAAAAATGATCAATATCCATCCATCCTCACATCATATTACTCAATGTGCAGATGATATTTTCTTGACCCGGTCACCATGGAGCTCCACGGAGTATTTTCTCATCTCATTCTGCACCTATCCATAAAACCTCCAATCCCATTCAGATCTTTCCTTCAGGTAACACGTTTAATCACTCGCCTCTCTGCTTGTCCAGCCGGGCGAACTTGACTGGCATTAAATGAGTCATGTAATATGAATTAGTGTTCTTGCTTCACCTTGAAAACCCTCCTACTCTTCGTACTCCCCAACTGCAATGTGACTAATCCTGAAGAACTTCCAAACCAGCATCCAGCTTTCCTTTTCCCCATCATAAAACTCAAGACTCAGCTCTCTGGACTCCTCCCCGCCCCACCCTCCTCCCCGCCCCACCCTCCTCTCCGCCCCACCCTCCTCTCCGCCCCACCCTCCTCCCCGCCCCACCCTCCTCCCCGCCCCAACCTCCTCCCCGCCCCACCCTCCTCTCCCGTAACCCAAAGTCCACCAGCTATGACACAACTACTTCCGTACTGGGGAAATCTACAGCTTACAAACACTCGGAAGCAGAGGTGAGCTAAGAGGAGCTGATGGAACATCTGCCCAGCGCATTGCCCAGACTGACCTCTCGTGTTAGGGAACATCTGCCCAGTGCATTGCCCAGACCGACCTCCCGCGTTAGGGAACATCTGCCCGGCGCATTGCCCAGACCGACCTCCCGCGTTAGGGAACATCTGCCCGGCGCATTGCCCAGACCGACCTCCCGCGTTAGGGAACATCTGCCCGGCGCATTGTCCAGACCGACCTCCCGCGTTAGGGAACATCTGCCCAGCGCATTGCCCAGACCAACCTCCCGCGTTAGGGAACATCTGCCCAGCGCATTGCCCAGACCGACCTCCCACGTTAGGGAACATCTGCCCGGCGCATTGCCCAGACCGACCTCCCGCGTTAGGGAACATCTGCCCGGCGCATTGCCCAGACCGACCTCCCGCGTTAGGGAACATCTGCCCGGCGCATTGCCCAGACCGACCTCCCGCGTTAGGGAACATCTGCCCAGCGCATTGCCCAGACCGACCTCCCGCGTTAGGGAACATCTGCCCGGCGCATTGCCCAGACTGACCTCCCGTGCTAGGGAACATCTGCCCGGTGCATTGCCCAGACTGACCTCCCGCGTTAGGGAACATCTGCCCAGCGCATTGCCCAGACCGACCTCCCGTGTTAGGGAACATCTGCCCAGTGCATTGCCCAGACCGACCTCCCGCATTAGGGAACATCTGCCCAGCGCATTGCCCAGACCGACCTCCCACGTTAGGGAACACCTGCCCAGCGCATTGCCCAGACCGACCTCCTGCGTTAGGGAACATCTGCCCAGCGCATTGCCCAGACCGACCTCCCGCGTTAGGGGACATCTGCCCAGCGCATTGCCCAGACTGACCTCCCACATTAGGAAGTATCTGCCCTTCAGGATCTACAACACAAATAGGGACATTTACAAATCACCAGGCAACTCTTCAAATGGGGAACAGCTTATAGCGTGGAAGAAAAAGAGGGTGTCACAGGGCAGTCTAACCTCCGCCTGCCTCTCCCTGTTATTTCTCTCTCTGTAGATTGATTGCCGTACTTGCTCTTCATTTCCCAGCAGGCGAGATGGGTCAAGCAGGTCAGTGCAGAGCCAGTTAACGTCCTGTCAGCTGGTGCCTGATTCTCATCTTCTCCCATTTTGTGATTGGAGAATATTTACACCCACTGCGCCCGTGAACCACAAGGGCAGGGAATAGTCTTCATCTGAATTGTGTTACTAAATAAATCCAATCAAATCCAAGTACAGATAGTAAAGCATCAGATTCGCTTCCTTCTGTGTTCATTGCATCTAAAATGGACCAAACCCCTTCCCATTCACTCCCATTGTATAGAATCCCCACGAATCAAGCCTCTTCCCATTCACTGGAATCCCAATGGACCCAAACCCCTTCCCATTCACTGGAATCCCAATGGACCAAACCCCTTCCCATTCATTCCTATTGTACAGAATCCCAATGGACCCAAGCCCCTTCCCATTCACTGGAATCCCAATGGACACAAACCCCTTCCCATTCACTGGAATCCCAATGGACCAAATCCTTTCCCATTCAAGATTCAAGATTCAAGATCATTTTATTGCCATATGTAACTAGTACAATGGAATGCTTACTCCCCACTCATTCCCACAATAAAAGCATATAATAAAAAAGCAAAAAATAAAAACAAGTATAAATAAGAACAATAAGCAAATAAGCAGAAAGTATAGCAATAACAGTCCAAGTTGCAGGATATGATGAATAGTGCAAAAAAGCCTCAATTACCACTGGAAATAATAGTAATATAATATGATAAATATATGGTAATATAAGTATAATATATATATTTACATAAACATATAACTATAATATATGGGGCAGTGCGATTAGCAGTTCAGCAGGCGCACTGCGTGTGGATAGAAACTGTTCTTAAACCTACTGGTCCTGGTTCGGATGCTGCAGTACCGACGTCCGGACCGCAGGAGGGAGAACAGTTTGTGCCCAGGGTGATTGGGGTCCTGGATGATGGAGCGGGCCTTGTTCCGGCACCTGGTCAGGAAGATCTCCTCGATGGACGGAAGTGCACACCCGATGATCTTTTCTGCCGTATTCACAACTCTCTGGATGGGTTTCCTGTCCTGTGCAGTGGTGTTACCATACCACACATTGACACCACTCGTCAGGACACTCTCTATGGTGCTGTGGTAAAAGTTCACAAGCCACTGTGTGCTTATGCCGCATTTCCTCAGGCACCGTAGAGGGTAGAGGTGCTGGTGTGCCTTCTTCAGCATAGCCTCAGTATTATGGTTCACTCCCACTGTACAGAATCCCAATGGGCCAAATCCCTTCCCATTCACTCCCATTGTACGGAATCCCAATGGATCCAACCTCTTCCTATTCACTCCCATTGTACACAATCCCAATGGACCAAACCCCTTCCCATTCACTCTCATTGTACAGAATCCCAATGGACCAAACCCCTTCCCATTCATTCCCATTGTACACAATCCCAATGGACCCAAACCCCTTCCCATTCACTCCCATTGTACAGATTTCCAATGGACCAAACCCCTTCCATTCACTCCTGTTGTACAGAATCCCAATGGATCAAACCCCTTCCCATTCACTCCCATTGTACACAATCCAAATGGACCAAACCCCTTCCCATTCACTCCCATTGTACAGATTTCCAATGGACCAAACCCCTTCCATTCACTCCTGTTGTACAGAATCCCAATGGATCAAACCCCTTCCCATTCACTCCCATTGTACACAATCCAAATGGACCAAACCCCTTCCCATTGACTCCCATTGTACAGAATCCCAATGGACCAAACCCCTTCCCATTCACTCCCATTGTACAGAATCCCAATGGACCAAAATCCTTCCCATTCACTCCCATTGTACACAATCCCAATGGACCAAACCCATTCCCATTCACTCCCACGTTACAGAATCCCAATGGACCAAACCCCTTCCCATTCACTCCCATTGTGCAGAATCCCAATGGACCAAACCCCTTCCCATTCAGTCCCATTGTACAGAATCCCAATGGAACCAAACCTCTTCCCATTCATTCCAATTGTACAGAATCCCAATGGACCAAACCCCTTCCCATTCACTGCCATTGTACAGAATCCCAATGGAGCCAAACCCCTTCCCATTCACTCCCATTGTACAGAATCCCAATGGAGCCAAACCCCTTCCCATTCACTCCCATTGTACAGAATCCCAATGGACTAAACCCCTTCCCATTCACTCCCATTGTACAGAATCCCAATGGACCAAAACCCTTCCCATTCACTCCCATTGTACAGAATCCCAATGGACCAAACCCCTTCCGTCCCATTACAGAGGATCCCAATGGACCAAACCCATTCCCATTCACTCTCTGTACAGAATCCCAATGAATCCACCCTCTTCCTATTTACTCCCATTGTACAGGATCCCAATGGACCCAAACCTCTTCCCATTCACTCCTATTGTACTGAATCCCAATGGACCAAACACCTTCCCATTCACTCCCATTGTACAGAATCCCAATGAACCCAAACCCCTTCCCATTCACTCCCATTGTACAGAATCACAATAGACCCAAACCCTTTCCCATTCACTCCCATTGTACAGAATCCCAATGGACCAAACCCCTTCCCATTCATTCCCATTGTACAGAATTTCAAAAGGACCAATCCTCTTCCCATTCAATCCCATTGTATAGAATCCCAATGGACCAAACCCCTTCCCATTCACTGGCTTTGTACAGAATCCCAATGGACCAAACACCTTCCCACTCACTCCCATTGTACAGAATCCCAATGGACCAAACCCCTTCCCATTCACTCCCATTGTACAGAATCCCAATGGACCAAACCCCTTCCCATTCACTCCCATTGTATAGAATCCCAATGGACCAAACCCCTTCCCATTCACTCCCAGTGTACAGAATCCCAATGGGCCAAACCCCTTCCCATTTACTCCCATTGTACACAATCCCAATGGATCAAACCCCTTCCCATTCACTCCCATTGTACAGAATCCCAATGGACCAAACCCCTTCCCATTCACTCCCATTGTACAGAATCCCAATGGGCCAAACCCCTTCCCATTCACTCCCACTGTACACAATCCCAATGGACCAAACCCCTTCCCATTCACACCCATTGTACAGAATCCCAATGGGCCAAACCCCTTCCCATTCACTCTCATTGTACAGAATCCCAATGGACCAAACCCCTTCCCATTCATTCCCATTGTACACAATCCCAATGGACCCAAACCCCTTCCCATTCACTCCCATTGTACAGAATCCCAATGGACCCAAACCCCTTCCCATTCACTCCCATTGTACAGAATCCCAATGGACCAAACCCCTTCCCACTCACTCCCATTGTACAGAATCCCAATGGACCAAACCCCTTCCCATTCACTCCCATTGTACACAATCCAAATGGACCAAACCCCTTCCCATTGACTCCCATTGCACAGAATCCCAATGGACCAAACCCCTTCCCATTCACTCCCATTGTACAGAATCCCAATGGACCAAAATCCTTCCCATTCACTCCCATTGTACACAATCCCAATGGACCAAACCCATTCCCATTCACTCCCATTGTACAGAATCCCAATGGACCAAACCCCTTCCCGTTCACTCCCATTGTACAGAATCCCAATGGACCTAACCCCTTCCCATTCACTCCCATTGTACAGAATCCCAATGGACCAAACCCATTCCCATTCACTCCCACGTTACAGAATCCCAATGGACCTAACCCCTTCCCATTCACTCCCATTGTACAGAATCCCAATGGACCAAACCCCTTCCCATTCACTCCCATTGTACAGAATCCCAATGGACCAAACCCATTCCCATTCACTCCCACGTTACAGAATCCCAATGGACCTAACCCCTTCCCATTCACTCCCATTGTACACAATCCCAATGGACCAAACCCCTTCCCATTCACTCCCATTGTACAGAGTCCCAATGGACCAAACCCCTTCCCATTCACTCCCATTGTACAGAATCCCAATGAACCAAACTCCTTCCCATTCACTCCCATTGTACAGAATTCCAATGGACCAAACCCCTTCCCATTCACTCCCATTGTACAGAATCACAATGGGCCAAACCCCTTCCCATTCACTCCCATTGTACACAATCCCAATGGACCCAAACCCCTTCCCATTCACTCCCATTGTACAGAATCCCAATGAACCAAACCCCTTCCCATTCACTCCCATTGTACAGAATCCCAATGGACCAAACCCCTTCCCATTCACTCCCATTGTACAGAATCCCAATGGACCAAACCCCTTCCCATTCACTCCCATTGTACAGAATTCCAATGGACCCAAACCCCTTCCCATTCACTCCCATTGTACAGAATCACAATGGACCAAACCCCTTCCCATTCACTCCCATTGTACAGAATCCCAATGAACCAAACCCCTTCCCATTCACTCCCATTGTACAGAATCCCAATGAACCAAACCCCTGCCCGTTCACTCCCATTGTACAGAATCCCAATGGACCAAACCCCTTCCCATTCACTCCCATTGTACAGAATCCCAATGGACCAAACCCCTTCCCATTCACTCCCATTGTACACAATCCCAATGGACCAAACCCCTTCCCATTCACTCCCATTGTACAGAATTCCAATGGACCCAAACCCTTTCCCATTCACTCCCATTGTACAGAATCCCAATGGACCAAACCCCTTCCCATTCACTCCCATTGTACAGAATCCCAATGGACCAAACTCCTTCCCATTCACTCCCATTGTACAGAATTCCAATGGACCCAAACCCCTTCCCATTCACTCCCATTGTACAGAATCACAATGGACCAAACCCCTTCCCATTCACTCCCATTGTACAGAATCCCAATGAACCAAACCCCTGCCCGTTCACTCCCATTGTACAGAATCCCAATGGACCAAACCCCTTCCCATTCACTCCCATTGTACAGAATCCCAATGGACCAAACCCCTTCCCACTCACTCCCATAGCATAGAATCCCAATGGAGCCAAACCCCTTCCCATTCACTCCCATTGTACAGAATCCCAATGGACCAAAATCCTTCCCATTCACTCCCATTGTACACAATCCCAATGGACCAAACCCATTCCCATTCACTCCCATTGTACAGAATCCCAATGGACCAAACCCCTTCCCGTTCACTCCCATTGTACAGAATCCCAATGGACCTAACCCCTTCCCATTCACTCCCATTGTACAGAATCCCAATGGACCAAACCCATTCCCATTCACTCCCACGTTACAGAATCCCAATGGACCTAACCCCTTCCCATTCACTCCCATTGTACAGAATCCCAATGGACCAAACCCCTTCCCATTCACTCCCATTGTACAGAATCCCAATGGACCAAACCCATTCCCATTCACTCCCACGTTACAGAATCCCAATGGACCTAACCCCTTCCCATTCACTCCCATTGTACACAATCCCAATGGACCAAACCCCTTCCCATTCACTCCCATTGTACAGAGTCCCAATGGACCAAACCCCTTCCCATTCACTCCCATTGTACAGAATCCCAATGAACCAAACTCCTTCCCATTCACTCCCATTGTACAGAATTCCAATGGACCCAAACCCCTTCCCATTCACTCCCATTGTACAGAATCCCAATGAACCAAACCCCTGCCCGTTCACTCCCATTGTACAGAATCCCAATGGACCAAACTCCTTCCCATTCACTCCCATTGTACAGAATCCCAATGAACCAAACTCCTTCCCATTCACTCCCATTGTACAGAATTCCAATGGACCCAAACCCCTTCCCATTCACTCCCATTGTACAGAATCCCAATGAACCAAACTCCTTCCCATTCACTCCCATTGTACAGAATTCCAATGGACCCAAACCCCTTCCCATTCACTCCCATTGTACAGAATCCCAATGGACCAAACCCCTTCCCACTCACTCCCATTGTACAGAATCACAATGGGCCAAACCCCTTCCCATTCACTCCCATTGTACAGAATCCCAATGGACCAAACCCCTTCCCACTCACTCCCATTGTACAGAATCCCAATGGACCAAACCCCTTCCCATTCACTCCCATTGTACAGAATCACAATGGGCCAAACCCCTTCCCATTCACTCCCATTGTACACAATCCCAATGGACCCAAACCCCTTCCCATTCACTCCCATTGTACAGAATCCCAATGAACCAAACCCCTTCCCATTCACTCCCATTGTACAGAATCCCAATGGACCAAACCCCTTCCCATTCACTCCCATTGTACAGAATCCCAATGGACCAAACCCCTTCCCATTCACTCCCATTGTACAGAATTCCAATGGACCCAAACCCCTTCCCATTCACTCCCATTGTACAGAATCACAATGGACCAAACCCCTTCCCATTCACTCCCATTGTACAGAATCCCAATGAACCAAACCCCTTCCCATTCACTCCCATTGTACAGAATCCCAATGAACCAAACCCCTGCCCGTTCACTCCCATTGTACAGAATCCCAATGGACCAAACCGCTTCCCATTCACTCCCATTGTACAGAATCCCAATGGACCAAACCCCTTCCCATTCACTCCCATTGTACACAATCCCAATGGACCAAACCCCTTCCCATTCACTCCCATTGTACAGAATTCCAATGGACCCAAACCCTTTCCCATTCACTCCCATTGTACAGAATCCCAATGGACCAAACCCCTTCCCATTCACTCCCATTGTACAGAATCCCAATGGACCAAACTCCTTCCCATTCACTCCCATTGTACAGAATTCCAATGGACCCAAACCCCTTCCCATTCACTCCCATTGTACAGAATCACAATGGACCAAACCCCTTCCCATTCACTCCCATTGTACAGAATCCCAATGAACCAAACCCCTGCCCGTTCACTCCCATTGTACAGAATCCCAATGGACCAAACCCCTTCCCATTCACTCCCATTGTACAGAATCCCAATGGACCAAACCCCTTCCCATTCACTCCCATTGTACAGAATCCCAATGGACCAAACTCCTTCCCATTCACTCCCATTGTACAGAATCCCAATGAACCAAACCCCTTCCCATTCACTCCCATATTACTGCTCATTGTTTTATTTATTCTTCTCTTACCTGGGCTACCCTTCCCCTGTGGCTGAGCAGGTGACAATGCCACCCCCCCCACGCTGCGTCGATACTACCTCTGCTGTATGTAGTGCTGGAACCTGTGTGGGCAGGAGCCAGTAATCTGATTCAAGCTCTCTGCCACATGAAGGAGTCAGCCTTATCCACAGGTGACACCAGCACCTCAGGGCCTTGGGCGATCAAACCCATCCACCCACGCTTACTGCACTGTCTAATTAACAGTTCCTTTTATTTGGGAAAAAAACTATTTATTCAGCAAAAGCAGGGAATTTTCAAACATCAAATTGCTCAGTATTTCAGAGATGGTTTCAACATAGAAAGGAAGAAAGACCTTCCATTTCTACAGCGCCTTTCATCACTTCAGGGCACCTCAAAGCGCTTTACAGCCAATGAAGTACTTTTGTAATGTAGAAAACACGGCAGCCAATTCATTCATAACAAGCTCCCGCAAACTGCAATGTGATAATGACCAGATATTCCTTTAACTCCACTCACTTCCTCCAAATCAAAGGTGTTGCTATGGGAACCCGCATGGGTCCTAGCTATGCTTGCCTTTTCGTGGGATATGTGGAACACTCTTTGTTCCAGTCCTACTCAGGTCCCCTCCCTCACCTCTTTTTCCGGTACATTGATGACTGTATCAGTGCCGTTTCCTGCTCTCGCCCTGAACTAGACAATTTCATTCACTTTGCTACCAATTTCCACCCTTCCTTCACCTTCACATGGTCCATCTCCGACTCTTCCCTTCCCTTCACGACTTCCCCGTCTCCATCTCTGGGGATAGGTTATTGACAAACATTCACTACAAACCCACTGACTCCCACAGCTACCTGGACTACACTTCCTTCCACCCCGCCTCCTGTAAGGACTCTATTCCATTCTCCCAGTTTCTCCGTCTCCGCCGCATCTGCTCTGACGATGCCACCTTCCATACCAGTGCTTCCGACATGTCTTCCTTTTTCCTCAACTGAGGATTCCCCTCTACAGTGGTTGACACGGCCCTTGACCGTGTCCGTCCTATCTCCCGCACTTCAGCCCTCACCCCTGCCCCTCCCTCCCAGAAACACGATAGGGTTCCCCTTGTCCTCACCTTTCACCCTACCAGCCTCCACATTCAACGGATCATCCTCCGCCATTTCCACCACCTCCAACGTGATCCCATCACCAAACACATCTTCCCCTCACCTCCCCTTTCAGCATTCCGTAGGGACCGCTCCCTCCGCGACACCCTGGTCCACTCCACTATCACCCCCAACACCCCTTCCCCTTCGCCCGGCACCTTCCCGTGCAAGCGCAGGAGATGCAACATATGCCGTTATACCTCCCCCCTTCCCACTGTCCAGGGCCCCAAACACCCCTTCCAGGTGAAACAGCGATTTACTTGTACTTCTTGAAATGTAGTATACTGTATTCGCTGCTCACAATGTGGTCTCCTCTACACTGGGGAGACCAAATGCAGATTGGGTGACCGCTTTGCAGAACACCTCCGTTCAGTCAGTAAGGGGGACCCCGAGCTTCCGGTCGCCTGTCACTTTAATTCTCCGCTCCACTCCCACTCTGACCTCTCCGTCCTCGGGCTATTGCATTGTTCCAATGAAGCTCAACGTAAGCTCGAGGAACAGCACCTCATCTTTCGATTGGGCACTTTACAGCCTTCTGGACTCAACATCGAGTTCAACAATTTCAGATCGTAACCTCGGCCCCTATCCTATATATATTTTTTATCCACACCTTTTGTTTGTGCCTTTTCTTCTCTCCCACAGGGTAGCTGTCTTCCATTCTGCCAGCGCAATTCACACTTCATCTAGAGCCATCCTTTGTTCCTTAACCTGTCCCATTACCACCTCCTCTCGCCTTGAATATCTCTCAATCTCTCTTACCCTCACCTGCCTTCTATCCTATCACAGACCTTCCCTTTTGTTCTTTCATCCCCTCCCCCATTTCCCAGCCCCTACACTTGCTTAAAAATCTGTTCCATTTCCTGCTTTTTTCCAGTTCTGACGAAAGGTCATCGACCTGAAACGTTAACTCGGTTTCTCTCTTCACAGATGCTGCCTGACCTGCTGAGTGTCTCCAGCATTGTCTGTTTTTATTTCAGATTTCCAGCATCTGCAGTATTTTCTTTCTGTTTTAGTGATGTTGGTTGAGGGATAATTATTGGCCAGAACACCAATTAGAAATAGTGCTGTGGGATCTTTTACATCCACCTGAGAGAGCAGATGGGGCCTTGGTTTAACGTCTCATCTGAAAGACGGCACCTCTGACAGTGCAGCACTCCCTCAGCACTGCACTGGGAGTGTTAGTCTGGATTATGGGCTCAAGTCTCTGGAGTAGAGATTGAACCCACGACTTTCTAACTCAAAGGCCAAAGCAACACCAACTGAGTCACGGCTGCCACTGTCATGGAGAGCAGTTGTTACACAAATCATTGGTGTTATGTTAGTGGCAAGTGACTACAGCTTGTTTCCTGTTTAGAGAAACGGAGCCCCTATGTTGGTGAGAGCAATTAAATATTTCCCTCCAATGTTAACACCTCCCTCCCACCTTAAGGTTTGCAGAGCAACAGAAATGATGACGTATCTGATACAAAGGACATCTCCGAACACAAGATGGCCTTGTCTACAGGGCTATAATAATTAGAGATGGACTCGTTCATGTCTGAGGCGCGAGTGTCCAAGGTTACATTGGTAAACACGACTCATCTCACGGCAGTCCATTCCGAGTAATCAACACCCATCACAGGGCATCTCGTGTCAGGTGGGCAGGCGAGGTTCCAAATGGGGAAACAATAGCTCCTTTTCTTTATTGAAAAACAGAAAACGATATTCCCAGTCACAATATTTTGGAATAAAATACACGTCATCTTGGTTTGGTATTAAAAACTTGAATAAAGCAAGAAACCCATCTGAAAAATAACGATGGCATTAATGAATTGATCGATAATCAATTAAACCCCCATTATTAATCTATCGGGAACACCGGCGCCCATGGCCTCACGCACCAGCGGAGAGAAACAGACTATCGGGTCATTTATCTCATTGCTGTTTGTGGGAGCTTGCTGTGTGCAAATTGGCTGCCGCGTTTCCCACATTACAACAGTGGCTACACTTCAAAATGTACTTCATTGGCTGTAAAGCGCTTTGAGACGTCCGGTGGTTGTGAAAGACACTATATAAATGAAAGTCTTTCTTTCTTGTTCTGGTGTGAAGGTCCAGGAAATTATGGTGCAAGTGATTTACGCCACACCATAATTTCCTGAGAGATTGGTGCTCTTACCCCTGGCCAAAACAGGGAGTTTATGGACTGGACTGGGCTGGTGGATTTGATATTTATCCCTCAACTAATCACTAAAACAGATGATCTGGTCATTTATCACATCGCTGTTTGTGGGAGCTTGCTGTGCGCAAATTGGCCGCTGCGTTTCTTACATTACAACAGTGACCACACTTCAAAAATACTTGATTGGCTGTAAAGCACTTCAGGACGTCCTGAGATGGTGAAAAATGCTCTGGACACCCAGGTCTTTCTTTCCTTAAGAAACAGCAGCAGGAATAAAAACGGGATGGCGGTGGATGGTAATGCGGAGGAGCTCGAATCCGTGCGAGCAGTCCGTGTGATGTCTTGGAATAATTATACCCCACGGGGGAATGGGGCTGACTGGATCGCTCTACAGAGAGCCGGCACGGACTCAATGGGCCGAACGGCCTCCTCCTGTGCCGTTATGACTCTATGACCCAGCTTTCGCGAGACTGAGTCCGCCCCGGGGGAAAATCTATCCCCGCGACACGTGGAGCCCAATCAAATCAAATCAAATCAAATCAACTTTTATTGTCATTGTTAGTGCACAAGTGCAGTACAACGAAATGTAGGCTTGCGGCTCCCGAGAGTGTACATTTAGTTTAAGACATTTAAACATTCAACATACATTCGGCTTGTAATACATTAACATAACCATAATAAAGTGCATTGGCAGATGTGCAGGCTTTAGAGTTTATTTGTGGAGTTCAGTAGGATGACAGCCCTGGGAAAGAAGCTGTTTCTAAATCTGGTCGTTCGGGTGCGAATGCATCTGTAGCGTCTCCCAGATGGCAGGAGGGTGAACAGACTGTGGCTGGGGTGGGTAGGGTCTTTGATGATGGACCGTGACCTCCGTAAACAGCGTTTCTGGTATATGTGCTCTATGGTCGGTAGCCGGGTGCCGGTAATGCGTTGGGCAGTTTTGACTACCCGCTGCAGGGCTTTCCGGTCATAGTAGCTACAGCTGCCATACCATACTGTGATACAGTTCGTCAGGATGCTCTCTATTGTGCAGCGGTAAAAGTTAGAGAGGATCAGGGGTGACAGGTTACATCCCTTCAGCCTCCTTAGGAAATATAGGCGCTGCTGGGCCTTCTTCACCAGAGAGGAGGTATTGAGGGACCAGGAGAGGACTTCCGTGATGTGGACTCCGAGGAACTTAAAGCTGTCCACCCTTTCCACCACAGCCCCATTGATGTGGATGGGGGTGTGACTTCCGCCTTTAGACTTCCTGAAGTCTACCATTAATGAACAACTTTACACTAACCACCCCACACCTATCCCACGGCAGGGCTCATGGCGCCAATCGGCGAGACCAGGGGTGAGGAGGGTGCGCATCATTCAAAGATGAAGATCAGGGAAGCAAAGTAACCTATTTTAAATTCTTTACTCTGCATCCTTGGCCTCAGGTTCACTAATACAGGAGGAGGAAGGAGTGATGCAGCTGTTTGGATCCATTTGTTCAGTAAATTAGACGGCGATTGATGTAAGAAAACTACCAGGCACTTGGTCTAAGCGTTAAACAAAGCTTTAATCAACTGATTTACAACATGGAGGTCTAGTTGTGTCCTTCACTAGTTCCTGTTAAGAATGTCCTGCGCAAGCTGGGCCCGTGCCCGAGTATTTATACTCTCCCTGGACAGTGCCACCCGCAGGCTGCTCAGTATTATTTCATAACTATTTCTTTCATGAATGGCTGATTCATGTCAGCGATATTTAGCCGTTGTTGTTCTCATATCTTCACACTTCTCCCACGGAGAAGAGCGAAGAAGAACGGGGGAGTTCTCCCGGTGTCCTGGGCCATCATTCCTCCCTCAACCAACACCGCCAAACACAGACTAACTGGTCATTCCTCTCGCTGATCCAAATGGCTGCCTCCGTAACAACAGCTAATGCATTTCAGACATGTGAAGCATGATGAGATGCGCCGCCACCTCGACAACACACCAGGGAAGTACAAGGCGTTCTTTAAGCGTCTAATCTCCGCGGGAGGCGCGAACGCCGTCACAGCAGCACTGGGTTACGGGGGATCCCGCTCCAGGCCGCCACCCAGTGGCTCCGGGTAGGTGGTTTATGGGACGGGGGTGACGGATCGAGCTTGGCCACTCTGCCCTTCCCCCCCATGGTCGAATAGCCTGCAGGTAGTGTGGCCAACTAAGCCTTCGAGAACTAGGGGCGGAGCAGGGGTGTGTGTGTGTGTGTGTGTGTGTGTGTGTGTGTGGTGAATTTCTCCAGGGTTCTCTGGCCCTTGTTGGGACTGAAATCTATCGCCGTCCCGTCGCACATCCATTGCCTTCGCACCCCCCATCCCAGTGACAAGTCCCCTGTAACCGATGCTGACTTAACTCAGCATTGCTGAACTTGCACATCATTGCCCCGCATTTGCAATTTAATTCGAAGAATCTCTTTGCTCCCACTCTATCCGCTGCCCTCATTATGTTAAAACCTGCCTCCTTACACTGCTCATTTTTACTAAGAATCTAATCTCAGTGCTGGCAATCTTGGCTTCCTGTAACTGGCCATTTGCTGAGCAAGGGCTCCTCTCTCGTGCATCACTGTTGCTCCGCTGCTATGTTGACCTGAAGTGAACACAATATTCTAAGTGCTGTCTCACTAATGGATCACGCACACCTAATGTGACCATCCTCCTGTCCTTGATACTGTACTGCTGCCAATGCAGCCCCCACCCTGCCAGCAGCCTGGGGCAATCAGGCTCGTGAGCTGGTGCAGCCAATTAGCCGGGGCACTGCTGGTCTATCAGTGGATGGGGTGCAGTGGTGTTCCTGGACCAGCAATCCAGAGATCGTGAGCTCAAATCCCACCGTGGCTGCTTGGGAATTTTAATTCAGCTTTAAAATAAGTCACCATGAAACTATCGGATTATCGTAAAAACCCAACTGGTTCACTGATGTCCCTTTAAGGAAGGAAATCTGCCGTCCTTACCCGGTCTGGCCTATATGTGACTCCAGTCCCACAACCACCGTGGTTGACTCTTAACTGCCCTCTGACGTGGCCGAGCGAGGCACTCAGTCGTATCAGACCCAGGGTAACTAGGGTTTTAAAAAAAATACAAACAGGAAATGCTGGAGATACTCAGCAGGTCCGGCAGCATCTGTGAAGCGAGAAACAGAGTTAACATTTCAGGTCGATGACCCTTCGTCAGAACTGGAATTCAGTTGACCTGAAACATTGACTCTGTTTCTCTCTCCACAGATGCTGCCTGACCTGCTGAGTGTCTCCAGCATCTTCTGTTTGTATTTCAGATTTCCAGCATCCGCAGTATTTTCTTTTTGTATTAGGGTTTTTTAAAATTCGTTCTTGGGATCTGGGCGTCGCTGGCGAGGCCAGCATTTATTGCCCATCCCCAATTGCCCTGGAGAAGGTGGTGGTGAGCCACCTTCTTGAACCGCTGCAGTCCGTGTGGTGAAGGTGCTCCCACAGTGCTGTTAGGGAGGGAGTTCCAGGATTTTGACCCAGCGACGATGAAGGATCAGCGATATATTTCCAACTCAGGATGGTGTGTGACTTGGAGGGGAACTTGGAGGTGGTGGTGTTCCCATGCGCCTGCTGCCCTTGTCCTTCTAGGTGGAAGAGGTCACGGGTTTGGGAGGATGGGCACTAAATGCCAGCCTTGCCATTGACACCCACATCACGAGAATAAATAATAAAGAAAAGTTACTGAACACCATCTCTCGGCCCTCACAGGCTCCTCATCCCAGGAAGCAAAACTTACTTGTCTGAATCAGACTCATTAAGCCAGCAAAATCACTATCCCTGTTTCACACAATTGCACCAAGTTTCCACCGCACTGAGACCCCGATCGCTGCTCTTTCCATTGCGGAGGAATATTCGGAGCAGCGTGTGGGTGGGAGAGTGTTTGTTCCTCTGGTGTAGTTGGAGAGCTGCGGGGTTCTTACTCCGCCGTGAGCCGGGATTCGACTCTTGTACAGGTGCTCAGAAGATTCATTAACCGCCGAGCACAAACCGAGGAAATTGACAAGCTGATGGATATTTCCCGTGCTGAGACCTGACACAGTGTGGGTACTAACCAGCTCATTAGGCTCACAGGCCTAGCTTGAAACTCACATGTCGCAAACGCTTAGTTGAATGTGACAACCGCCTGCTCATCCCACCGTGTGCGGGAGACATTTGAGCGGCAGCCACTGACTGAGTGCCGCACTATCAGAGGTGCCATCTCTCAGGTGAGCCGCCCGCCCGTTGTGGGTGGATGGTAACGAACCCGTGGCTGTATCGGAGGAAGGGCAGGAGGTTCTTGGGTGTCCTGGAGGAGCCGACGTTCCTCCTTCAGCCAGCAGATTGACTAGCCGTCCACCTTATTGAGATTTGTGTTCGAAAAGGCTACATTGTTTGCCTTTGTCACCTCTAGACTCGACTATTCCAACGCACTCCTGGCCGGCCTCCCACATTCCACCCTCCATAAACTTGAGGTCACTCAAAACTCTGCTGCCCGTGTCCTAATTCGCACCAAGTCCCGTTCACCCATCACCCCTGTGCTCGCTGACCTACACTGGCTCCCGGTTAAGCAACACCTCGATTTTAAAATTCTCATCCTTGTTTTCAAATCCCTCCTTGGCCCTCGCCCCTCCCTATCTCTGTAATCTCCTTCAGCCCCACAACCCCACTCCCCGCCCCCGAGATATCTGCGCTCCTCCAATTCTGCCCTCTTGCGCATCCCCGATTTTAATCGCTCCACCAATGGTGGCCGTGCCTTCAGCTGCCTGGGCCCTAAGCTCTGGAATTCCCTCCCTAAACCTCTCCGCCTCTCTACCTGTATTTCCTCCTTTAAGACATTACTTAAAACCTATCGGACCTAATATCTCCTTATGTGGCTCGGTGTGAAATTTTGTTTGATAATCGCTCCTGTGAAGCGCCCTTGGGACATTTTACTACGTTAAAGGCGCTATATAAATACAAGTTGTTGTTGTTATTGGAGCCAGAGCAGAGAAGGTCCACTGAGCTGATCCATATTGTCAGAGGGACTGGGCTCAGAGGAAAGGTTAGAGGATGGGCAAACGCGAAGTCCAAGCCGGGCTCAGGTTCTCTCTCTGGGCTGGAGGTAAAGGATCCCATGTTGGTGAGCAGGAGCGGCCCATTGCGTTATTGTTGGTAGCACCAGTGAGGACCATGTGAGGGTCCTTGGACAGGAGATGGCCAATGGTAGGCTGAGCTATAAGGGGCCTAATGTTTTTTAATCAGCGTTAATTGAAGAAGGTGCTACTTGGCCGAGAGAGGAGGCAGAACCGCTGTTTATAGCCCTGGGATGGGCTGACACTCCGCAGTTACTGGGAACCAATCCCTGCGACTGAAGACATTTATCTTATTCTATGAGCCCTCTTCTCGGCATCAAATTACTGTCAAGGAGTCTCACAGGTTTCTTAATCCTCGAATCAGACCAGTCCGAACTCCCCAATCAGGACACCTCGCTTACCACGTTCCTGCTGAGGACAATGGGTCCGTGATGGAAGTCCCTCTCAGCTCCCGCCTCCCACTCTCCCTGTCTTCCAATCTCTTTGCTCTCCCCCTATTTTACCAATCCGGCCGCTTTAGTCATTGGTTCCCCTGAACTCTCCCGGGGGCCCACGAGGAATCCCCAGGCTTCCCTCCCTCTCCCCGAACCGATGCCCTCCCGACCCCGACTCTGAGCCCCAACCCCGACTCTGACCCCCGACCCCCCACTGGGTGCCGGGGGCCGGACCTTCAGGTCCCCCGCGACGGATTCCGGCCGAAACACCCTGAGCAGCAAAAAGGGCTCAACACCTGGGCATTATTCAGGCAGTGCAGCACCTAAATAAATACAGGCCGGCTTTGGCAATTAATTTAAAAGAAAAGAAAACTTATCTTATGTGGAAACATTTTTTTACACAGCGAGTGGTTAGGATCTGGAATGCGCTGCCTGATAGGGCGGTGGAGGCAGATTCAATAGTAGCTTCAAAAGGGAATTGGATACATACTGGAAGGAGAGAATATGGCAGGGATCTGGGGAGAGAGCGGGGGAGTGGGATTAATTGGATCGCTCTTCGAAAGAGCCGGCGCAGACTCGATGGGCCGAATAGCCTCCTTCACTGCTGAACTATTCTATGATTCTACACAGCACCTTTCACGACCTCAAAGCGCTTTACAGCCAATGAAGTATTTTTGAAGTGTAGTCACTGTTGTAATGTAGGAAATGCGGCAGCCAATTTGCGCACAGCAAGCTCCCACAAACAGCAATGTGATAATGACCAGATCATCTGTTTTAGGTATTGGTTGAGAACCAAATATTGGCCAGGACACCTCTGCTCTTCTAAATAGCGCCATAGGATCTTTTAAACCTGAGAGAGCACACGTGGCCTCGGTTTAACGTCTCATCTGAAACATGGCACCTCCGACAGTGCGGCGCTCCCTCAGTACAGCCCCTCCGACAGTGCGGTGCTCCCTCAGTACAGCCCCTCCGACAGTGCAGCGCTCTCTCAGTACTGGCCCTCCGACTGTGCAGCGCTCCTTCAGTACTGACCCTCTGACAGTGCAGCTTTCCCTCGGTACTGCCCCTCCGCCAGTGCGGCACTTCCTCAGTACTGCCCCTCCGACAGTGCGGCGCTCCCTCAGTACTGCCCCCCCGACAGTGCAGCTCCCTCAGTACTATCCCTCCGACAGTGCAGCTCCCTCAGTACTGCCCCTCCGACAGTGCAGCACTCCCTCAGTACTGCCCCTCCGACAGTTCAGCACTCCCTCAGTACTGCCCCTCCGACTGTGCAGTGCTCCCTCAGTACTGACCCTCCGACAGTGCAGCACTACCTCAGTACTGACCCTCCGACAGTGCAGCACTCCCTCAGTGTAGTGATCAATAACATGTCATTCTGTGGTGGACACTAGGTGGAGCAGTAGAGCTGTGTAGAGCTGTATGTATAAGACTACACTACCCAGCTGTATATATATTAAGACTACATTACCCATGAGGCTAGGCTACCCACAAGGCAGCAGTCAAGATGGAAGCCTCTACAAGATGCTGTACAAATCCACATGTGCTCCATAAAAGTAACTAGCAAAAGCTAGCTGTGTTCATAATAAGAATGTCTATTTATTAATGAACATAACATGGTACCAGGGTGGTGAAGATCTGCTGAAAATTGTGAAAAGCGACATGGAGAATTTGAAGCCACCAGAGCGTTTGAATCTCAAGGGAAATGTCGACTACAACTGGCGGATTTTTAAACAACAATTCGAACTCTACATTGCAGACATCGGATTCGGTACAAAGCCAGACACAAGGAAGATAGCGTTGCTGCTTACGGTTGCAGGCCCACAGGCGATAGAGGTATTTAATACATTTGTATTTAATCCAGCGGAGAACAGAGAAAAATTAGAAGATGTGCTAAAAAAATTTGATGCACATTGCTCTCCCAAAAAGAATGAGATGTATGAAAGATACATCTTCCGTTCTCGGACACAGCAACAAAATGAGACTTTTGATAGCTTTATAACTGATCTGAAACTGAAAGCACAGACATGTAATTTCTCTGAGCTCAAAGCATCCATGATTCGTGACCAGATTGTGTTTGGTATTCATGATAAAAAAGACAGGGAACGTCTGTTGAGAGAAACTGAACTAACATTGGAAAATGCTGTGACAATATGCAAAGCCAGCGAGCTAGCTCAAAAGCATGCGAAGACTTTCAGTGAAATCAATAATGATGCGATTGTAGTAAGTGCTGCTGTCGGTGCTGTGTCTTACAAGGGGAAGAAACGTGGGCAGAACAGAAATGAAAAGCAATCGGAGGATGAAATTTTTAATTGTAAACACTGTGGTTACAAACACCAGTTAAGACAATGCCCAGCGTTTGGAAAAATGTGCACAAAGTGTAATGGAAAGAATCACTTTGCCAAACAATGCTTTTCAAAAGTACAAACTAAGAAAGGGCAACGAGTTAATGTAATTGAGGACACTGATTTAAGTAAGACATTTTTTGTAGGAATGGTGTCATGTGACGATGTCAAAAAAGATACAGAAAATGTGCAGCCCTCAGAAATAGACAATGCTGAACATAAAGTTAATGCAGTAAAAGAGGACAAATGGATGATCCCACTGCAGATAAATGGAGCATTAGTTACATTGAAACTGGACACTGGGGCAAAAGCAAACTTAATCAGTATGAGTGACATTAACAATATGAAAGAAAAGCCCAAAATACAGAAAAAGTCAGTACTACTGAAGGACTATAATGGACAGAAAATAGATAGCTTAGGTGTATGCAGACTCAAAGTGACAGTCAAAGACAAAGTGCATCATCTCATGTTTTCTGTTGTGGCTGAAAGACTTGATTCGATACTAGGTGACAAAGCTTGTGAAGACTTAGAACTGGTCAAGAGAGTCTACCGTATAAACTGTGCCATAAGCAGACCAGATGACTCAGGTGGTGAAGCAGAGAGCCCATCAAGGATGAAAAGGCCAAAGGGTATCCGTGTCTTCAAAAAGCCTAGTTTCTCCAAGAAGAAAGAAAAAGACTTTAAGGTCAAAGAAAAGCACAAAGAGGAAAAACACAAGGAGAAAAAGTCCAAAGATATAACCGCAGCAGATGTTGTTAAGCAGTGGAAAGAGAAAAAGAAAAAGAAGAAGCCTGCACCAGAGCAGGAAGCAGTTCTGGTGGATACTCCTTCTTCCCTCAGGCCAATCTTTGGTGTTCCATTAGCCGAGGCTGCTGAGAGGACTGTGCTGTATGATGGGATCCAGCTGCCAGCAGTTTTTCGAGAGTGCATTGACTACATTGAGAGTTATGGCATGAAGAGTGAAGGAAACACTGAAACCCTCTCCAAGCAAAGATCGCAAGGAGACCTCGATCTATACAAGAGCAGATTGATGACAATGCGCAACTGCATCTTGTCATTCACCGCTGATGCGCTATCAATTACTCATAAAAGACTGAGAGTTAAGAGAGTAACTAAAGGCTTTTATTAACAAAAGAATGAAGGTCTGCCTCGAGTGGTCGACCGGTCCAGAATACAAAGGGGGCTGGGGAGCAGTCACCTTTATACTAGGACTTGTGGGAGGAGTCAGCCGAGGCATGTCCAGGCATGTACACAGTGGAATACAAACAGTGGTTTACCACATTCACCCCTTGTTTAAAATTGAGTCCGGCGGGGTGAAGTGTATTAAAAGTTAGTGTATTGGAGTCTCTCCGGAGGTCTTGTCTGCCGCTGTGATCGGCGTGGCGACGGCAGGGGTAGTGGAGCTTCCGGCGTCGAGTCCCGCGTAGGCTGTGGCACAGGCGTGTCGCCCTTGTAGGTGTCGAGCGGGTCGCGGGGCCCAGGCCTGCCGTCTGCTGGGGCTGGATATCGGATCGTGGGGGGGGGTGGTAGTGAGTAGTGGGTTACTGCGGCCCCCGAGGGTGCAAGGTCTCTTATGGAGACTGTGTCCTCCCGCCCGTCCGGGTATGCAATGTAAGCATACTGGGGGTTGGCGTGGAGGAGGTCGACCCTCTCGACCAGGGGGTCCGTTTTATGGGTCCTCACGTGCCTTCTCAGTAGGACCGGCCCTGGGGACGTCAGCCATGGCGGTAGCGATGTCCCCGATGTGGACTTCCTTGGGAAGACAAACATTTTCTCATGAGGGGTGGCGTTAGTGGCAGTGCAGAGCAGTGACCGAATAGAGTGGAGCGCATCGGGGAGCACATCCTGCCAGCGGGAGGTTGGAAGGCCCCTAGACTTTAAGGCTAGCAGGGCGGCCTTCCAAACTGTCGCATTTTCTCTTTCCACCTGTCCGTTCCCCTGGGGGTTGTAACTGGTGGTCCTGCTTGTGGCAATACCCCTAGTTAGCAGGTACTGACGGAGTTCGTCGCTCATAAACGATGAGCCCCGGTCGCTATGGATATAGCTGGGGAAACCGAACAGGGTGAAGAGGTCGTTCAGACATTTAATGACCGTGGCACTGGTCATGTCCGGGCAGGGGATGGCGAACGGGAAACGGGAGTACTCATCAATAATATTGAGGAAGTACACATTGCGGTTGGAGGAGCGGAGAGGCCCTTTAAAATCAACGCTCAGGCGCTCGAAGGGGCGAGTGGCTTTTATCAGGTGGGCCCTGTCTGGTCTATAAAAGTGCGGTTTGCACTCAGCGCAGACTTGGCAGTTCCTGGTCATGGTCCTGACCTCCTCAATAGAGTAAGGCAGGTTGCGGGCCTTGATGAAGTGGAAGAACCTGGTGACCCCCGGGTGGCAGAGGTCATTGTGGAGGGCCCGCAGTCTATCGATCTGCGCGCTGGCGCAGGTGCCACGCGATAGCGCATCCGGGGGTTCATTGAGCTTCCCGGGCCGGTACAAGATCTCGTAATTGTAGGTGGAAAGTTCGATTCTCCACCTCAAGATCTTGTCATTTTTGATTTTGCCCCTCTGCTTGTTGTTAAACATGAAAGCAACTGAACGTTGGTCAGTGAGCAGGGTAAATCGTTTTCCGGCCAGGTAGTGCCTCCAATGACGCACAGCCTCCACAATCGCCTGGGCCTCCTTCTCAACAGCGGAGTGTCTGGTCTCCAGGCCTTGGAGGGTTCGTGAAAAGAAGGCCACGGGTCTCCCCGCTTGATTGAGGGTAGCGGCCAGGGCAAAGTCGGACGCGTCGCTTTCCACCTGGAAGGGGATGGATTCGTCCACTGCGTGCATGGTGGCTTTGGCAATGTCTTCCTTGATACGGTGGATGGCTAAGCGGGCCTCTGCCGTCAAGGGAAAAGAGGTGAACTTGATCAGCGGATGGGCCTTGTCCGCATAGTAGGGGACCCACTGGGCATAATAGGAGAAAAACCCTAGGCACCTCTTCAGGGCCTTGAGGCAGTGGGGCAGTGGGAGTTCCATAAGGGGACGCATCCGGTCGGGGTCGGGGCCGATGACTCCATGTTCCACAACACAGCCAAGGATGGCGAGGCGGTTTGTGTGGAATATGCACTTCTCCTTGTTATATGTCAGGTTCAGGAGTTGGGCGGTGCGGAGGAATTTTTCGAGGTTTGCGTCATGGTCCTGCAAGTCACGGCCGCAGATGGTCACATTGTCCAGATATGGGAAGGTGGCCTGCAACGCATTTTGATCTACCATCCGGTCCATCTCCCTTTGGAAGACGGAGATCCCGTTGGTGACGCCAAAGGGAACCCTAAGGAAGTGATAGAGGCGGCCGTTTGCCTCAAAGGCAGTATACTGGCGGTCCTCAGGGCGGATAGGGAGCTGGTGGTACGCTGATTTCAGGTCAATGGTCGAGAAGACGCGGTACTGCGCGATCTGGTTGACCATATCAGCTATGCGGGGGAGTGGGTAGGCATCCAGCAGGGTGTAGCGATTTATTGTCTGGCTGTAGTCGATGACCAGGCGCTGCTTCTCGCCGGTCTTAACGACCACAACCTGGGCTCGCCAGGGGCTGGTGCTGCCCTCAATAATCCCTTCCTTCAGGAGCCGCTCCACTTCGGTTTTAATGAAAACCCTGTCCCCGGCACTGTATCGCCTGCTCTTTGTGGCGATGGGCTTACAGTCGGGGGTGAGGTTAGCAAACAGTGGGGGGGGGGTGACTCTGAATGTGGAGAGGTTGCACCTGGTGCGCGGCGGGCAATTTGGGAGCTGCTGGCTGCGGACTGTGAGTGGGGGTAGGGGTCCACCGTACGCCATCGTAACACTTTTAAGGTGGCACTGAAAATCTAACCCCAGCAGGACGGCAGCGCAGAGGTTGGGCAGGACCAGAAGTTTAAAATGATCGTACACGGTCCCGTCTACTACGAGTGTCACTACGCAGTAGCCGCCGATGTCCGCCGACTGGGACTCGGAGGCCATAGAAATCCGCTGGTGCGCAGGCAGGACTGGGAGAGAGCAACGCCGCACCGTGTCGGGGTGGATGAAGCTCTCCGTGCTCCCAGAGTCAAAAAGGCAGATTGTATCGTGGCCATTTACCTTAATGTCCATTGTGGAGCTGGCCAGCTGGTGCGGTCTCGCTTGGTCCAGTGTAACGGATGCCAGCGTAGGGGTCGGTGTGTCGCTGCGGGTATCAGATGAGGCGGTGTTGGGGGCCTGCTGCGTTCCGGCTGTCGTCCAAGATGGCGGCGTCCATGATCCCCATGTGGCTGGAGGCGTCCAAAATGGCTGCTGTACCGGTGGTTCGCACATGGCCGGGGAGGCCCAAGATGGCGGCCCGCATGGCCCACACGCGGCGCTGCTGGGGTTCGGGGTGGCTTTGGCCCTGCAGACGTTAGCGTAGTGTCTCTTCTTCCCACAGCCCGAGCAGATCGCGTTTTTCGCCGGGCAGCGCGCTCTGGGGTGTTTTGCCTGGCCACAGAAGTAGCATTTCTGGCCTTGGGGCACTGCTGTCTGACCTTGGGACACTGCTGCGGTAGTTGGGCCATTGCTGGGGTGTGGCTGGGGTGGCACGGCGCTATGAGGCGGTCCTACCGTGTCCCAGGCTGTCATTCCCCGCGGCGTCCACGGTGCAGAGGAGTAGGCATCCATGCCCCGGTAGGCTGCATCCAGTGATAGTGCGAGTTCAGAGGCCTTGTTGAGGTCGAGGTCACTCTGCTCCAACAGTCGCTGTCGGGTGTAATTGGATCTGTGGCCCGCTACAAAAGCGTCCCGGATAAGTTCCTCTGTGTACACGGCGGCCTTTACATCCTTACAACCACAGGCCCGGCCAAGCACAGACAGTGCCTGAAGGTATTCCACGGTCGATTCCCCAGGTTGTTGTTTACGACTCCCCAGAAGGTGCCTGGCGTACACTTCGTTCACTGGGCGCGTGTACTGGTCCTTGAGGAGCTTGATAGCGTCCGCGTACGAGGTCGCGTCTTGGATGACCGAGTACACTCGGTGGTTCACTTTGGAGGTCAGGACATCCAGTTTGTCCTCGTCCGATTTGATTGCTGCGGAGGCGGTCAGGAATTTTTCGAAACACTTAAGCCAGTGAGTAAACTTGGTGGATGAGTCCGCCTCCTGATGATCTAAGTCCAGGCATGCTGGTGTGAGGATCTTCTCCATTATAAAAATTTGTTAATAAAATTGATGCGCTATCAATTACTCATAAAAGACTGAGAGTTAAGAGAGTAACTAAAGGCTTTTATTAACAAAAGAATGAAGGTCTGCCTCGAGTGGTCGACCGGTCCAGAATACAAAGGGGGCTGGGGAGTAGTCACCTTTATACTAGGACTTGTGGGAGGAGTCAGCCGAGGCATGTCCAGGCATGTACACAGTGGAATACAAACAGTGGTTTACCACAACCGCCAGAACAATCTCATGAAGACACATCAGACTTACCCATGTTGAGAAGATCCACACGTGAAGTAAAAGAGCCTGATAGACTTAATCTTTGAGTACAATGTAAAGCTTTGAAAATGTGTTGACTGTTTTGAAAATGTTTATGTTTATAGAGCACTAACAAAAGTGTTACTGATATTATCTTTATTGTTTTCTTGAAAGTTGATTGATATTGATTTTGTTAAACCTCAAAGAAAGGAGGATGTAGTGATCAATAACATGTCATTCTGTGGTGGACACTAGGTGGAGCAGTAGAGCTGTGTAGAGCTGTATGTATAAGACTACACTACCCAGCTGTATATATATTAAGACTACATTACCCATGAGGCTAGGCTACCCACAAGGCAGCAGTCAAGATGGAAGCCTCTACAAGATGCTGTACAAATCCACATGTGCTCAATAAATGTAACTAGCAAAAGCTAGCTGTGTTCATAATAAGAATGTCTATTTATTAATGAACATAACACTCAGTACTGCCCCTCCGACAGTGCAGCTCCCTCACTACTGCCCCTCCGACAGTGCAGCTCCCTCAGTACTGCACTGGGAGCGCCTGTCCTAGATTATGCTCTCAGGTCTCTGGAGTGAGACTCGAACCCACAAACCTCTGAGCCATGGCTGACAGCTTAATTGGGATTTGTCTAAATGATCTGAATTGCGTTTAAATCTGAGATGAGATATGATGTGAGGCTGGTTCGTGGAGTGACATGGATTTGGTTAATTATCCCTGGGCTGTTCTGAATGTGTTACAGGAGGGAGGAGGTGTTAGTTGGGGCAGATTTACACACAGGCCAAGCATGGCCCTCCCGCCAGTGCAAGTACGTTTAATTTAAGTGTCGGAACACAGGAGCAGGAGTCGACCATTCAGCCCCTCGAGCCTGTTCCGCCATTCTATGAGATCATGGCTGGTCCTTGTTGTGTATGTACCTTTAAGAGAATAACTGGTCTCAGACTGCAGTACCGGCAGTGACCACCCCTGTATAAAAGGCGCTAGTGAGCCTCTGTTGTTTTCAGTTTCACTATTGACTTCCATCAGTAAAGACGTGTTTTGTTCAACTCCTGCTGTCCGTGTCTCAATCATTCACGGACGTAATACTGGCGACGAGCAGATACGAACCTACCTACAGTCTGCACCACCTCCTGGGATCCATTCCTACAGTGAAGTGAGCAGAGGTCGAGGCCAGAAAGAAAAGAAAGTAAGAGGCAGTAGAAACGGGCATCGACCGTGGGCATCCGCCCCTGTGTTAGCGGAGTTGAAGATTGCTGGAGAAGCAGTAAAAATAATGAGGAGGAGGAATTCCTTGAGTGTTTAAGGGATGGTTATCTGGATCAATATGTCGAGGAACCAACTCGGGAACAGGCTATATTGGACTGGGTACTGTGCAATGAGAAGGGACTAATCAGTAATCTTGTTGTACGGGGACCCTTGGGTCAGAGCGATCATAACATGATCGATTTCTCACTCGAAATGGAGAGCGAAGAAATTGACTCAGAGACTAAGGTCCTGAATTTAAACAAGGGGAATTATGATGCCATGAGACGGGAACTGAGTAGGTCTGATTGGACAACGTTCCTGAGAGGACTGGAGGTAGATAAACAATGGCAAACATTTAAAGATAGAATGACAAAATTGCAAAAATTGTTTATACCAATCTGGCATAAAAGGAAATCTAAAAAGGTGACTCAACCGTGGATAACAGGGGAAATTAGAGACAGCATAAAATCCAAAGATAGGGCGTATAAAATAGCCAAAAAAAGCGCCAGAGCGGAAGATTGGGAACAGTTTAAGATAGAGCAAAGGAGGGCAAAGGGCATGATCAAGAGGGGCAAAATAGCTTACGAAAACAAGCTGGCGGAAAATATAAAAACTAACTCCAAAAGCTTTTATAAATATATCAAAAGGAAAAGACTGGTGAAAACCAAAGTTGGTCCATTGCAGTCAGATACGGGGGAATATATAATGGGAAATAAGGAAATGGCAGATCAACTAAATGCATACTTTGGGTCAGTCTTTACGAAGGAAGACACAAAAAACCTCCCTGGGATATCGGGAAAAATAGGGACATTGGCAAAGGAGGAACTGACGCAAATCAATATCTCTAAGGATATGGTGTTAAGGAAGCTAAAGGGATTGAAGGTGGACAAATCCCCAGGGCCTGATAACATGCATCCTAGGGTACTGAAGGAGGTGGCCCTAGAGATAGCGGATGCACTAAGGATGATTTTTCAGAATTCATTAGACTCGGGAACAGTGCCGATGGATTGGAGGGTAGCTAACGTTACCCCACTATTCAAAAAGGGGGGTAGGGAAAAAACAGGTAATTACAGACCTGTAAGCCTTACATCAGTTGTGGGCAAAATGCTGGAGTCCATCATTAAGGATGAAATAGCGGAGCACTTAGCAAATGGGGACAGGATAGGACAGAGTCAACATGGATTTACAAAGGGTAAATCGTGCTTGACTAATCTATTGGAATTTTTTGAGGGAGTAACTGGTAGAATAGATGGGGGAGAGCCAGTAGATGTGGTGTACCTGGACTTCCAAAAGGCCTTCGATAAGGTCCCACATAAAAGATTAGCATGGAAAATTGAGGCTCATGGGATAAAGGGGAAAGTTTTGGCGTGGATAGGGAACTGGCTGTCAGATAGAAAACAGAGAGTTGGAATAAACGGCTCATTTTCTGAATGGCAGGCAGTAACAAGTGGGGTACCACAGGGATCTGTCCTGGGCCCCCAGCTGTTCACAATTTACATTAATGACCTGGATCAGGGAGTCGGATGCAGCATTTCCAAATTTGCAGACGACACTAAACTAGGAGGTGGGGTGGGCTCAGAGGAAGAGACCAGGAAGCTCCAGAGCGATTTGGACAGACTGGGCGATTGGGCGGATAAATGGCAGATGCACTATAATGTGGACAAGTGCGAAGTTATCCACCTTGGGTGCAGGAACGGGAGGGCAAATTATTATTTAAATGGCAATAGATTGGGAGAGGGGGAAGTACAGAGAGACCTGGGTGTTCTTGTACACCAGTCACTGAAGGCGAGCATGCAGGTGCAACAGGCGGTCAAGAAGGCAAACGGTATGCTGGCCTTCATAGCAAAAGGGTTAGAATACAGGAACAGGGATACCTTGCTGCAGCTGTACAGGGCACTGGTGAGACCACACCTCGAGTACTGTGTACAGTTTTGGTCGCCTCATCTGAGGAAGGATGTTCTTGCCATGGAGGGGGTGCAGCGGCGATTCACCAGGCTGATACCAGGAATGGCGGGAATGACCTATGAGGAGAGACTATGTAGTTTAGGGATGTACACACTGGAGTTTAGAAGATTGAGAGGGGACCTCATAGAAGTGTATAAAATTCTGACAGGTCTAGACAGACTGGATGCAGAAGGAATGTTTCCCTTGGCGGGTGAGAACAGAACTAGAGGACATAATTTAAGGATAAGGGCTAAACCATTTAGGACAGAGATGAGGGGGAATTTCTTCACTCAGAGAGTGGTGAACCTGTGGAACTCATTGCCACAGAGGGCAGTGTACGCCAGCTCATTAAATATATTTAAGAGGGAATTAGATATATTTCTACGGGCAAAAGGGGTTAAGGGTTACGGAGAGAAGGCGGGGACGGGATACTGAATTAAAGGATCAGCCATGATCTCATTAAATGGCGGAGCAGGCACGAAGGGCCGAATGGCCTACTCCTGCTCCTATCTTCTATGTATCTATGTATCTATGGAAGCGGGGCCTGGTTCCTGTCGACGGTGCTTCAGCTAATCGGGCTGGTGGCAGGTAGTGCACTGATCCTTCCTGGGCTGCGGCGGTCGCGAACTCGAGCGGGTGGCTTGCAACGGGGCCGAGCAGCGTTGTCGGGAAGAGGAGAGAGAGAGGGTGGAGCACACAGGGCGCGGCCGGTGCTACGAAGCCGGGCTGCGTACAGACCCGAGAAGAGGGAGGCAAGAGTCCCACAGGGTTGTTCCACGATGGGAAAATAATTTAAAAAAAAAGAAATATTAAACGCGCAAGAAACCGCGAGGAGCTGCAGGTTGCAACGGGAACCACGGAAAGCAGCGCTAGCAACAGCGGGGAAGAAGGCAAAGCGCGGGAGGCGCCATCTTAATCAGCGGGGAAGAAGGCAAAGCGCGGGAGGCGCCATTTTGTTAAATCGGGGAAGAAGGCAAATCGCGGGAGGCGCCATTTTAGATTTGCAAGATGCCGAAGACTGGCTGTATCACTGCTTTTGATAATACAATAGAGGACTGGACCACATATGTGGAAAGAGTCGAGGTATATTTCGAGGCAAACGAAATAGCTGAGGAGAAAAAGGCATCGATATTGCTAAACTTAATGGGCGCTAGAACGTACGGCCTATTGCGGGACCTGATTACTCCAGCAAACCGAAGGCGAAGAGTTTTAACGAAATTGTTGCTGTCCTACAGGAACACCTAAACTCTGCACCGCTGTTGATAGCAGAAAGATTTAAATTCCACAGGAGAACTCAGCATAAAGATGAGAGCAATGCTGAGTACCTTACGGAACTACGCAAGCTATCAAAGCACTGCCAGTTCGGAGCAGGACTGGCAGATACGCTACGGGACAAATTTGTCTGTGGACTCCTGAGTGAAGGAACACAGAAGAAGTTACTCTCAGAGAAAGAGCTGACGCTAGATAAGGCTTTCAGCGTGGCAGTATCGTATGAAGCAGCAGCCAGGGGAGCTGCAGAAATTCAACAAAAGCCACAGGAATACGGCACCCACTAAATGACACGGGGATTTGTAAAATGTTATCGCTGTGGCAGAACTAACCATGACCAGAAGGACTGCTGGTCCAAAGACAAAATATGCAGGCAATGCGGAAAGATGGGACACATTGCACGAGTTTGCAGGTCTGGGAAGAAGACCAGCGACAACAAAAAGGCTACTAAGGAACAGTACAAGAAAGTACAAAAGATGACGGACAGTAGTTCCGAAGACCAGATGAGCAATAGTGAATCCGGGAACAGGAGACTAAGCTGTCTCAAACTTCACAATGTAATCGCAAAAGAGGATCACCGAACCATTTGGGTCACCCTCACGATAGCAGGGTCCCAAGTTAAAATGGAATTGGATACAGGATCAGCGCTAACCATCATGAATCGACGAGACTATGAGCGGCTATTCTCACACATACCCTTGAGAGAGACATCCATCGTGAAGATGACAGTGAACACCTTAACAACCTAGAACAGGTGCTCACTAGACTACGGGAACATGGGCTGCGAGCCAACCGCCCCAAATGCGAGTTTTTTAAGAAACAGATATCGTATTGTGGCTACGTGATTGATGAAGAGGGGTTACATAAGTCCCCTGACAAAATTGAAGCGGTTGTTAAGGCCCCAGCGCCTGAAAATGTGTCACAACTGAGGTCATTCCTCGGATTGGTGAATTACTACCATAAGTTTTTGCCGAATTTGTCGACAATTCTGCACCCACTGAACGCCCTGCTACGAACCGGAGTAGCATGGGAATGGAGCAATGATTGTAAGCGGGCCTTTCAGAAGAGTAAGGACTTAATCACTTCAAGGGAAGTATTGGCTCACTACAACCCAGCACTGCCGATCAGACTGGCGTGTGATGCGTCTCCCTACGGCATTGGGGCGGCACTGTCACATAAATTCCTTGATGGTTTAGAGAGGCCGATAGCTTTTGCGTCACGCTCGTTAACTTCTGCCGAGCGTAACTACGCCCAGATTGACAGAGAGGCCCTCAGCCTAGTGTGGGGGGTGAAGAAGTTCAATCACTACCTGCACGGTCAAAAATTTACTCTACTAACCAATCATCAACCTCTTGTCTCCATTTTTAACCCTCAGAAGGGCGTACCGATAATGACAGCACAACGGCTGCAGAGGTGGTCCCTTTTCCTAGGGGCACACCAATATGACATTGAGTACAAAGGAACTAAACAGCATGGGAATGCTGATGGATTGTCACGCCTACCGTTGCCGACGGTGGAAGAAGAAGTCCTTGCAGTGGATCCAATGGAGTTATTCCACTCGACCATAGTCGAATGTCTCCCTGTGACGAATGCAAACATAGAAAAGGAAACACGGAATGACCCGACACTATCACGGGTCTATGATTTAACGGTGAAGGGATGGCCAGCACATGGCGAACCACTGCTGCCAGCATTCTCGCCGAGAAGAGAACAGCTGTCAGTGTGCAGAGGAACCTTGATGTGTGGGTCCAGAGTAGTAATTCCACCTAAGTTGACGGATAGAGTGCTCAATGAGCTTCATGAGGGTCATCTGGGTGGGGTAAAAATGAAGAACTTAGCCAGAGCGTTTGTGTGGTGGCCGGGAATCGATAGAGAAATCGAAGAGATGACCAAGAGCTGTGCAGGATGCCAGAAGGTTCAAAACGCCCCACCACAAGCTCCTCTGCATCCATGGGAGTGGCCCTCATCTCCATGGCAAAGGGTGCACATTGATTTTGCTGGTCCCTTCATGGACTCGATGTTTTTAATTGCGGTGGATGCACATTCAAAGTGGCCAGAGGTAATAAAAATGTCCTCAACCACCATGGAAAAAACTATCACAGTTTTACGAACCATATTCGCCAGGAATGGGCTGCCTGAACAGATTTGCCCTGGCAATGGACCACAGTTTGTGTCTGAAGAGTTCCGGAGGTTCTTAAAGAACAATGGTGTTAAGCATTACACATCTGCCCCATATCATCCAGCCACTAATGGATCGGCCGAGAGGTTTGTCCAAACATTCAAGAAGGCTATCAAGGCAATGTGTAATGAAGATATACCCCTACAACACAAGGTGGACAACTTCTTGTTTGCCTACCGGAATGCGACACATGCGGTTACCAACCAAACTCCAGCCATGATGTTCTTCAATCGAAGACTACGATGCCGCTTGGATTTGGTTAAGCCAAACGTCCGAAGAGATGTGGAGAACAGGTAGTTTCAGAATATGAATGAAAGGCCGACCAGGAGTTTTAAGATAGGTCAACCAGTTTTGGCCTGGGACTACCGCACTGAGAAATGGCAGCCAGGAACGATTTGTACACGGCAAGGACCTCTCATGTATACTGTGGACATTGGAGAGAGCATTGTAAGACGCCATGCTAACCAGATTCTAGAGTCACTGGAAAACATCAACTCCACACCACGATCTGATACACCTGGTAATGAAATCGACGTAACAATTGCAGCTACCGCAGAACCGGTGATATTGGAAGCAGATGAACCAAACAACGACATTGATCCCGACTCAACATTGCCAGAAGAACCTGATACCCCAAAGAGGCGTTATCCAGACAGAATCAGGAAGCCTCCTCAAAGACTGAACTTATAATTGCTTAAACTTAACCAATGTATCTAGCAACCGTAATTGTGATTGTAATTATTTATCATTTAGTTGTTAAATGAATGTTATGTACTGTTTATCTAAAAGGGGAGGAATTGTTGTGTATGTACCTTTAAGAGAATAACTGGTCTCAGACTGCAGTACCGGCAGTGACCACCCCTGTATAAAAGGCGCTAGTGAGCCTCTGTTGTTTTCAGTTTCACTATTGACTCCCATCAGTAAAGACTTGTTTTGTTCAACTCCTGCTGTCCGTGTCTCAATCATTCACGGACGTAATAGTCCTTACCTCAACTCCATTCACCGGCCTTTGCTCCGTATCCCTCGCTACCCTTAACCAACAAAAACCTACCCACCTCAGTCTTGATTTCTCCAATATATTGTAGTATATTGTGATATGATTATTAATGCTGTGTGGAACATTTCTTCCAGCCCGTTTCTTCAAACATTTCACCAGACCGAGACCGGGAGGGGGGTCTTGTGTGCGGGATGGAGAGTGACCCCGAAAGTTCCTGTTGCCTCACCAGTTCTCAATCCCGATCTGGAGGTGAAGGCCAGGGACTTTAAATGGATTCTCTCTGTAGCGATTAAATCCTCCCCATAAGCCCACGTGTCCTTTATATCCACCGTGAGCTACACTGGGAGAATTGGGATGGTGCGCTGATCTCGTCACTAACACCGCCATGCAGAGGAGCTGAGCGGTTAGCGGTTTATTTCGGGATAAAGGAACTGCGTTTTAAACAATGCACAATATAAAATATTGATTTGCTTGCTGACATCTTTCATATTTGTTATCAGCCTGGCTTCTCAGCAGCAATATCGTGACATAATGGGATTGAATGAGGAATAGCAGCTCCTTCCACACACACAGACGCCACGCTGAATTGGCTGTTAATTTTCATTCAATAGGACTCCAGAGACTCCGTGCTCGATGATAGATGAGCTGCTAATGGCGGGCTTTAGAGGGCATACACTAGTCCGCCACCAACTGCAGTGGGAGGGGCTCGGTGTTTCATTCTGTACTCTGCCCTTTAAATTAAACATCCTCCTGCCGATTCACTAACTCGGGGAGACAGGGCCCTGCTCCCGACTCAGCACGGGGTTCTCTACATCCTCTATATCCCACTGTTCCCAGTGTGTTCCCTCGCTATCCCACTGTTCCCAGTGTGTTCCCTCTCTATCCCACTGTTCCCAGTGTGTTCCCTCCATATCCCACTGTTCCCAGTGTGTTCCCTCCTTATCCCACTGTTCCCAGTGTGTTCCCTCCATATCCCACTGTTCCCAGTGTGTCCCCTCCATATCCCACTGTTCCCAGTGTGTCCCCTCTATATCCCACTGTTCCCAGTGTATTCCCTCTGTATCCCACTGTTCCCAGTGCGTTCGCTCCATATCCCACTGTTCCCAATGTATTCCCTCCATATCCCACTGTTCCCAGTGTGTCCCCCTCTATATCCCAGTGTTAATCCTTGCTCTTTCATAAGAACTTAAGAAATAGGAGCAGGAGTCAGCCATTCGGCCCCTCGAGCCTGCTCCACCATTCAATAAGATGATCTTCTACCTCATCTCCACTTTCCTGCACTATCCCCATATCCCTTGATTCCCTTAATATCCAAAAATCTATCGATCTCTGTCTTGAATATACTCAACGACTGAGCCTCCACAGCCCTCTGGGGTAGAGAATTCCAAAGATTCACCACCTCGAGTGAAGAAATTTCTTCTCATCTCAGTCCTAAATGGCCGACCCCTTTATTCTGAGACTGTGACCCCTGGTTCTAGACTCCTCCAGCCAGGGGGAAACATCCTCCCTGCATCTACCCTGTCGAGCCCTGTAAGAATGTTGTATGTTTCAATGAGATCACCTCTCATTCTTCTAAACTCTGGAGAATATAGGCCGAGTCTACTCAATCTCTCCTCATAGGACAATCCCCCCATCCCAGGAACCAGTCTGGTGAACATTCGTTGCACTCCCTCTATGGCAAGTATATCCTTCCTTAGGTAAGGAGACCAAAACTGTACACAATACTCCAGGTGTGGTCTCACCAGGGCCCTATATAATTGCAGTAAGATGTCTTTACTCTTATATTCAAATCCTCTTGTAATAAAGGCCAACATACCATTTGCTTTCCTAATTGCTTGCTGTACCTGCATGTTAACTTTCAGTGATTCGTGTACAAGGACACCCAGGTCCCTCTGAACACCAACATTTCCCAATCTCTCACCATTTAAAAAATACTCTGCTTTTCTGTTTTTCCTACCAAAGTGGATAACTTCACATTTCTCCACATTATATTCCATTTGCCATGTTCTTGCCCACTCACTTAGCCTGTCTATATCCCCTTGAAGCCTCCTTGCATCCTCCTCACAACTTACATTCCCACCCAGCTTTCCTCAAAATGCAGTGAGGTCAATAACCAAGGGGCACAGATTTACAGTAATTGGGGGAAGGTTTAGAGGGGATTTGAGGAGAAATTTCTTCACCCAGAGGGTGGTGGGGGTCTGGAGCTCACTGCCTGAAAGGGTGGCAGAGGCAGAAACCCTCATCACATTTAAAAAGTACTTGGATGTGCACTTGAAGAGCCGTAACCTACAGAGCTACGGACCCAGAGCTGGACAGTGGGATTGGGCTGGAGAGCGCTTTTGCGACCGGCACAGACACGATGGGCTGAATGGTCTCCTTCTGTGCCATGAATTTCTATGATTCTATGATTGAGGCGGTAATGCACATTTAATGTTGGAAATAAAAAGCGGGTCTTGGTAAAAGTGACCATGAGGCTGTCGGGTTATCATAAAAACCCAACTGGTTCACTGATGTCCTTTAGGGAAGGAAACCTGCCGTCCTTCCCCGGTCTGGGCCTACACGTGAGTCCAGTCCCCACACCGACAGCCCTCTGAAGTGGCCGAGCAAGACACTCAGTTATACCACCACCTTCTCGGGGCAGTAAATGCCAGCGACGCCCACATTGTGACAATGAATTGAAAAGGAAGTCAATCCTTCGGATCTATCAGCAGTTCTTCTGGCACCCGAAGCAAGCTCCCGAAATATTCGGATTCTTCATCCAATGTGGCCAATGATAAAGTTGACAATGAGCTGTCTGCACACACACGGTGGAGTTTTATGACAGGCTAAAACAGGGCACAATCCACTAATTGGGAGACAGAGAGTGAATACACTTATCTCCGTATCAGTTACAAGTGCTTGAGATCAATCTTGGGGCGACAGTTTTATAAGCATCTAGTTATTACCATTAGCAGGGAGCCTCGGCGAAAATTGCTGTTAAATTAATGAAACATTCTCTCCCTTGTCATGCTTTCAATACCAGAAGTCCACTAAATCAATGCATCTTCTCACAGCCTGGTGCAGGATTGATAGATATCAGGTGAAGGGGCCTCTGTCAATCAATTACACAAATGAAGGAGGAAATGGGATCGAGACTTTGGCTGATTAGAGCACAATGCAATACTCGAGACAATAACAACAATCTCTATCTAATGATTGCAGCCATTAATCAGCTGATAATTCAGAAGATGCTGTCCAGCTCATTAGCATGCGCAGATTGTCACGTCGCCAGTGTGGGCGTGCCACTGAAAACTACATTAACTACACAAATGTGGGATTTCATTTCAGAACTTTACCGAGGTGTTGATGAAATTAATAATATTTATGATCATTTTTATTGCTTTTCAGATCAACTTTCCAATTAGCAAAAGCTCTTGAGAAGCACTTTCTATCCCCGTATTTCACAGACTAATGATTTCCTTCCCTGTGTTTTAGTTCCAATGAGATTTCCATTTAGGACGAACTGTGTGACGCTCGATAAGATTCACGTTTGTCCGGACAGTTTTGGAAGGAACATTAGGAACAGGAGGAGGCCATTCAGCCCCTCGAGCCTGTCAATCAGATCTGCGACCTCAACTCCATTTGCCCACCTTTGACCCATATTCCTTGATACCCTTACCCAACGAAAATCTATCGCTGTCAGTCTTGAACATTTCAATTGACCCCCCAGCCTCACAGTTGGAGTACTGTGGCCAGTTTTGGGCACTCCATTGAAAGGACATTAAAGCCACAGAGAGGGGACGGTGTAGGTTGACCAGGCTGATGCCAGGGATGGGAAAGTCTAGTGATGAGCAGAGACTTGAGATACTGGGGCTGTTCCCACTGGAGCGGAGAGGGCTCGGGGGGGGAGGTTTAATCAAGGGGGGGGGAAATTCGGTACAGCCCCGTTTGGGGCGCTAGTATTGGCGGTGTGCAACATTTAGCGCCAGGCGCAATTTATCGCCACCTCGAGCGATATTGGGTTGCAGCACCCCTGAAGGTGATTGCGGCGCTAAATCAGGCGCTGCACGACAGTCTTAAGGCGCTAACCCGGCGCAGCGAGGCGCTACCTCACTGTGCTGGCGAAGCTCATGTGATTTCAGTCAGCAATGGAACACAGACACACTGGTACCATTCAATTCTTAAAGGGGAGTTCTGACGAATGGTCATCGACCTGAAACGTTAAACCTGTTTCTCTCTTCACAGATGCTGCTTGACCTGCTGAGCTTCTCCTGCATTTTCTGATTTTTTCTTAAAGGGGAGGGTTGATCTTGCTCTCCATTCACATCCTGCTCATTGCAGCCTTGAATCTCGGCCTGAATCTCAGCCTGGAGAGACCTGTACATCTAATCTGGTGTAAAGAACAATGGAGAGACCCAGGGAAGAGCTCAGAGTGCAGACCCCACAGTCTCTTCTAATTTGATACAAGGAAGGGCAAATCAAAACCAACCTGCAAAACTCCTTCACACAGCGTGGAGTCGCTCCAGAAGTCTGTCTCTCTCTCTCACAATGTGTGGTGCAAAAATGTCACCTTCAAAAAAGGCAGGAGGTGTTCCCCTTTAAATAGCGCTCCCCTAGTCCCTTTCAGACAGCATAACGGTCCCCTCAACCTGTCCTTGTTAGCGCCAGGCGGAACGGAGGGGGGCGCCACTGAATTTCCGGTCCGGGGCGCCAAAAAGGCGTTGCACACTGAAATGCCGTCATGATCTGCCTGCGCCCGTGAGCGGGCGCTAAGATTTAGAGCGGGCGCTAAGATTTAGCACCGGCGCTAAATGTCCACTCAATATGGGAAGAGGCGCAGGGTTCACTGCGCCCGGGCGCTAGTGGGTTAGCGCCCCACTTCTCGGCCTCTTTAGGCACTAATCGCTGGCGCAACCAACCGAATTTCACCCCCAAGGTGTTTAAAATCATGATGTGTTTACATAGAAACATAGAAAAATAGGAGCAGGAGGAGGCCATTCGGCCTTCGAGCCTGCTCCGCCATTCAATATGATCATGGCTGATCCTCTATCTCAAAACCATATTCCCGCTCTCTCCCCATACCCCTTGATGCCTTTTGTGTCTAGAAATCTATCTATCTCCTTCTTAAATATATTCAGTGACTTGGCATCCACAGCCTTCTGTGATAGAGAATTCCACAGGTTCACCACCCTCTGAGTGAAGAAATTTCTCCTCATCTCAGTCCTAAATGTCCTACCCTGTATCCTGAGACTGTGACCCCTTGTTCTAGACCCCCCAGCCAGGGGAAACATCCTCCCTGCATCCAGTCTGTCTAGCCCGGTCAGACTTTTATACGTTTCAATGAGATCCCCTCTCATTCTTCTAAACTCTAGTGAATACAGGCCTAGTCGACCCAATCTCTCCTCATACGACAGTCCTGCCATCCCAGCAATCAGTCTGGTGAACCTTCGCTGCACTCCCTCTATGGCAAGTATATCCTTTCTTAGGTAAGGAGACCAAAACTGCACACAGTACTCTAGGTGTGGTCTCACCAAGGCCCTGTACAACTGTAGTAAGACATCCTTGCTCCTGTACTCAAATCCTCTTGCAATGAAGACCAACATACCATCTGCCTTCCTAACTGCTTGCTGCACCTGCATGTTTGCTTTCAGTGACTGGTGCACAAGGACACCCAGGTCCCTTTGTACATCAACATTTCCCAATGTTGTTTCCATAGAGTGAATCAGGAAAGAACATTCCCTGTGGTTGGGAAGTGAGTGAGGAATCACTCAGAGTAAGGAGAGAGATTAGGAAAAATTTCCTGACACAGATTGTTACAGCGGGAGATGTTTAACACAGGGAGAGAGTAAAGTAAGTTTATAGGGAACGTTGGATAAATATTTCAAACAAAGATTGATACAGGGCTATGGAGAGAGAACAGGGCAATAGGATTAGTTTGGGATTGATACAGGGCTATGGGGAGAAAGCGGGGCAGTGGGATTAGTTTGGGATTGATGCAGGGCTATGGGGAGAAAGCGGGGCAGTGGGATTAGTTTGGGATTGATGCAGGGCTATGGGGAGAAAGCGGGGCAGTGGGATTAGTTTGAGTTTGATACAGGGCTATGGGGAGAGAGCAGGGCAGTGGGATTAGTGTGGGATTGATATAGATCTGTGGGGACAGAGCGGGGCAGCAGGATTAGTTTGGGATTGATACTGGGCTATATGGTGAGCGTGGGGTCGTAGGATTAGTTTGGGATTGATACAGGGTTATGGGGAGAGAGTGGGGCAGTGGGATTAGTTTGAGATTGATACAGGGCTATGGGGAGAGGTGGGGCAGTGGGATTAGTTTGGGATTGATACAGGGCTATGGGGAGAGTGGGGCAGTGGGATTAGTTTGGGATTGATATAGATCTATGGGGAGAGAGCGGAGCAGTGGGATTAGTTTGAGATTGATACAGGGCTATGGGGAGAGGTGGGGCAGTGGGATTAGTTTGGGATTGATACAGGGCTATGGGGAGAGAGCGGGGCAGTGGGATTAGTTTGGGATTGATATAGATCTATGGGGACAGAGCAGGGCAGTGGGATTAGTTTGGGATTGATACAGGGCTATGGGGAGCGTCGGGCTGTGGGATTATTTTGGGATTGATACAGGGCTATGTGGAGAGCGGGGCAGTGGGATTAGTTTGGGATTGATACAGGGCTATCGGGAGAGAGTGGGGCAGTGGGATTAGTTTGGGGATTGATACAGGGCTATGGGAAGAGAGCGGGGCAGTGGGATTAGTTTGGGATTGATACAGGGCTATGGGGAGAGAGCGGGGTAGTGGGATTAGTTTGGGATTGATACACGGCTATGGGGAGAGAGCGGGGCAGTGGGATTACTTTGGGATTGATACAGGGCTATGGGGTGAGAGCGGGGCAGTGGGATTACTTTGGGATTGATACAGGGCTATGGGGAGAGAGCGGGGCAGTGGGATTAGTTTGGGATTGATACAGGGCTATGGGGAGAGAGCGGGGCAGTGGGATTACTTTGGGATTGATACAGGGCTATGGGGAGAGAGTGGGGCAGTGGGATTAGTTTGGGATTGATACAGGGCTATGGGGAGAGAGCGGGGCAGTGGGATTACTTTGGGATTGATACAGGGCTATGGGGCGAGAGCGGGGCAGTGGGATTACTTTGGGATTGATACAGGGCTATGGGGAGAGAGCGGGGCAGTGGGATTAGTTTGGGATTGATACAGGGCTATGGGGAGAGAGCGGGGCAGTGGGATTAGTTTGGGATTGATACAGGGCTATGGGGAGAGAGCGGGGCAGTGGGATTAGTTTGGGATTGATACAGGGCTATGGGGAGAGAGCGGGGCAGTGGGATTAGTTTGGGATTTCTCCAGCAAAGAGCCAGCAGAAACACGATGAGCTGAGTCCCTGCTTCTGTGCGGTGAATCTACGGCTCAGTCTGATTGACGTGGTACTGTAGTTGGAGCTGCCTCAGTGCTCGCTATATTTCCTGTATCGGAGCCTGCCTTTGATAATTGCATGTGTTGTCTGTACTGAACGTGAGCAATCCTGTCCTGAGGGAATTCCTGAAAGCAGCCAGATTCTCTCAATTCAAAGTGGAAATATGCAGCTTGTGGGGCTGAGTCCCACAGGCTGTTACATCAGCCTCACAGATACTGAAACTAAACAAAAATAACTCACTAACAGATTCTTCCCGTGAACGTGAGCAGATTTGTAAGATATGGCTCTCTCTGTCAGCGTGAGTACGAACATAGGAATTGCAAAACCAAAGCAGACTGAGGTCCAATTATTCCTTCGACCACCCTGGCCGTCGCACGATCCAATGGTCATGGAGTTGTTGACCAATCACAGCGATCAATCTCTGTCATTGAGTCTACAACAGACCCAGACATGAGGAGAGGAAACTCCCAGTGGGGGAGAGCTTTGGGAACCAGAGGAAAGTCACCTGTTCCTCCTGAGCTCGCTGCACTCACCACACCTCACATCTCAAATTACTCAGATACTGTGTCCCAAAATATTATTTTCTGATTTGAATGAATCAGCACTAACCGCTCCCACCCTCTCCCCAGGGAATATGTTCCGTAGTTTGACCTCTTGCTCACTGATATAATGGCCTCGATTTTAACCCGGGCTGGGATCATTCTGTGCAGGGCCGAGCGACAAGCTTGCAGGTCAAGGCCCGGAGAGATTTTAACTAACCGGCCTCGTTACGATATCCAGGCTTCATCTCCTGCCTAGACCCGGCAGGAATCAGAGGCTGGCCGGCAGGAGGGAGCGGGAGGGAGCGGGGGGAGGGGTGAGGGAGCAGGGGGAGGGAGCGGGGCAGGGAGCGGGGGGAGGGGGGAGGGAGCAGGGGTGAGGGGGGGAGGGAGCGGGGGGAGGGGGGAGGGAGCGGGGGGAGGGAGCAGGGGGAGGGAGCGGGGGGAGGGGCAGGGGGGGAGCGGGGGGAGGGAGCAGGGGGAGGGAGCGGGGGGAGGGGGAGGGAGCAGGGGGAGGGAGCAGGGGGAGGGTGTAGGTAGCAGGGGGGGGGGAGGGAGCAGGGGGAGGGGGTGGGAGCAGGGGGAGGGGGGAGGGAGCGGGGGGAGGGGGGAGGGAGCAGGGGGAGGGGGGAGGGAGCAGGGGTGAGGGGGGGAGGGAGCGGGGGGAGGGGGGAGGGAGCAGGGGGAGGGGGGAGGGAGCAGGGGGAGGGGGGAGGTAGCAGGGGTGAGGGGGGGAGGGAGCGGGGGGAGGGGGGAGGGAGCAGGGGGAGGGAGGAGGGAGCAGGGGGAGGGGGGAGGGAGCAGGGGGAGGGAGCGGGAGGAGGGGGGAGGAAGCAGGGGGAGGGAGCGGGGGGAGGGGGAGGGAGCAGGGGGGAGGGGGGAGGGGGGAGGGAGCAGGGGGAGGGGGGAGGGAGCGGGGGGAGGGGGGAGAGAGCAGGGGGAGGGAGCGGGAGGAGGGGGGAGCAGGGGGAGGGAGCGGGAGGAGGGGGGAGCAGGGGGAGGGAGCGGGGGGAGGGGGAGGAAGCAGGGGGAGGGAGCAGGGGGAGGGGGGAGGGAGCAGGGGGAGGGGGGAGGGAGCAGGGGTGTGGGGGGGAGGGAGCGGGGGGGAGGGGGGAGGGAGCAGGGGGAGGGAGCAGGGGGAGGGAGCGGGGGGAGGGGGGGAGGGAGCGGGGGGAGGGGGGAGGGAGCAGGGGGAGGGAGCGGGGGGAGGGGGGGAGGGAGCAGGGGGGAGGGGGAGGGAGCAGGGGGGAGGGAGCAGGGGGAGGGGGGAGGGAGCGGGGGGAGGGGGGAGGGAGCAGGGGAGGGGGGAGGGAGCGGGGAGGGTGGAGGGGGGCAGGGAGCAGGGGGGAGGGGGGAGGCAGCAGGGGGAGGGGGGAGGAAGCGGGGGGAGGGAGCAGGGGGGAGGGGGAGGGAGCGGGGGGAGGGGGGAGGGAGCAGGGGGAGGGGGGAGGGAGCGGGGAGAGGGGGGAGGGAGCAGGGGGAGGAGGGAGGGAGCGGGGGGAGGGGGGAGGGAGCGGGGGGAGTGGGGAGGGAGCAGGGGGGAGGGGGGGAGGGAGCAGGGGGAGGGGGGAGGGAGCGGGGGGAGGGGGGAGGGAGCGGGGGGAGGGGGGAGGGAGCAGGGGGAGGGGGGAGGGAGCAGGGGGAGGGGGGAGGGAGCGGGGGGAGGGGGGAGGGAGCAGGGGGGAGTGGGAGTCAAGAATTTAGGGAGCTAGGTAACAGATTAAAGTGCAGGACCTCGAAGGTTTTAATCTCTGGATTACTCCCAGTGCCACGTGCTAGTAAATATAGGAATGGGAGGATAGAGCAGATGAATGCGTGGCTAAAGAGTTGGTGTAGGGGGGAGGGTTTTACTTTCCTGGATCACTGGGCCTGCTTCTGGGAAAGGTGGGACTTGTACAAGTCGGACGGGTTGCACCTGAACCAGAGCGGGACAAATATCCTTGCGGGGAGGTTTGCTAGCACTGTTGGGGGGGGTTTAAACTAACTTGGCAGGGGGATGGGATACAGAGGGGAGCTGAAATAGGGGGTGATGTGCTGCCAATTACAGAGAAAAAAACAAGTCAGCTTGGTAGACAGGGCAAATATATAAGGGCAAGGCTGGATGGCATCTATTTTAATGCAAGGAGTCTTGCAAATAAGGTGGATGAACTGAAGGTGCTGATAAACACATGGGAGTATGATATTGTTGCTATCACCGAGACATGGTTGAGGGAGGGGCAAGACTGGCAGCTCAATATTCCGGGGTACAGAATCTTCAGGCGAGACAGAGGGGGAGGTATAAGAGGAGGGGGTGTCGCAATATTAATTAAGGAGTCAATTACTGCAGTAAGGAGGGATGATATATTAGCAGGGTCCTCTAATGAGGCCATATGGGTGGAGCTTAAAAACAAAAAGGGGGCAAACACTTTGCTGGGTGTGTACTATAGGCCTCCAAACAGTCAGGGGGAGATAGAGGAACAGATATGTAGGCAAATCTCAGAGAAATGTGCAAATAATAGGGTAATAATAATGGGGGATTTCAACTTCCCCAATATTAACTGGGATAGGCAGAGTGTGAAAGGCACAGAGGGTGTAGAATTCTTAAAGTGCATCCAGGAGAGCTTTTTGAGCCAGCATGTAGAAAGTCCTACAAGAGAGGGGGCGGTACTGGACCTAATTCTAGGGAATGTGGCCGGCCAAGTGGAAAAAGTGCTAGTAGGTGAGCACTTTGGTGATAGTGACCATAATATGGTAAGATTTAAGGTGGTCATGGAAAAGGACAGGGATGGGCCGGAAATAAAGGTTCTAAATTGGGGGAAGGCCGATTTTAATAGGATAAGGCAGGATCTGGCCAAAATGGACTGGGATCAGCTACTTGTAGGAAAATCCGCATCGGAGCAATGGGAGGCTTTCAGAAGGGAGATTGAGATCATACAATGGCAACATGTTCCCGTAAAGGTCAAGAGTGGTTCCAAAAACCACAGGGAACCTTGGATGTCAGGGGATATACGTGAATGGATTAGGAAAAAAGGAGGGCTTTTGGTAGATACAAAAGGCTAAAGACGGAGGAAGCCCTAGAGGAGTACAAAAAGTGCAGGGGGATACTTAAAAAAGAAATTAGGAGATCAAGGAGGGGCCATGAAATAACACTAGCGAGCAAAATAAAGGAAAATCCTAAGATGTTTTATAAGTATATTAAGGGTAAGAGGATAACTAGGGAAAAAATAGGGCCCATTAGGGACAAAAGTGGCAATCTGTGTGTGGAGCCGGAAGATGTAGGAGGGGTTCTAAATGAATTTTTTGCATCTGTTTTCACTATGGAGAAGGACGATGTAGACATAGAAATAGGGCGGGGGGACTGTGATATGCTCGAACATATTAACATCGAGAGGGAGGAGGTATTGGCGGTTTTAGCTGGCCTAAAAATGGATAAATCCCCAAGCCCGGATGAAATGTATCCCAGGCTGCTGTGTGAGGCAAAGGATGAGATTGCGGGGGCTCTAACACATATATTCAGGACCTCTCTGGCCACAGGGGATGTGCCAGAGGACTGGAGAACCGCTAATGTAGTACCATTATTCAAGAAGGGTAGTAGGGAAAAACCGGGGAACTACAGGCCAGTGAGCCTAACATCAGTGGTAGGAAAATTATTGGAAAAAATTCTGAGGGACAAAATTTGTCTCCACTTGGAGAGGCAAGGATTAATCAGGGAAGATCATGTCTGACTAATTTGATTGAATTTTTTGAGGGGGTGACTAGGTGTGTGGATGAGGGTAACGCAGTGGATGTGGTATACATGGATTTCAGTAAGGCCTTCGATAAAGTCCCGCACAGGAGACTGGTCAAGAAGGTAAGAGCCCATGGAATCCAGGGTGCCTTGGCACATTGGATACAAAACTGGCTTAGTGGCAGAAGGCAGAGGGTGATGGTCGAAGGTTGTTTTTGTGACTGGAAGCCTGTGGCCAGTGGGGTACCACAGGGATCGGTGCTGGGTCCCTTGCTGTTTGTGGTCTACATTAATGACTTGGATATGAATGTAAAAGGTATGATCAGTAAGTTCGCGGATGATACAAAAATTGGTAGGGTGGTAAATAGCGAGGAGGGTAGCCTCAGTCTGCAGGACGATATAGATGGGTTGGTCAGATGGGCGGAACAGTGGCAAATGGAATTTAACCCGGAAAAGTGCGAGGTGATGCACTTTGGGGGGACTAACAAGGCAAGGGAATACACAATGAATGGAAAGACCCTAGGCAAGACGGAGGGTCAGAGGGCTCTGGGTGTGCAAGTACACAGATCCCTGAAGGCGGCGGAACAGGTGAATAAGGTGGTAAAAAAGGCATATGGGATACTTGCCTTCATTAGCCGAGGCATTGAATATAAGAGCAAGGGGGTTATGATGGAGCTGTATAAAACACTGGTTAGGCCACAGCTGGAATACTGTGTGCAGTTCTGGTCGCCACACTACAGGAAGGATGTGATCGCGTTAGAGAGGGTGCAGAGGAGGTTCACCAGGATGTTACCTGGGCTGGAGCACATCAGCTATGAAGAGAGACTGGGCAGATTGGGTTTGTTTTCCTTGGAGCAGAGGAGGCTGAGGGGGGACATGATTGAGGTGTACAAAATTATGAGGGGCATAGATAGGATGGATGCTGAGGAGCTTTTTCCCTTAGTAGAGGGGTCAATAACTAGGGGGCATAGATTCAAGGTAAAGGGCGGGAGGTTTAGAGGGGATTTGAGAAAGAACTTTTTCACCCAGAGGGTGGTTGGAGTCTGGAACTCACTGCCTGAAAGGGTTGTGGAGGCAGAAACCCTCACAACATTTAAGAAGCATTTGGATGAGCACTTGAAATGCCATAGCATACAAGGCTACGGACCAAATGCTGGAAAATGGGATTAGATTAGACAGGGCGTGATGGCCGGCGGGGACACGATGGGCCGAAGGGCCTCTATCTGTGCTGTATTACTCTATGACTCTATGGGGGAGGGAGCGGGGGGAGGGGGGAGGGAGCAGGGGGAGGGGGGAGGTAGCGGGGGGAGGGGGGAGGTAGCGGGGGGAGGGGGGAGGGAGCAGGGGGAGGGGGAGGGAGCAGGGGGAGGGGGGAGGGAGTAGGGGGAGGGGGGAGGGAGCGGGGGGAGGGGGAGGAGCAGGGGGAGGGGGGGAGCGGGTGGAGGGGGGAGGGAGCGGGGGGAGGGGGGAGGAGCAGGGGGAGGGGGGAGGGAGCAGGGGGAGGGGGGAGGGAGCAGGGGAAGGGGGGAGGGAGCGGGGGGAGGGGGGAGGGAGTGGGGGGAGGGTGAAGGGAGCAGGGGAAGGGGGGAGGGAGCAAGGGGAGGGGGGAGGGAGCGGGGGGAGGGGGGAGGGAGCAGGGGGAGGGGGAGGGAGTGGGGGGAGGGGGGAGGCAGCAAGGGGAGGGGGGAGGGAGTGGGGGGAGGGGGAGGGAGCAGGGGGAGGGGGGAGGGAGCGGGGGGAGGGGGGAGGGAGCAAGGGGAGGGTGAGGGAGCAGGGGGAGGGGGGAGGGAGCAAGGGGAGGGGGAGGGAGCAGGGGGAGGGGGAGGGAGCAGGGGGAGGGAGCAGGGGGAGGGGGAGGGAGCAGGGGGAGGGGGGAGGGATCTGGTGGAGGGGGGAGGGAGTGGGGGGAGGGGGGAGGGAGCAGGGTGAGGGAGCAGGGGGAGGGGGCTGGGGGAGGGAGCAGGGGGAGGGAGCAGGGGGAGGGGGCTGGGGGAGGGGAGGGAGCAGGAGGAGGGGGGAGGGAGCAGGGGGAGGGAGCAGGGGGAGGGGGAGGGGGCAGGGGGAGGGAGCAGGGGGAGGGGGAGGGGGCAGGGGGAGGGAGCAGGGGGAGGGGGGAGGGAGCTGGGGAGGGTGCGGGGGGGGAGGGGGAGGGGGGAGGGAGTGGGGTTATTTGGGGGGGTGGGGTTTTTCGGGGGATGGGGTTTTTCGGGGGGAGGGTTTTTTGGGGGGATGGGGTTTTTTGGGGATGGGTCTTTCGGGTGGTGGGGTTTTTCGGGGGTGGGGTTTTTTGGGGGGTGGGGTTTTTCAGGGGGTGGGGTTTTTCGGGGGTGGGGTTTTTTGGGGGTTGGGGGTTTTCGGGGGGGTGGGTTTTTTCGGGGGGTGGGGTTTTTTCGGGGTGTGGGGTTTTTGGGGGGGAGGTTTTTTTGGGGGGATGGGGTTTTTTGGGGATGGGGTTTTTCGGGGGGGTGGGGTTTTTTGGGGATGGGGTTTTTTGGGGGTGGGGTTTTTCGGGGGTGGGGTTTTTCGGGGGTGGGGTTTTTTGGGGGGTGGGGTTTTTCGGGGGGTGGGGTTTTTCGGGGGGGTTTTGGGGGGTGGGGTTTTTCGGGGGTGGGGTTTTTCGGGGGGTGGGGTTTTTCGAGGGGGTGGGGTTTTTCGGGGGGTGGGGTTTTTCGGGGGGTGGGGTTTTTCGGGGGTGTGGTTTTTCGGGGGGTGTGGTTTTTCGGGGGTGTGGTTTTTCGGGGGGTGGGATTTTTCGGGGGTGGGGTTTTTCGGGGGTGGGGTTTTTCGGGGGTGGGGTTTTTTGGGGGGTGGGGTTTTTCGGGGGTGGGGTTTTTCGGGGGGGGTTTTGGGGGGTGGGGTTTTTCAGGGGGTGGGGTTTTTCGGGGGGTGGGGTTTTTCGGGGGGGTGGGGTTTTTTGGGGGTGGGGTTTTTCGGGGTGGGGTTTTTCGGGGGTGGGGTTTTTCGGGGGGTGGGGTTTTTCAGGGGGTGGGGTTTTTCGGGGGGTGGGGTTTTTCGGGGGTGGGGTTTTTCGGGGGGGTGGGGTTTTTTGGGGGTGGGGTTTTTCGGGGTGGGGTTTTTCGGGGGTGGGGTTTTTCGGGGGTGGGGTTTTTCGGGGGGTGGGGTTTTTTGGGGTGGGGTTTTTCGGGGGGATGGGGTTTTTTGGGGGTGGGGTTTTTCGGGGGTGGGGTTTTTCGGGGGGTGTGGTTTTTCGGGGGGTGGGGTTTTTCGGGGGGTGTGGTTTTTCGGGGGGGTGGGGTTTTTCGGGGGGTGGGGTTTTTCGGGGGGTGGGGTTTTTTGGGGGGTGGGGTTTTTCGGGAGGGTGGGGTTTTTCGGGGGGGTGGGGTTTTTCGGGGGGATGGGGTTTTTCGGGGGTGGGGTTTTTCGGGGGGTGGGGTTTTTCGGGGGGATGGGGTTTTTCGGGGGTGGGGTTTTTCGGGGGGTGGGGTTTTTCGGGGGGATGGGGTTTTTTGGGGGTGGCGTTTTTCGGGGGTGGGGTTTTTCGGGGGGTGGGGTATACGGAGCGAGTTACAGTTTCCGTCCTTGGGTTAAAATGGCAGGTAGGGCCCCAATTATGTAATTGGAGCCTGATCTGCATATTTAAAGGGGTACCCCGCCAGCTTGGTGCGGGTGCCTTCGCTGCCTGAATTTTAAGATTGCAGTTGGTCAGATCGGAGCGAGTAAGGAGTGGGTTAATCCCCCGCTCCATTTTAACTAACCCCCCGGCCAGGTTCCCGCTCAGCATCAGAGTTACAATCGCGGCCAATGTCTCTGCGGATTAGTTTTGATTTCCCCTCCCCTCAAGTGCAGGCTGTGTCTTCTCGTTCTACTGTTCCGGAGAAAATGAAAGAGCTTGTCATGGTTGACATTATCTCGTCCCTTTGGAATCCCAGCACCTCTCAACCTTCTCTTTCACAGTGAGAAGATCCCCATTTTACATAATCATTCCCCAGTGCGCAGATGATGCATCTCAGCACCGTACAAGAATTGTATAATGAAGGAACATGTAACCAGACTCAACAAACTATTGCCTGCTGATTGATCGGAGCCCACGCTCACCATCCAATGTGCACGACCAGTGCGGACCATTACCCATCAACATACATTTTAGTAATTTGGGTGCACCCCCTATGATTTGCCCCCTGTTCATGCCCCTGATATATGTTGCTGTCAGGCGAGTCTTTGCACAATTGCCCCTCGCACCTCACTGATTTTGTCAGCTTTGCTCAGGGGTAGCCCTTCCACCCCTGTGTCTGAAGGTTGTGGGTTCAAGTCCCACTTCAGAGACTTAACAACAACAACAACAACCTGTATTTATATAGCGCCTTTAGCGTAGTAGAATGTCCCAAGGCGCTGCACAGGAGTATTATAAGACAAAAATGTTGGCACCGAGCCTCATAAGGAGAAATTAGAGAAGGTGACCAAAAGCTTGGTCAAAGAGGTAGGTTTTAAGGAGAGTCTTAAAGGAGGAAAGAGAGGTAGCGAGACAGAGAGGTTTAGGGAGGGAATTCGAGAGTTTAGGGCCCAGGCAGCAGAAGGCACGACCACCAATGGTTGAGCGATTATAATCAGCGATCCTCAAGTGGGCAGAATTAGAGGAGCGCAGATATCTCGGGGGGATTGTGGGGCTGGAGGAGATTAAGAGATAGGGAGGGGCGAAGCCATGAAGGGATTTGAAAACAAGGATGAGAATTTTGAAATCGAGGCGTTGCTTAACAGGGAGCCAATATAGGTCAGCGAGCATGGGGGTGATGGGTGAACGGGACTTGGTACGAGTTAGGACACGGGCAGCCGAGTTTTGGATCACCTCAAGTTTACATAGGGTAGAATGTGGGAGGCCAGCCAGGAGTGCGTTGGAATAGTCAAGTCTAGAGGTAACAAAGGCATGGATGAGGGTTTCAGCAGCGGATGAGCTGAGGCAGGGGCGGAGACGGGCGATGTTACGGAGGTGGAAACAAGCAGTCTTTGTTAAGCACAGAATCTAGGCTGACACTCCAGTGCTGCACTGTCGGAGGCGCTGGATGAAATGTTAAACCGAGGCCCCATCTGCTCTCCCAGGTGGATGTAAAAGATCCCACGGCCACTATTGGAAGAAGTTCTCCCCGGTGTCCTGGGCCAATAATTATCCCTCAACCAACATCACTAAAACAGATTATCTGGTCATTATCACATTGCTGTTTGTGGGAGCTTGCTGTGCGCAAATTGGCTGCCGTCTTTCCTACATTACAACAGCGACTGCACTTCAAAAAGTACTTCACTGGCTGTGAAGCACTTTGGGATGTCCTGAGGATGTAAAAGGTGCTACAGAAATACAAGTCTTTCTTCAAGTCTTTTACTGAACTTCCTCATACTCATTATACTGCATCTGCCGTCAGTCTGCCCACTGGCTTAATTAATATTGTTTTGGAATTTGGGGCTCAGTTTACTGTTTCCAAGCTTAGCATCATCTGCAAACTTGGATATTTCCCCCACACCACTTGTCAGTGCTAAAATGTTCTGTTTATCCCCACTATCTTCTACCTCCAAATCCGTTTCCTATCCAAGTCACCAAGTTCCTTGCGCCTCAACTTTAGCTAACAATCTCTTGCGTGGAACTTTATCAAATGCCTTCTGACAATCAGCTGACCTCCATTGATCCTCCTCTAGCCACACACCATAGTGACCTGGTTAGGTTAGTTAGAAACAAGTTATCTTTCACAAAACCATGTTAACTCTCCCAAATTAGCGTATAGAAACATAGAAACATAGAAGATAGGAGCAGGAGTAGGCCATTCGGCCCCTCGAGCCTGCTCCGCCATTCAATGAGATCATGGCTGATCATCCAAACTCAGTACCCGGTCCCTGCCTTCTCCCCATAACCCTTGATCCCTTTAGCCTTAAGAAATATATCCAACTCCTTCTTGAATATATTTAATGAATTGGCCTCCACTGCCTTCTGTGGTAGAGAATTCCACAGGTTCACCACTCTCTGGGTGAAGAAATTCCTCCTCATCTCTGTCTTAAATGGCTTACCCCTTATCCTTAGACTGTGACCCCTGGTTCTGGACTCCCCGGCCATCAGGAACATCCTTCCTGCATCCAGTCTGTCCAGTCCTATCAGAATTTTATAAGTTTCAATGAGATCCCCTCTCATTCTTCTAAACTCCAGCAAGTACAAGCCCAATCGACCCAATCTCTCCTCATACGTCATTCCTGCCATCCCAGGTATCAGTCTGGTGAATCTTCGCTGCACTCCCTCCATGGCAAGAACATCCTTCCTCAGATAAGGTGACCAAAACTGCACACAATACAGGAAACTTTGGTTTATCTGGAGGTTGTATGTCCGGAAACCTCAATCTACCGACAGAAATCAGGAGCCGTTTTGTTAGGTTTCTTTTCTTCTTGTGGCTTTTTATTCCAACAGCCAGGCTCTGGAAAGTCTCTCTGAAGCTGTTGCTAAGCTACAGAGATGCTTCCAAGGTATGGGCCGACTGTTTAGAAGCTGTTGCTAAGCAACAGTGTTTATTGTCAGATACGGAGGTGAAAACCTCCATATGCTTCAACATTAACGCTGGTATGTCCGGCAGTTTTGATAGATCGGCAACAGCTCGGTCCCATCGGTGCCGGATATAACAAAGTCTCCTGTACTGAAGGTGTGGTCTCACCAAGTCCCTGCACAACTGCAGCAAGGCATCCTTGTTCTTGTACTCGAACCTTCTCGCTACAAAGGCCAACATACCATTTTCCTTCTTAACCGCCTGCTGCACCTGCATGCTTACCTTCAGCGACTGGTGCACAAGGACACCCAGGTCTTGTTGCACTTCCCCTTCTCCCAATCTATTGCTGTTCAGATAATAATCTGCCTTCCTGTTTTTGCCACCAAAGTGGATAACCTCGCATTTATCCACATTATACTGCATCTGCCATGCTTCTGCCCAATCACCCAACCTGTCCAAATCATACTGGAGTTTCTCGGCATCCTCCTCACAGCACACACGCCCACCCAGCTTTGTGTTGTCTGCAAAAACGTGGAGATATTACATCTAGTTCCCTCGTCTAGATCATTTATATATATTGTGAATAGCTGGGGTCCTAGGACCGATCCCTGCGGTACCCCACTAGTCACTGCCTGCCACTCGGAAAAAGAGTCGTTTATTCCAACTCTTTGCTTCCTGTCTGCCAACCAGTTCTCTATCCAAGTCAATACCTTGCCCCCAATCCCATGTGCCTTAACTTTACACACTAATCTCTTATGCGGGACCTTATCGAAAGCCTTTTGAAAGTCCAAATACACCACATCCACTGGTTCTCCCTTATCTATTCTACCAGTTACATCCTCAAAAAATTCCAGTAGATTAGTCAAGCATGATTTACCTTTTGTAAATCCATGTTGACTTTGTCCGATCCTGTCACTGTTTTCCAAGTGCTCTGCTATTACATCTTTTATAATGGACTCTAGCATTTTCACTCATAACTCACCGAGTGCTCATTGCTCTGTCCCCAATGATGGATTCGAGCAAGTTGGCCACTATTAAACTCATTGGCCTGTAGTTCATCTCGTCCTTCTTTCCTGAGTAAATATGAACATACGAGTTAGGAGCAGGAGTAGGTACCTCCTTGTTACCTCCCAATCCTCTGGTGCCATCCCTGCAGGCAGCTTTACAAGATTAGAATTAATGCAACATGAGATCTTAAAGACTTAAAGTGCCACATTCATGACCTTCATTCACGTAATGATCTGATAATGTCATTTGTGGAGTTCTGGGAGGTGCACACACTAGCCTTGACTCTCAAACTGGGTTTCCAACCTGGGCCTCATCTTACTTACCAAGCTTTTGGCCATCTATCCTAACTCTCACACCATGGCTTTTGTCTGTTTGTTTCTTTTGTATATCTCACTTTGTAAAGCATCATAGGATGTTTTATTACATTAAAGGTGTCACACAAATATATGTTATTGTTGTGGTAGAGCCCACGAGAGGTCACCTATAGAAATATTAACATGAGGAAGAGGCTATTGTACAGTCTAGTCCTACAAACTCTACACTGGTATTTGCTACTTGTCCTGAACTTCCCCCACCTCCTTCTCCTCCTCTCCCTCTCCTCTACTCCTTCTCACCTTCCTCTTCTCCTCCCCCACCTTCCCATTCCTCCTCTCCTTTCTCTCCCCTCTCCCACCCCTCCTGCTCCCTCTGCCCCCCCTCCTTTCATCTCCCTCACCTCCCCAATCCCCTCCCACTCCTGTCCCTCCCTCCCCTCTTTTACGTCTACCTGAGAGGGCAGACGGAGCCGCGGTTTAACGTCTCATCCGAAAGATGACACCTCCAACAGTGCAGCACTCCCTCAGCACTGCACGGGGCAGGGTGGGAGGGGGAGTGTCAGCCTAGAGTTATGGTTGATTCTCTCTTCAAACAATCATGGATCTAGGCAGCTAATGAATTGAAGTTTGGGTCAATAACTGAAGAGTTAATGGACAATGTGTTGACAAAGCGGATTTGCTTGGCCTAACACTGCCTGCGGGAGTAGGCCACAAGTTTTACACCTGAACGTGAAACCCCCAAACCCGGTCATTGTCATCAGTGGTAGGCCCTGAGTGAAGGAACATGACTCGAGAAGAGGTTGGAGGTTGAGTCATCCTGGGCCAGTCCCGGGCAACTCAAGGCAGTGAGAACCGGCGGAAACCTGAGGAGAAGTCACCAGCACGATAGCAAAATACTGCGGATGCTGGAAATCTGAAATAACAACAGAAAACGCTGGAAAAACTCAGCAGGTCAGGCAACATCCGTGGAGAGAGAAACAGAGTTAACGTTTCAGGTCAAACCCCTTCATCAGGACTGAACAGTTCTGTAGAAGGGTTTAGACCCGAAACGTTGACTCTATTTCTCTCTCCACGATGTTGCCTGGCCTGCTGAGTTTTTCCAGCATTTTCTGTTGTTATATTGAGAAGTCACCAGCTCCTTCCATTGGGGAACAAAGATAATGAATGAGAAGGGGACCTGAAGCAGGAGAAAGGTTTTCATTTTGAAACCTATTATAGAGAGTCTCTGAGGCGGGAGCATCCCTGCAGATCTGGATGGTCTGTTTCCTGAAGTTGCGTTATCCTTTGATCCCTTTCCCTCCCCCTCTCTGCCTCTTCCTCCAACACTACACTGACCAGTACTGCAAGACATTCGGAGATGAGACATCCAGCTGCTTTTCATGAATTCTTCAGTGACTCTTCCAACGCTGTGAATTATTAACCTCACTGAAACCTGCCTTCAGGCAACCTGACGCATGTTGGACTCTTGCAGATTAACGGGGAATGTGCAGCTCATTGCCAATCCCGCCTCTGATGTATGGGAGCAATGATGGTGCAGCTGGGCTCTGGCTCATACTGGGAGCAAGTTGTCAGGAGTTCATTAAGTGAAGCTCCAATATCTCAATAACGCTCCCTACAACCGTCTGTTGAAAGCACAATGCTCAATGTGCAGGCACTGGACAACACTGCCTATTCACATAGAGATTGGAATGTAAAGCGCGATCCCACACTCCAAGCAGGGCTCCGGGTTCAGAACTAGGGGTGCAGACATGGCGCTCCCACTGAACCCCGGCACTTTGAACACACAGGGGGAAAAATTCCGTTGTGTGCGCCTCCCGTTAGCGCCTTAAGAGGGCGCTAATGGGGCGCAAAGTAACTAGCGCCCGGGCACGGCGATGTTTGCGCCGCTCGCTAAATTAACTAGACACTTTGCGGCGGCGCTAAACACTACCGCCACGATCTCCTGCGCCGGCAGATTGTGACGTCAGTCGAGTGCGCAAACCCCTGTTAGCGCCCGGACCGGATATTGAGTGGCGCCCCCTGCCTTACCGCCTGCCGCTAGCAACGACAGGTTGAGGGGAGCGTTATGCTGTCAGGAAGGGACTGGGGGAGCGCTATTTAAAGGCGACCGCTTCCTGCCTTTGTTTGTCAGTGACATTTTTGCACCATGCATCCTGAGAGAGAGGGAGAGACTTCTGGAGAGATTCAGCGCTGTGTGAAGGAGTTTTGAGTACTGAGCAGCACTTTGCAGGTTCAATTTGATTTGCCCTTCCTTGCTTCGCCAGTGCTCTGAGGTAGCGCCTCGCTCCTCGGCCTTTGCGCCTTAAGACAGGTGTGAAGCGCCTGATTTAGCGCTCCAATCACCTCCAGGGGTGATAGAAGCCAAGTTTGCTGTCGGAGGCGATAATTAGCGCCAGGCGCTGAACTTTACGCTCGGCCGATAATGGTGCCCCAAACGGGGCGATACCGAATTTTTCCCCCACACAGCCCACGATTTTGCTGCTCATAACATTCAGGAGTGTAATGTATGTACCTTTAAGGGGGAGAACTACTTTTTACAGCTCCTGTATCCTGTAGTACCGGCAGTGACCACACCTGTATATAAACCCTGAGTAGTGATCTGTACAGTCACTTGCAGTTTGAACCCTCATTCAGTAAACACCTGTTGATCGTTCCCTGCAGTCTTTGTCTGATTATTGAAGGACACAACATTAAGATACACGAATCTAACATTGGCGACGACGCAGATTCGAACCTACCTGCAACTCTGCATCACCTCCCAGGGATTCGCTCCTGGAGAACAGTGAGTCCAGAAGCACGGGCGTCGACCACGGGCAACCGCCCAGTCATCCAGCGGCGATTTGAGCATCGCAGGGGAGGCTGTCGAGAGCCAGGCTTGGCTTTCCAGTCACGGTGGTCCAGCGAAACGGGCTGGCAACAGGTACCGCGCAGACCCTTCCCGGACAGCGGCGGCTAGAGCCGACCGAGTGGCACAGAAAAAGGCCGAGCAGCGTCGACGGGGGAGAGAGAGAGGGCAGAGCGCACAGGGCGCAGCCGGTGTTCAGGACCGAGCGGCGTCAACGGGGAGAGAGACGAGAGAGAGCAGAGCGCAGCCGGTGTTCAAGGACCGAGCAGCGTCAATGGGGGAGAGAGGCGCGCAGGAAAATGCGAGGTGCTGCCATTGCCACGAGGACCGCAGAGAGCGGCATTGGCAGCAGCGCAGGAGAAGCGCACGAAACCCACAGGGCGTCGCCATTTGCCACGAGGACCGCCGAGAGCGGCGTTGGCAGCAGCGCGGGAGACGCCATTTTAAGCCGCAGCGGGGAAGAAAGGAAAGCGCAGGAGACGCCATTTTAAGCCGCAGCAGGAAAGAATGGAAAGCGCGGGAGACGCCATTTTAAGTCAGTCTAACCACACCCAAAAATGCCGAAGAGTGGCAGTATCACAGCGTTCGACAATGAAGTCGAAGATTGGACGACATATGTCGAACGCATAGAAGTATACTGCAAGGCGAATGAAGTGCCAGATGACAAGAAAGCGCTGGTATTGTTGAATTCAATGGGTGCAAAATATATGGCTTACTACGAAACCTAGTAACCCCAGAGAAGCCAGTAGAAAAGGATTTTGAAAACATAGTGTCAATCCTACAGGACCACTTAAACCCCACACCGCTGCTGATAGCAGAAAGATTTAAGTTTCACAAAAGGAACCAGCATAAAGATGAAAGTAATGCTGAGTATTTAACGGAACTGCGCAAGCTATCGAAACACTGCCAGTTTGGAACGGGACTAGCAGATGCTTTAAGGGACAAGTTTGTGTGTGGGCTTCAAAGTGAAGGAACCCAGAAATGGCTTCTATCAGAAAAGGATCTTACGCTGGACAAGGCTTTCAGCATTGCAGTATCACACGAAGCAGCAGCAGGGGGCGCTGCAGAGATACAACGGAGACCGCAAGAATATGGCACAAATGAAATGTCATACGGAACAGTGAAGTGCTATCGCTGCGGCAGAACAACACACAACCATAATGATTGCTGGTTCAAGGACCAAGTGTGCAGACAGTGTGGAAAAGTAGGACACATAGCAAGAGTCTGCAGGTCGGGAAAGAAAACCAGCAGCAAGAAATCTCCACAGGAGAAGTACAAGAAGGTACATAAGGTGACGGAGAGTAGTTCAGACGAACAGAAGAGTGATACAGACTCCGGAAGCAAGGAGCTGGGTTGTCTGAAACTACATAATGTGATCAAAACGGAGGATCACCAAACTATCTGGTCACGCTCAAGATAGCAGGAGTCCAAGTGAAAATGGAATTGGACACAGGATCAGCCCTAACAGTCATAAACCGAAGGGACTACAAGCGGCTATTCTCACATATACACTTGAGAGATACAAAGATTGTCTTGAAGACGTACACGGGGCAAAAAGTCTACCCCAAAGGAAAAATAAGGGTGAACGTTATATATAACGGCAAGGAAACACAAAAAATGGACCTCTATGTATTGCCAGATGGAGGACCACCACTATTAGGACGTGAATGGATCCGGAAGATACAGCTAGATTGGCATTCCATACAAGCACTGACTGTAGATGCCAAAAAGGATGACGACGTCACACCTGGACGACTGTCAAAAATTCTAACTGACACACAAGAAGTGTTCCAGCAGGGACTCGGAACACTAAAAGGCATAACAGCGACGATCAAAATAGAGGAAAATGCAAGGCCAAAGTTTTTTAAGGCCAGCCGTCGAAGCAGAGCTGGAAGGTTTGGAACGTTGAGGAGTACTGTCCAAAGTGGACTGGAGCGAATGGGCTACACCCATCATTCCTGTAATGAAGAGGTCGTTGAGTAATACGTCTGGGGAACCAAAGAAGGTTCGCATCTGTGGGGGCTTTAAGGTGACAGTGAACCCAGCCCTTCACACTGTACAATATCCGCTTCCGCGGATTGAAGATATTTTCGCCTCGCTATCTGGAGGGAAACGCTTCACTAAGATTGATCTGGCCCAGGCGTACCTGCAAAGGGAGGTAGAAGAAGCCTCGAAACAGTACCTCACGATCAACACTCATAAAGGTCTCTACCAATACAACCGGCTGGTGTTCGGGGTAGCATCAGCTCCGGCTATTTGGCAAAGGGCAATGGAACAAGTCCTGCAAGGGATTCCAGGGACCCAGTGTTATTTGGACGACATCCTGGTCACGGGCGAAAATGACAGTGATCACCTCACCAGCCTGGAGCAGGTGCTCACTAGATTGAAGGAATATGGGCTCCGAGCTAATCGCCACAAATGCGAGTTTTTCCAGAAGCAGATCTCGTATTGTGGCCACGTTATTGATAAAGAGGGGTTACATAAGTCCCCTGAAAAGATTGAGGCAGTAGTCAAGGCTCCAGCACTGGAAAATGTGTCACAACTGAGGTCGTTCCTCGGGCTGGTGAACTACTACCATAAGTTCTTGCCGAATTTGTCTACCATACTGTGGTAAACCACTGTTATTGTATATTGTTACCTCTGGGTGGCGCTGTGTACCAAGGCATGCCTCAGCTGACTCCGCCCACATGACCAGGTATAAAGGTGGGGGTTTCGCCGACTCACTTCCTTCTTGGAACCAGCCACCCACGAGAGGCATGCTCTGTTCTCTAGTTAATAAAAGCCTTTTCATCACCTTCCTGATTCATCGTCTTTTATGGAGTAATTGATAAGCGTATCAATTTTATTAACTAGAAGTAAAATGGCGACACCTGAACAGCAACAACAGCAGGCGTTGCTGCGAGCCCTCAGACCGGCATGCCTGGACCTCGACCCTCAAGCAGCGGGTTCATCAACCAATTTCGAACACTGGCTGAGCTGCTTTGAATCCTTCCTAGGAGCCTCCGCCGTGACATCGGAGGAGAACAAACTAAAAGTTTTGACCGCCCAGGTGAGCCCTCAAGTATATACGCTCATCCGGGATGCTACTACGTACACGGCGGCCCTCGAACTACTAAAAGGGCAATACACGCGCCGAGTGAATACGATTTACGCCAGACACCTCTTGGGATCACGCAGGCAGCAACCGGGGGAATCGGTAGAGGCATTTTTACGGGCGTTACAGACACTCTGCAGAGACTGCGACTGTAAGGAGGTAACGGCTGCGGGGCACGCGGAGGGACTTACTTGTGATGCCTTCGTCAGGGGCCTCCAGTCCGACTACTCCCGGCAGAGACTGCTCGAAAGCAAGGAGCTCGACCTGAAGATGGCCGTAGCCCTTGCGCTCTCGCTAGATGCGGCCCACCGAAACCTCGAAGCATACTCACGTAACGGCGCCGCGCCATGGCCATCACGACCGTGGGACATGGGACCGCTGCCCCCGGCACCAACTGCTGCAGCGATGTCCCGAAATCAACTGGGACAGCCGCCCCCGGTAAGAACCGCAGCGATGCCCCGTAACCAGGCCCAAAAATGCTATTTCTGTGGCCAGTTAAAACACCCTAGAGCGCACTGCCCGGCTAAGACCGCTACCTGCTCGGGCTGCGGGAAGAAAGGCCATTACGCCAATGCCTGCAGGGGGAAACCAGCGAACGCCAGCAGCGCCGCGTGCGAACCATGGGGGCAGCCATCTTATCCGCCATTTTGTGCACCTCCGGCCGCATGGCCGCCGCCATTTTATTCGCCGCACTCAACCGCCACTTCGTCTCCGGACTTGACCACCGTCTCGTCGGACGACCATACCGACTCACTAAGCCATACACTGGCCTCCGTTACGCTGGATCAAGCCCTCCCTCATCATCTATCCAGCTCCATGATGGATATCACGGTAAACGGCCGCGCCACCACTTGCCTAATCGACAGCGGGAGCACAGAGAGTTTTATTCACCCAGACACGGTACGTAGCCACTCCCTCACGGTCCTGCCGACGCGCCATCGGATTTCTATGGCGTCCAAGTCCCATTCAATGGACGTCGGCGGCTACTGTGTGGTGACCCTTTCGGTTGGGGGCACAGAATATAAAAATTTTAAACTTCTAGTCCTGCCCCGTCTCTGCGCTGCCGTGCTGCTAGGGTTGGATTTTCAGTGCCACCTTAAAAGTGTCACATTAGCATACGGTGGACCCCTCCCCCCACTCACAGTCTGCAACCAACACCTTTTAAATCACCCGCCGCAAACCACCTGCAGCCTTTCCACACTAAAAGTCCCCCCCCCTCCCTTGTTCGCTAACCTCACCCACGACTGTAAACCCATCGCTACCAAGAGCAGGCGGTACAGCGCCGGGGACAGAGCTTTCATTAGCTCTGAGGTGGAGCGGCTCTTGAAGGAGGGCATTATCGAAGGGAGCACTAGCCCCTGGCGAGCCCAGGTTGTAGTCGTTAAAACCACTGATAAACGCCGCCTGGTCATTGACTACAGCCAAACCATAAACCGGTACACTCAGCTGGACGCATACCCCCTTCCTCGCATATCTGATATGGTCAACCAGATTGCGCAATACAAAGTATTCTCCACCATTGACCTTAAGTCAGCATACCACCAGCTCCCCATCCGCCATGAGGACCGCCAGTATACTGCCTTCGAGGCGAACGGCCGCCTCTACCACTTCCTTAGGGTTCCCTTCGGCGTCACCAACGGGGTTTCGGTCTTCCAAAGGGAGATGGACCGGATGGTTGACGAGAACGCGCTGCAGGCCACCTTTCCCTATCTGGATAACGTCACCATCTGTGGCCACGACCAGCAGGACCATGACGTTAATCTAGAAAAATTCCTCCGTACGGCCCAACGGCTGAACCTAACGTACAATAAAGAGAAATGTATGTTTCGCACCAAACGCCTCGCCATTCTCGGCTGCGTGGTGGAGAACGGAGTCATCGGGCCCGACCCCGACAGAATGCGCCCCCTAATGGAGCTACCCCTCCCCCACTGCCAAAAAGCACTGAAGAGATGCCTGGGGTTTTTCTCCTACTATGCCCAGTGGGTTCCCCACTATGCAGACAAAGCTAGACCCCTCATCAAATCCACCTCCTTCCCCCTGACACCAGAGGCGATATCGCGAAGGCCACAATGCACGCAGTGGATGAGTCGATCCCCTTCCAAGTGGAGAGCGATGCATCCGACTTCGCCCTAGCTGCGACCCTTGACCAGGCGGGCAGACCCGTGGCCTTTTTCTCAAGGACCCTCCAGGGCCCCGAGACCCGACACTCCTCTGTCGAAAAGGAGGCCCAGGCTATTGTGGAAGCGGTGCGTCACTGGAGGCATTACCTGGCCGGAAAACGGTTTACCCTGCTCACTGACCGGCGTTCAGTAGCTTTTATGTTTAATAATAAGCAGAGGGGCAAAATCAAGAACGACAAGATCTTGAGGTGGAGAATCGAACTCTCCACCTACAATTATGATATCTTGTACCGGCCCGGGAAACTAAATGAGCCCCCAGACGCCCTATCACGTGGTACATGCGCCAACGTGCAGGTTGATAGACTGCAGACCCTCCACAATGACCTCTGCCACCCGGGGGTCACCAGGTTCTTCCATTTCATCAAATCCCGTAACCTGCCCTACTCCATCGAGGAGGTCAGGACCATGACCAGGAACTGCCAAATCTGTGCCGAGTGCAAACCGCACTTTTATAGGCCGGACAGAGCAAGCCTGATCAAGGCCACTCGCCCCTTCGAGCGCCTGAGCGTCGATTTTAAAGGGCCCCTCCCCTCCTCTGACCGCAATGTGTACTTCCTCAACATAATTGATGAGTACTCCCGTTTCCCGTTTGCCATCCCTTGCCCAGACATGACCAGTACCACGGTCATCAAATGCCTGAATGACCTCTTCGCCTTGTTCGGGTTCCCTAGCTATATACATAGCGACAGGGGCTCATCTTTCATGAGCGACGAACTTCGGCAGTACCTGCTAGCGAGAGGTATTGCTACGAGCAGAACCACCAGCTACAACCCCCGGGGGAACGGCCAGGTGGAAAGAGAGAACGCGACGGTTTGGAAGGCCGTCCTCTTAGCCTTAAAATCTAAGGGCCTTCCGACCTCTCGCTGGCAGGAGGTCCTCCCTGCGGCGCTCCACTCCATCCGGTCACTGCTTTGTACTGCCGCTAATGCCACCCCTCATGAGCAAATGTTCGTTTTCCCCAGGAAGTCCACATCGGGAACCTCGCTACCGGCATGGCTGACTTCTCCTGGGCCTGTCCTACTGCGGAGGCACGTAAGGACCCATAAAACGGACCCCCTGGTCGAGAGGGTGCACCTCCTACACGCCAACCCCCAGTATGCCTGGGTGACATACCCAGACGGGCGGGAGGACACGGTCTCCATACGAGATCTCGCACCCTCGGGTACCCCTGAACTACCACCGTTATCCCCCACCACCCCTCCCAATCCAACCCCTGTAGACGACATGCCGGAGCCCCAGGACCCTTCGTTGACCACCCAGACACCAGATCCGACGTTGGATGCTGCAACACCGCCGCCGCCACCACGACGATCAGGACGTCAGACAAGGCCTCCTGATAGACTTAACTACACGAACTTGTAGTACCCTTCACCCCGCCGGACTTAATTTTAAACAAGGGGTGAATGTGGTAAACCACTGTTATTGTATATTGTTACCTCTGGGTGGCGCTGTGTACCAAGGCATGCCTCAGCTGACTCCGCCCACATGACCAGGTATAAAGGTGGGGGTTTCGCCGACTCACTTCCTTCTTGGAACCAGCCACCCACGAGAGGCATGCTCTGTTCTCTAGTTAATAAAAGCCTTTTCATCACCTTCCTGATTCATCATCTTTTATGGAGTAATTGATAAGCGTATCACATACTACACCCACTGAACACCCTACTGCAAACGGGGGTACCATGGAAGTGGAGTGACGAATGTAAACGAGCTTTCCAGAAGAGCAAAGCATTGATCACATCAAAAGAGGTGTTGGCTCATTTCAACCCAGCACTACCAATTCTGTTGGCGTGTGATGCATCACCCTATGGCATTGGAGCGGTGCTGTCGCACCAATTCCCGGACGGCTCGGAGAGGCCAGTAGCCTTTGCGTCTCGGTCACTAACCTCAGCCGAGCGTAACTACGCCCAGATTGACAGGGAGGCCCTCAGCCTAGTGTGGGGAGTGAAAAAGTTCAATCACTATCTGCACGGGCAGAAGTTCACCTTGCTGACTGACCACCAACCACTTGTCTCCATCTTTAATCCAAAGAAGGGCGTTCCGGTGATGACTGCGCAACGGCTACAAAGATGGTCCCTTTTTCTAGGGGCGCACCAATATGAAATCGAGTATAAGGGCACGAAACAGCATGGAAACGCTGATGGGCTATCACGCCTGCCACTGCCTACTGCGGAGGAAGCACCAGCAGTGGATCCTGTCGAAATATTTCATTCGACTATAATTGAATGCTTGCCAGTAACTAACGCTGGTATAGAGAAGGAGACCCGAAATGACCCGACACTGTCTCAGGTATATGATTTGACGGTGAAGGGATGGCCAGCACATGGCGACTCACTGTTGCTAGCATTCTCATCCAGAAGAGAACAGCTGTCAGTATGCCAGGGGACCTTGATGTGTGGCTCCCGAGTGGTAATTCCACCCAAGTTAAGGGAGAGAGTGCTCAATGAGCTTCACGAAGGTCACCTGGGAGGGGTGAAAATGAAAAGCCTTGCTAGGGCTTATGTGTGGTGGCCGGGGATCGATCAGCAAATCGAGGACCTGACAAAGAGCTGCTCAGGGTGCCAGAAGGTCCAAAATGCACCACCACATGTCCCTCTACACCCATGGGAGTGGCCCTCATCTCCATGGCAATGGGTGCATATTGATTTTGCTGGTCCATTCATGGACTCAATGTTTTTAATAGCTGTGGATGCGCACTCGAAATGGCCTGAGGTGATCAAAATGTCCTCCACCACCACGGAGAAAACTATTGCAGTCCTACGGACCATATTTGCCAGGAATGGCTTGCCAGAGCAGATTTGCTCCAATAACGGACCACAGTTTGTGTCCGAAGCGTTTCGAAGATTTATGAAAAGGAATGGGGTAAGGAATTACACATCCGCCCCGTATCATCCAGCCGCAAATGGTTTGGCTGAGAGGTTCGTACAAACCTTTAAGAAAGCAGTAAAGGCCATGTGCGATGACGACATTCCACTGCAGCATAAAGTGGACAATTTCTGTTAGCCTACAGAAATGCGACACATACAGTCACCAACCAGGCCCCGGCCATGATGTTCTTTAACCGAAGGTTGAGATCTCGTCTGGATTTGCTCAGACCAAATGTACGAAGAGATGTTGAGAGTAAGCAATTCCAGCACATCAATGAGAAGCCAACAAGGAGCTCCAATGTAGGGCAACCAGTCTTGGCCCGTGACTACCGAACAGAGAAATGGCAACCAGGAACGATATGCACAAGGCAGGGGCCACTAATGTACACAGTGGATGTTGGGGAGAACATTGTGAGACGCCATGCTGACCAGATCCTAGAGTCACAGGAATGAGTCAACCCCATGTCTTGTCCATACGTACCTGGTGAGGAACCCGACGTACAGGTCGCATCTACCTCAGAAACAATAGCATTGGAAGCTGATGAATCAACTGACGACAGGGTGTTAGAATCGCCTCCGCACCAAGAGCGAGACACTCGGGAAAGGCGTTATCCAGAAAGAATCAGGAAGCCTCCCCAAAGACTGAACTTATAAATAGACTATTTTCAGTTAATGTTGCATGTTAAAAGTGTTAATTGTAATTAGTTGATATTTAATTGTTAAATGAGTGTTATGGTACTGTTAATCTAAAAGGGGAGGAATTGTAATGTATGTACCTTTAAGGGGGAGAACTACTTTTTACAGCTCCTGTATCCTGTAGTACCAGCAGTGACCACACCTGTATATAAACCCTGAGTAGTGATCTGTACAGTCAGTTGCAGTTTGAACCCTCATTCAGTAAACACCTGTTGATCGTTCCCTGCAGTCTTTGTCTGATTATTGAAGGACACAACATTAAGATACACGGATATAACAAGGAGAGCAGGGGGAAAAACTCAGAACAGCAACACAGCAAACCAGCGTCACCATCAACGACTTGCAGCTGTACAGTACCTTTAACATGGGGGGACAACGGAATCAGACAACAAATCGACACCGAGTCAGAGAAAGAGAAATGATAATGGGGTGACCAGAAACCTGGCCAAAGAGGGAGGTTTTCAGGGGGAGCTTACAGGAGGAGAGAGAGGTTTAGGGAAATCAATTAAAAAAAATTCCTTCTCAGGATGTGGGTGTGGTCGGCAAGGCCGGCATTTATTGCCGAGGTTTCGGTATAACTGAAACAACAACAGGAAATACTGGAAAAACTCAGCAGGCCAGGCAACAGCCGTGGAGAGAAAAATAGAGTCAACGTTTCGGGTCTAACCCTTGGTCAAGACTGGAAAAGCACAGGAAATGAAACAAATTAAAAGGCCAGGCTGGGAGGGAACAAGGTTGAAGAGCCAAACGGAGATCCCGTCGAAGAGAAGAGCAGAACTTCTTCAAGGTAGGCATTCCTAGAAGAGATGTGGCAGTGAACATAGAAACATAGAAGATAGGAGCAGGAGTAGGCCATTCGGCCCCTGGAGCCTGCTCCGCCATTCAATGAGATCATGGCTGATCATCCAATTTCAGTACCCTGTCCCTGCCTTCTCCCCATATCCCTTGATCCCTTTAGCCTCAAGAAATATATCCAACTCTTTCTTGAATATATTTAATGAACTGGCCTCCACCGCCCTCTGTGGCAGAGAATTTCACAGGTTCACCACTCTCTGGATGAAGAAATTCCTCCTCATTTCAGTCCTAAATGGCTTACCCCTTATCCTTAGATGGTGACCCCTGGTTCTGGACTCCCCAGCCATCAGAAACATCCTTCCTGCATCTAGTCTGTCCAGACCTGACAGGATTTTATAGGTTTCGATGAGATCCCTTCTCAATCATCTAAACTCCAGTGAGTATAAGCCCAATCGACACAATCTCTCCTCATACGTCATTCCTGCCATCCCAGGTATCAGCCTGGTGAATCTTCGCTGCACTCCCTCCATGGCAAGAACATCCTTCCTCAGGTAAGGTGACCAAAACTGCACACAATACTCAAGGTGCGGTCTCACCAAACACTAGTACGATAGCAAAATACTGCGGATGCTGGAAATCTGAAATAACAACAGAAAATGTTTGGTATAACTGAATGGCTGGCTCGGCTACTTCAGAATCAACCAGACTGGGTGTGGGACTGGAGTCACACACAGGCCCAGACCGGGGAAGGGCGGCAGGCTTCCTTCCCTAAAGGACATCAGTGAACCAGATGGTTTTTTTTTTCTAGGACAATCCGACAGCTTCATGGTCACTTTTAACAAGACCAGCTTTTTTATTTCAACTGAATTCCAGATTCTCGAACTGCCCGTGGTGGGATTTGAACACACGGCCCCCGGATTATTCCTCCAGCAACAGAATCATTCGGCCGTGGAAACTTCTTCACAGGGAATCCCAGCTGAATATAAACACATAAACAAACGCGACAAACTCTCTTTTGTACACTCGGTGTGTAAAACTAAGGCTTTTAGTAAATTACAAGCAGGACCGACTCAGAATACAATTTGAGGATAAAAATAATGGAGCCAGCTGATGGAACAGGAGTGGAGATCGCAGAACAGTTCACTGAACCCTAACTGCAGCTACCAGACGATTTGTCATTTCAATTTATAATGGTTAATTAATTTTTCAATTAGTTGGAAATATGAACCATAATTACCAGGAGCTGCGACAAACGTTGCATTATTTATTCGGTGCTAATGAGGAAGCAGCTCATAGAGCCAGGACCGAGCTCAGCACGGGCCAAGAACACACTCGGGTTATACACGGATCACAAGTTAGCCAAATACAGAGTTTGCACAGAAAAAACCTCAGATAAGGACATCAGAAAGGAAGAGATGAAAAAGGACCATTCAGCCATTCCAACCCGCTACTTCCCCCATATAATTCACTCCATGATGGACTCTACCCACCGACTGAATTACCTCCCACACCCCATGTACAATCTCCCCTATCACAGACTCTACCCACCCATTGAATCTCCTCCCACACCCCATGTACACTCTCCCCTATCACAGACTCTACCCACCCATTGAATTTCCTCCCACACCCCATGTACAATCTCCCCTATCACAGACTCTACCCACCCATTGAATCTCCTCCCACAGCCCATGTACAATCTCCCCTATCATGGGCTCTACCCACCCATTGAATCTCCTCCCACAGCCCATGTACAATCTCCCCTATCATGGACTCTACCCACCCATTGAATCTCCTCCCACAGCCCATGTACAATCTCCCCTATCACAGAATCTACCCACCCATTGAATCTCCTCCCACACCCCATGTACAATCTCCCCTATCACAGACTCTACCCACCCATTGAATCTCCTCCCACAGCCCATGTACAATCTCCCCTATCATGGACTCTACCCACCCATTGAATCTCCTCCCACAGCCCATGTACAATCTCCCCTATCATGGACTCTACCCACCCATTGAATCTCCTCCCACAGCCCATGTACAATCTCCCCTATCACAGAATCTACCCACCCATTGAATCTCCTCCCACACCCCATGTACAATCTCCCCTATCACAGACTCTACCCACCCATTGAATCTCCTCCCACACCCCATGTACAATCTCCCCTATCATGGACTCTACCCACCCATTGAATCTCCTCCCACACCCCATGTACAATCTCCCCTATCACAGACTCTACCCACCCATTGAATCTCCTCCCACACCCCATGTACAATCTCCCCTATCACAGACTCTACCCACCCATTGAATCTCCTCCCACACCCCATGTACAATCTACCCTATCACAGACTCTACCCACCCATTGAATCTCCTCCCACACCCCATGTACAATCTCCCCTATCACAGACTGTACCCACCCATTGAACCTCCTCCCACACCCCATGTACAATCTCCCCTATCACAGACTCTACCCACCCATTGAATCTCCTCCCACAGCTCATGTACAATCTCCCCTATCACAGACTCTACCCACCCATTGAATCTCCTCCCACAGCCCATGTACAATCTCCCCTATCATGGACTCTCCCCACCCATTGAATCTCCTCCCACACCCCATGTACAATCTCCCCCTATCATGGACTTTATCCACCCAAGGGCTTGAATGGCTTATGTTTGGAATAATGGATACTTGGGGGTTAGTTATAGACTGGAATCTAATCAAAGGGGTTGTAGAAATGGAAACAGAAAAATGTTTGAAAACATGGGTGGGACACAGTGATGAAAGAGTCTTGTTAAACCTCAACCTCCTTTGGGATGTGCGGAATTGAAGAATTCTGATGTAGATAATTGACATTAAAAATCAACAGCAGGAACACCATGGGGATAAAGTCAGGAAGAAGTTTCTGATTGAATGCATCAACAGGGTTCCTGCTCCTGGTTACTGTCTAGTGAAAGCTAACCAAGTGCAGAATCAGGATTGTTCACGAAGCTCCCCGTACCGGATTACCCCGTCAACATTTGCTGTCTGGTCTCACCATGAACAGTGGGCACCCGGCTGATGCTTTGAGGACTGTCTCTATTTCCGAGGAGTGGGTGACGGAATAAATAAGCAATGAATGAGGATATTCCGCGTGCTGATCGCAATGAAGTATCACAAACCATCCCCTCAAATCGTTACTTCATGTCATCCTGATTTCCGAAATACAATTTAAAAAAAGTTTCAAATCAATAACCATTTGGCAAGTCTTAATTGGAAGACAATTGAACAAATGTGATGGTGATTGAGAATCCATTCTGGGCTCTAACAGATACAGGAAGCCCTTTCGCTGAATGAGTGAGAGGCTGATAAATTAGTCGACAAAATTAGCACGGACACAGGTTGAGTGTTAACTCCTGCTCAGTGTCGCATTATCCTCTCCAATCTAATACTGTAGTTTCCCCTCTTTTAGATCAACCTTACTTCACACAGCAGGGAAGAGAGCAGAGGGGAAACTTGCAATGAGTGTAAAACCGACCTTGCGAATAAACCGCTCCTTATAGAAACCGCACAGCTTTCATTTCCACCAACAACAACCTGCATTTACACAGCGCCTTTAACATAGTGAAATGTCCCAAGGTGCTTCACAGGAGCGATCATCAAACAAAATTTGACACCGAGCCACATAAGGAGATAGCAGGACAGGTGGCCAAAAGGCCTGGTCAAAGAAGTAGGTTTTAAAGAGTGTTTTAAAGGAGGAGAGAGAGGCGGAGAGGTTTAGGGAGGGAATTCCAGAGCTTAGGGGCCCAGGCAACAGAAGGCACGGCCATCAATGGCGGAGCGATTATAATTGGGGATGCGCAAGACGGCAGAATTATTATCAATGATAATAAGGAAATTGCGGACATGTTGTGTCAGTATTTACAGTAGAGGAAGAGGATAGCATGCCAGCAATCCCAAGGAAACTAAATCGGGGACAGGGCCTCAATAAAATTAATGCAAGTAAATTAACAGTAATGAAGAAAACAATGGCACTAAAGAGTGACAAATCCCCAGGACCAGATGGTTTCCATCCCAGGGGTTTAAAGGAAGTGGGTGAGCACATTGCAGATGCCAGAACTATAATCTTCCATTGTCCTCTCGATTCAGGAACCGTTCCTTTAGATTGGAAGATTGTGCATGTCACTCCGCTATTTAAGAATGGCGAGAGAGGGAACCAAGGGAATTATAGACCAGTTACACTAACATCTGTTGTTGGGAAATTGCTAGAGTCTATAATTAAGGATAGGGTGACTGAACACCTCAAAAATTTTCAGCTGATCAGAGAGAGCCAGCATGGATTGTGAAAGGCAGGTCATGCCTGACAAACCTGATTGAATTTTTTGAAGAGGTGACTAAAGTAATGGACAGGGGAATGTCCATGGATGTTATTTATATGGACTTCCAGAAGGCATTTGATAAAATCCCACATAAGAGACTGTTATCTAAGGTAGAAGCCCACGGAATTGAGGGCAAATTATTGACCTGGTTAGGAAATTGGCTGAGCGGCAGGAGGCAGAGAGTCGGGATAATGGGCAGGTATTCCATTGGCAGGAGGTGACTAGTGGTGTCCCGCAGGGATCTGTGTTGGAGCCTCAACTATTCATTGTATTTATTAACGACTTAGATGAGGGCATAGAAAGTCATATATCCAAATTTGCCGATGACACAAAATGGCATTATAGGCAGTGTAGATGGAAGCATAAAATTACAGAGGGATATTGACAGATTAAGTGAATTAATGGGCAAAACTGTGGCAAATGTGAGGTCATCCACTTTGGACCTAAAAAGGATAGAACAGGGTACTTTCTAATGGTGAAAAGCTAGAAACAGTGGAGGCCCAAAGAGACCTGGGGGCTCCGGTACATAGATCATTAAAATATCATGAACAGGTAGAGAAAGGTAAAGGTCAAGGGTGGGACCAACAAGTCCAGGGAACCCTGGATGTCAAGGGATATACAAGAATAGATTAGGAAAAAAAGGGAGGCTTTTGGCAGATACAAAAGACTAAAAACAGTGGAAGCCCTAGAGGAGTATAGAAAGTGCAGGGGGGTACTTAAAAAAGAAATTAGGAGAGCGAAGAGGGGGCATGAAAAAACACTGGCGGGCAAAATAAAGGAAAATCATAAGGTGTTTTATAAGTATATTAAGGGTAAGAGGATAACCAGGTAAAGAGTAGGGCCCATTATGGGCCAAAGTGGCAATCTGTGTGTAGAGCCGGAAGATGTGGGTGAGGTTTTAAATGAATATTTAGCATCTGTGTTTACTATGGAGAAGGACGATGTAGGCATAGAAATCAGGCAGGGGGATTGTGATATATTTGAACAAATTAGCATTGAGAGGGAGGAGGCACTAGCGGTTTTAGTGGGCTTAAAAGTGGATAAATTCCCAGGCCCAGACAGGATGTATCCTAGGCTGCTGTGTGAGGCAAGGGAGGAGATTGCAGGGGCTCTGACACAAATTTTCAGAAGCTCTCTGGCCACAGGGGAGGTGCCAGAGGACAGCCAACATAGTACCATTATTCAAGAAGGGTAGTAGGGATAAACCAGGGAATTACAGGCCAGTGAGCTTAACATCAGTGGTAGGGAAATTATTGGAAAAAATTCTGAGGGACAGAATTAGTCTCCACTTGGAGAGGCAAGGATTAATCAAGGATAGTCAGCATGGTTTTGTCAGGGGGAGATCATGTCTAAGCAATTTGATTGAATTTTTCGAGGGGGTGACTAGGTGTGTGGATGAGGGTAGTGTAGTTGATGTAGTCTACATAGACTTCAGTAAGGCTTTTGACAAAGTCCCGCATGGGAGACTGGTCAAGAAGGTAGGAGCCCATGGGATCCAGGGCAATTTGGCACATTGGATTCAAAATTGGCTTAGTGGCAGGAGGCAGAGGGTGATGGTCGAAGGTTGTTTTTATGACTGGAAGCCTGTGTCCAGTGGTGTACTGCAGGGATCGGTTCTGGGTCCCTTGCTGTTTGTAGTGTACATTAATGATTTGGATATGAATGTAGGAGATATGATCAGTAAGTTCGCAGATGACACGAAAATTGGTGGAGTGGTAAATTGCGAGGAGGGAAGCCTCAGGCTACAGGACAATATAGACGGGTTGGTCAGATGGGCAGAACAGTGGCAAATGGAATTTAACCCTGAAAAGTGTGAGGTGATGCATTTTGGGAGGACTAACAAGGCAAGGGAATACACAATGAATGGTAGGACCCTAGAAAGGACAGAGGATCAGAGGGACCTTGGTGTGCATGTACATAGATCCCTGAAGGCAGCAGGACAGATAGATAAGGTGGTTAAGAAGGCATATGGGATACTTGCCTTCATTAGCCGAGGCATAGAATACAAGAGCAGGGAGGTTATGATGGAGCCGTACAAAACGCTAGTTAGGCCACAGCTGGAATACTGTGTGTAGTTCTGGTCGCCACACTATAGGAGGGATGTGATTGCATTAGAGAGGGTGCAGAGGAGATTCACCAGGATGTTGCCTGGGCTGGAGCGTTTCAGCTATGAAGAGAGACTGGACAGGCTGGGGTTGTTTTCTTTATAGCAGAGAAGGCTGAGGGGGGACCTGATTGAGGTGCACAAAATTATGAGGGGCATAGATAAGGTAGATAGAAAGGAACTTTTCCCCTTAGTAGAGGGATCAATAACCAGGGGGCATAGTTTCAAGGTAAAGGGCAGAATTTTAGAGGGGATTTGAGGAAAAACTTTTTCACCCAGAGGGTGGTTGGAATCTGGAAATCACTGCCTGAAAGGGTGGTAGAGGCAGGAACCCTCACAACATTCAAGAAGCATTTAGATGAGCACTTGAAACGCCATTGCATACAAGGCTACGGACCAAGTGCTGGAAAATGGGATGAGAATAGACAGGGCTTGATGGCCGGTGCAGACACGATGGGCCGAAGGGCCTCTTTCTGTGCTGTATAACTCTATGGGGGAGAAATTGGGTAAGTAGCGCCACTTGTTAGCGCCTAAAGAGGCAGGCAGTGGCTGTAGCGCCACTGGCTGCGCCTCCCGCGATATTGAGTTGGGGCGATAATGGCGGTGTTAGTCTTTTGCGCTGCGCCGCCACCGATGACATCATCGGTGTGCGCAGCGCCCCATTCGCGCCCTGTTCGCGATATTTGGTAGCGAACGGCACAGTTGCGCCGTTCGCTACCCGCGCCCGGTTCACGGGGCCTTGCTGTGCTGGTAGCGGCGCAAGTTAAGGTGGAGGTGCGGGGCGGCCGCCTGCCAGCACCTCCGTCCCCGGCCTCCTAACCCCCCCCCTCACGGCATTGCCGGCTGTTTCCCGAGAGCCCGGCACTTCTCCTTGGTGCCGGACTCGTTTGCCGGCACTTGCGATCGGGGTTCGCGCTGTTGCAGGCCCCTCCCCCTTAACAGTGGGAGGAAGGCCTGCAGTACCGCAGCCTGCCGTGCCGCAGCATGTGGCGCTGCAGCACGTTGCGCTGCGATACTCAGTTTCAGCGCCCTAAGAGGGACGCAGAGCGCCTCGAGCCTCGCCCCGTGTCCCTCGAGGGGCAATGAAACTGAATATCTGACAATCGCTAAAGCCTCGAACGCTGTGCTAAATCCTGCGCTCAGGCGACTTTTGCGCCACTTTGGCGCCCCAACCCAATTAAGGCTAATGAAATGCTGGCCTTCATATCTAGAGGACTAGAATACAAGGGGGTAGAACTTACAAGGCCCTGGTCAAGCCACACCTGGAGCACTGGGAGCAGTTCTGGGCACCGCACCTTAGGGAGGCTATATTGGCCTTGGAGGGAGTGCAGCGTAGGTTTACCAGAATGATACCTGGACTCCAAGGGTTAGGTTACGAGGAGAAATTACATAAATTAGGGTTGTATTCCCTCGAATTTAGAATGTTAAGGGGTAATCTGGTCAAAGTTTTCAAGATGTTAAGTGGAACAGATAGGGTAGAGAGAGAGAAACTATTTCCGCTAGTTGGGGATTCTAGGACTGGGGGTAAAGACAAAAATTAGGAGTGAAATTAGGAAACACTCTACACACATAGGGTGGTAGAAGTTTAGAATTATCTTCCGCGAACGGCAATTGATGCTAGATCAATTGTTAATTTAAAATTGGAAATTGATAGCTTTTTGTTAACCAAAGGTATTAAGGGATATGAACCAAAGGCGGGGGTATGGAGTTAGGTCGCAGATCAGCCATGATCTCGTTGAATGGCGGAACAGGCTCAAGGGGCTGAATGGCCTCCTCCTGGTCCTATGTTCCGATATTCCTATTGGAGGAGCGCAGAGATCTCGATGAGGGTGCAGAGATCTCGATGAGGGCGCAGTACTCCTTTTTATTAATTTTCTCCACTCACCGGGTTAATATGTTGAGGTCAGCCATTTTAATATTGATGGGGCTCCCTCGGGATGATGCACATGTCTGGGAACCACCGTGGTTCCAAGGGGCAGACTCCCTGGACAGCAGCTCATGCTCAGATTCCACCAGTATCGGGGGAGGGGAACGATGGCAGCAACGTCAATGTCGAAGTGAGAAGGCGATTCAATGGGTGGGTAGAGCCCATGATAGGGGAGATTGTACATGGGGTGTGGGAGGAGATTCAATGGGTGGGGAGAGTCCATGATAGGAGAGATTGTACATGGGGTGTGGGAGGAGATTCAATGGGTGGGGAGAGTCCATGATAGGGGGGATTGTACATGGGGTGTGGGAGGAGATTCAATGGGTGGGGAGAGTCCATGATAGGAGAGATTGTACATGGGGTGTGGGAGGAGATTCAATGAGTGGGTAGAGTCTGTGATAGGGGAGTGCACATGGGGTGTGGGAGGAGATTCAATGGGTGGGTAGAGTCCATGATAGGGGAGATTGTACATGGGGTGTGGGAGGAGATTCAATGGGTGGGTAGAACCCATGATAGGGGAGAGTGTACATGGGCTGTGGGAGGAGATTCATTGGGTGGGTAGAGTCCATGATAGGGGAGATTGTACATGGGCTGTGGGAGGAGATTCAATGGGTGGGTAGAGTCCATGATAGGGGAGATTGTACATGGGGTGTGGGAGGAGATTCAATGGGTGGGTAGAGTCTGTGATAGGGGAGAGTGTACATGGGGTGTGGGAGGATATTCAATGGGTGGGTAGAGTCTGTGATAGGGGAGATTGTACATGGGGTGTGGGAGGAGATTCAATGGGTGGGTAGAGCCTGTGATAGGGGAGATTGTACATGGGGTGTGGGAGGAGATTCAATGGGTGGGTAGAGTCTGTGATAGGGGAGAGTGTACATGGGGTGTGGGAGGATATTCAATGGGTGGGTAGAGTCTGTGATAGGGGAGATTGTACATGGGGTGTGGGAGGAGATTCAATGGGTGGGTAGAGTCTGTGATAGGGGAGATTGTACATGGGGTGTGGGAGGAGATTCAATGGGTGGGTAGAGACCATGATAGGGGAGATGTTTTAAGTCCTGCACTTAGGGATCCTGCTCCAGGATCGCTGTTAATAATGCTCCCAGCTCACATTAGGAGCGTGACTGCATGAAAACTGTTCTGTCCCTTGCCCGGTTTTTAGGTGCCTGCTCTCGTCTCAATAAGTTGCCGAGAGGAATGGATGGCGGGAACAAACTGACATCTCATTGCTCACTGGTGCTTGGGTATACAGTAGCAGAGTGACACTCCTCGCCTCTGTAGCCCCCAGCTCCTCCCCTTCTGCTCCCCCACCCCTCTCTCTCTGTAGCCCCCAGCTCCTCCCCTTCTGCTCCCCCACCCCTCTCTCTCTGTAGCCCCCAGCTCCTCCTCCTCCTCCTCTCTCTGCACGGTGAGTTTAGGACCAAATTGCATGCACGAACCTGGCACTCGGCAGTGTGTCGCCCCCCAGCCCCCGCTATACGCCCGTGTCTCGATTGAGAAAGCATGAAGAGAAATGGGAAGAAGGCAATCACTGTACTTGTTTGTAAAATTGTTTTGAGACACCCAAGCAGCTCATTTCTTCACTTCTCATTATTTCCATCACCAATATCTGCATAAATCTGTGCTTCATAAATTCCGCAGATCCAGTCATAAATTCTAATTACACCAGTCGCGACGGGTTGACAGATCATTTGGAGGAATCCATCTCTAAGCATTGGCTCTACTCGCCTCTCTACTGTCCACTTTCTCCGAGATGCTCGTTAATGAGTTGACGGGCCACTGAGTGTTGATGAGAAAATCATCGAATCCTAGAATAGCACAACACAGAAGGAGGCCGTTCGGCCCACCAAGTCTGTGCCGGCTCTTTCGAAGAGCAATCCTGTCAGTCCCACTCCCCCGCTCTCTCCCCATATCACTGCAATGTTTTCTCTCCCTCAAGTATTTCTCCAATTCCCTTTTGAAAGTTATTATTGAATCTGTATCCACCGCCCTATCAGGCAGCGAGTTCCAGATCCTAACCACTCGCTGCGTAAAAAAGTTTTTCCTCATGTTGCCGCTGGCTCTTTTGCCAATCACCTTAAATCTGTGCCCTCTGGTTATCGACCATTCAGCCAACGGAAACAGTTTCTCTCTATTTACTTTATTTGAGCCCCTCATGATTTTAAACACCTCCATCAAATCAAATTAGCCTTCTTTGCTCTAAGGAGAACAACCTCAGCTGGAGAACAACCTCAGCTTCTCCAGTCTATCCAAGCAACTGTAATCCCACATCCCTGGAACCATTCTAGTAAATCTCCTCTGCACCCTCTCCAAAGCCTTCACATCCTTCCTAAAGTGCGGTGCCCAGAATTGGACACAATACTCCAGCTGGGGCTGAACGACTGTTTTATAAAGGTTTTGTCGCCTGGGGCTAGAAATTCGTCTCCTTTGCACCTGCCGTTAGCACCTCCGGGGGCGCTAATGCGGCGCAAAGTGCTTATTGGCTGAGGAAGGCATAGAATAAAGCGCCTCCTGAGAGATTTGGCGGGGTGTTGCTAAGACGCTACCTGATAGCGCCGCCCCCCCGCCGGTAGCGCCCTGAGCCGCTGCACCGCTGGCGAGGACATCATCCCAGTGTGCCACAGCCCCTTACCACCCCGCGGCAGAAATTCGGCTTCCGCCCCGCAATGTCAGCGTCAGCTGCGCCACCATTTTCTTTTTTTGGCCGACATCTTCCGTGGTGGGCCGTGGCGTAGTCCTGGCCGCCATCGCGCAGCCCGGCACCGCGTCTCGGCGCCAGGCTGCTGCCGCGGCACCACCATGCCGCCCTGGTGGCCTAGTGTGGGGCCATCGGAGGCCCTGCAGAGTTTAACTGAAGGGGGGAGGGGCGTTGAAATGCGGCAGCATTCCGCGGAGCCTCCGCTGATCGCGCCCCGACATTGCCTCGGTTACCGCCCCACCAGGATGTGGAGCGCCCGAGATTGCGATCCACTTCCTGTGCGGGGCGGTAAACCGAATTTAGCAGCCGGGGCAGCACTTCCCTAAACGGGGCGTAACCGAATTTCGCACCCTATGCCTCTATTTATAAAACCCAGGATCCCATTTGCTTTATTAACTGCTTTGTTAACCTGTCCTGTGAAGAAATATACTATAATAACCTTTTCAGAAAAATATACTATCTTATGAAAGAATTCTGACCTTGTTGAGATAAGACAGTGGTTAACCCTGAAGGGTACCTTATAAGGAACTCTACCTTATAAATTCTTTAAAACATGACAAACTGGGTTTGGAAATTTAGAAACCTAATTATGAAATAGCTATGAAAGAATTGTGGCTATTGAAACAGGACAAGTTATTGACCCTGAATAAATAACCTTATTAAAACAGAAGAATGGGTGGCTCCGAGTGGCTGACCTTTTGGGAACAGAACAATGGTCAACCCTGGATAGGAGATCTAAATTAAACCTCGTAAAGATGACACATGAAATAAGGGACATCTGCCTTCACACCTATATGGTAAAAACTCCCAACCACTATTGCCGATGTAGCAGTAAGAATTGCAATGGTCAGCAGAAAGATGCATAGTGATAATTAACTTGGATTAGCAGAAACCTTATGGGATACAACTGAAAAAGGGTATAAATATTGAAGTCTCAGGAATATCAGACTCGCTTTAATCGGGCAAAGCGATTCTCGACAGCAGAGGCGGCTCTGTAGTCTCCAACTCTTTGTACCTCGGGGATCGAAGGTAATTTGATATTGATGGATATCCTGTATAGAAAATTTTAAGAACTGTAATACTGTAGCGAAGTTAAGATTTAAAAGTAAGATTCTCTATTAAAAATAAGATCGTATTTTTCTCTTTTAGAACTGTTAACGCTGCGATTGACTGACTCACCAACTATAAATTGCACGTCGGTTCTTTTAATAAATCTCTATATATTTTTAGAATTGTCTCACATGAGCCTTCTGTATCAATAACTCGCGAACCCAATCTCTGTACACTCTTTGGTGGAGAGGTACATTTCTGAAGGACATCTCCGGACCCTCATAATATCCGGGATGTTACAGTCTGGCTAAACTTATTAAAAGTGCTATCTGGAGGACGGTATCATTCTCGGGTTGTTCCTTTCCTTCAGGGAGAGATAGCTCTGACCTTTAGACCCAGTTAAGCGTCTTTAGGATTCGGCTACCTCAAACTTTAGTTGAAAGTGAACATCTGAGAAATACGCCTGATCCTGGATAGCCCCAAAGGGGCTCGGACTAGTAAATATCCTTTCAGTCCTGCCACCTTCAGAGATTTGTGCACAAGCACCCCCAGGTCTCTCTCTTCTTGCACCCCCTTTAAAATTGTACCATTTAGCGTGTAAGAGGAGAGAGACAGTCACCCGTGGCACCTGTACCCCAATCAAGGGGTCAGCACCCTCAGGAGAAGCGAGGGAACATGGAATAGAGGTATAAGTTGGGGGTGGGAGGGGGATGGGAAGGCAGCTGAGGATCCATGGTGCTTGGGCCATTTCCTGACTTCTGGTTGGATGCGGGACAGTTGGAGGCCTGGGATTATTAAATGACACAGGAGCCAATCGCCAGCAAGGGAGAGGTTAAGATGGAAGGAGAAGAGGAGACATCCCACACTCCTGCTCCTTCATTGGTTGCCTCTTCCCTGGTCCCAAATTCCAGGGTCTTCCACCTTCCACAGATCATGCATTTATATAGCACCTTTAACGTAGTAAAATATAATCAGACAAAAATGGAGAGAGAGAGAAAAGTTGATGTTTTATTGGTGCAAATGCACCTTTGGTGACAGAGCAAGCTGGGGGGTGGGGGGTGATGGGGGGCGGGTGGCGGGGGCGGGGGTTTATGTCTGTTACTAAATGTCACACAGAGATTCAACCAGCCAACACTGCAGAGAGAGCGAGACCAGAGACAAGAGTGAAACACAAAATATCGCAAACAAAACCCAGCACAGGACACAGCAGCAAACTAACAGAGAATCATAGAATGGTTACAGCACGGAAGGAGGCCATTCGGCCCGTCGAGCCCGTGCCAGCTCTCTGCAAGAGCACTTCAGCTAGTCCCACTCCCCCGCCCTTTCCCCGTAGCCCTGCAAATTTCTTCCCTTCAGATACTTATCCAACTCTCTTTTGAAAGCCTCGATTGAGTCTGCCTCCACCACCCTTTCAGGCAGTGCATTCCAGATCCTAACCACTCGCTGCGTAAAAAAGTTTTTCCTCATGTCACCTTTGGTTCTTCTGCCAATCACCTTAAATCTGTGTCCTCTGGTTCTCGACCCTTCTGCCAATGGGAACAGTTTCTCTCTATCTACTCTGTCCAGACCCCTCATGATTTTGAACACCTCTATCAAATCTCCTCTCAATCTTCTCTGCTCCAAGGAGAACAACCCCAGCTTCTCCTTGGAGCAGAGTCCCACGTAACTGAAGTCCCTCATCCCTGGAATCATTCTCGTAAATCTTTTCTGCATCCTCTCTAAGGCCTTCACATCCTTCCTAAAGTGCAGCGCCCAGAATTGGACACAATACTCCAGTTGAGGTCAGACCAGTGTTTTATAAAGGCTCATCATAACTTCCTTGCTTTGTACTCTATTCCTCTATTTATGAAGCCCAGGATCCCGTATGCTTTTTAACCGCTTTCTCAACCTGCCCTGCCACCTTCAACGATTTGTGCACGTATACCCCCTGGTCTCTCTCTTCATGCACCCCCTTTAGGATTGTACCCTTTAGTTTATATTCCCTCTCCTCATTCTTCCTACCAAAATGTATCACTTCACACTTTTCTGCATTAAATTTCATCTGCCACATGTCCGCCCATCCCACCAGCCTGTCTCTGTCCTCTTGATGGTTTGTTGCCTCCCTGGTGCCAGGGTCAAGGATGTCACTGAGCAGCTGCAGGGCATTCTGGAGGGGGAGGGTGAACAGGCAATGGTCGTGGTCCACATTGGTACCAACGACATAGGTAAAAAGAGGGATGAGGTCCTGCATCAAGAATTTAGGGAGCTAGGTAACAGATTAAAGAGCAGGACCTCAAAGGTTGTAATCTCTGGATTACTCCCAGTGCCACGTGCTAGTAAGTATAGGAATGGGAGGATAGAGCAGATGAATGCGTGGCTAAAGAGTTGGTGTAGGGGGGAGGGTTTTACTTTCCTGGATCACTGGGCCTGCTTCTGGGAAAGGTGGGACTTGTACAAGTCGGACGGGTTGCACCTGAACCAGAGCGGGACAAATATCCTTGCGGGGAGGTTTGCTAGCACTGTTGGGGGGGGTTTAAACTAACTTGGCAGGGGGATGGGATACAGAGGGGAGCTGAAATAGGGGGTGATGTGCTGCCAATTATAGAGAAAAAAACAAGTCAGCTTGGTAGACAGGGCAAATATATAAGGGCAAGGCTGGATGGCATCTATTTTAATGCAAGGAGTCTTGCGAATAAGGTGGATGAGCTGAAGGTGTTGATAAACACATGGGAGTATGATATTGTTGCTATCACGGAGACATGGTTGAGGGAAGGGCAAGACTGGCAGCTCAATATTCCGGGGTACAGAATCTTCAGGCGAGACAGAGGGGGAGGTATAAGAGGAGGGGGTGTCGCAATATTAATTAAGGAGTCAATTACTGCAGTAAGGAGGGATGATATATTAGCAGGGTCCTCTAATGAGGCCATATGGGTGGAGCTTAAAAACAAAAAGGGGGCAAGCACTTTGCTGGGAGTGTACTATAGGCCTCCAAACAGTCAGGGGGAGATAGAGGAACAGATATGTAGGCAAATCTCAGAGAAATGTGCAAATAATAGGGTAATAATAATGGGGGATTTCAACTTCCCCAATATTAACTGGGATAGTCAGAGTGTGAAAGGCTCAGAGGGTGTAGAATTCTTAAAGTGCATCCAGGAGAGCTTTTTGAGCCAGCATGTAGAAAGTCCTACAAGAGAGGGGGCGGTACTGGACCTAATTCTCGGGAATGTGGCCGGCCAAGTGGAAAAAGTGCTAGTAGGTGAGCACTTTGGTGATAGTGACCATAATATGGTAAGATTTAAGGTGGCCATGGAAAAGGACAGGGATGGGCCGGAAATAAAGGTTCTAAATTGGGGGAAGGCCGATTTTAATAGGATAAGGCAGGATCTGGCCAAAATGGACTGGGATCAGCTACTTGTAGGAAAATCCGCATCGGAGCAATGGGAGGCTTTCAGAAGGGAGATTGAGAACATACAATGGCAACATGTTCCCGTAAAGGTCAAGGGTGGTTCCAAAAACCACAGGGAACCTTGGATGTCAGGGGATATACGGGAATGGATTAGGAAAAAAAGGAGGGCTTTTGGTAGATACAAAAGGCTAAAGACGGAGGAAGCCCTAGAGGAGTACAAAAAGTGCAGGGGGATACTTAAAAAAGAAATTAGGAGATCAAGGAGGGGCCATGAAATAACACTGGCAAGCAAAATAAAGGAAAATCCGAAGATGTTTTATAAGTATATTAAGGGTAAGAGGATAACTAGGGAAAAAATAGGGCCCATTAGGGACAAAAGTGGCAATCTGTGTGTGGAGCCGGAAGATGTAGGAGGGGTTCTGAATGAATTTTTTGCGTCTGTTTTCACTATGGAGAAGGACGATGTAGACATAGAAATAGGGCGGGGGGACTGTGATATGCTCGAACATATTAACATCGAGCGGGGGGAGGTATTGGCGGTTTTAGCTGGCCTAAAAATGGATAAATCCCCAGGCCCGGATGAAATGTATCCCAGGCTGCTGTGTGAGGCAAAGGAGGAGATTGCGGGGGCTCTAACACATATATTCAGGACCTCTCTGGCCACAGGGGATGTGCCAGAGGACTGGAGAACCGCTAATGTAGTACCATTATTCAAGAAGGGTAGTAGGGAAAAACCGGGGAACTACAGGCCAGTGAGCCTAACATCAGTGGTAGGAAAATTATTGGAAAAAATCCTGAGGGACAAAATGTGTCTCCACTTGGAGAGGCAAGGATTAATCAGGGATAGTCAACATGGCTTTGTCAAGGGAAGATCATGTCTGACTAATTTGATTGAATTTTTTGAGGGGGTGACTAGGTGTGTGGATGAGGGTAACGCAGTGGATGTGGTATACATGGATTTCAGTAAGGCCTTCGATAAAGTCCCGCACAGGAGACTGGTCAAGAAGGTAAGAGCCCATGGAATCCAGGGTGCCTTGGCACATTGGATACAAAACTGGCTTAGTGGCAGAAGGCAGAGGGTGATGGTCGAAGGTTGTTTTTGTGACTGGAAGCCTGTGGCCAGTGGGGTACCACAGGGATCGGTGCTGGGTCCCTTGCTGTTTGTGGTCTACATTAATGACTTGGATATGAATGTAAAGGGTATGATCAGTAAGTTCGCGGATGATACAAAAATTGGTAGGGTGGTAAATAGCGAGGAGGGTAGCCTCAGTCTGCAGGACGATATAGATGGGTTGGTCAGATGGGCGGAACAGTGGCAAATGGAATTTAACCCGGAAAAGTGCGAGGTGATGCACTTTGGGGGGACTAACAAGGCAAAGGAATACACAATGAATGGAAAGACCCTAGGCAAGACGGAGGGTCAGAGGGATCTGGGTGTGCAAGTACACAGATCCCTGAAGGCGGCGGAACAGGTGGATAAGGTGGTAAAAAAGGCATATGGGATACTTGCCTTCATTAGCCGAGGCATTGAATATAAGAGCAAGGAGGTAATGATGGAGCTGTATAAAACACTGGTTAGGCCACAGCTGGAATATTGTGTGCAGTTCTGGTCGCCACACTACAGGAAGGATGTGATCGCGTTAGAGAGGGTGCAGAGGAGGTTCACCAGGATGTTACCAGGGCTGGAGCGCTTCAGCTATGAAGAGAGACTGGGCAGGTTGGGTTTGTTTTCCTTGGAGCTGAGGAGGCTGAGGGGGGACATGATTGAGGTGTACAAAATTATGAGGGGCATAGATAGGATGGATGCTGAGGAGCTTTTTCCCTTAGTAGAGGGGTCGATAACTAGGGGGCATAGATTCAAGGTAAAGGGCGGGAGGTTTAGAGGGGATTTGAGAAAGAACTTTTTCACCCAGAGGGTGGTTGGAGTCTGGAACTCACTGCCTGAAAGGGTTGTGGAGGCAGAAACCCTCACAACATTTAAGAAGCGTTTGGATGTGCACTTGAAATGCCATAGCATACAAGGCTACGGGCCAAATGCTGGAATATGGGATTAGATTAGACAGGGCTTGATGGCCGGCGCGGACACGATGGGCCGAAGGGCCTCTATCCGTGCTGTATTACTCTATGACTCTATGACTCTATGACTCTCCTCCTCACTGTTCACTATACTTCCAAGTTTTGTGTCATCTGCAAATTTTGAAATTGTGCCCTGTACACCCAAGTCCAAGTCATTAATATATATTAAGAAAAGCAGTGGTCCTAGAACCGACCCCTGGGGAACACCACTGTGTACCTTCCTCCAGTCCGAAAAACAACCGTTCACCACTACTCTCTGTTTCCTGTCACTTAGCCAATTTCGTATCCATGCTGCCACTGTCACTTTTATTCCATGGGCTTCAACTTTGCTGGCAAGCCTATTATGTGGCATTTTATCAAACGCCTTTTGGAAATCCATGTACACCACATCAACCGCATTGCCCTCATTAACCCTCTCTGTTACCCCATCAAAAAACTTGATCAATTTAATTAAACACGATTTGCCTTTAACAAATCCGTGCTGGCTTTCCTTAATTAATCCACACTTGTCCAAGTGACTGTAAATTTTGTCCCAGATAATCGTTTCTAAAAGCTTCCCCACTATCGAGGTTAAACTGACTGGCCTGTAGTTGCTGGGTTTATCCTTAAGAAAGGAAAATCTACACAGTAAACATGGAAGAGTAACACACAGGGGAAACCATCTGTCCTGTATGTGTGTAGGTATGTGTGAGTGTGTGTGTGTGTGTGTGTATAATTGTGTGTGTTTCTGTGTAACTGTGTAACTACAAACCCAGTGGAACATTGTGCGGACAGCCGACACTGCCTCTGTACGAGGGCAGGAAGAGTCTGTACCTGATGTGCGGTGCCTGACGCTGCGATATGTTCCTGTCCACCTGCGCCCTCTCTTTCCGCGCTGTCGAGCTCTTCATAGCCCAATGTTTTGTTTTGCAATGATTAAGAACTATCTGCTGTGTGAATGGTGACACGGGCCGGTGTGTGTGGGGCTGAGAGTGGATCCAGGTGACAGCCTGGCAGACACTGTGACAGAGCTAATGAGACGTCAGCATTCCATCTGTCCCTCTCACAGACAGCTGGAAACAAGACATCAGCCAGAGTGAGAAGGAAGAAATGAAACACTGAGGAAAGCCTGCTCCTTGAAGTTGGACGAGACAAGGCTCCAGTCAAAGACACGACGTTCACACAAAACTCACTCATTAGTCAGAAGAATGAACGACATCAAATATTCCATCCAATGGGCTGTTGTCACAAAGTCAGCCGTGGTTCAGTGTGGCAGCATTCTCGTCTCTGAGCCAGAAGGTCGTGGGTTCAAGTCCCGCTCCAGAGACTTGAGCATAAAATCCAGACTGACACTGCAGTGCAGTACTGAGGGAGTGCTGCACTGTCGGAGGGTCAGTACTGAGGGAGTGCTGCACTGTCAGAGGGTCAGTACTGAGGGAGAGCTGCATTGTCGGAGGGGCGGTACTGAGGGAGTGCCGCACTGTCGGAGGGGCGGTACTGAGGGAGTGCCGCACTGTCGGAGGGGCAGTACTGAGGGAGCGCCGCACTGTCGGAGGGGTAGTACTGAGGGAGCGCTGCACTGTCGGAGGGGCAGCACTGAGGGAGCGCCGCACAGTCGGAGGGGCAGTCCTGAGGGAGCGCCGCACTGTCAGAGGGGCAGTACTGAGGGAGCGCCGCACTGTCGGAGGGGCAGTACTGAGGGAGTGCCGCACTGTCGGAGGGGCAGTACTGAGGGAGCGCCGCACTGTCGGAGGGGCAGTACTGAGGGAGCGCTGCACTGTCGGAGGGGCAGCACTGAGGGAGCGCCGCACAGTCGGAGGGGCAGTACTGAGGGAGCGCCGCACTGTCAGAGGGGCAGTACTGAGGGAGCGCCGCACTGTCGGAGGGGCAGTACTGAGGGAGTGCCGCACTGTCGGAGGGGCAGTACTGAGGGAGTGCCGCATTGTCGGAGGGGCGGTACTGAGGGAGCGCCGCACTGTCGGAGGGGCGGTACTGAGGGAGTGCCGCACTGTCGGAGGGGCAGTACTGAGGGAGTGCTGCACTGTCGGAGGGGCAGTACTGAGGGAATGCCGCACTGTCGAAGGGGCAGTACTGAGGGAGCACCGCACTGTCGGAGGGGCAGTACTGAGGGAGTGCCGCACTGTCGGAGGGGCAGTACTGAGGGAATGCCGCACTGTCGGAGAGGCAGTACTGAGGGAACGCCGCACTGTCGAAGGGACAGTACTGAGGGAGCGCCGCACTGTCGGAGGGGCAGTACTGAGGGAGCGCCGCACTGTCGGAGGGGCAGTACTGAGGGAGCGCCGCACTGTCGGAGGGGCAGTACTGAGGGAGCGCCGCACTGTCGGAGGGGCAGTACTGAGGGAGCGCCGCACTGTCGGAGGGGCAGTACTGAGGGAGCGCCGCACTGTCGGAGGGGTAGTACTGAGGGAGCGCCGCACTGTCGGAGGGGCAGTACTGAGGGAGTGCTGCACTGCCGGAGGGTCAGTTCTGAGGGAGCACTGCACTGTCGGAGGGGCAGTACTGAGGGAGCGCTGCACTGTCGGAGGGGCAGTACTGAGGGAGTGCTGATCTTTAACAAATCAGCAGGCTGGCAAGACTTTGGTTTAATGCCTCTCCTACAGCACATCACCTTGATCATTGCAGCTCTCTGCACTGGCGTGTCAGAATAAATTCTCTGCTCAACTCCAGAATTATGGTTTGATGCTGTTAACTTCTGACACAGATATAAGAACCCAACCCAGGACTATCCAATGGTACAGTAAAGGCAGGTAGATATTCTGGGGTTTCACTAGACTGCCTTTGAGAATCGAGGTGGCTAGAATCAATGATAGGGTAGGGAGTGAATCGTTCCCTTTTACCCGCTGTGTACTGTACATGTACAGGAGCTGACACTGAGACACACATGGGCCGTACAGTACCTGATGGGAGTGAATCGTTCCCTTTTACCCGCTGTGTACTGTACATGTACAGGAGCCACAGAGACAATCATGGGCCGTACAGTGACAGACGGGAGTGAATCGTTCCCTTTTACCCGCTGTGTACTGTACATGTACAGGAGCTGACACTGAGACACACACGGGCCATACAGTACCAGACGGGAGTGAATCGTTCCCTTTTACCCATTGTGTACTGTACATGTACAGGAGCCGACACTGAGACACACACGGGCTGTACAGTACCAGACGGGAGTGAATCGTTCCCTTTTACCCGCTGTGTACTGTACATGTACAGGAGTCACTGAGACACACACGGGCTGTACAGTACCAGACGTGAGTGAATCGTTCCCTTTTACCTGCTGTGTACTGTACATGTACAGGAGCTGACACTGAGACACACATGGGCCATACAATACCAGACGGGAGTGAATCATTCCCTTTTACCCACTGTGTACTCTACATGTACAGGAGCTGACACTGAGACTCACATGGGCCGTACAGTACCAGACGGAAGTGAATCATTCCCTTTCACCCGCTGTGTACTGTACATGTACAGGAGCTGACACTGAGACACACACGGGCCATACAGTACCAGACGGGAGTGAATCATTCCCTTTTACCTGCTGTGTACTGTAAATGTACAGGAGCTGACACTGAGACCCACACGGGCCGTACAGTACCAGACGGGAGTGAATCGTTCCCTTTTACCCGCTGTGTACTGTACATGTACAGGAGCTGACACTGAGACACACATGAAATATGTCACATAGGAGTGAATCACAGCTCTCAAAACCAGCCACTTGTAATATAATCTGTTGCATTCTCTGAGTCTCATCACCTAACCCGTGTACTTAGCTGAATTGTTCACCCAATTACAGTTGCTGTGCGACATAATTATGGATGGGAACTAATTGATGGCTTTGTTACTTCTGGTCTCTCTCAATCTCTGTCCAATTAACGCTGTGTCTGGTGATTGTGACCCAGCTGCATCCTGAGCCTTGATGTTTCTGCCTTGTTTCGCCAGGTCCCTCTGGGCAACATCTGTCGTCGCTCCTGAACAACAGGAAGGACAAGGAGACAGGGATTGTGGGTGGCACAACCTGGCTCCCAGCATCTACTTCCACAATAAATGGCGCGAGACTGAAGAAAGAGATCAAGACGTGAGTGACTTCAGCACGTGTCTTCGGCTGAGTCCAGACTGGAAGGGAACGGGGCACTGTGTAGGAGGAGTGGCTCTCAGCAGGAGGCGGGGCTATCGACTGGAGGCGAGGCTGGGCAGGTGTTGAGGATCTGGGCAGGTGTTGGGGATCTCGACAGGTGTGGGGGACCTGGGCAGGTGTTGGGGATCTCGACAGGTGTTGGGGATCTGGGCAGTTGTTAGGGATCTGGGCAGGTGTTGAGGATCTGGGCAGGTGTTGAGGATCTGGGCAGGTGTTGAGGATCTGGGCAGGTGTTGGGGATCTGGGCAGGTGTTGAGGATCTGGGCAGGTGTTAGGGATCTGGGCAGGTGTTGAGGATCTGGGCAGGTGTTGAGGATCTGGGCAGGTGTTGAGGATCTGGGCAGGTGTTGGGGATCTGGGCAGGTGTTGAGGATCTGGGCAGGTGTTGGGAATCTGGGCAGGTGTTGGGGATCTTGACAGGTGTTGGGGATCTGGGCAGGTGTTGGGGATCTGGGCAGGTGTTGGGGATCTGGGCAGGTGTTGGGGATCTGGGCAGGTGTTGGGGATCTCGACAGGTGTTGGGGATCTGGGCAGGTGTTGGAGATCTGGGCAGGTGTTGGGGATTTGGGAAGGTGTTGGGGATCTGGGCAGGTGTTGGGGATTTGGGAAGGTGTTGGGGATCTGGGCAGGTGTTGGGGATCTGGGCAGGTGTTGGGGATCTCGACAGGTCATAGAGTCATAGAGTCATAGAATTTTACAGCCCATCGTGTCTGCGCCGCCCATCCATCCCTGTCCAGTCTAATCCCATTTTCCAGCATTTGGTCCATAGCCTTGTATGCAATGGCATTTCAAGTGCTCATCCAAATGCTTCTTGAATGTTGTGAGGGTTCCTGCCTCTACCACCCTTTTAGGCATTGAGTTCCACATTCCAACCACCCTCTGGGTGAAAAGGTTCCTCCTCAAATCCCCTCTAAATCTCCTGCCCCTTACCCTGAATCTATGCCCCCTTGTTATTGACCCCCCTACTAAGGGGAAAAGTTCCTCTTTGTCTACCCTATCTACGCCCCTCATCATTTTGTGCACCTCAATCAGGTCCCCCCTCAGCCTTCTTTGCTCCAAGGAAAACAACCCCAGCCTGCTTAGTCTTTCTTCATAGCTGAGGCGCTCCATCCCAGGTAACATCCTGGTGAATCTTCTCTGCACCCTCTCCAAAGCAATCACATCCTTCCTATAGTGAAGTGACCAGAACTGCACACAGTACTCCAGCTGTGGCCTCACCAGCGTTTTGTACAGCTCCATCATAACCTCCCTGCTCTTATATTCTATGCCTCGGCTAATGAAGGCAAGTATCCCATATGCCTTTTTAACCACCTTATCTACCTGTTCCGCTGCCTTCAGGGATCTATGTACATGTACACCAAGGTCCCTCTGACCCTCTGTACTTCCTAGGGTCCTACCACTCATTGTGTATTCCCTTGCCTTATTTGTCCATCCAAAATGCATCACCTCGCACTTTTCAGGGTTAAATTCCATTTGCCACTTTTCCGCCCATCTGACCAACCCGTTTATATCGTCCTGTAGCCTGAGGCTTTCCTCCTCGCAATTTACCACCCCACCAATTTTCGTGTCATCTGCGAACTTACTGATCATACCTTTTACATTCTCATCCAAATCATTTATGTAGATCACAAACAACAAGGGACCCAGCACCGATCCCTGAGGTACCCCACTGGACACAGGCTTCCAGTCACAAAAGCAACCTTCGACCATCACCCTCTGCCTCCTGCCACTCAGCCAGTTTAGGATCCAACACGCCAAGGCACCCTGGATCCCATGGGCTCTTACCTTCTTGACCAGTCTCCTATGCGGGACTTTGTCAAAAGCTTTACTGAAGTCCATGTAAACCACATCCACAGCATTTCCCTCATCCACCCCCCTAGTCACCCCCTCGAAAAATTCAATCAGATTTGTCAGACATGATTTACCCTTGACAAAGCCATGCTGACTATCCCTGATTAATCCTTGCCTCTCCAAGTGGAGACTAATTTTGTCCCTCAGAATTTTTTCCAATAATTTCCCTACCACAGATGTTAGGCTCACTGGCTTGTAATTCCCTGGTTTATCCCTGCTACCCTTCTTGTATAATGGTACTACATTAGCTGTTCTCCAGTCCTCTGGTACATCCCCTGTGGCCAGAGAGGTTCTGAAAATTTGTGTCAGAGCCCCTGCAATCTCCTCCTTTGCCTCCCACAGCAGCCTGGGATACATCTCATCCGGGCCTGGGGATTTATCCACTTTTTGGCCTGCTAAAACCGCTAGCACCTCCTCCCTCTCGATGCTAATATGTTCAAGTATGTCACAGTCCCCTTGCCCGATTTCTATGTCCGCATCGTCTTTCTCCATAGTGAACACAGATGCAAAAAATTCATTTAAAACCCCGCCTACATCATCTGGCTCTACACACAGATTGCCACTTTGGTCCCTAATGGGCCCTACCCTTTCCCTGGTTATCCTCTTGCCCGTAATATACTTATAAAACATCTTAGGATTTTCCTTTATTTTGCTCGCCAGTGTTATTTCATGGCCCCTCCTCGCCCTCCTAATTTCTTTTTTAAGTATGCCCCTGCACTTTTTATACTCCTCTCGGGCTTCTTCCGTCTTTAGTCTTTTGTAACTGCCAAAAGCCCCCCTTTTATTTCTAATGCATTTTTGTATATCCCTTGTCATCCAAGGTTCCCTTTGCTTGTTGGTCCCACCCTTGACCTTTACAGGAACATGTTGGCGTTGTACTCTCTCTATTTCCCTTCTGAAAGTCTCCCACTGTTTTGATGTGGATTTTCCTATAAGTAGCTGCTCCTAGTCCACTTTGGCCAGATCCTGCCTTATCATATTAAAATCGGCCTTCCCCCAATTTAGAACCCTTATTTCCGGGCCGTCTTTGTCTTTTTCCATGACCACCTTAAATCTCACCGAATTATGGTCACTGTCGCCAAAATGCTCTCCTACTGATACTTCCACCACTTGCCCGGCTACATTCCCCAGAATTAGGTCCAGTACCGCCCCCTCTCTTGTAGGACTTTCTACATGTTGGCTCAAAAAGCTCTCCTGGATGCACTTTAAGAATTCTGCACCCTCTAAGCCTTTCACACTCTGACTATCCCAATTTATATTGGGGAAGTTGAAATCCCCCACTATTATTACCCTATTATTTTCACACTTCTCTGAGATTTGCCTACATATCTGTTCCTCTATCTCCCCCTGACTGTTTGGGGGCCTATAGTACACTCCCAGCAAAGTGCTTGCCCCCTTTTTGTTTTTAAGTTCTACCCATAAGGCCTCATTAGAGGAACCCGCTAATATATCATCCCTCCTTACAGCAGTAATTGACTCCTTAATTAATATTGCAACACCCCCTCCCCTTTTACACCCCCCTCTGTCTCGCCTGAAGATTCTATACCCCGGAATATTGAGCTGCCAGTCCTGACCCTCCCTCAACCATGTCTCCGTGATAGCAACAATATCGTACTCCCATGTGCTCAACAACAACTTCAGTTCATCCACCTTATTTGCAAGACTCCTTGCATTAAAATAAATGCCTTCCAGCCCTGCCATATTCCCTTTTGCCTTCACATATTTGCTCTGCCTTCCCAGCTGACTTGTTTTTTCCTCTGTATTTGGCTGTAAATCACCCCCTACTATAGCTCCACTCTGTACCCCATCCCCCTGCCAAGTTAGTTTAAACCCCCCCCAGCAGTGCTAGCAAACCTCCCCGCAAGGATATTGGTTCCCCTCTGGTTCAGGTGTAAACCGTCCGACTTGTACAAGTCCCACCTTTCCCAGAAGCAGACCCAGTGATCCAGGAAACTAAAGCCCTCCCCCCTGCACCATCCCTTTAGCCACGCATTCATCTGTTCTACCTTCCTATTCCTATACCCACTAGCACGTGGCACCGGGAGTAATCCAGAGATTACAACCTTTGAGGTCCTGCTCTTTAATCCTTCACCTAGCTCCCTAAATTCTTGCTGCAGGACCTCATCCCTCTTTTTACCTATGTCGTTGGTACCAATGTGGACCACGACCTCTGGCTGTTCACCCTCCCCCTCCAGAATGCCCTGCAGCCGCTCAGTGATATCCTTGACCCTGGCACCAGGGAGGCAACAAACCATCCTGGATTCACGTCTACGGCCACAGAAACGCCTATCTGTTCCCCTTACTATAGAATCCCCTACCACTATTGCCCTCCCACTCTTTTCCCCCCTTCCTGGGCAGCAGGAGCGCCCCCAGTGCCAGGAAGTTGGCTGCTGCTGCCTTCCCCTGGTGAGTCATCCCCCTCAACAGTATCCAAAGCGGTATACTTGTTGGAGAGGGGAATGGTCACAGGGGTCTCCTGCACTACCTGCCTGCTTCTATTGCTCCGCCTGGTGGTCACCCATTTCCTGTCTTCCTGTGCAGCCCTTCCCTGCGGTGTGACCAACTCACTAAACGTGCTATCCACGAACCTCTCAGCATCGTGAATGCTCAACAACCCATCCACCCGCAGCTCCAGCGCCTCAATGCGGTCTGCTAGTAGCTGCAGATGGATGCATCTCTGGCACACGTGGTCATCAGGGGCACCGGGGTCCCTGAATTCCCACATAGAGCAAGAGGAGCATATCACGGGGCTGGGCTCACCTGGCATGACCTTCCCTTTACTTAATTTAAATTAATTTACTATCACCAATTAAAAATATCTCTAAGGCGCTTGTATAGTCTACCAACAGTCCCTGCTACACCAGAAAGACCCTGGTAACTATAAACTACAGAGTTAAAGTTTAAAAAAGAGAAATACTCACCAACCAATCACTTACCTGCTCCCTGGTGACGTCACACTCTGATTACTTTTTACCTCTCTCCCCGCTGCTGAGTTGGTCGGGCCTCGCCTCTCTCCGGTTTTTATACCGGGCTCCGACTCACTGCTCCCGCTGGTCCCGACTGGTCTCGGGCCTCGCCTCTCTCCGGTTTTTATACCGGGCTCCGACTCACTGCTCCCGGTGTTGGGGATCTGGGCAGTTGTGGGGGATCTGGGCAGGTGTTGGGGATCTCAACAGGTGTTGGGGATCTGGGCAGGTGTTGGGGATTTGGGAAGGTGTTGGGGATTTGGGCAGGTGTTGGGATCTGGGCAGGTGTTGGGGATTTGGGAAGGTGTTGGGGATCTGGGCAGGTGTTGAGGATCTGGGCAGGTGTTGGGGATCTGGGCAGGTGTTGGGGATCTGGGCAGGTGTTGGGGATTTGGGAAGGTGTTGGGGATTGGGAAGGTGTTGGGGATTGGGAAGGTGTTGGGGATTGGGAAGGTGTTGGGCATTTGGGAAGGTGTTGGGCATTTGGGAAGGTGTTGAGCATTTGGGAAGGTGTTGGGGATTTGGGAAAGTGTTGGGGATTTGGGAAAGTGTTGGGGATTTGGGAAGGTGTTGGGGATTTGGGAAGGTGTTGGGCATTTGGGAAGGTGTTGGGGATTTGGGAAAGTGTTGGGGATTTGGGAAAGTGTTGGGGATTTGGGAAGGTGTTGGGGATTTGGGAAGGTGTTGGGCATTTGGGAAAGTGTTGGGATTTGGGAAGGTGTTGGGGATTTGGGAAGGTGTTGGGCATTTGGGAAAGTGTTGGGGCGCTGGGCAGGGTGAGCTGGACTTTGTCACACCCTGATCACAGGCTAAGACCCACAGAGGGCTCAGTGAGGTCACAATCCTGTCTCAGGAGTGTCTCCGGGTCAATCCTCTGTCTGTGCTGACTGTGCCGGTCTCAGCCAGCGCTCATTGCCCAGCGTGCTGCTGGAGGAGAGCGAGGGGTGACCCCTGGTTAGGGGTGCCACTCCTGATTGCCCTCCAGTAACTCCATCAAAGAATGGCCATTGAGTGAAGTACCAATTGGCATTGATGGGACGGCGCGTCAAAAGGAAGGAAAAGAAAGACTCTCATTTCTATAGCGCCTGTCACAACCTCGGGATGTCCCAATGCGCTTTACAGCCAATGAAGTACTTTTTGAAGTGTAGTCACTGTTGTAATGTGGGAAACGCAACTACCAACTTGCGCACAGCAAGCTCCTACAAACAGCAATATGATAATGACCAGATAATCTGTTTTTAGCGATGTTGATTGAGGGATAAATATTGGCTCCAGGACACCAGGGATAACTCCCCTGCTCTTTTTCAAATAGTGGCCGTGGGATCTTTTACGTCCACCTGAGAGAGCAGATGGGGCCTCGGTTTAACACCTCATCCGAAGACGGCACCTCCGACAGTGCAGCTCTCTCTCAGTACTGCACGAAAGTGTCTGGATTTTGTGCTCAAGTCTCTGGAGTGGGACTTCAACTCATCCTTCTGACTCGAGAGTGCTACCCAGTGAGCCACGGCTGCCACCCGTCAGCGAGGAGTCAAAGCCTCCGGAGAGGAGGGGAGGAACTTCGGAAAATGAAAAAAATCATGAGGGACGTGAATTATTTTTAATTGGTGAAGCGAAGCACAGAGCGATCCCATGTCAGGACAGTGTGGCGCCCGAGATTATCAAATCCTGTCAAAACATATTTTAAGCTCAGCTTCCGAGCTCTTGCTATCGCCCAGTGTGTATTTATTTGAAGACTATCGAAGCACTTGTAAAAAAAAAACTCCTGACATGACAACACTTAGTAAAGATTATAAGACAAGGTAAAAAGTTCCACCTGCACTTTCAGTATAAATATTATCAGGGATCAGGGGAGGGAATTAGTCACAAACAGGCTGCGCACAATCCATTGGACCCTTCTTACAGTGTACGAGGTTGAAACCGGGCATTATATAACCTGTATGCTGCAGGTCGCCCAGGAATTACTGCTAGTGAGATTAGCCGATGAACAATTAACACTTGGGTAGGACCGTCCTCAGTGGAGTTTACTTCCCAGCTTCAGGTTAATGCTCACTGCTCGGAATACTGCCCCCGTTCCCATTACCACTCCCGGTCAGGTTAACGCTCCCGTTCAGTTAATACTCTCATTCTATTAATGCTCCCATTCTGTTATTAACAACAACAACAACTTGTATTTATATAGCACCTTGAACGTAGTAAAACATCCCAAGGTGCTTCACAGGAGCGATTATCAAACAAGATTTGCCACCGAGCCACATAAGGAGATATTAGGGCAGGTGACCAAAAGCTTGGTCAAAGAGGTCGGTTTTAAGGAGCGTCTTAAAGGAGCAGAGAGAGGTAGAGAGGTTTAGGGAGGGAATTCCAGAGCTCAGCGTCTTGGCAGCTGAAGGCACGGCCGCCAAAGGTTGCTCGATTATAATTGGAGATATGCAAGAGGCCAGAATTGGAGGAGCGCAGATATCTGGAGGGGGGGGGGCGGTGGTTGGGTTGTGGAGATTACAGAGATAGGGAGGGGCGAGGGCCTTGGAGGGATTTGAAAACAAGGATGAGAGTTTTAAAGTAGAGGCGTTGCCAAACCGGGAGCCAATGTAGAGAAGCCACACCTACTCTCATTAATACTCTCATTCGGTTAATGCCCCCGTTCAGTTAGTCCCCACGTTAAGACAGTGGAGGGAATCATGTTGTACCAACATGCCTGTCTTGCTGAGGTCGGTCACCAGCGGTAATGTCTCAGCCGGTGTTATTTACACTGCTGGTTTAGGCTGGTGTTTGTAGCTCTCACTGAGCCACTGACGGTTTCCTGGGATGGCAGGAATGACGTATGAGGAGAGATTGGGTCGATTGGGCTTATACTCGCTGGAGTTTAGAAGAATGAGAGGGGATCTCATTGAAACTTATAAAATTCTAACAGGACTAGACAGACTAGATGCAGGAAGGATGTTCCCGATGGTCGGGGAGTCCAGAACCAGGGGTCACAGTCTAAGGATAAGGGGTAAGCCATTTAGGACAGAGATGAGGAGGAATTTCTTCACCCAGAGAGTGGTGAACCTGTGGAATTCTCTACCACACAAGGCAGTTGAGGCCAATTCATTAACTATATTCAAGAAGGAGTTAGATATATTTCTTAAGGCTAAAGGGATCAAGGGATATGGGGAGAAGGCAGGGACAGGGTGTGGTAAACCACTGTTATAGTTATCACTGTATATTGTTCTCACTGTTCTCACTGTCACATCACTACACGAGGTCGCCTCTTGTCGCACTGTTATACCTGGGCTGACCACCTCCGACTCCGCCCATTACCTGCCCAAGTATAAAGGTAGCTGACTGGCTAGTATTCCTCCCTGTTGGATCGGATCACCCACGAGGGTGGGCTCTGTTATTTAGCCAATAAAAACCTTCAGTTACGTTCTTAACTCGTCGCCTCTTATTGGACTAATTGATAGGCATATCAATTTTATTGGCTAAATTTTAAAGATGTCTGATAATGAACAGCAACAGCAAGGAGCTCACCCAGCAGCACAGCAACAGCAGCCTCCAGACAACGGGCCACACCAGCCGGCTTGGCTGCAAGCCTTGAAACCACCATACCTGGATCTAAACCCACAGGCACCAAACTCAGCCAACGACTTCAAACACTGGCTGGACTGCTTCGAATCGTACCTGGAGGAAGCCGTCGTCCCTCAGAGATCCAAACTAAGAGTCCTGAAAGCCCAAGCGAGCCCGAGAGTATATACACTCATCCAGGACATGACTACGTACGACGACGCCATCAACCTACTGAAACAGCAGTACCGGAGCCCGGTAAACTACATGTACACTAGGCATCTCTTAAGATCTCGCCAGCAACAGCCAGGAGAATCGATAGCTGAATTTTCACGAGCGCTGAGACAACTCGGCAGGAACTGTGACTTTAAAGCGGTGACGGCTACTGCGAACATGGAAGACAATGTCCGCGACGCCTTGGTGAGAGGCCTACGTTCCGACTACACACGGCAAAGACTGCTTGAAGCTAAGGACATAGACCTGGACAAGGCCGAAGCCCTCGCCCTCACCCTAGAGGCCACCCAGCAAGACCAGGAAGCGTTTGCCAGGTACTATTCGCGACCCTGGGACTCGGGCCCGACCCCCACCCCACCACCCTTCACAGCGCTGCCCCCGGGACCTACCTCAGCGTCTGCATCACGGATCCGACCGGGCCCGCTAGCCCCGGTACCGGCCCCGACATCAGGCAACCCCGATCGGGCCGCTGGCTGCTTCTTTTGCGGCCAGGAGAAGCATCCGAGGTCGCGCTGCCCAGCCAAAAACTCGACCTGCAAAACCTGCCTCAAGAAAGGCCACTTCTCCAAGGCCTGCAGAAGCAAATCCTCAGAAGCCAGCAGTGCCTCATGCGAACCCTGGGGGCGGCCATCTTTGTGCGGGGCAGCCGAAGCCTGCAGAGCCTCATGGGAAAACCAGGGGCGGCCATCTTTGTGCGGGGCAGCCGAAGCCTGCAGAGCCTCATGGGAAAACCAGGGGCGGCCATCTTTGTGCGGGGCAGCCGAAGCCTGCAGAGCCTCATGGGAACAGCAGGGGCGGCCATCTTTGTGCGGGGCAAACGATTTAAACAGAGCCTCATGTGAACTACGGGGGCCGCCATCTTCGCCGCCATCTTGTCATGACAACGACGCGCTCATCTACACCCTAGCTTCCGTGACCCTGGATCAAGCCCGCCCGCACCACCTGGCCAGCTCAATGATGGACATCAAAGTCAACGGCCACGCCACGACCTGCCTGTTCGACAGCGGAAGCACGGAGAGCTTCATCCACCCAGACACGGTGAGCCACTACTCCCTCCCCGTCCTGCCAACGCGCAGCCGCATCTCGATGGCATCGAGGTCGCACGCCACAGACATCAGCGGCTACTGTGTCGTGACATTGTCGGTTAAAGGGACAGAGTATAAAAATGTTAAACTCCTCGTACTCCCCCAGCTGTGCGCTGCCGTCATACTAGGGCTGGACTTCCAATCCCACCTCCAAAGTGTAACCCTAGCATACGGTGGACCCCTCCCCCCACTCACAGTCGACAACCAGCGAAAGTTAAACCGCCCACCGCGTAACACCTGCAGCCTATCCACCCTCAAGGTACCGCCACCTTCCCTGTTCGCTAACCTCACCCCCGACTGCAAACCTGTCGCTACTAAGAGCAGGCGGTACAGCGCTGGGGACAGAGCCTTCATTAGCTCTGAGGTGCAGCGACTCCTGAAAGAGGGCATTATTGAGGGGAGCAGCAGCCCCTGGCGTGCCCAGGTGGTGGTAGTCAAGACCGGCGACAAAAATCGCCTGGTTATCGACTACAGCCAGACCATAAACAGATACACCCAGCTGGACGCATACCCCCTCCCCCGCATATCGGACATGGTCAATGAGATTGCACAATACCGCGTATTCTCGACCATCGACCTCAAGTCGGCCTACCACCAACTCCCCATCAGCCCGGAGGACAGCCAGTACACCGCCTTCGAGGCGAATGGCCGCCTCTACCAATTCCTTAGGGTTCCCTTTGGTGTCACCAACGGGGTCTCGGTTTTCCAACGGGAGATGGACCGGATGGTTGACCAGAACGGACTACAGGCCACTTTCCCCTATCTCGATAACGTCACCATCTGCGGCCGCAACCGGCAGGACCATGACGTGAATCTGGAGAAATTCCTCCGTACGGCCCAACGGCTGAACCTCACCTACAATAAGGAGAAATGTGTGTTTAACACAGCGCGCCTTGCCATCCTGGGCTGTGTAGTAGAGAACGGAGTCATCGGCCCCGACCCCGAAAGAATGCGCCCCCTCATGGAGCTACCCCTCCCCCACTGTCCAAAAGCACTTAGGAGAACCCTGGGGCTTTTCGCCTACTATGCCCAATGGGTACCCAATTATGCGGACAAAGCCAGACCCCTCCTGAAAACCACATCCTTCCCCCTCACGGAAGAGGCGTGCGCGGCCTTCTCCCTCATTAAGGGAGACATAGCCAAGGCCACAATGCACGCAGTGGATGAGTCAATCCCCTTCCAAGTGGAGAGCGATGCATCCGACTTCGCCCTAGCCGCTACCCTTAACCAGGAGGGTAGGCCGGTAGCCTTCTTCTCAAGGACCCTACAGGGCCCCGAGACCCGACACTCGTCGGTCGAGAAGGAAGCCCAGGCAATTGTGGAGGCAGTACGGCGCTGGAGGCACTACTTGGCAGGCAAACGATTTACCCTCCTCACCGACCAACGCTCGGTTGCCTTCATGTTTAATAACAAGCTGAGGGGCAAGATCAAGAACGACAAAATCTTGAGGTGGAGAATCGAGCTTTCCACCTATGATTATGAGATCTTGTACCGGCCCGGTAAACTGAACGACCCCCCTGATGCTCTTTCACGCATTACATGCGCCAGCGCGCAAAGTGATAGACTTCAGACCCTCCACAATGACCTCTGCCACCCCGGAGTCACCAGACTCTACCATTTCATTAAGGCCCGCAACCTGCCATACTCCATCGAGGAGGTCAGGACCATGACCAGGAACTGCCAGATCTGTGCTGAGTGCAAACCGCACTTCTATAAGCCGGACAGAGCAAGCCTGATCAAGGCCACCCGCCCCTTCGAGCGTCTGAGCATCGACTTCAAGGGGCCCCTACCGTCATCCGACCGTAATGTGTACTTCCTCAACATCGTTGATGAGTACTCCCGTTTCCCCTTTGCCTTCCCCTGCCCAGACATGACCAGTAACACGGTCATTAAATGCCTGAACAAACTCTTCGCCTTGTTCGGGTTCCCGAACTATATACATAGTGACCGGGGCGCCTCCTTCATGAGCGAGGAACTCCGTCAGTTCCTATTGGAGAGGGGTATTGCAGCAAGCAGGACCACCAGCTACAACCCCCGAGGGAACGGCCAGGTGGAAAGAGAGAACGCGACGGTATGGAAGGCCACCCTCTTAGCCTTAAAGTCTAAGGGCCTCCCAACCTCCCGCTGGCAAGAGGTCCTCCCGATTGCGCTGCACTCCATCCGGTCACTACTTTGCACTGCCATTAACACCACCCCCCATGCTCGAATGTTTGTCTTCCCCAGGAAGTCGACTACGGGAACCACCCTACCAACCTGGCTGACCTCTCCGGGACCCGTCTTGCTGCGAAAGCACGTGAGGGCCCATAAAACGGACCCCCTGGTCGAGAAGGTGAACCTCCTGCACGCCAACCCCCAGTATGCCTATGTGGCTTACCCAGACGGACGGGAGGACACTGTCTCCTTACGAGACCTCGCACCCTCACCCCCCCCTCCCAACCCCCCGAGTCCAGCCGAGGTAGACGGCATGCCGGAACCCCACGAGCCTTTGCCGACTACGCAGACACCAGCTTTAACACCGGATAATGTAACACCGCCGCTGCGACGATCGGAGAGGCTAACGAAGCCTCCGGACAGACTGACATACCAGAGCTGGTAATACACTTCACCCCGCCGGACTCTAATCTAAACAAGGGGTGAATGTGGTAAACCACTGTTATAGTTATCACTGTATATTGTTCTCACTGTTCTCACTGTCACATCACTACACGAGGTCGCCTCTTGTCGCACTGTTATACCTGGGCTGACCACCTCCGACTCCGCCCATTACCTGCCCAAGTATAAAGGTAGCTGACTGGCTAGTATTCCTCCCTGTTGGATCGGATCACCCACGAGGGTGGGCTCTGTTATTTAGCCAATAAAAACCTTCAGTTACGTTCTTAACTCGTCGCCTCTTATTGGACTAATTGATAGGCATATCACAGGGTACTGAATTTGGATGATCAGCCATGATCTCATTGAATGGCGGAGCAGGCTCGAGGGGCCGAATGGCCTCCTCCTGCTCCTATCTTCTATGTTTCTATGTTTCTCAAATTGTCCCAACTGCTGATTCACCCTTTAATATCGCGCGTACACAGATCCAGGCAGAGTGAGAGATGCATAGACACCTCACACAGCACCATATACGGTGCACTGCCCCACAGATTCCAGACCTTACACATGACATGCATGTTATCGATTCCATACCTCATACAGCTTCATACACGGTGTGAGCACTGTGCTGTTGAATCACACACTGTGTGGAGAGCTGCCCAGTGCCGAGCTGGGGGACCGAGGTAACACTAAGGCCATCTGCTGTGGGCCTGTCACTGTAGCTCTCAACCTCAAAATGAGAGATTCCGGAGACGCTGCGACAGCCGGAGTTTGTACAGAGAGAATGTCCTCTCTCCCGCGCCACGGTCAAACCTTCACAGAGACCGTCTCACCTGAGGCGACCAGCGTTCACTTGGATTTACCCCAGCTGAATTCAGATAAAGCACAGCACGGGGTTTCTGGGAAACATTGAGATAGGACCAGGATGAGAATCAGCACCAAAGGTTTCCAAATTACAGATACAGCAAGCCAATTTGCCAATCGGTGTCCCGCACTGTCCAGCTAATGTTAATTCACTGATTAGATTAATGTATAAAACAGAAACAGTGCAAAGCTTTTAGATTTTGCACAAAGGCCTGTGAATCTATTGGCACTAGCTGCAATCTGGCAGTGCACTCGATATATTCAGTGCACACAGCTCACAATCCTGATAAGAAAGAATATTTAATCAGCAATTTTTGATATAACTGAGCATTGTGCAGAGTGTGTGGACCATATAGTGCCCAGTCACAGTGTCTGTTAGGGCATACGTCTTGTGAATACTATGCCTGCCTGTTGGAACATACACTCACATACAAATATCTGCAAACAAACATACACAGGCAACTAACATGTGTGTCAGATTGCAAACCAGTGTGAGCTCCGGTGTACAAGTTAGAATTGGCTACACTTCACGACTTGGGATTCAATAATATTGGAGTGAACGGGAAAGGGTTTGGGTCCATTGGGATTCTGTACAATGGGAGTGATTGGGAAGCAGCTTGGGTCCATTGGGATTCTGTAGAATGGGAGTGAATGGGAAGGGGCTTGGGTCCATTGGGATTCTGTACAATGGGAGTGAATGGGAAGGGGCTTGGGTCCATTGGGATTCTGTACAATGGGAATGAATGGGAAGGGGTTTGGGTCCATTGAGATTCTGTACAATGGGAATGAATGGGAAGGGTTTGGTCCATTGTGATTCTGTACAATGGGAGTGAATGGGAAAGGGTTTGGTCCATTGGGATTCTGTACAATGGGAGTGAATGGGAAGGGGTTTGGGTCCATTGGGATTCTGTACAATGGGAGTGAATGGGAAGGGATTTGGTCCATTGGGATGCTGTACAATGGGAGTGAATGGGAAGGGGTTTGGTCCATTGGGATTCTGTACAATGGGAGTGAATGAGAAGGGGTTTGGTCCATTGGGATTCTGTACAATGGGAGTGAATGGGAAGGGGTTTGGGTCCATTGGGATTCTGTACAATGGGAATGAATGGGAAAGGGTTTGGTCCATTGGGATTCTGTACAATGGGAGTGAATGGGAAGGGGTTTGGGTCCATTGGGATTTTGGACAATGGGAGTGAATGGGAATGGGTTTGGTCCATTGGGATTCTGTACAATGGGAATGAATGGGAAGGGGTTTGGGTCCATTGGGATTCTGTACAATGGGAGTGAATGGGAAGGGGTTTGGTCCATTGGGATTCTGTACAATGGGAATGAATGGGAAGGGGTTTGGTCGATTGGGATTCTGTACAATGGGAATGAATGGGAAGTGTACGTTAGTCTTGTGGTTATGGTGCTGGACTAACAGATTTTCTGGGACTTCTACCTGTGGCAATGTCTTAGTGTGACCGGTATTGAATGTTACATGGAAACATCATAGAATCATAGAAAGTTACAGCACGGAAGGAGGCCATTCGGCCCATCGTGTCTGCGCTGGCCAACAAAGAGCTCTCCAGCCTAATCCCACTTCCCAGCTCTTGGTCCGTAGCCCTGCAGGTTACAGCATCCCAGGTGCACATCCAAGTACTTTTTAAATGTGGTTAGGGTTCCTGCCTCTACCACCCTTTCAGGCAGTGAGTTCCCTCTGGGTGAAGAAATTTCCCCTCAAATTCCCTCTTATCTGAGGAAGGATGTTCTTGCCATGGAGGGAGTGCAGCGAAGATTCATCAGACTGATACCTGGGATGACAGGAATGACGTATGAGGAGAGATTGGGTCGATTAGGCTTATATTCGCTAGAGTTTAGAAGAATGAGAGGTGATCTCATTGAAACTTATAAAATTCTAACAGGACTGGACAGACTAGATGCAGGAAGGATGTTCCCGATGGCGGGGGAGTCCAGAACCAGGGGTCACAGTCTAAGGATAAGGGGTAAGCCATTTAGGACAGAGATGAGGAGGAATTTCTTCACCCAGAGAGTGGTGAACCTGTTGAGTTCTCTGCCACACAGGGCAGTTGAGGCCAATTTATTAAATATATTCAAGAAGGAGTTGGATATATTTCTTGAGGCTAAATGGATCAAGGGATATGGGGAGAAAGCAGGGACAGGGTACTGAAATTGGATGATCAGCCATGATCTCATTAAATGGCAGAGCAGGCTCGAGGGGCCGAATGGCCTACTCCTGCTCCTATCTTCTATGTTTCTATGTTTCTAAACCTTCCCCCAATTATTTTAAATCTGTGCCCCCTGGTTTTTGACCCCTCTGCTAAGGGAAATAGGTCCTTCCTATCCACTTTATCTCGGCCCCTCATAATTTTATATACCTCAATAAGGTCTCCCCTCAGCCTCCTCTGTTCCAAGGAAAACAGACCCAGCCTATCCAGTCTTTCCTCATAGCTAAGATTCTCTACTCCCGGCAACATCCTTGTAAATCTCCTCTGTACCCTCTCTAGTGCAATCACATCCTTCCTGTAATGTGGTGCCCAGAACTGCACGCAGTACTCTAGCTGAGGCCTAACTAGTGTTTATACAGTTGAAGCATAACCCCCCTGCTCTTGTATTCTATGCCATGGCTAATAAAGGCAAGCATTCCGTATGCCTTCTTAACCACCTTATCTACTTGGCCTGCTACCATCAGGGATCTGTGGACATGCACTCCAAGGTCCGTTTGTTCCTCTACACTACTCAGTGTCCTACCATTTAATGTGTATTCCCTTTCCTTGTTAGCCCTCCCCAAATGCATTGCCTCACACTTCTCCGGATTGAATTCCATTTGCCACTGTTCTGCCCACCTGACCAATTTATTGATATCTTCCTGCAGTCTAGAGCTTCCTTCTTCAGTATCAACCACACAGCGGATTTTAGTATCATCTGCAAACTTCTTAATCATACCCCTGTTGAGATACCGCGGCAAACGTGGGAGTCGAGACCAGAGCTATTGAAAACACAACTGCTTTATTCCATCCACATGTCAAACAGGAACTAGAAAAGCCCACGCATCCACTTAAATACTTCCCAGACAGGAAGTGCTCCCGGCAGCCTGTCCCTGCGGGAAACAAGTTGCTGGAGGAAAGGGCCCCCGGCTGGGGGCTTCTGCTTAGACTGTCTGTGCCGCCGTGAGCGGATTATGTCCAGTGGTGGCGTGTCGCCACAGAGCTCCCCCCAGAATCCGCTTAGGAGGAGTGGACGAGTCGTGACGGTGGTCGAATGGTTCTGCCGCAGCGGCTCTGAGTGGTCGCCGGTCTGGTTGGTTGGGTCGGGCGGTTCGCCGCCGGCTGTGCTGTCTTGCCGGGGGGACGGCCTCTAGTTGGAGGCTGGGCCACGGGGACCTGTTCCCCTGGTTCTGTGTGTGCTGGTTTGAGCCGGTCGATGGAGACTGTGTCGACCCTGTCGCCGAGTCGCAGCTTGAAGACCTTGTCCCCGGTTTGTAGTACCTCGTACGGTCCGTCGTACGGGGGTCGCAGGGGCCCGCGGTGCGCGTCGTGTCGCACGAAGACGAAGCGTGCCTGCTGTAAATTTGGCGGGACGTGAGGTGCGAGTTCGCCGTGTCGGTTGACCGGAAGTGGGGCGAACTGCTGAGCGGAAGAGAAAGAGTCGAGCCGCTGCTGTTCGGCCGACCAAGGCTTGGTAGGCTCCGGAAGGAATTCGCCTGGGATGCGCAGCAGTTGTCCGTAGACTAACTCCGCTGCCGAGGACTGGAGGTCTTCCTTGACCGCGGTGCGTAGGCCGAGTAGCACCCACGGCAGGCGGTCAGTCCAGGTACTGTCCTGCAGGCCGGCGCGGAGTGAGGCCTTGAGTGACCTGTGGAAGCATTCACAAAGTCCGTTGGCCTGCGGGTGGTACGCTGTGGTGCGGTGGAGCGTCACCCCGAGGTTGCGTGCTGTGGCCGTCCAGAGTTCGGAGGTGAACTGGGCGCCTCTGTCGGAGGTAATGTCGGCCGGTACGCCGAACCTCGCAACCCAGGTGTTAACGAACGCCCTGGCGATGTCGGCTGTGGTGGTGGAGGACAGCGGCACTGCCTCAGGCCAGCGTGTGTAGCGGTCGACCATCGTGAGGAGATAAGTTTGGCCTTGCGATGGCGGCAGGGGACCGACGATGTCGACGTGTACGTGGTCGAAGCGGCGGCTGGGTACCTCGAAGTCTCCCAGGGGTGCTTTGGTGTGCAGCTGTACCTTAGCCCGTTGGCAGGCGAGGCAGGAGGTGGCCCAAGTCCGAACATCTCTGCTGAGGCCGCGCCAGACGAAGCGCTTGGAGAGGAGTTTGACGGATGCGCGGGAACCCGGGTGAGAGAGCCCGTGGAGCGCGTCGAAGACGCGGCGGCGCCAGGTCTCAGGGACGACCGGCCTGGGGTGGCCGAGTGAGACGTCGCAAGTGACTGCCATGGCTTCGGGCCCGTGCGCGACCTTGGCTAGGCGTAGCCCTGGCAGGCTGGTAGCCGCCGAGAGGAGGTCTGGGTCCGTGAGCTGGGCCGCTGCTAGTTGTGCGTAGTCGACCGCGAGGTGATTCGCACAGACGGCGGGACGGGAAAGGCAGTCGGCGACCACGTTGTCTCTACCGGAGACGTGCTGAATGTCCGTAGTAAACTCGGACACGGCCGCGAGCTGGCGTTGCTGCCTAGCGGACCAGGGTTCGGTGTGCTTGGCCATCGCGTATGTGAGTGGCTTGTGGTCCACATACGCGGTGAAGGGGCGGCCTTCCAGGAGGAACCTGAAATGGCGGACCGACAGGTGGAGCGCGAGAAGCTCGCGGTCGAAAGCGGAGTATTTGACCTCCGGGGGGCGCAGTTGGCGGCTGTAGAAGGCAAGTGGCTGCCACGCGCCATTGACCCACTGCTCGAACACGGCCCCGACCGCGTGGTCGGAGGCGTCGGTGGTGAGCGCGACCCGGGCATCGGCCCTCGGGTGCGCGAGCAGAGTGGCGTCGGCGAGCGTGTTTTTGGTGGCGTCGAAGGCGGCTGCCGTGTCCGTGGTCCAGGCTACGTCCATCTTGCCGGATTTTCCTCGGAGGGAGTCGTATAGGGGCTTCATGAGGGCTGCAGCTCTGGGGATGAACCTGTTGTAGAAGTTCACCATCCCGAGGAACTCCTGGAGGCCCTTGATGGTTGTGGGGCGGGGAAATTGCTGGACGGCCTGCACCTTGTTGGGCAGGGGGACGGCCCCAGCAGGGGTGATGTGGTGCCCGAGAAAATCGATCTCGGTTAGGCCGAATTGGCACTTCGCCGGGCTGAGGATGAGCCCGTGTTGGGCTAGGCGCCCGAACAGGACGCGAAGGTGTTCGAGGTGTTCCTGTTTGGAGGAGCTGGCCACGAGAATGTCGTCTAGATAGACGAATAGGAAGTTCAGGTCCCGGAGGACTGAGTCCATAAGGCGCTGGAAAGCCTGTGCTGCATTCTTGAGGCCGAAGGGCATCCTCAGGAACTCGAACAGGCCGAATGGGGTGATAACGGCCGTTTTGGGGATGTCCGCGGGGTGTACGGGGACTTGGTGGTAACCGCGCACCAGGTCGACTTTGGAAAAGACGGTTCGTCCGGCCAGTCGGGCCGAGAAGTCCTGGATGTGTGGCACCGGGTATCGATCGGGGGTGGTGGCGTCGTTGAGGCGGCGGTAGTCTCCGCAAGGGCGCCAGCCTCCGCCGGGCTTGGGGGCGATGTGGAGGGGCGAGGCCCAAGGGCTGCTGGAGCGGCGGATGATGCCGAGTTGTTCCATGGTGGTGAACTCAGCCCGCGCGATTTCCAGCTTGGCCGGGTTGAGTCTGCGGGCGTGGGCTGAAACTGGGGGGCCGGTGGTGGGGATATAGTGTTCCACACCGTGCTTGGCGGCTTTGGCCGAAAAGGTCGGGTTAGTGAGGGCGGGAAACTCAGCTAGGAGTGCCGAGTAGTCGTCCGTGGCTCTGGCGAGGCAGTAGGTCGTCAGGCCGGCCGAACGGGCCGGGGTAAAGGCGCCGGGGATGGGGGCCATAGTGTTGATGTCGACGAGGCGGTGCCTCGGAATGTCGACAAGGAGGCCGTGGGCGCATAGGAAGTCGGCGCCGATGAGTGGGCAGAGGACCTTGGCTGTGAGGAACTCCCAGCGGTAGCGGCGGCCCGCGAGGTCGAGCGTGACCATGCGGGTGCCATATGTGCGGATGTCAGAGCCGTTGGCTGCAGCCAGTGTGATACCCCGTGTGCCGCGTTGGATCTCGAGGGCGGAGGCGGGGGTGATGCTGTGCTGGGCCCCTGTGTCGTACAGAAATCGGCGGTTGGTTCTGTCGTCAGTGACGTACAGTAGGGGCTCCTTCTGCCCCGCGGCCATCGCGGGGGCCGGTGCGGGGGGGGGTTTGAAGGTACACGGTGGCGTGCAGCGTTGAGCCCTAGCGCCAAAACGGGTGTGGTAGTAGCAGTGACCCGGAGTGTTAGGGCGGTCGGGCCTAGCGGCCCGGGAAGACCGCGTGGTCGTTGCCGTGAGGTCGGGCGCGACGTCGCGAGCGGCCTGTGCAGAGAGCAGCCGGTCGGCCTTTTTGGCTATATCATTCAGGTCCGTGGAGTCAGACTCCACAATGAGCGGGCGGATGCTGGCGGGGAGCTGCCGAATGAAAAGCGTGCGAAAAAGGGCGCCGGGATTTTTGTCGTCTGAGAGGGACAGCATGTGGGAAAGCAGGTCTGATGGTGAAGCGTCACCAAGGCCGGGGAGGTCCAGGAGTTGGCAGTGGCGCTGGTAAGAGGACGTTTGAAATTTTTTAAGCAGCGCAGCCTTCAGATGTTCGTACTTGCCATCCGTTGGTGGATTCTGCAGCGCTGCCCAAACCTTGGGGACTGTAGCGTAGGTGAGCGAGGCGACGAGGTAGCCGTACTTCGTGGCGTCGACTGTAATGCCTTTCAGCCGGAATCTGGACTCAGCTTGAACGAACCAGGCTGCGGCGAGGTTCTCCCAAAAGTCTGGTAATTTAACCGTGACTGCGTTTGTATCCGCCATGCTAGCTTAGGATTCGTCCTGAGCGTCGGGGTCACCAGTGTTGAGATACCGCGGCAAACGTGGGAGTCGAGACCAGAGCTATTGAAAACACAACTGCTTTATTCCATCCACATGTCAAACAGGAACTAGAAAAGCCCGCGCATCCATTTAAATACTTCCCAGACAGGAAGTGCTCCCGGCAGCCTGTCCCTGCGGGAAACAAGTTGCTGGAGGAAAGGGCCCCCGGCTGGGGGCTTCTGCTTAGACTGTCTGTGCCGCCGTGAGCGGATTATGTCCAGTGGTGGCGTGTCGCCACACCCCTATATTCAAATCAAGATCGTTGATATATACCACAAAAAGCAAAGGACACAGCCCTGCGGAACCCCACTGGAAACAGCCTTCCAGTCACAAAAACACCATCAACCATTACCCTCTGCTTCCTGTCTCCGAGCCAGTTTTGAATCCAACTTGACACTTTGCCCTGGATCCCATGGGCTTTTAACTTCATGACCAGTCTGCCATGTGGAACCTTATCAAAAGCCTTGCTAAAGTCCATATACACTACATCAAACGCACTACCCTCATCTACCCTTCTTGTTACCTCCTCAAAAAATTCAATCAAGTTTGTCAGACACAACCTTCCCTTAACAAATCTGTGCTGACTATCCTTGATTAATCCGTGTCTTTCTAAATGAAGGTTAATCCTGTCCTTCAGAATTCTTTCCAATAATTTTCCCACCACCGAGGTTAGGCTGACTGGCCTGTAATTACTCGGTCTATCCTTTTTTCCCTTTTTAAACAAGGGTACCACATTAGCAGTCCTCCAGTCCTCCGGCACCACACCTGAAGCCAGAGAGGATTGGAAAATGATGGTCAGGGCCTCTGCTATTTCCTCTTTTGCTTCGCTTAACAGCCTGGGATACATTTCATCCGGGCCTGGGGATTTATCCACTTTTAAAGCTGCTAAACCCCTTAATACTTCCTCTCTCATTATGTTTATTTCATCTAATATTTCACACACCTCCCCCCCGATAGCAATGTCTGCTTCACCCCTCTCCTTTGTGAAAACAGACGCAAAGTATTCATTAAGAACCCTACCGCCGTCTCCCGCCTCCACACACAGATTACCCCCATGATCTCTAATAGGCCCTACCCTTTCTTTAGTTATCCCCTTACTCTTCATATATTTATAAAACACCTTTGGGTTTTCCTTGATTTTACTTGCCAAGAATTTTTCATGCTCTCCCTTTGCTTTCCTAATATCCTTTTTAATTGCACCCCTGCACTTTCTATACTGCTCTAAAGGTTCTGGAGTATTTACCCCTCGGTATCTGTCATACGCCACCCTTTTTTTCTTTCTCCTACGCTGCATGGTTCTAGACATGGTCACAGTCCGCTCCGCATGGAAAGAGAGGGGAACCAATCCAAACAGAGCCAGTCCTGGAGCAGTTATGCCTCTCGCTACATCCGTCTACAGGTCATTATTCCAGGCTTGTTCTGGAGACTCCTGGCAACCCGATAATAGAAATGGTGCTTCTCTGGGACCAGATCTAACTGAAGCACAAAATGATTATGGACTGAACAATTAGAAAGCTATTTTGAATAAGGTTTAATTTTTTCTTCATCTTTCAAAATAACAAAGGTTCAGGCACTGAGGGCAATTTCCAACCACAGCCCATTGCACAACCTCGCTTCTGTTCCTATATTTAACATATGGGAAATATTTTACATTGTGTTTTACATCTAATCTATACAGACTTCACAGGGATAAAAAGCAGGATGTGAAAGATTTATGCTGAGACCAAGAGATTAAATACTCCTTTTTCTTACCTCATCCTCCAAGTGCAACCTGACATGTGCTTGCAATAAGAGAACATGTGGACTCACTGAAAGTAAAATCATTTTTAAGCTAATGAACAGGTATATGTCGGACTTGGCTCCCCTTTTCCCCAAGTTTACCAAATTCCAAGAACTATCTACTGCTTATTAACTAGCATCAGGAAATCATTACAAACCCCGTTCCCAGTCAGTTGTTGTTGCTTTATACCAGGGCATTCGAGTGTCAGCCGTGGCTCAGTGGGCAGCACTCTCTCTCTTGCCTCTGGCTCAGAAGGTTGTGGGTTCAAGTCCCACTCCAGGGACTTGGCCACATAAAGCTAGGCTGACACTCCAGAGACTTGAGCCTATAATCTAAGGCTGACACTCCCAGTGCAGTGCTGAGGGAGTGCCGCACTGTCGGAGGTGTCATCTTTCAGATGAAACGTTAAACCGAGGCCCCGTCTGCTCCCTCAGGTGGACATAAAAGATCCCAGGGCACTACTTCGAAGAAGAGCAGGAAAGTTATCCCCGGTGTCCTGGGGCCAATATTTATCCCTCAACCAACATAACAAAAACAGATTATCTGGTCATTAACACATTGCTGGTTCTGGGAGCTTGCTGTGCACAATTGGCTGCCATGTTTCCTACATTACAACAGTGACTACACTTCAAAAGTACTTCATTGACTGTAAAGCGCTTTGAGACGGCTGGTAGTCGTGATAGGCGCTATAGAAATGCAAGTCTCTCTTTCTATTCGGACAGGTATTGGGTCAATGCTGTGTATGAGCGGCTATTACTGGGCATCACCTTCACTGCACAAGAAACAGCCCTGTAATTATCACTGTTTTACCCTATAACTAATTAATGTTAAAAGTGTGATAAAAATATATAATTACGTGAGAAGTATTCCTCCAGGAATTGGAGACCGAAATGTTCATCCATAACAGTCGCTGGAGGGGGAATAGTTTGACTCACTGAATTAACACAAACCCTTCAAACGATTCATCTCTTGATCTGGCACAGGACTGCCTGGGGTGAGTTTCACTCCCTTTACCTGGGGTTAACGGGGTTGGGGGGGAGATTACAGGGGTGAACGGGGGGTTATGGACTCAAATTGGGGTCAACAGCCTTAAACCCCCATTCACATTGGTGCCATTTTTAAAGGGTCCTTCCCTCGGGTGTCCAAAGCGCCCGCCTGTTTCCGGCGACAGGCCCTTTTTAATGTGGAAATCGGGTTCCTGTGACGTGTAATTTCATGTTCCAATTCTCTGTGCCCTCCCAGCAGAAAGAATTCTTGGTTTGAAAGGCAGAATTAAGGAGACAGCAACGTGCTGGAAAATACACAAAATTCTAACTCTTGGGGGTAGGGAAATGCCCCAGAGTCCTCGGGAAAATGGATCCCACTCCTTCAGTCATTCCGAAATCTCCCACACCTGTAACCTGGGGACCGTCCACTCTGGACTCTCCGTGCAGTGACAGTGATGAAATGTTGGGTATCGCAGGCCCGTGTCCCGCTGCACTCTCCGTGTAACTCCGTGCCTTCATGTATCAAAGGCTCTATATTCCTGTTTTGCTTTTAAACTGTCAGCTTTTTGGGGTTGTGTTAGCAATTTTGGAAAGAGTGCAAAGGCCTAGCAGTGGGAGCAGGGCCTGGGAGTGGGAGCAGGGGCCTGGGAGTGGGAGCAGGGGCCTGGGAGTGGGAGCAGGGGCCTGGGAGTGGGAGCAGGGGCCTGGGAGTGGGAGCAGGGGCCTGGGAGTGGGAGCAGGACCTGGGAGTGGGAGCAGGGCCTGGGAGTGGGAGCAGGGCCTGGGAGTGGGAGCAGGGGCCTGGGAGTGGGAGCAGGGCCTGGGAGTGGGAGCAGGGCCTGGGAGTGGGAGCAAGGCCTGGGAGTGGGAGCAGGGCCTGGGAGTGGGATTAGGGCCTGGGAGTGGGAACAGGGGCCTGGGAGTGGGAGCAGAGCCTGGGAGTGGGAACAGGGGCCTGGGAGTGGGAGCAGGGGCCTGGGAGTGGGAACAGGGGCCTGGGAGTGGGAGCAGGGCCTGGGAGTGGGAACAGGGGCCTGGGAGTGGGAACAGGGGCCTGGGAGTGGGAACAGGGGCCTGGGAGTGGGAACAGGGGCCTGGGAGTGGGAACAGGGGCCTGGGAGTGGGAGCAGGGCCTGGGAGTGGGAACAGGGGCCTGGGAGTGGGAACAGGGGCCTGGGAGTGGGAACAGGGGCCTGGGAGTGGGAACAGGGGCCTGGGAGTGGGATTAGGGCCTGGGAGTGGGAACAGGGGCCTGGGAGTGGGAGCAGAGCCTGGGAGTGGGAACAGGGGCCTGGGAGTGGGAACAGGGGCCTGGGAGTGGGAACAGGGGCCTGGGAGTGGGAGCAGGGCCTGGGAGTGGGAACAGGGGCCTGGGAGTGGGAACAGGGGCCTGGGAGTGGGATTAGGGCCTGGGAGTGGGAACAGGGGCCTGGGAGTGGGAACTGGGGCCTGGGAGTGGGAACAGGGCCTGGGAGTGGGAGCAGGGCCTGGGAGTGGGAACAGGGGCCTGGGAGTGGGAGCAGGGCCTGGGAGTGGGAGCAGGGCCTGGGAGTGGGAGCAGGGCCTGGGAGTGGGAGCAGGGGCCTGGGAGTGGGAGCAGGGCCTGGGAGTGGGAGCAGGGCCTGGGAGTGGGAGCAGGGCCTAGCAGTGGGAGCAGGGCCTGGGAGTGGGAGCAGGGCCTGGGAGTGGGAGCAGGGGCCTGGGAGTGGGAGCAGGGGCCTGGGAGTGGGAGCAGGGCCTGGGAGTGGGAGCAGGGCCTGGGAGTGGGAGCAGGGCCTGGGAGTGGGAGCAGGGCCTGGGAGTAGGAGCAGGGCCTGGGAGTGGGATTAGGGGCCTGGGAGTGGGAACAGGGCCTGGGAGTGGGAACAGGGCCTGGGAGTGGGAGCAGGGCCTGGGAGTGGGAGCAGGGCCTGGGAGTGGGAGCAAGGCCTGGGAGTGGGAGCAAGGCCTGGGAGTGGGAGCAGGGCCTGGGAGTGGGAGCAGGGCCTGGGAGTGGGATTAGGGCCTGGGAGTGGGAGTAGGGCCTGGGAGTGGGAACAGGGGCCTGGGAGTGGGAGCAGGGCCTGGGAGTGGGAGTAGGGGCCTGGGAGTGGGAACAGGGGCCTGGGAGTGGGAGCAGGGCCTGGGAGTGGGATTAGGGCCTGGGAGTGGGAGTAGGGCCTGGGAGTGGGAACAGGGGCCTGGGAGTGGGAACAGGGGCCTGGGAGTGGGAACAGGGGCCTGGGAGTGGGAGCAGGGCCTGGGAGTGGGAACAGGGGCCTGGGAGTGGGATTAGGGCCTGGGAGTGGGAACAGGGGCCTGGGAGTGGGAACAGGGCCTGGGAGTGGGAGCAAGGCCTGGGAGTGGGAACAGGGGCCTGGGAGTGGGAGCAGGGCCTGGGAGTGGGAACAGGGGCCTGGGAGTGGGAACAGGGGCCTGGGAGTGGGAGCAAGGCCTGGGAGTGGGAGCAGGGCCTGGGAGTGGGAGCAAGGCCTGGGAGAGGGAGCAAGGCCTGGGAGTGGGAACAGGGCCTGGGAGTGGGAACAGGGGCCTGGGAGTGGGAACAGGGGCCTGGGAGTGGGATTAGGGCCTGGGAGTGGGAACAGGGGCTTGGGAGTGGGAGCAGAGCCTGGGAGTGGGAGCAGGGCCTGGGAGTGGGAACAGGGGCCTGGGAGTGGGAACAGGGGCCTGGGAGTGGGAACAGGGGCCTGGGAGTGGGAGCAGGGCCTGGGAGTGGGAACAGGGGCCTGGGAGTGGGAACAGGGGCCTGGGAGTGGGAACAGGGGCCTGGGAGTGGGATTAGGGCCTGGGAGTGGGAACAGGGGCCTGGGAGTGGGAACTGGGGCCTGGGAGTGGGAACAGGGGCCTGGGAGTGGGAGCAAGGCCTGGGAGTGGGAGCAAGGCCTGGGAGTGGGAGCAGGGCCTGGGAGTGGGAGCAGGGCCTGGGAGTGGGAGCAGGGGCCTGGGAGTGGGAGCAGGGCCTGGGAGTGGGAGCAGGGGCCTGGGAGTGGGAGCAGGGCCTGGGAGTGGGAACAGGGGCCTGGGAGTGGGAGCAGGGCCTGGGAGTGGGAGCAGGGCCTGGGAATGGGAGCAGGGCCTGGGAGTGGGAGCAGGGGCCTGGGAGTGGGAGCAGGGCCTGGGAGTGGGAGCAGGGCCTGGGAGTGGGAGCAAGGCCTGGGAGTGGGAGCAGGGCCTGGGAGTGGTAGCAGGGCCTGGGAGTGGGAGCAAGGCCTGGGAGTGGGAGCAGGGCCTGGGAGTGGGAACAGGGGCCTGGGAGTGGGAGCAAGGCCTGGAAGTGGGAGCAAGGCCTGGGAGTGGGAGCAGGGCCTGGGAGTGGGAGCAGGGCCTGGGAGTGGGAGCAGGGCCTGGGAGTGGGAGCAGGGCCTGGGAGTGGGAGCAGGGCCTGGGAGTGGGAACAGGGGCCTGGGAGTGGGAGCAAGGCCTGGGAGTGGGAGCAAGGCCTGGGAGTGGGAGCAGGGCCTGGGAGTGGGAGCAAGGCCTGGGAGTGGGAGCAAGGCCTGGGAGTGGGATTAGGGCCTGGGAGTGGGAACAGGGGCCTGGGAGTGGGAACAGGGGCCTGGGAGTGGGATTAGGGCCTGGGAGTGGGAACAGGGGCCTGGGAGTGGGAGCAGGGCCTGGGAGTGGGAACAGGGGCCTGGGAGTGGGAACAGGGGCCTGGGAGTGGGATTAGGGCCTGGGAGTGGGAACAGGGGCCTGGGAGTGGGAACAGGGGCCTGGGAGTGGGAGCAGGGCCTGGGAGTGGGAACAGGGGCCTGGGAGTGGGAGCAGGGCCTGGGAGTGGGAACAGGGGCCTGGGAGTGGGAACAGGGCCTGGGAGTGGGAGCAGGGCCTGGGAGTGGGAGCAAGGCCTGGGAGTGGGAGCAGGGCCTGGGAGTGGGAACAGGGCCTGGGAGTGGGAACAGGGGCCTGGGAGTGGGAGCAGGGCCTGGGAGTGGGAACAGGGGCCTGGGAGAGGGAGCAAGGCCTGGGAGAGGGAGCTGGGCCTGGGAGTGGGAACAGGGGCCTGGGAGTGGGAGCAGGGCCTGGGAGTGGGAGCAGGGCCTGGGAGTGGGAGCAGGGCCTGGGAGTGGGAACAGGGGCCTGGGAGTGGGAGCAGGGCCTGGGAGTGGGAGCAAGGCCTGGGAGTGGGAGCTGGGCCTGGGAGTGGGAACAGGGGCCTGGGAGTGGGAACAGGGGCCTGGGAGTGGGAGCAGGGCCTGGGAGTGGGAGCAGGGCCTGGGAGTGGGAGCAGGGCCTGGGAGTGGGAGCAAGGCCTGGGAGAGGGAGCTGGGAGTGGGAGCAGTGCCTGGGAGTGGGAGCAGGGCCTGGGAGTGGGAGTCGGGGCCTGGGAGTGGGAGCAGGGACTGGGAGTGGGAGCTAGGCCTGGGAGTGGGAACAGGGGCCTGGGAGAGGGAGCTGGGAGTGGGAGAGGGAGCTGGGAGTGGGAGCAGTGCCTGGGAGTGGGAGTCGGGGCCTGGGAGTGGGAGCAGGGACTGGGAGTGGGAGTCGGGGCCTGGGAGTGGGAGCAGGGACTGGGAGTGGGAGTCGGGGCCTGGGAGTGGGAGCAGGGACTGGGAGTGGGAGCAGGGACTGGGAGAGGGAGCAGGGCCTGGGAGTGGGAGCAGGGCCTGGGAGAGGGAGCTGGGAGTGGGAGCAGGGGCCTGGGAGTGGGAGCAGGGCCTGGGAACGGGCCCCTCTGTCATTTCAACCAGGGCGTTGCAGGAAAGGTTTAACAGGCAGTTTAAAGGAAAGGCTGAAGGAAAGTAACCAGTACACAGTCTGGAAACTCTGGGGTTCAATGAGCTGGGAAAGTACTTCAGCGATTAAACGGTCCTAATGGTGCAATGAAGTGCCTGCCAATTAGGAGAACAAACAGGAACAAGCGTTGAGAAAGCTGAGGCAAACTGATCACCTTAGGGTGCCAATTATAGGCTCAGGACAGAGAAGATGATTGAAAGCAGAGACGGAACAAGCTGCACACTGAGTGGGAGGCAGTGCAGCATTGTTTAATCCACGGGTTAAAGAAACCCTGTCAACTGTAAGGAACAAATTTGCAAGTCACTCAGAGCTGCTTCAGAAGTGGAATAAATATCCTGGTCTAATCTATTTATATAACTGACATCTCACAGAGCTTTGTTCAAAAATGTGAAGTATTTTTATCTTGAAGCTCCGCCGTTAGGATACACAGGCCGTGCTTGATGCTCGGTCCGTGCTGAGGCAGCTGGCCTCTGCCGGGTCAGTACAAAGGTGGTCAGGACAGTCACCCTTGGGCAGAGAACAGGAAAACCGTCCGGAATCCCAGCTCCCGCTCGCTGTCCAGTGACTGCTGCTGGAAACTGCGCGCGTGGCCAGCTGGTGCGGACTAGACCGGCTGTGAGGCACTCCTGGCCGAATAGACCTGGTGCCAGGTGAGGAACGTTCACGTGGCTGAGGTAGGGGAGAGCGGCCAACACCCATGGAACTGTTCCCCCAGCGGAAAGGACTGTTATGGGCCGGTTTTATCCTGCACAGATAAGAACATAAGAAATAAGAAGTAGGAGTTGGTCATACAGCCCCTCGAGCCTGCTCTGCCATTTAATAAGATCATGGCTGATCACCGACCTCAACTCCACTTTTCTGCCTGATCTCCATATCCCTCGATTCCCCTAGAGTCCAAAAGTCTATCGATCTCAGCCTTGAATATACTCAATGACTGAGGCTCCACAGCCCTCTGGGGCAGAGAATTCCTAAGATCACGAAGTATTATTACAAAAGGATTGGAGTATAAGAGTAAGGAAGTCTTGCTGCAATTATACAGGGCCCTGGTGAGACCACACCTGGAGTATTGTGGACAGTTTTGGTCTCCTTACCTAAGGAAGGATATACTTGCCATAGAGGGAGTGCAACGAAGGTTCACCAGACTGGTTCCTGGGATGGGGGGATTGTCCTATGAGGAGAGATTGAGTAGACTCGGCCTATATTCTCTAGAGTTTAGAAGAATGAGAGATGATCTCATTGAAACAGACAAAATTCTTACAGGGCTTGACAGGGTAGATGCAGGGAGGATGTTTCCCCTGGCTGGGGAGTCTAGAACCAGGGGTCACAGTCTCAGAATAAGGGGTCGGCCATTTAGGACTGAGATGAGGAGAATGTTCTTCACTGAGGGTGGTGAATTTTTGGAATTCTCTACCCCAGAGGGCTGTGGAGGCTCAGTCGTTGAGTATATTCAAGACAGAGATCGATAGATTTTTGGACTCTAGGGGAATCAAAGGATATGGGGATTGGGCGGGAAAGTGGAGATGAGGTAGAAGATCAGCCATGGTCTTATTGAATGGCGGAGCGGGCTCGAGGGGCCAAATGGCCGACTCCTGCTCCTATTTCTTATGTTTTTATGTTCTTATGTGGTTATAAACATGAATTGCCGTGGTGAGTGTCAGTGCTCTGTGCAGTTGCCCATTGTCTGACGCTGGTTTGTGTAGTCTGTGGGTCGGAGATGTGTTGCGATGATCCACTTCTTTATTTTTCAGACGTGGAATAAATTCAAGTGTCTGAGACGTCAAGTCCTGTGTGTGTGTCCACAGGGTGCTGGTGACAGAGTGTCCGGCACAGCATAACCTACTAAACACCGACCATCCCGACATTCAACCCGCACATCCTCAGCACCCCAGCTACCCGCCTCCTCCACCCCTCACCTCGCCCCGTCTCTTCCATCCCTCGCCCCGCCCCGGCTCCTCCAACCCCGCCCCACCCCGTCTCCTCCATCCCCCACCCATCCCACCTCCTCCACCCCCACCTCGCCTCCTCCATCCCCACCCCACCCGGCTCCTCCAACCCCGCCCCACCCCGTCTCCTCCATCCCCCACCCCACCCCGTCTCCTCCATCCCCCACCCCACCCCGCCTCCTCCATCCCCCACCCCACCCCGTCTCCTCCATCCCCCACCCCGCCTCGCCTCCTCCATCCCCACCCCACCCCGCCTCCTCCATCCCCCACCCCACCCCGTCTCCTCCATCCCCATCCCACCCCACCTCCTCCACCCCCCACCCCACCCCGCCTCCTCCATCCCCCATCCCACCCCACCTCCTCCATCCCCCACCCCACCCCGCCTCCTCCATCCCCACCCCACCTCACCTCCTCCATCCCCCACCCCACCCGTCTCCTCCATCCCCCACCCCACCCCGTCTCCTCCACCCCCATCCCACCCCACCTCCTCCACCCCACCTCGCCTCCTCCATCCCCACCCCACCCCACCTCTCCACCCCCCACCCCACCCCGCCTCCTCCATCCCCCACCCCACCCCGCCTCCTCCATCCCCACCCCACCCCGCCTCCTCCATCCCCCACCCCACCCCGCCTCCTCCATCCCCACCCCGCCTCCTCCATCCCCACCCCACCCCGCCTCCTCCATCCCCACCCCACCCCGCCTCCTCCATCCCCCACCCCACCCCGTCTCCTCCACCCCCACCTCGCCTCCTCCATCCCCCACCCCACCCGTCTCCTCCATCCCTCACCCCACCCCGCCTCCTCCATCCCCCACCCCACCCCGCCTCCTCCACCCCCCACCCCACCTCGCCTCCTCCACCCCTCACCCCACCCCGCCTCCTCCATCCCCCACCCCACCCCGCCTCCTCCACCCCCCACCCCACCTCGCCTCCTCCACCCCCCACCCCACCTCGCCTCCTCCATCCCCACCCCACCCCGCCTCCTCCAACCCCCACCCCACCCCGTCTCCTCCACCCCCACCTCGCCTCCTCCACCCCCACCCCACCTCGCCTCCTCCACCCCCACCCCACCTCGCCTCCTCCACCCACCACCTCGCCTTGCCTCCTCCATCCCCAACCTCGCCTCGCCTCCTCCACCCCCACCTCGCCTCCTCCACCCCCACCCCACCTCGCCTCCTCCACCCCCACCCCACCTCGCCTCCTCCACCCACCACCTCGCCTTGCCTCCTCCATCCCCAACCTCGCCTCGCCTCCTCCACCCCCACCTCGCCTCCTCCATCCCCAACCTCGCCTCGCCTCCTCCATCCCTCACTCTGCCTTGCCTCCTCCACCCCCACCTCGCCTCCTCCATCCCTCGCCCCGCCTCGCCTCCTCCACCCCCACCCCACCTCGCCTCCTCCACCCCCCACCTCACCTCGCCTCCTCCACCCCCACCTCGCCTCCTCCATCCCCCACCCCACCTCGCCTCCTCCACCCCACCCCACCTCGCCTCCTCCACCCCCACCTCGCCTCCTCCATCCCCCACCCCACCTCGCCTCCTCCAGCCCACCCCACCTCGCCTCCTCCACCGTCCACCCCAGCTACCTCGCCTCCTCCATCCCTCACCTCACCTCGCCTCCTCCACCCCCCACCCCACCTCGCCTCCTCCATCCCCACCCCACCTCGCCATCTCTTCCATTACAACAACAACTTGTATTTATATGGCGCCTTTAACACAGTAAAATGTCCCAAGGTGCTTCACAGGAACATTATAAAACAAAATTTGACACCGAGGAGAGATTCGGGTCGGAATCAAAAGCTTGGTCAAAGAGGTAGGTTTTAGGGAGCGTCTTAAAGGAGGAGAGAAAGGCAGAGAGGTTTAGGGAGGGAATTCCAGAGCTTGGTGCCCAGGCAGCTGAAGGCACGGCCGCCAATGGTGGAGCGATTTATAATCAGGGATCCTCAAGAGGGCAGAATTAGAGGAGCGCAGATATCTTGGGGGGTTGTGGGGCTGGAGGAGATTACAGAGATAGGGAGGGGCGAGGCCATGGAGGGATTTGAAAACAAGGATGAAAATTTTAAAATCGAGGTGTTGCTTAACTGGGAGCCAATGTAGGTCAGCGAGCACAGGGGAGATGGACGAACGGGACTTGGTGCGAGTTAGGACACCTCAAGTTTGGATAGGGTAAAACCTATCCTCCTTGAAGCATGAAAGAATGATCAGCAGAACTGATGCCAAACCAATGAAGGACTGTGGAGATGACCTTCACTGGGAGTGACATGTGGTGCCTACTCCGAAAACTTTCCAGGGGAAGGGCCCAGTCCCACAGAGCCCTTCCCCCGGTGCCCTGTGGGACTGGGCCCTTCCCCCGGTGCCCTGTGGGACTGAGCCCTTCCCCCGGTGCCCTGTGGGACTGGGCCCTTCCCCCGGTGCCCTGTGGGACTGGGCCCTTCCCCCGGTGTCCTGTGGGACTGGACCCTTCCCCCGGTGCCCTGTGGGACTGGGCCCTTCCCCCGGTGCCCTGCCCTGTGGGACTGGGCCCTCCCCCCGGTGTCCTGCCCTGTGGGACTGGGCCTTTCCCCCGGTGCCCTGTGGGACTGGGCCCTTCCCCCGGTGCCCTGCCCTGTGGGACTGGGCCCTCCCCCCGGTGTCCTGCCCTGTGGGACTGGGCCTTTCCCCCGGTGCCCTGTGGGTCTGGGCCCTTTCCCCGGTGCCCTGTGGGACTGGGCCCTTTCCCCAGTGCCCTGTGGGACTGGGCCCTTCCACCGGAGTCCTGTGGGGCTGGGCCCTTCCCCCGGTGTCCTGTGGGACTGGGCCCTTCCCCCGGTGCCCTGCCCTGTGGGACTGGGCCCTTCCCCTGGTGCCCTGTGGGACTGGGCCCTTGCACCGGTGTCCTGTGGGACTGGGCCCTTCCCCCGGTGTCCTGTGGGACTGGGCCCTTCCCCCAGTGTCCTGCCCTGTGGGACTGGGCCCTTCCCCCGGTGCCCTGTGGGACTGGGCCCTTCCCCCGGTGCCCTGTGGGACTGGGCCCTTCCCCCGGTGCCCTGTGGGACTGGACCCTTCCCCCGGTGTCCTGTGGGACTGGACCCTTCCCCCGGTGCCCTGTGGGACTGGGCCCTTCCCCCGGTGCCCTGCCCTGTGGGACTGGGCCCTTCCCCTGGTGCCCTGTGGGACTGGGCCCTTCCCCTGGTGCCCTGTGGGACTGGGCCCTTCCCCCGGTGCCCTGTGGGACTGGGCCCTTCCCCCGGTGCCCTGCCCTGTGGGACTGGGCCCTTCCCCTGGTGCCCTGTGGGACTGGGCCCTTCCCCTGGTGCCCTGTGGGACTGGGCCCTTCCCCCGGAGCCCTGTGGGACTGGGCCCTTCCCCCGGTGTCCTGCCCTGTGGGGCTGGGCCCTCCCCCCGGTGTCCTGTGGGACTGGGCCCTTCCCCTGGTGCCCTGTGGGACTGGGCCCTTCCCCCGGTGTCCTGTGGGACTGGGCCCTTCCCCTGGTGCCCTGTGGGACTGGGCCCTTCCCCCGGTGTCCTGTGGGACTGGGCCCTCCCCCCGGTGTCCTGCCCTGTGGGACTGGGCCCTTCCCCCGGTGCCCTGTGGGACTGGGCCCTTCCCCCGGTGCCCTGTGGGACTGGGCCCTTCCCCCGGTGTCCTGTGGGACTGGGCCCTTCCCCTGGTGCCCTGTGGGACTGGGCCCTTCCCCTGGTGCCCTGTGGGACTGGGCCCTTCCCCCGGTGCCCTGTGGGACTGGGCCCTTCCCCCGGTGCCCTGTGGGACTGGGCCCTTCCCCCGGTGCCCTGTGGGACTGGGCCCTTCCCCCGGTGCCCTGTGGGACTGGGCCCTTCCCCCGGTGCCCTGTGGGACTGGGCCCTTCCCCCGGTGCCCTGTGGGACTGGGCCCTTCCCCCGGTGCCCTGTGGGACTGGGCCCTTCCCCCGGTGCCCTGCCCTGTGGGACTGGGCCCTCCCCCCGGTGTCCTGCCCTGTGGGACTGGGCCTTTCCCCCGGTGCCCTGTGGGACTGGGCCCTTCCCCCGGTGCCCTGCCCTGTGGGACTGGGCCCTCCCCCCGGTGTCCTGCCCTGTGGGACTGGGCCTTTCCCCCGGTGCCCTGTGGGTCTGGGCCCTTTCCCCGGTGCCCTGTGGGACTGGGCCCTTTCCCCAGTGCCCTGTGGGACTGGGCCCTTCCACCGGAGTCCTGTGGGGCTGGGCCCTTCCCCCGGTGTCCTGTGGGACTGGGCCCCTCCCCCGGTGCCCTGTGGGACTGGGCCCTTCCCCCGGTGTCCTGTGGGACTGGGCCCTTCCCCCGGTGCCCTGTGGGACTGGACCCTTCCCCCGGTGTCCTGTGGGACTGGACCCTTCCCCCGGTGCCCTGTGGGACTGGGCCCTTCCCCCGGTGCCCTGCCCTGTGGGACTGGGCCCTTCCCCTGGTGCCCTGTGGGACTGGGCCCTTGCACCGGTGTCCTGTGGGACTGGGCCCTTCCCCCGGTGTCCTGTGGGACTGGGCCCTTCCCCCAGCGTCCTGCCCTGTGGGACTGGGCCCTTCCCCCGGTGCCCTGTGGGACTGGGCCCTTCCCCTGGTGCCCTGTGGGACTGGGCCCTTCCCCCGGTGCCCTGTGGGACTGGGCCCTTCCCCCGGTGCCCTGTGGGACTGGACCCTTCCCCCGGTGTCCTGTGGGACTGGACCCTTCCCCCGGTGCCCTGTGGGACTGGGCCCTTCCCCCGGTGCCCTGCCCTGTGGGACTGAGCCCTTCCCCTGGTGCCCTGTGGGACTGGGCCCTTCCCCTGGTGCCCTGTGGGACTGGGCCCTTCCCCCAGTGCCCTGTGGGACTGGGCCCTTCCCCCGGTGCCCTGCCCTGTGGGACTGGGCCCTTCCCCTGGTGCCCTGTGGGACTGGGCCCTTCCCCTGGTGCCCTGTGGGACTGGGCCCTTCCCCCGGAGCCCTGTGGGACTGGGCCCTTCCCCCGGTGTCCTGCCCTGTGGGGCTGGGCCCTCCCCCCGGTGTCCTGTGGGACTGGGCCCTTCCCCTGGTGCCCTGTGGGACTGGGCCCTTCCCCCGGTGTCCTGTGGGACTGGGCCCTTCCCCTGGTGCCCTGTGGGACTGGGCCCTTCCCCCGGTGTCCTGTGGGACTGGGCCCTCCCCCCGGTGTCCTGCCCTGTGGGACTGGGCCCTTCCCCCGGTGCCCTGTGGGACTGGGCCCTTCCCCCGGTGCCCTGTGGGACTGGGCCCTTCCCCCGGTGTCCTGTGGGACTGGGCCCTTCCCCTGGTGCCCTGTGGGACTGGGCCCTTCCCCCGGTGCCCTGTGGGACTGGGCCCTTCCCCCGGTGCCCTGTGGGACTGGGCCCTTCCCCCGGTGCCCTGTGGGACTGGGCCCTTCCCCCGGTGCCCTGTGGGACTGGGCCCTTCCCCCGGTGCCCTGTGGGACTGGGCCCTTCCCCCGGTGCCCTGTGGGACTGGGCCCTTCCCCCGGTGCCCTGTGGGACTGGGCCCTTCCCCCGGTGCCCTGTGGGACTGGGCCCTTCCCCCGGTGCCCTGTGGGACTGGGCCCTTCCCCTGGTGCCCTGTGGGACTGGGCCCTTCCCCTGGTGCCCTGTGGGACTGGGCCCTTCCCCCGGTGTCCTGTGGGACTGGGCCCTTCCCCCGGTGCCCTGTGGGACTGGGCCCTTCCCCCGGTGTCCTGTGGGACTGGGCCCTTCCCCCGGTGCCCTGTGGGACTGGGCCCTTCCCCCGGTGTCCTGTGGGACTGGGCCCTTCCCCCGGTGTCCTGTGGGTCTGGGCCCTTCCCCCGGTGTCCTGTGGGACTGGGCCCTTCCCCCGGAGCCCTGTGGGACTGGGCCCTTCCCCCGGTGTCCTGCCCTGTGGGACTGGGCCCTCCCCCCCGGTGTCCTGCCCTGTGGGACTGGGCCCTTCCCCCGGTGCCCTGTGGGACTTGGCCTTTCCCCTGGTCCCCTGTGAGACCGCGCCCTTCCCCCGGTGTCCTGTGGGACTGGGCCCTTCCCCCGGTGCCCTGTGGGACTGGGCCCTTCCCCCGGTGCCCTGTGGGACTGGACTCTTCCCCTGCAATACACAATAAACAATAAGCACACCACTTGCTTTGAGGAAGTTGTTGCTGATGTATTTCACAGTTGGGTCTCCTTTACCCGCCAACACTTTCTCCTAATCTATATTTAGAGCCAAGGGTGACAATTTGAAATGGCAGTGATTAGGGATTGAATGGAATGGAGATCTTGCCTGAGTATGGAGAGTCTCTCTCTGGTACAGTACAGCTCTCAGCCTCTCCACATGCTCCAGTAATACTGAACACAGCAGTTAGAAGCTACCGTTTTCAGAACTACAGCTCAATGTCAATCGATCCGACTGACTGAATGGACCTATCAATCAAAGCTAATTCACACTGCAAACTAACCCAACATCAGATGCACAGCACCGTTATCAGGAGTAAAGTGGAAAAATCCTCCTTATTCTGGACTGCACACGGGACAGCGTTTGATCCGACAGTGTAGAGGGAGCTTCACTCTGTATCTAACCCGTGCTGCACCTGCCCTGGGAGTGTTTGATGGGACAGTGTAGAGGGAGCTTTACTCTGTATCTAACCCGTGCTGTACCTGCCCTGGGAGTGTTTGATGGGACAGTGTAGAGCGAGCTTTACTCTGTATCTAACCCCGTGCTGTACCTGCCCTGGGAGTGTTTGATGGGACAGTGTAGAGAGAGCTTTACTCTGTATCTAACCCACGCTGTACCTGCCCTGGGAGTGTTTGATGGGACAGTGTAGAGGGAGCTTTACTCTGTATCTAACCCGTGCTGTACCTGCCCTGGGAGTGTTTGATGGGACAGTGTAGAGGGAGCTTTACTCTGTATCTAACCAATGCTGAACCTGCCCTGGGAGTGTTTGATGGGACAGTGTAGACGGAGCTTTACTCTGTATCTAACCCATGCTGTAACTGCCCTGGGAGTGTTTGATGGGACAGTGTAGAGGGGGCTTTACTCTGTATCTAACCCATGCTGTACCTGCCCTGGGAGTGTTTGATGGGACAGTGTAGAGGGAGCTTTACTCTGTATCTAACCCCGTGCTGTACCTGCCCTGGGAGTGTTTGATGGGACAGTGTAGAGGGAGCTTTACTCTGTATCTAACCCGGGCTGTACCTGCCCTGGGAGTGTTTGATGGGACAGTGTAGAGGGAGCTTTACTCTGTATCTAACCCGTGCTGTACCTGCCCTGGGAGTGTTTGATGGGACAGTGTAGAGGGAGCTTTACTCTGTATCTAACCCGTGCTGTACCTGCCCTGGGAGTGTTTGATGGGACAGTGTAGAGGGAGCTTTACTCTGTATCTAACCCGTGCTGTACCTGCCCTGGGAGTGTTTGATGGGACAGTGTAGAGGGAGCTTTACTCTGTATCTAACCCGTGCTGTACCTGCCCTGGGAGTGTTTGAAGGGACAGTGTAGAGGGAGCTTTCATTTTTATCTAACCTGTGCTGTACCTGGCCTGGGAGTGTTCGACGGGAAAGTGTAGAGGGAGCTTTACTCTGTATCTAACCCGTGCTGTACCTGCCCTGGGAGTGTTTGATGAGACAGTGTAGAGCGAGCTTTACTCTGTATCTAACCCGTGCTGTACCTGCCCTGGGAGTGTTTGATGGGACAGTGTAGAGGGAGCTTTACTCTGTATCTAACCCATGCTGTACCTGCCCTGGGAGTGTTTGATGGGACAGTGTAGAGGGAGCTTTACTCTGTATCTAACCCGTGCTGTACCTGGCCTGGGAGTGTTCGACGGGAAAGTGTAGAGGGAGCTTTACTCTGTATCTAACCCGTGCTGTACCTGCCCTGGGAGTGTTTGATGGGACAGTGTAGAGGGAGCTTTACTCTGTATCTAACCCGTGCTGTACCTGCCCTGGGAGTGTTTGATGGGACAGTGTAGAGGGAGCTTTACTCTGTATCTAACCCCATGCTGTACATGCCCTGGGAGTGTTTGATGGGACAGTGTAGAGGGAGCTTTACTCTGTATCTAACCCCGTGCTGTACATGCCCTGGGAGTGTTTGATGGGACAGTGTAGAGGGAGCTTTACTCTGTATCTAACCCGTGCTGTACCTGCCCTGGGAGTGTTTGATGGGACAGTGTAGAGGGAGCTTTACTCTGTATCTAACCCCATGCTGTACATGCCCTGGGAGTGTTTGATGGGACAGTGTAGAGGGAGCTTTACTCTGTATCTAACCCGTGCTGTACATGCCCTGGGAGTGTTTGATGGGACAGTGTAGAGGGAGCTTTACTCTGTATCTAACCCGTGCTGTACCTGCCCTGGGAGTGTTTGACGGGACAGTGTAGAGGGAGCTTTACTCTGTATCTAACCCGTGCTGTACCTGCCCTGGGAGTGTTTGATGGGACAGTGTAGAGGGAGCTTTACTCTGTATCCAACCTGTGCTGTACCTGCCCTGGGAGTGTTTGATGGGACAGTGTAGAGGGAGCTTTACTCTGTATCTAAGCCGTGCTGTACCTGCCCTGGGAGTGTTTGAAGGGACAGTGTAGAGGGAGCTTTACTCTGTATCTAACCCGTGCTGTACCTGCCCTGGGAGTGTTTGATGGGACAGTGTAGAGGGAGCTTTACTCTGTAGCTAAAAATGATGTGTTTTTGCCTGGTGTATGTTCGTGGCTGTCTCTTTAAATGCACTCACAAGCAGTTTAAGTCGGAGCGAGTGCTGCTCAGGTTCCTGCACCTTTCGTACTTTGATACGTTTATCGGGTGCCTGGACTGAGGGACCGAGTAGCCAGGCTGACTTTGAACAAACACAGGTGATGTGATTTGTTTAGTTGAATGAATGACAGCTAATTATTTTCAATCCAACTGTCAATTATGAAAAGGGTTTTAAAGTGGCTTGCTCTGTTCTTTGAGTTAAACTATCAGAAGGTGTCCCAAACAATTGGAAACTTTACAGGAACATATTTGGTGGACTAGCTGACTCCCGTAGTCAGAAATGACTGTAAGAAAGAGAAGGGCTTTGTTGATCGAAGTTATCGCTAAAAGAAAGAGCTTGCATGTCTACAGCGCCTTTTACAATCTCAGGGCATCCCAAAGCGCTTCACAGCCAATGAAGTGGAGTTGCTGTTGTAATGTAGGAAACGCAGCAGCCAATTTGCGCACAGCAAGCTCCCACAAACAATGACCAGATAATCTGTTTTAGTGATGTTGGTTGAGGGATTGTAGATGTTGGACAGGACACTGGTGATAACTTCCCTGGTCTTCACTGAATAGTGCCATGGGATCTTTTACATCCACCTGGGAGAGCAGAGTGGGTCGTGGTTTAAGGACTCATCCAAAAGACGGCACCTATGCCAGTTTAGTACTCCCTCAGTACTGCCCCTCCGACAGTGCGGCGCTCCCTCAGTACTGTCCCTCCGACAGTGCAGCGCTCCCTCAGTACCGCCCCTCCGACAGTGCGGCGCTCCCTCAGTACCACCCCTCCGACAGTGCAGCGCTCCTTCAGTATTGCCCCTCCGACAGTGCAGCACTCCCTCAGTACTGCCCCTCCGACAGTGCGGCACTCCCTCAGTACTGCCCCTCCGACAGTGCGGCGCTCCCTCAGTACTGCCCCTCCGACAGTGCGGCGCTCCCTCAGTACCGCCCCTCCGACAGTGCGGCGCTCCCTCAGTACCGCCCCTCCGACCGTGTGGCGCTGCCTCAGTACTGCCCCTCCGACAGTGCAGCGCTCCCTCAGTACTGCCCCTCCGACAGTGCGGCGATCCCTCAGTACTGCCCCTCCGACAGTGCAGCACTCCTTCAGTACTGTTCCTCCGACAGTGCAGCGCTATTAGTACTGCCCCTCCGACAGTGCAGCGCTCGCTCAGTACTGCCCCTCCGACAGTGCGGTGCTCCCTCAGTACCGCCCCTCCGACAGTGTGGCGCTGCCTCAGCACTGCCCCTCCGACAGTGCAGCGCTACCTCAGTACTGCCCCTGCGACAGTGCGGCGCTCCCTCAGTACTGCCTCTCCGACAGTGCAGCGCTCCCTCAGTACCGCCCCTCCGACAGTGCAGCGCTCCCTCAGTACCGCCCCTCCGACAGTGTGGCGCTGCCTCAGTACTGCCCCTCCGACAGTGCAGCGCTCCCTCAGTACTGCCTCTCCGACAGTGTGGCGATCTCTCAGTACTGCCCCTCCGACAATGCGGCACTCCTTCAGTACTGCCCCTCCGACAGTGCAGCACTCCTTCAGTACTGCCCCTCCGACAGTGCAGCGCTCCCTCAGTACTGCCCCTCCGACAGTGCGGCGCTCCCTCAGTACCGCCCCTCCGACAGTGCGGTGCTCCCTCAGTACCGCCCCTCCGACAGTGTGGCGCTGCCTCAGTACGTCCCTCCGACAGTGAAGCGCTCCCTCAGTACTGCCCCTCTGACAGTGCAGCGCTCCCTCTGTACTGCCCCTCCGACAGTGCGCGCTCCCTCAGTACCGCCCCTCCGACAGTGCGGTTCTCCCTCAGTACTGCCCCTCTGACAGTGCTGCATTCCCTCAGTACTGCCCCTCCGACAGTGCGGCGCTCCCTCAGTACTGCCCCTCCGACAGTGCGGCGCTCCCTCAGTACTGCCCCTCCGACAGTGCAGCACTCCCTCAGTACGGCCCTCCGACAGTGCAGCCCTCCCTCAGTACTGCCCCTCCGACAGTCCAGTGCTCCCTCAGCACTGCCCCTCCCACAGTGCGGCACTCCCTCAGCACTGCCCCTCCGACAGTGCGGCGCTCCCTCAGTACTGCCCCTCCGACAGTGCAGCACTCCCTCAGTACCGCCCCTCCGACAGTGTGGTGCTGCCTCAGTACGTCCCTCTGACAGTGCAGCGCTCCCTCAGTACTGCCCCTCTGACAGTGCGGCGCTCCCTCTGTACTGCCCCTCCGACAGTGCGCGCTCCCTCAGTACCGCCCCTCCGACAGTGTGGTTCTCCCTCAGTACTGCCCCTCCGACAGTGCTGCATTCCCTCAGTACTGCCCCTCCGACAGTGCGGCGCTCCCTCAGCACCGCCCCTCCGACAGTGCGGCGCTCCCTCAGGGCCGCCCCTCCGGCAGTGTGGCGCTCCCTCAGTACTGCCCCTCCGACAGTGCGGCGCTCCCTCAGTACCGCCCCTCCGACAGTGCGGCGCTCCCTCAGGGCCGCCCCTCCGACAGTGTGGCGCTGCCTCAGTACTGCCCCTCCGACAGTGCAGCGCTCCTTCAGTATTGCCCCTCCGACAGTGCAGCACTCCTTCAGTACTGCCCCTCCAACAGTGCAGCGCTCCCTCAGTACTGCCCCTCCGACAGTGCGGCACTCCCTCAGTACTGCCCCTCCGACAGTGCGGCGCTCCCTCAGTACTGCCCCTCCGACAGTGCGGCGCTCCCTCAGTACCGCCCCTCCGACAGTGCGGCGCTCCCTCAGTACCGCCCCTCCGACCGTGTGGCGCTGCCTCAGTACTGCCCCTCCGACAGTGCAGTGCTCCCTCAGTACTGCCCCTCCGACAGTGCGGCGATCCCTCAGTACTGCCCCTCCGACAGTGCAGCACTCCTTCAGTACTGTCCCTCCGACAGTGCAGCGCTATTAGTACTGCCCCTCCGACAGTGCAGCGCTCCCTCAGTACTGCCCCTCCGACAGTGCGGTGCTCCCTCAGTACCGCCCCTCCGACAGTGTGGCGCTGCCTCAGCACTGCCCCTCCGACAGTGCAGCGCTGCCTCAGTACTGCCCCTGCGACAGTGCGGCGCTCCCTCAGTACTGCCTCTCCGACAGTGCAGCGCTCCCTCAGTACCGCCCCTCCGACAGTGCGGCGCTCCCTCAGTACCGCCCCTCCGACAGTGTGGCGCTGCCTCAGTACTGCCCCTCCGACAGTGCAGCGCTCCCTCAGTACTGCCTCTCCGACAGTGTGGCGATCTCTCAGTACTGCCCCTCCGACAATGCGGCACTCCTTCAGTACTGCCCCTCCGACAGTGCAGCACTCCTTCAGTACTGCCCCTCCGACAGTGCAGCGCTCCCTCAGTACTGCCCCTCCGACAGTGCGGCGCTCCCTCAGTACCGCCCCTCCGACAGTGTGGCGCTGCCTCAGTACGTCCCTCCGACAGTGAAGCGCTCCCTCAGTACTGCCCCTCTGACAGTGCGGCGCTCCCTCTGTACTGCCCCTCCGACAGTGCGCGCTCCCTCAGTACCGCCCCTCCGACAGTGCGGTTCTCCCTCAGTACTGCCCCTCTGACAGTGCTGCATTCCCTCAGTACTGCCCCTCCGACAGTGCGGCGCTCCCTCAGTACTGCCCCTCCGACAGTGCGGCGCTCCCTCAGTACTGCCCCTCCGACAGTGCAGCACTCCCTCAGTACGGCCCTCCGACAGTGCAGCCCTCCCTCAGTACTGCCCCTCCGACAGTCCAGTGCTCCCTCAGCACTGCCCCTCCCACAGTGCGGCACTCCCTCAGTACTGCCCCTCCGACAGTGCGGCGCTCCCTCAGTACTGCCCCTCCGACAGTGCAGCACTCCCTCAGTACCGCCCCTCCGACAGTGTGGTGCTGCCTCAGTACGTCCCTCTGACAGTGCAGCGCTCCCTCAGTACTGCCCCTCTGACAGTGCGGCGCTCCCTCTGTACTGCCCCTCCGACAGTGCGCGCTCCCTCAGTACCGCCCCTCCGACAGTGTGGTTCTCCCTCAGTACTGCCCCTCCGACAGTGCTGCATTCCCTCAGTACTGCCCCTCCGACAGTGCGGCGCTCCCTCAGTACTGCCCCTCCGACAATGCGACGATCCCTCAGCACTGCACTGGGAGTGTCGGACTGGATTATGTGCTCGAGTCTCTGGAGTGGGGCGTTCTGAGTCCAAGACAAGAATGCTACTCATTGAAGTACGGCTGGCAATCACGGTAACCTTAGCAATTGTTACGAATTGACGAGTGCTTGGTCTTTACACTAACGCTAAGAGTTCCAGTTCCTTAGGCTGATGAGGGACAAATTCAGTAAAAACAAACTGGTTCATCAAAGTCGCATCTAACTCCGTCCTTACTCAAGGCCCACACACGCAGACTTTGCAAGAGCGTGTGATGGAAAATTAGAACAAGTCCGTGTGATCTTGCACTTTGAAACTTTTATTCTGGGCAATATTTGGTGTTAAAAATAATGGCCTATTATTTTGTACCGTTGTCGAGCTGGGTTAGCCTGACTCTCAGCTTGTATCTCTCCTGATTAACAGGCGAGAATTAGATTGAATTAATTTCCTTTAATTGGGAGGGGGGTTGGGGACATTGGGGTGATGAATCAAAGCCGAAAATCTATCACTGAACGAGTCAGTGGGGGCCAAGGATCTCCCGCCCGATAACTCACACAAGTCCTGAAATTGGAAAGGAGTTCTAAGCATTATCAAACCGCACTGCTGACTGGGAGAGATCCTTTATTTATAATGATCACACACTTAAAATAGAATCTTTTCTCTTGTCGCGACGAGTTTACATTATTTTAGGAGTGGAGATGGCTTGAATAAAACCTCAGCATTAAATCGCAGGCACAGGGCAACACACCAAGCACATGAACTGATCGGGGCTTTACATTTTGACTTGGTCTGCTCTGCCTGGCCTCTGTTTTATTTAATATTGTTGTTTTAATATGTATAAAAAGTGCTCTCTAGCTGGATTAGGTGTACACTGGGGGAGGATGACCTATTTCATAGAGTGTGAGCGGAGGCTAATATAGAAAGTTGCAGTGTTTCCGAACGGGGCTTTTCGCTTTGTCTCCCTACACTTTCCGCCGTTTTCCTGAGGGGTACAGTTCCCACCGAGCCCTGGTTGCTCCTCAGTACCTCGCCCGAATGGCCATTTTTCACGTGTGGGCCTAGACAGTGAGTGTCGGCCGGCCATTCCACCATGGGGGCATCAGAGAGCAGCTCGATCCTGTCCTCATCTGACATGTATGCACTTTCCCTGTGGGGGCTGCGGGCTGATTTCCCCTCTCAAGGCCTCAGACAATGTGGCTTATAATGGCTGAGACCAGAGAGGGGCATTGCCATGGCTTCTGGGATCATCCTGCTCTACATTGCTCGTTGCTCTGCTGGGGGGCCATTTCCCCAATCAGCCATTGCGGCAACTGGAGTTCATCTTTCAATAAACTTATACCATTTTTTTCCGAAATAGGCACCACGAGACAAGCCTTTGTCTGTCGAGAGGGAAAGAGGAAGGGAGAGAGAGAGCACGGGAGGGAGAGAGCGCGGAAAGGAGGGAGGAAGAAAGGGAGGGTGGGAGATGGGAGGGGAGAGATGGAGGGAGGGAGGAAGGGAGAGAGAGAGCACGGGAGGGAGACAGAGCGGAAAGGAGGGAGGAAGAGAGAGAGGGTGGGAGGGAGGGAGGGGAGAGAGGGAGGGAGGGCAGGAGGGAGAGAGGAAGGGAGAGAGAGAGCACGGGAGGGAGAGAGCGCGGAAAGGAGGGAGGAAGAGAGAGAGGGTGGGAGGGAGGGAGGGGAGAGAGGGAGGGAGGGCAGGAGGGAGAGAGGAAGGGAGAGAGAGAGCACGGGAGGGAGAGAGCACGGAAAGGAGGGAGGAAGCGAGAGAGGGTGGGAGGGAGGGAGGGGAGAGAGGGAGGGAGGGCAGGAGGGAGAGAGGAAGGGAGGGAGAGAGGGTGGGAGGGAGGGAATGGAGAGATGGAGGAAGGGAGGGAGCTGGAGGGAGGGAAGGATGGAGAGAGAGCTGGAGGGAGGAAGGGACAAACTCGAGTCACATCTCACTTAAATCACAACGCCGGCACATAGTGACATAATGGTGTCTTTCAAATTGATAACATCATGGATTTGTGTATCTACAAATAAAAACAATAGGTGTCTTTAAGACATTGCCCGTTAAGAGTAATATGTCAGGTCATTGACAACAGGGTTAAGGATATTAAAAGCTTCTCTGCCCCGAGTTACAGCAGTATAAAATATCAAGATGATATAAATCACAAATTGAAAGTACGTTCTGATTTCCAACCCCAACTACCCGGGCGAATTAAGGACCACCTCAGTCCCATTCCTTATCATTCCTGGCAGTAATTGATCAGCCTTAAAGGGACCGAACCATTACGAACAAGCTCCATACTCTCCGATCGAAACAGAGCCTACATCTCAATGCAGAAGGTACTGAGATAAGCACGTTAACCCTTTGATGCACCGATTCAACTGTTTAAAAAGTAAGGCACCAAAAAATACAGCGGGCGCTGGAAGAAATACCGTCACTTTAAAATAATTTAACACAGGCCTGGCTCACATCTGGAGACAGGGGTACACCTCACATCTGGAGACAGGGGTACACCTCACATCTGGAGACAGGGGTACACCTCACATCTGGAGACAGGGGTACACCTCACATCTGGAGACAGGGGTACACCTCACATCTGGAGACAGGGGTACACCTCACATCTGGAGACAGGGGTACACCTCACATCTGGAGACAGGGGTACACCTTACATCTGGCATCAGGGGTACACCTCACATCTGGAGACAGGGGTGCACCTCACATCTGGCATCAGGGGTACACCTCACATCTGGAGACAGGGGTACACCTTACATCTGGCATCAGGGGTACACCTCACATCTGGCATCAGGGGTACACCTCACATCTGGAGACAGGGGTACACCTTACATCTGGAGACAGGGGTACACCTCACATCTGGCGTCAGGGGTACACCTCACATCTGGAGACAGGGGTACACCTTACATCTGGCATCAGGGGTACACCTCACATCTGGAGACAGGGGTACACCTCACATCTGGGATCAGGGGTACACCTCACATCTGGAGACAGGGGTACACCTTACATCTGGAGACAGGGGTACACCTTACATCTGGAGACAGGGGTACACCTTACATTTGGCATCAGGGGTACACCTCACATCTGGCGTCAGGGGTACACCTTACATCTGGAGACAGGGGTACACCTCACATCTGGCGTCAGGGGTACACCTCACATCTGGAGACAGGGGTACACCTCACATCTGGCGTCAGGGGTACACCTCACATCTGGAGACAGGGGTACACCTTACATCTGGCATCAGGGGTACACCTCACATCTGGTGTCAGGGGTACACCTTACATCTGGAGACAGGGGTACACCTCACATCTGGAGACAGGGGTACACCTTACATCTGGCATCAGGGGTACACCTCACATCTGGCGTCAGGTGTGCACCTCACATCTGGAGACAGGGGTACACCTCACATCTGGCGTCAGGGGTACACATCACATCTGGAGACAGGGGTACACCTCACACACCTGGTACAGTTCCACACGACAGTCTCATTTAAACCTTGAACTAATATAGAATTTCTCAATTACTTTCAAAATAGTTAATAGATAGATAGATAGATAGATAGACAGACAGACAGATAGATAGATAGATAGATAATTGGCTGGATAGAGACTGGTATATATACACAGACCATACCCTACTATGCCATTATTCTGCCCATAAAGTGGCATACCATACTCATATCATACCCATACTCTGTCCATGCCCATATTATGCCCATATTATGGCCATTCTGTGTCTATGCTGTGCCCATATTATGGCCATTCTGTGCCTATACTGTGCCCATATTATGGCCATTCTGTACCTATACTGTGCCCATATTATGGCCATACTGTGCCTATACTGTGCCCATATTATGGCCATACTGTGCCTATACTGTGCCCATATTATGGCCATACTGTGCCTATACTGTGCCCATATTATGGCCATTCTGTACCCATACTATGACCATATTATGGCCATACTGTGCCTATACTGTGCCCATATTATGGCCATACTGTGCCTATACTGTGCCCATATTATGGCCATACTGTACCCATACTATGACCATATTATGGCCATACTGTGCCTATACTGTGCCCATATTATGGCCATTCTGTACCCATACTATGACCATATTATGGCCATACTGTGCCTATACTGTGCCCATATTATGGCCATTCTGTACCCATACTATGACCATATTATGGCCATACTGTGCCTATACTGTGCCCATATTATGGCCATTCTATGCCCATACTATGACCATATTATGGCCATACTGTGCCTATACTGTGCCCATATTATGGCCATTCTGTGCCCATACTGTGCCCATATTATGGCCATTCTGTACCCATACTATGACCATATTATGGCCACACTGTGCCCATGCCATGCCCCACAACCTTACCTGTACCATTCCAGCCCCTTGTCATAGTGCCTGTCGAAGAAGTGAGGCTCGGTGCCCAGCGCCCTGACCTCGGGATGGACGCGGATAAATTCCAGCACCGCCCGGGTTCCCCCCTTCTTCACCCCGACGATGATGGCCCGGGGCAGGCGCTTGCTGCCGACCCTGGCGGTGGCGGTGGCGCTCCTGTCCCGCTCCTGGGGAGACGATGGCGGAGACCGGGGGCTGAGGGTCCTGTTGGTGGGAGGAGACAGCCGGAGCCGGTTGTCCTGCTCTTGGCCCCGCTTGCCTGCTCCCTCCCCTGGCTCGGCGTTGGCACAGGACTGGGACCTGTGGAGCAGTTTTTTGCCTGCCCCAGGCTGCAGCAAGTAACAGGCTCGGTCTTCGGGAAAGCCCAAGGGTTTCTGCATGATGGAGTCGCCGCAGAAGATCAGGCTGTAGCACAGGTAGGTGAAGGAGAGCGAGAGGGTGAAGATGAAGAAGAACCTGCGCGTTACCCTGGATGAAGGTGGCACCAGTCTTACTCCCAATCTATATGCCATGTCTCAGGGCAGCTTCTGAGAGGGGCGACAGCATGATCTTGGTCCAGGATCTCGGGGAGATATCTTCGGACATCTGTATTGGAGAGGCTGAGGATGGAGGAGAGGAAATCCTTGGAGTTCTTCACAGCAAAAAGGAGAGGAGGTTAACGGAGGAAAGCTCAGTGTGAGACGGAGGCAAGGTCAGTCCTGGGATCCCAGCTCCCCATCCCAACTCCCAGCTTCCAGGTGCTTCACTCTCGACAGGTTTGTTGGTTCTCTGCTCTTCGAAAAAAGAATCTGACATTGCAGGAGGAACAAACCTCCCTCCACACACAATCTGGAAGCTGGCAGGCTCCCCAGAACCAGGGAAGCTGGCTGTGTGGCTGGTGAGCTGGTCGGACCGCGGGCAGCAATGGGTGCAAGGACTGGGATGGGTTGTCCCACCACACTCACCTCTCCAGGTGTCCGAGCCCAGCTCTGCTCTCGGGCTCAAGCCTTGGCTCCCTCTCCCTTCTCCTGGATTTGGCTGCTAAAGTTGCCCAGGGAATGCCGATGCAGGATCCGAGGGTCTGACACATGAATATTTTAAACGCGCCAGTTCTGCATTTCTGACGCTCGCCGCTCGCATGATTTCCCTCTCCAGCCCGACGCTTCTCCCGATCCGGCAGAAATAAATGAAACGCTGCCGAGCGTGGGGGGGGGGGGGGGGGGGAGCAGGAGGGAAGCGGCAGTCCGGGACCCGTCGCCTCACCCAGGCACTGCCACCTCCCACCATCCAACCAGGGCAGGGAGAGAGGGAGAGACACCGGGGACAGAGACTCAGAGAGAGAGAGAGGAGCCCGGAGACACTGGGCTCGTCACAGAGAGATTCCGGGAGCTGCAGAGAAAAACTGTCTGAGCAGCGAGAGACTTGACATGGGAGGTTTGAGGGGTAAGAGGGGAAAGGGAGGTGAGGGGGATTGTCAAATGTGAGGGGACACTGGAGTTTAGAAGAATGAGAGGGGAGCTCATTGAAACTTATACAATTCTAACAGGACTGGACAGACTAGATGCAGGAAGGATGTTCCCAATGGTCAGGGAGTCCAGAACAAGGGGTCACAGTCTAAGGATAAGAGGAAAGCCATTTAGGACTGAGATGAGGAGGAATTTCTTCACCCAGAGAGTGGTGAACCTGTGGAATTCTCTACCACACAAGGCAGTTGAGGCCAATTCATTAAATATATTCAAGAAGGAGTTAGATATATTTATTAAGGCTAAAGGGATCAAGGGATATGGGGAGAAAGTAGGGACAGGGTACTGAGTTTGGATGATCAGCCATGATCTCGGTGAATGGTGGAGCAGGCTCGAGGGGCCGAATGGCCTACTCCTGCTCCTATCTTCTATGTTTCGATGTTTTGGGAGTTTGGGAGAGAAGATTTGGAGAGTGTGAGTGAGTTTTAGGAAGGAGCATAGGAACAGGACATTCAGCCCCTCGAGCCTGTTCCACCATTCAATTAGATCTTTATCCCCCCCCCCCGTCTCTGCACCTATTTAATATCTGTTACATCTCCCGCTTTTTCCAGTTCTGATGAAGGGTCCCAGACCTGAAACGTTAACTCTGTTTCTCTCTCCACGGATGTTGCCTGACCTGCTGAGTTTTTTCAGCATTTTCTGTTGTTATTTCAGATTTCCAGCATCCGCAGTATTTTGCAATTAGACCTTTATCTTAACTCCATTTACCCATCTTTGCTCTGGAACCTTTAATCCCCTGACCCAACAAAAATCTATCAATCGCAGTTTTGAAATTTTCAATTAACCCATCCCCCTAGTCTCAACATTTTTTGGGGGGAGAGAGTTCCAGATTCCCACCACCCTTTGTGTGAAGAAGTGCTTCCTGACATCACCCCTGAACGGCCTGGCTCTAATTTGAAGGTTCTGCCCCCTTGTTCTGGACTTCCCCCCACCAGAGGAAATAGTTTCTCTCTCTCGACCCGATCGAATCCTTTAATCATCTTAAACACCTCGATCAGATCACCCCTTAATCTACTAAACTCGAGGGAATACAAGCCCAGTCTGTGCAACCTGTCCTCGTAATTTAACCCTTTTATCCCCGGGTATCATTCGGGTGAATCTGGGCTGATCCCCCTCCAAGGCCAGTACCTACTTCCTGAGGTGTGGGGCCCAGGACTGAACGCCGTGTCCAGAGCGGGTCTGACCAGAGCTCTGTACAGCTGTAACTTCACTTTCAGCCCTTTGGATTCCAGCCCTCGCGAGATAAAGCCCAACATTCCATTCGCCTTTTGAATTATTTTTTGTCGCTGTCCACTAGCTTTCAGTGATTTCTGTATTGGAGCCCACAATCTCTCGGCTCCCCCACAGTTCCCTGCTTCTCACCATTTAGAAAATACTCTGATCGATCTTTCTTGGGTCCACTTCCCCACATTGAGCAGCTTTGTCCACTCACTAAATCTATCAATGTCCCTTTGCAGCTTTCTGCTCCCAGCTGCACTATTTACCGTGCCGCCTAACTTGGTGTCATCAGCAATCTTGAATATACGGCTCTCTATTCCTTCATCCAAGTCAGTTATCAATATAGTGAGAAGCTGTGGCCCCAGTACAGATCCCCGGGGGAGGGGACACCACAAGTCACATCCTGCCAATTGAGTACCGACGCATTATCCCCACTCTCTCCCCTGCCTCCTCACCAATTCCCTACCCAAGCCAATAGGTTGCCTCCAGGTCCATGTGCTCTCATTGTTGTTAACAGTCTCTTGTGTGGACCCTTGTTGGATGCCTTCTGGAAGTCAATATAAATAACATCCATCGACACTCCCTTATCTACCACGTTAGTGACCACCCCAAAAAATTCAACTAGGTTCATTAGACCTGACTCACCCTTTACAGATCAGTGCTGGCTATCTCTGAACAGCTCATGTTTGTCCCAATGCTCAGTCACTCTGTCCCTAAAAAACGATTCTAGTCATTTCCGCACAACAGGTGTTAGACTAGTAGGCCTATAATTGCCTGTATTTTCTCTCCTACCCTTAGACAATGGCATGACATTAGCAATTCCTGAATCGAGAGTTTTGTAAGATCATGACGAGAACATCGACAATTTCCTCACCTTCTTCTTTTAAAACTCTGGGGTGGAATCCACCTGGTCCTGGGGACTTGTCCATCTTTAATAACAATAGCTTCTCCACCACCATTTCTCACCTTGTATTGAATCTAGTTAGTTCCTCTCCTTGATTTATTTTTATTTTTCCTAGTTAAGGGAGAGAGGGAGATAAGTTTTAGGGAATGAGATTGAGGGAAAGGAAGTTTGGGGATAGGAGAGGGAGCTTTGTGGACTGAGTTTGGGAGCATGAAGGTGATTGGGGAGGATGTAGAGGAGTGGGATTGGGGAGAGAGACTGGGAAAGTGACGGGGGAGAGAGATTCGTGATTGTGGTTGGCAGTTTTCATTTTCATATTTATTTGTATTCTGCTTTGGTGAATCTCAGTTCAGTCAAATTAAAAACCAAATCTGAGAGGGGAAAATTGGAAAATTTCAAATAGAAATATTCCATTTTGTTCAAAACCAGGTCTGGCTCCACATAATTTCTAGTAAATATTAACCTTTATATGAAAAAACTAAATGATAGTTTGTAGAATCTGATATATGTAAAATCAGAGGGCAACCAACCACGCTGGGTGTGGGACTGGAGTCACATATCTTCTTCGTAGGCAGTCCCTTGGAACCGAGGATGACTTGCTTCCACATTAAAAATGAGTTCTTAGGTGACTGATGAGTCCAATGCGGGACCTACAGTCTCTGTCACAGGTGGGGCAGACGGTGGTTGAAGGGGCGGGTGGGTGGGGTGCTTGGGTTGACGTGCGTTCCTTGCGCTGCCTGTGCTTGGCTTCCGCTTGCTCCCGGCGAAGAGACTCGAGGTGTTCGGCGCCTTCCCGGATGCTTCTCCTATAGGCCCAGACTGGGTAAGGACGGCAGGCTTCCTTCCCTAAAGGACATTAGTGAACTGGTTGGGGTTGTCGGACAATCCATCCTCTTTCATCGTCATTTTTCCGGGGGCCATGGTGGGATGTGAACTCTCGGCTGTTGGGATGGTGATTCAGTGCCAATAATCACTACAAAATCATACCCTCGCCACCTTGTGATATTGCAAGGGCAGTAACTGCTGCACAGCTGGAGCCCGGAGCCTTTCCACATCTGTTGACAGTGCTTTCTCCGCTCCTCTCCTCGCCGCCACAGTCACTTGTAAATCTGATAAATGCAGGAGTATTAGATTCAGACACTACCTTTGTACATGCAGAGCTTTACAAATCAAAGCATTTCTTCTGGAAGCAAGCCTTTGTTAGGCTTCAGGCACTCGGGATGTTTACTCGGTAAAGTCATTGTCAACAGCCACAAACAGAAATACAGCAAGTATGAAGTCATTCAACATTTCATGGGTTTTTTTTGAAAGGAAACTCCTTGGCTTTGAGTGTTGGTTCTGTCAGAAACATCTTGATTAACTCTGTCGTTATTAACTCTTAATGATGCTCCCTCTGGTGACAGAATGGAATCACTGCAACAATAACTCAACATAGGAAGATAGGAGGAGGCCATTCAGTCCCTCGAGCTTGTTCCGCCATTTATTTACATTATGGCTGATCGGCACCTCAACCCCATTAACCCGCCTTTGCTCCCTATCCCTCGATACCCTTACCCAGCAAAAATCTATCATCTCAGTCTTGAAAGCTCCAATGGACCCCCAGCATCCACAGGCTTTAAGGGAGAGAGTTCCAGATTTCCACTACCCTTTGTGTGAAAAAGTGCTTGGTGACATCACCCCTGAACGACCTGGCTCTAATATTAAAATTGTGCCTTGTCCTGGATTCCCCCACCAGAGGAAACAGTTTCTCTGTAGCTTCTCCATGGGATTCTTTTAAAATTTTCAAGAACTCGATTAGATCCCCCTCAACATTCTGAACTCCAGAGAAAACAAAGCCGAGTCTGTGCAACCTGTCCTCAATTTAACCCTGTCAGCCCCGGTATTATTCTGGTGAAATTTGTAAATACATTCCCCGACCACAACCTCCATTTCTCTGACTCTGCTTTAGTGCCTGTCCACCTCCATCAGATACAGCATGGGTCTGATACAGCATGGGTCAGATACAGCACGAGTTAGATACAGCACGGGTCAGATACAGCACGAGTCAGATACAGCACGGGTCAGATACAGCACGAGTCAGATACAGCACGGGTCAGATACAGCACGAGTCAGATACAGCACGGGTCAGATACAGCATGGGTCAGATACAACACGAGTTAGATACAGCATGGGTCAGATACAGCACGAGTCAGATACAGCACGGGTCAGATACAGCACGAGTCAGACACAGCACGGGTCAGATACAGCACGAGTTAGATACAGCACGGGTCAGATACAGCATGAGTCAGATACAGCACGGGTCAGATACAGCACGAGTCAGATACAGGACGGGTAAGATACAGCACGGGTCAGATACAGCACGGGTCAGATACAGCATGAGTCAGATACAGCACGGGTCAGATACAGCACGAGTCAGATACAGCACGGGTCAGATACAGCGTGGGTCAGATACAGCACGAGTCAGATACAGCATGGGTCAGATACAGCATGGGTCAGATACAGCCTGAGTCAGATACAGCACGGGTCAGATACAGCACGAGTCAGATACAGGATGGGTAAGATACAGCACGGGTCAGATACAGCACGGGTCAGATACAGCACGGGTCAGATACAGCACAGGACAGATAGAGCACGGGTCAGATACAGCACGGGTCAGATACAGCATGAGTCAGATACAGCACGAGTAAGATAGAGCACGGGTCAGATACAGCACGGGTCAGATACAGCATGAGTCAGATACATGACTAGTCAGATACAGCATAGGTCAGATACAGCATGGGTCAGATACAGCACGAGTCAGATACAGCATGAGTCAGATACAGCACGGGTCAGATACAGCACGAGTCAGATACAGGATGGGTAAGATACAGCACGGGTCAGATACAGCACGGGTCAGATACAGCACGGGTCAGATACAGCACAGGACAGATAGAGCACGGGTCAGATACAGCGTGGGTCAGATACAGCACGAGTCAGATACAGCATGGGTCAGATACAGCATGGGTCAGATACAGCCTGAGTCAGATACAGCACGGGTCAGATACAGCACGAGTCAGATACAGGATGGGTAAGATACAGCACGGGTCAGATACAGCACGGGTCAGATACAGCACGGGTCAGATACAGCACAGGACAGATAGAGCACGGGTCAGATACAGCACGGGTCAGATACAGCATGAGTCAGATACAGCACGAGTAAGATAGAGCACGGGTCAGATACAGCACGGGTCAGATACAGCATGAGTCAGATACATGACTAGTCAGATACAGCATAGGTCAGATACAGCATGGGTCAGATACAGCAAGGGTCAGATACAGCACGGGGCAGATACAGCACAGGTCAGATACAGCACGGGTCAGATACAGCACGAGTCAGATACAGCATGAGTCAGATACAGCACGAGTCAGATACAGCACGGGTCAGATACAGCACCGGCCAGATACAGCAAGAGTCAGATACAGCACGAGTCAGATTGAGCACGGGTCAGATACAGCACGGGTCAGATACAGCACGGGTCAGATACAGCACGGGTCAGATACAGCACGGGTCAGATACAGCACGAGTCATATACAGCATGAATCAAATACAGCACGGGTCAGATACAGCACAGGTCAGATACAGCACGGGTCAGATACAGCACGGGTCAGATACAGCACAGGTCAGATACAGCACCAGTCAGATACAGCACTGGTCAGATACAGCACGGGTCAGATACAGCATGGGTCAGATACAGCACGAGTCAGATACAGCATGAGTCAGATACAGCATGGGTCAGATACAACATGGGTCAGATACAACACAGGTCAGATACAGCATGGGTCAGATACAACATGAGTCAGATACAGCATGGGTCAAATACAGCACGAGTCAGATAGAGCATGGGTCAGATACAGCACGAGTGAGATACAGCATGGGTCAGATACAGCACGGGTCAGATACAGCAAGGGTCAGATACAGCACGGGTTAGATACAGCACGGGTCAGATAGAGCACGGGTCAGATACAGCACGGGTCAGATACAGCACGAGTCATATACAGCATGAATCAAATACAGCACGGGTCAGATACAGCACAGGTCAGATACAGCACGGGTCAGATACAGCACGGGTCAGATACAGCACAGGTCAGATACAGCACCAGTCAGATACAGCACTGGTCAGATACAGCACGGGTCAGATACAGCATGGGTCAGATACAGCATGGGTCAGATACAGCACGAGTCAGATACAGCACGAGTCAGATACAGCACGAGTCAGATACTGCATGAGTCAGATACAGCACGAGTCAGATACAGCACGGGTCAGATACAGCACCGGTCAGATACAGCACGAGTCAGATACAGCACGAGTCAGATTGAGCATGGGTCAGATACAGCACGGGTCAGATACAGCACGGGTCAGATACAGCACGGGTCGGATACAGCATGAGTCAGATACAGCACGAGTCAGATGCAGCATGAGTCACATACAGCACGGGTCAGATACAACGTGGGTCAGATACAACACAGGTCAGATACAGCATGGGTCAGATACAACATGAGTCAGATACAGCATGGGTCAGATACAGCATGGGTAAGATACAGCACAGGTCAGATACAGCACGAGTCGGACACAGCACGGGTCAGATACAGCAGGAGTCAGATATAGCACGGGTCAGATACAACACGGGTCAGATACAACATGGGTCAGATAGAGCATGGGTCAGATGCAACATGGGTCAGATACAACATGGGTCAGTTACAGCACGGGTGAGATACAACACGGGTCAGATACAACATGGGTCAGATACAACACAGGTCAGATACAGCACGGGTCAGATACAGCACGAGTCAGGTACAGCATGAGTCAGATACAGCATGAGTCAGATACAGCACGGGTCAGATACAGCACCGGTCAGATACAGCACGAGTCAGATACAGCACAAGTCAGATTGAGCACGGGTCAGATACAGCACGGGTCAGATACAGCACGGGTCAGATACAGCACGGGTCAGATACAGCATGAGTCAGATACAGCACGAGTCAGATACAGCATGAGTCAGATACAGCACGGGTCAGACACAACGTGGGTCAGATACAACACAGGTCAGATACAGCATGAGTCAGATACAACATGAGTCAGATACAGCATGGGTCAGATACAGCACGAGTCAGATACAACATGGGTCAGATACAGCATGAGTCAGATACAGCACGGGTCAGATACAGCACGGGTCAGATACAGCAAGGGTCAGATACAGCATGGGTCAGATACAGCACGGGTCAGATAGAGCACGGGTCAGAGACAGCATGGGTCAGATACAGCACGAGTCATATACAGCACGAGTCAAATACAGCACGGGTCAGATACAGCACGGGTCAGATACAGCACGAGTCAGATACCGCACTGGTCAGATACAGCATGAGTCAGGTACAGCACGGGTCAGATACAGCACGGGTCAGATACAGCACGGGTCAGATACAGCACGGGTCAGATACAGCACGAGTCAGATACAGCACGAGTCAGATACAGCACGAGTCAGATACAGCATGGGTCAGATACAGCACGGGTCAGATACAGCATGGGCCAGATACAGCACGGGTCAGATACAGCATGGGGCAGATTCACCACGGGTCAGATACAGCACGGGTCAGATACAGCACGGGTCAGATACAGCATGTGTCAGATACAGCACGGGTCAGATACTGCAGGAGTCAGATAGAGCACGAGTCAGATACAACACGGGTCAGATACAGCATTGGTCAGATACAACACGGGTCAGATACAGCATGGGTCAGATACAACACGGGTGAGATACAGCATGGGTCAGATACAACACAGGCCAGATACAACACTGGTCAGATAAAGCACGGGTCAGATACAACATGTGTCAGATACAACATGGTTCAGATAAAGCATGTGTCAGATACAGCATGGGTCAGATACAGCACGGATCAGGTACAGCATGGGTCGGATACAGCACAGGTCAGATACAACACCCGTCAGATACAGCACGGGTCAGATACAGCATGGGACAGATACAGCATTGGTTAAATACAGCGCGGGTCAGATACAGCATGGGTCAGATACCGCACGGATCAGATAACATAGAAACATAGAAGATAGGAGCAGGAGTAGGCCATTCGGCCCCTCGAACCCGCTCCGCCATTTAATGAGATCATGGCTGAACATCCAATTTCAGTACCCTGTCCCTGCTTTCTCCCCATATCCCTTGATCCCTTTAGCCTCAAGAAATATATCTAGCTCCTTCTTGAATATATTTAATGAACTGGCCTCGACTGCCCTGTGTGGCAGAGAATTCCACAGGTTCACCACTCTCTGGGTGAAGAAATTCCTCCTCATCTCTGTCCTAAATGGCTTACCCCTTATCCTTAGACTGTGACCCCTGGTTCTGGACTCCCCCGCCATTGGGAACATCCTTCCTCCATTTAGTCTGTCTAGTCCTGTTAAAATTTTATAAGTTTCAATGAGATCACCTCTCATTCTTCTAAACTCTTGCGAATATAAGCCCAATCGACCCAATCTCTCTTCATACGTCATTCCTGCCATCCCAGGTATCAGTCTGGTGAATCTTCGCTGTACTCTCTCCATGGCAAGAACATCCTTCCTCAGATAAGGCAACCAAAACTGCACACAATACTCAAGGTGTGGTCTCACCAAGGCCCTGTGCAACTGCAGCAAGACATCCTTGCTCCTGTACTCGAATCCTCTCGCTATGAAAGCCAACATACCATTTGCCTTCTTAACCACCTGCTGCACCTGCATGCTTACCTTCAGCGACTGGTGCATAAGGACACCCAGGTCTCGTTGCACTTCCCCTTCTCCCAATCTATTGCCATTCAGATAATAATCTGTCTTTCTGTTTTTGCCACTGAAGTGGATAACCTCGCATTTATCTACATTATACTGCATTTGCCATGTATCTGCCCAATCACCCAACCTGTCCAAATCGTACTGGAGTTTCTCTGCATCCCCCTCACAGCACACATGCCCACCCAGCTTTGTGTCATCTGCAAACTTGCAGATATTACATCTAGTTCCCTCATCTAGATCATTTATATATATTTTGAATAGCTGGGGTCCTAGCACTGATCCCTGCGGTACCCCACTAGTCACTGCCTGCCACTTGGAAAGAGATCCGTTTATTCCAACTCTTTGCTTCCTGTCTGCCAACCAGTCCTCTATCCAAGTCAGTACCTTACCCCCAATCCCATGTGCTTTAACCTTGCATGCTAATCTCTTATGCGGGACCTTATCGAAAGCCTTCTGAAAGTCCAAATACACCACATCCACTGGTTCTCCCTTATCTATTTTACCAGTTACATACTCAAAAAATTCCAGTAGATTAGTCAAGCATGATTTACCTTTTGTAAATCCATGTTGACTTTGTCTGATCCTGTCACTGTTTTCCAAGTGCTCTGCTATTACATCTTTTATAATGGACTATCATTTTCCCCACTACCGATGTCAGGCTTGCCGGTCTGTAATTCCCCGTTTTCTCTCTACCACCCTTTTTAAATAGTGAGGTTACATTAGCTACCCTCCAATCCATGGGTACAGTTCCAGAATCTATAGAATTTTGGAAGATGACCAGCAATGCATTTACTATTTCTAGGGGCACTTCCTTAAGTACCCTAGGATGTAGATTATCAGGCCCTGGGGATTTATCGGCCTTCAATCCCATCAATTTCCCTAATACCATTTCCCTACAAACACTGATTTCATTCAATTCCTCCCTCTTATTAGATCTTATGTTCTCCGACATCTCTGGGAGGTTATTTGTGTCCTCCTTTATGAAGACAGAACCAAAGTAGGCATTTAATTGGTCTGCCATTTCTTTGTTCCCCATTATAAATTCCCTTGATTCTGACTGCAAGGGACCTATGCTTGACTTCACCAATCTTTTTCTCTTCACATATCTATAGAAGCTTTTACATTCAGTTTTTATGTTACCTGCAAGCTTACTCTCGTAATCTATTTTCCCCCTCTTAATTAATCCCTTTGTCCTCCTTTGCTGAATCCTAAACTGCTCCCAATCCTCAGATTTACTGCTTTTTCTGGCCAATTTATATGCCCTCTTCTTGGATCTTATGCTATCCCTAATTTCCCTCGCTAGCCACGGTTGAGTCACCTTTTTTGTTTTATTTTTATGCCAAACAGGGATGAACAAATTCTATAGTTCATCCATGCGATCTTTAAATGTTTGCCATTGCCTATCCACCGTTAACCCTTTTAGTGTCATTCTCCAATCCATCCTAGCCAACTCGTGCCTCATACCATCGTAGTTTCCTTCATTTAAATTCAAGACCCTAGTCTCTGAGTCAACTACTTCACTCTCCATTTTAATTAAGCCAACATTCGATAGAATCTGGAACAGTACCCATAGATTGGAGGGTAGCTAATATTACCCCACTATTCAAAAAAGGTGGTAGAGAGAAAACGGGGTATTACAGACCGGTAAGCCTGACATCGGTAGTGGGGAAAATGCTAGAGTCCATTATAAAAGATGTAATAGCAGAGCACTTGGAAAACAGTGACCGGATCTGATAACTTTAACAGTTTCCAGTTTCCTGGCCCCAACCGCTTCCTTTTCACCATGGACGTCCAATCCCTCTACACCTCCATCCCCCACCAGGATGGCCTGAGGGCGCTCCGCTTCTTCCTTGAACAGAGGCCCGACCAGTCCCCATCCACCACCACCCTCCTCCGCCTGGCTGAGCTTGTTCTCACATTGAACAGCTTCTCCTTTAACTCCACTCATTTCCTCCAAATTAAAGGTGTTGCTATGGGTACCCGCATGGGTCCTAGCTATGCCTGCCTTTTCGTGGGCTATGTGGAACAATCTTTGTTCCAGTCCTACTCGGGTCCCCTCCCTCACCTCTTTTTCCGATACATTGATGACTGTATCGGTGCCGTTTCCTGCTCTCGCCCCAAACTTGACAATTTCATTCACTTTGCCTCCAGTTTCCACCCTTCCCTCACCTTCACATGGTCCATCTCTGACTCCTCCCTTCCCTTCCTCGACTTCTCCGTCTCCATCTCTGGGGATAGGTTATCGACCAATATTCATTACAAGCCCACTGACTCCCACAGCTACCTGGACTACACTTCCTCCCACCCCGCCTCCTGTAAGGACTCTATTCCATTCTCCCAGTTTCTCCGCCTCCACCGTATCTGCTCCGACGATGCCACCTTCCACACCAGTGCTTCCGACATGTCTTCCTTTTTCCGCAACCGAGGATTCCCCTCTACCGTGGTTGACACAGCCCTCGACCGTGTCCGTTCTATCTCATGCACTTCTGCCCTCACCCCTGCCCCTCCCTCCCGGAACCATGATAGGGTTCCCCTTGTCCTCACCTTTCACCCCACCAGCCTCCACATTCAACGGATCATCCTCCGCCATTTCCGCTACCTCCAAAGTGATCCCACCACCAAACACATCTTCCCCTCCCCTCCCCTTTCAGCATTCCGTAGGGACCGCTCCCTCCGAGACACCCTAGTCCACTCCTCTATCACCCCCAACAGCCCTTCCCCTTTGCCCGGCACCTTCCCGTGCAAGCGCAGGAGATGTAACACCTGCCCCTATACCTCCCCCCTTCCCACTGTCCAGGGCCCCAAACACCCCTTCCAGGTGAAACAGCGATTTACTTGTACTTCTTGCAATCTAGTATACTGTATTCGCTGCTCACGATGCGGTCTCCTCTACATTGGGGAGACCAAACGCAGATTGGGTGACCGCTTTGTGGAACACCTCCGTTCAGTCCGTAAGGGTGACCCCGAGCTTCCGGTCGCCTGTCATTTTAATTCACCGCTCCATTCGCACTCGGACCTCACCGTCCTTGGCCTCTTGTATTGTTCCACAGAAGCTCAATGTAAACTCGAGGAACAGCAACTCATCTTCCGATTAGGCACTTTGCAGCCTTCTGGACTCAATATCGAGTTCAACAATTTCAGATCATAACCTTAGCCTCTCTTTTTTCCTTTTAATTTTTTCCACCCCTTTGTTTTGGGTCCCCCTTTCCCCCCCCCCTCCTTTTGTTTCTCTCTCTCACCTGGCAGCTGTCCTTATCCTGCCAGTACACTTCACACCTAATCTCAGCTGCCTTTTGTCTCCACGGGCCCATTACCATCTCATCTGGCTTCTAATACCTTTTATTGTCTCCTTTTCTTCTTTTGTTCGATCGCAGCTTTGCCTTCGATCTTTTTATTTTCTTTCCAGTTTTGAAGAAGGGTTTCAACCCAAAACGTCAACTCAAATTTCTCTCCACGGATGTTGCCTGACCTGCTGAGTTTTTCCAGCATTCTCTGTTGTTATTTCGGATAAAATCAACATGGATTCACAAAAGGTAAATCATGCTTGACTAATCTACTGGAATTTTTTGAGGATGTAACTGGTAAAATAGATAAGGGAGAACCAGTGGATGTGGTGTATCTGGACTTTCAGAAGGCCTTCGATAACGTCCCGCATAAGAGATTAGCGTGTAAAGTTAAGGCACATGGGATTGGGGGCAAGGTATTGACTTGGATAGAGAACTGGTTGGTGGACAGAAAGCAAAGAGTTGGAATAAACGGGTCTTTTTCCGAATGGCAGGCAGTGACTGGTGGGGTACCGCAGGGATTGGTCCTTGGACCCCAGCTATTCACAATATATATAAATGATCTGGACAAGGGAACTAGATGTAATATCTCCAAATTTGCAGACGACACAAAGCTAGGTGGGCGTGTGTGCTGTGAGGAGGATGTTGAGAAACTCCAGGATGATTTGGATATGTTGGGTGATTGGGCAGAAACATGGCAGATGCAATATAACGTGGATAAATGTGAGGTTATCCACTTTGGTGGGAAAAACAGGAAAGCAGATTATTATTTGAATGGTAATAGATTGGGAGAAGGGGAAGTGCAAAGAGACCTGGGTGTTCTTGTGCACCAGTCGCTGAAGGTAAGCATGCAGGTGCAGCAGGCAGTTAAGAAGGCAAATGGTATGTTGGCCTTCGTAGTGAGAGGGTTTGAGTTCAGGAACAAGGATGTCTTGCTGCAGTTGTACAGGGCCTTGGTGAGACCACACCTTGAGTATTGTGTGCAGTTTTGGTCACCTTATCTGAGGAAGGATGTTCTTGCCATGGAAGGAGTTCAGCGAAGATTCACCAGGCTGATACCTGGGATGGCAGGAATGACTTATGAGGAGAGATTGGGTCGATTGGGCTTGTACTCGCTGGAGTTTAGAAGAATGAGAGGTGATCTCATTGAAACTTATAAAATTCTAACAGGCCTGGACAGACTAGATGCAGGAAGGATATTCCCGATGGCGGGGGAGTCCAGAACCAGGGGACACAGTCTAAGGATAAAGGGTAAGCCATTTATGACAGAAATGAGGAGGAATTTCTTCACCCAGAGAGTGGTGAGCCTGTGGAACTCTCTACCACAGAAGGCGGTGGAGGCCAGTTCATTAAATATGTTCAAAAAGGAGTTGGATATATTTCTTAAGGCTAAAGGGATCAAGGGGTATGGGGAGAAAGCAGGGACCGGGTACTGAATTTGGATGATCAGCCATGATCGCATTGAATGGCGGAGCAGGCTCGCAGGGCCGAATGGCCTACTCCTGCTCCTATCTTCTATGTTTCTATGTTTCTATGAATTCTATCATATTATGATCACTCCTCCCCAAGTGGCCTCGCACAAGAAGATTGCTAATTAATCCTTTCTCATTACATAATACCCAGTCTAAGATGGCCTGATCTCTAGTTGGTTCCTCGACATATTGGTCCAGGAAACCATCCCGTATACACTCTAGGAATTCCTCCTCCACAGTATTGTTACTAATTTGGTTAGCCCAATCTATATGTAGATTAAAGTCACCCATGATAACTGCTGTGCCCTTATTGCACGGGTCTCTAATTTCCAGTTTAACGCCATCCCCAACCTCAGCATTACTGTTTGGGGGTCTGTATACAACTCCCATTAACGTTTTCTGCCCCTTGGTATTTCTCAGCCCTGCCCATACAGATTCCACATCATCAGAGCTAATATCCTTCCTTACTATTTGTTATGAATCTTATGATCCATGTAGAAAGACTCATGAAGTAACACTGGATGGCCAGATGGTGGCGCCATCCAAGGTGTATAAATACTCAGGCGTGGGCCCAGCTTGCCCAGGACATTTTGTAAACAGGAACTAATGAAAGATATCTAGACCTCCATATTTTGAAACAAGTTGATTAAAGCCTTGCTTTATACTCAAACCAAGTGTGTAGTGAGTTTTATTACGTCACTATTGTGTTAATCTCCTCTTTAACCAGCAATGCTACCCCACCTCCTTTTCCTTTTTTCCTGTCCTTCCTGAATATTGAGTACCCCTGGATGTTGACTTCCCAGTCTTGGTCACCCTGGAGCCATGTCTCCGTAATCCCAATTATATCATATCCGTTTACATCTATTTGCGCAGCTAATTCATCCACCTTATTACGAATGCTCCTCGCATTAAGACACTTCAGGCTTGATATTTTAACACTCTTAGTCCTTTTAGAATTCTTATTTACTGTAGCCCTGTTTGATTTTCACCCTTGATTTCTCTGCCTTCCACTTTTGCTTTTCTCCTTCCTGTCTTTTGTTTCTATCCTTGCTTCCCTTTCTTCTGTCTCCTTGCACAGGTTCCCAAGCCTCTGCCATTTTAGTTTAAACCCTCCCCAACAGTAACTAGCAAACACTCCCCCTAGGACATCGGTTCCGGTCCCGCCCAGGTGCAAACCTCCCCCAGGACCGGTTCCAATGTCCCAGGAATTTGAATCCCTCCCCCTTGCACCATTCCTCTAGCCACGTATTCATTTGAAATATCCTTCTATTTCTACTCTGACTAGCACGTGGCACTGGTAGCAATCCTGAGATTATGACCTTTGAGGTCCTATTTTTAAATTTATCTCCTAACCTCCTATATTCAGCTTTTAGGACCTCATCCCGTTTTTTACCTATATCGTTGGTATCTATATGCACCACGACAACTGGCTGTTCACCCTCCCCTCCAGAATGCCCTGCAGCCGCATCGAGACATCCTTGACCCTTGCACCAGGGAGGCAACACACCATCCTGGAGTCTCGTTTGCAGCCGCAGAAACACCTATCTATTCCCCTTACAATAGAATCCCCTATCACTATAGCTCTCCCACTCTTTTTCCCCCCGTCCTGTGCAGCAGAGCCACCCCTGGTGCCAGGAAGTTGGCTGCTGCTGCCTTCCCCTGATAAGCCATCTCCCTCAACAATACCCAAAGCTGTATATCTGTTTGAAAGGGGGATGGCCACAGGGGACCCCTGCACTACCTGCCTGTGCCTACTACTCTGCCTGGCGGTCACCCATTCCATTCCTGCCTGTGCAGCCTTTACCTGCGGTCCACGATGTCCTCAGCATCGCGAATGCTCCAGTATGTATCCATTCGCAGCTCCACCACTGCAATGCAGTCTGTCAGTAGCTGCAGCTGGATACACTTCCCGCACACATGGTCGTCAGGGACACAGGAAGTGTCCCTGAGTTCCCACATAGTGCAGGAAGAGCATGCCATGGGACCGAGCTGTGCTGCCATGACTTACCATTTAATAAATTCAAATTAAATTAAAACAAATCAATACCACTAATTACACTATAATTAAATGATATACTCAAGGGACCTTGTTTACTACCACTCCCTGCTACACAACAGAGACCCATGAAACTTAAAACCACAAAAATTAAGTTTGGAAAAAAGCGAGAAAGAGAGAAATACTCACCAACCAATCACTTACCTGCTTTCTGGTGATATGACACTTCGATTACTTTTTACTTCTCGCTTCTGCCACCGGTGTGTCTGGGCCGCTCTCGCTCCCTGCTCTTTAACTCCTCGGCCTCCATGCTCAGTCTCCACCCAGATACAGCATGGGTCAAATACAACATGGGTCAGATGCAGCACAGGTCAGATACAGCATGGGTCAGATAAAAGATGGGTCAGATACAACGTGGGTCAGATACAGCACGGGTCAGATGCAGCACGGGTCAGATAAAACATGGGTCAGATACAACATGCATCAGATACAGCACGGGTCAGATACAGGGTGGGTCAGATACAGCATGGGTCAGATACAGCATGGGTCAGATACAGCACGGGTCAGATACAGCACGGGTCAGATACAACACGGGTCAGATAAAGCACGGGTCAGATACAGCATGGGTCAGATACAGCATGGGTCAGATACAACATGGGTCAGATAGAGCACAGGTCGGGTACAGCACGGGTCAGATACAGCACGGCTCAGGTACAGCACGGGTCAGATACAGCACGGGCCAGATACAGCACGGGTCAGATACAACATGAGTCAGATACAGCACAGCTCAGATACAGCACGGGTCAGATACAGCACGGCTCAGGTACAGCACGGGTCAGATACAGCACGGGTCAGATACAGCACAGGTCAGATACAGCACCGGCCAGATACAGCACGGCTCAGATACAACATGGGTCAGATACAACATGGGTCAGATACAGCACAGGTCGGATACAGCATGGGTCAGATACAACATGGGTCAGATACAGCACAGCTCAGATACAACATGGGTCAGATACAACACGGGTCAGATACAGCACCGGCCAGATACAGCACGGCTCAGATACAACATGGGTCAGATACAACATGGGTCAGATACAGCACAGCTCGGATACAGCATGGGTCAGATACAGCATGGGTCAGATACAACATGGGTCAGATAGAGCACAGGTCGGGTACACCATGGGTCAGATACAGCATGGGTCAGATACAGCACGGGTCAGATACAGCACGGGTCAGATACAGCATGGGTCAGATGCAGCACTAGTCAGATACAGCACGGCTCAGATACAGCACGGGTCAGATACAGTGCCGGTCGGATACAGGGAGGGGGAGTGGGGAGGGGAGGGGGGAGGGGAGCGGGAGGGACTGAGCAGGAGCGCGGAGCCTGACTTCCCCCATGTTGTGGTAGGGTGTAGCAGTTTGATTGGCCCCCACATGCGGCTAATGCCAGGACAGGCCCTACATGGGCCTCCTCGGCCTCCACACTGGTCACCGGCACTGGTCCTCAGTGGGAGCTATGCTGAACACTCTGAGGCTCTCCTGCCCCTATAATCTGGCTCATCCCTCCTGCATTTCTGAGTCCCTAATCCAGTAATATTCCACCCAAAGTTGCTGCACAGTGATTGCGAGTTTCAGTGAGGGCAGGCTCATTTCTGCCCTGAACTTTTGTTTATTTTGAGAGTCCCTCAGACAGGGGCCTCTCTCTCACTGACAATGTGCGATACACAGCCGAGATTGCGTGTGTTTGAAGATAGCATGCGGAGCAGGGGCTGCTTAACGTAGAACTGAAAATATCTTCGTACGAAACAACCATAGTTTCTCTTGTGTTAAATTCTTTCAATCTCCAGTCCGTGCTCCACTTTATTTTCTTCACAGCTCCAATTTCTAGAGTCGAGATAATGAAGAAAAAGAAATGAATTAAAAAAAGGTTTGCAATATATAATTTACTGCAGATTGTTCAGAGTGTATGTGCTCAGCGTACGACATGAGGAGTGTTGGAGAGACCATAACCACCACCGAAAGCCCTCTATACAACACACCCTCACTGTAAAACTCTGTGGCCTAGAAATTGGGTTTTGGCGCAGCAACGGCTTTAGCGCCGGAAGTTAGTGCCGGAGCTAAGTCGCGCTGGTCGGGCCAAAAATTCACTACTTCTGCGCCCAAACGGCTGCCGGCACTGCTGAAAGCTGTTAGCGCCTGAAAACTGGCGCTATGCGCTGAATTTCGGCGCTATTCTGGCGCTGCGGCGCCCGCTGCGGTGCGGCAGGTTCGGGAAGTGCAGGCCTCCTCCTTCCCTTAAGGAGGACCTGCCTGCACCCGGCCGCGGCCCGCGATAATCTTATTAAAAATGAGCCCGGCACCTCGGACAAGTGCCGGGCTTGCTTCTGTTCCGGGGGGGGGGGGGGGGGGAAGTCCGGGGAGGGAGCTGCGGCCAGGCGGGCGGCGGGAAAGCGGCCGGCCGCCGCGGGGCCTTTAAAGCGCCGGCGCAAACTTGTGCAAGGCACCTCTGCCAGAACGTTGCTTGCGGCTGCCACGGGCGAGGCGGCCGCAAGTCAATTTCCCAGTTCGGGCGGGTTACCATGGCAACCGGGATGCTGCGCACACCGATGACGTCATCGGTGCCGGCGCAGCGCTACCGGTCTACCGCGGCGGAAGGGCCCCAGGCAATTTAGGCGCCGGCGCCAATTGCAGCGCTAGGCCCTCTAGCGCCGCAAAATCGGCGCTAAGGGCACTGAATTTCTAGGCCTGTGTATAATACAACCTCACTGTAACACTATGTTTAATACAACCTCACTGCAACACTGTGTATAACACACCCTCACTGTAACACTATGTTTAATACAACCTCACTGTAACACTGTGTATAACACACCCTCACTGTAACACTATGTTTAACACACCCTCACTGTAACACTGTGTATAACACACCCTCACTGTAACACTCTGTGTATAACACACCCTCACTGTAACACTCTGTGTATAACACACCCTCACTGTAACACTGTGTATAACACACCCTTACTGTAACAACGTGTATAACACACCCTCACTGTAACACTGTGTATAACACACCCTCACTGTAACACTGTGTATAACACACCCTCACTGTAACACACTGTGTATAACACACCCTCACTGTAACACTGTGTAAATCACACCCTCACTGTAACACTGTGTATAACACACCCTCAATGTAACACTCTGTGTATAATACAACCTCACTGTAACACTGTGTATAACACACCCTCACTGTAACACTGTGTATAACACACCCTCACTGTAACACTGTGTATAACACACCCTCACTGTAACACTCTGTGTATAATACAACCTCACTGTAACACTCTCTATAACACACCCTCACTGTAACACTGTGTATAACACACCCTCACTGTAACATTGTGTATAACACACCCTCACTGTAACACAGTGTATAACACACCCTCACTGTAACACTGTGTATAATACACCCTCACTGTAACTCTGTGTATAACACACCCTCACTGTAACACATTGTGTATAACACACCCTCACTGTAACACTGTGTATAACACACCCTCACTGTAACACTGTGTATAACACAGCCTCGCTGTAACACTGTGTGTATAACAGAGCCTCATTGTAACACTGTGTGTATAACACACCCTCACTGTAACACTGTGTATAACACACCCTCACTGTAACACTGTGTATAACACACCCTCACTGTAACACACTGTGTATAACACACCCTCACTGTAACACTCTGTGTATAACACACCCTCACTGTAACACTGTATATAACACACCCTCACTGTAACACTCTGTGTATAACACACCCTCACTGTAACACTGTGTATAACACACCCTCACTGTAACACTATGTATAATACAACCTCACTGTAACACTGTGTGTATAACACACTCTCACTGTAACACTCTGTGCATAACACACCCTCACTGTAACATTCTGTGTATAACACACCCTCACTGTAACACTGTGTATAACACACCCTCACTGTAACACTGTGTATAATACAACCTCACTGTAACACTGTGTATAACACACCCTCACTGTAACACTATGTTTATCACACCCTCACTGTAACACTGTGTATAACACACCCTCACTGTAACACTGTGTATAACACACCCTCACTGTAACGCTATGTATAACACAGCCTCACTGTAACACTCTGTGTATAACACAGCCTCACTGTAACACTCTGTGAAACACACCCTCACTGTAACACTGTGTATAACACACCCTCACTGTAACACTCTGTGTATAACACACCCTCACTGTAACACACTGTGTATAACACACCCTCACTGTAACACTGTGTATAACACACCCTCACTGTAACACTGTGTATAACACACCCTCACTGTAACACTATGTATAATACAACCTCACTGTAACACTGTGTGTATAACACACCCTCACTGTAACACTCTGTGCATAACACACCCTCACTGTAACACTGTGTATAATACAACCTCACTGTAACACTGTGTTTAACACACCCTCACTGTAACACTGTGTATAACACACCCTCACTGTAACACTGTGTATAACACAGCCTCACTGTAACACTCTGTTTATACCACACCCTTACTGTAACACTGTGTATAACACACCCTCACTGTAACACTGTGTATAACACACCCTCACTGTAACACTGTGTATAATATAACCTCAGTGTAACACTGTATAACACACCCTCACTGTAACACTCTGTGTATAACACACCCTCACTGTAACACTGTGTATAACACACCCTCACTGTAACACTATGTATAATACAACCTCACTGTAACACTGTGTGTATAACACACCCTCACTGTAACACTCTGTGCATAACACACCCTCACTGTAACACTGTGTATAATACAACCTCACTGTAACACTCTGTGTATAATACAACCTCACTGTAACACTGTGTATAACACACCCTGACTGTAACACTATGTTCAATACAATCTCACTGTAACACTGTGTATAACACACCCTCACTGTAACACTATGTTTAACACACCCTCACTGTAACACTGTGTTTAACACACCCTCACTGTAACACTGTGTATAACACACCCTCACTGCAACACTGTGTATAACACACCCTCACTGTAACACTCTGTATAACACACCCTCACTGTAACACTGTGTATAACACACCCTGACTGTAACACTGTGTATAACACACCCTCACTGTAACACTGTGTATAACACACCCTCACTGTAACACTGTGTATAACACACCCTGACTGTAACACTGTGTATAACACACCCTCACTGTAACACTGTGTATAATACAACCTCAGTGTAACACTGTGTATAACACACCCTCACTGTAACACTATGTTTAGCACACGCTCACTGTAACACTGTGTAAAAAACACCCTCACTGTAACACTCTGTCATAACACACCCTCACTATAACACTGTGTATAATACAACCTCACTGTAACACTGTGTGTGTAAAACACCCTCACTGTAACACTCTGTGCATAACACACCCTCACTGTAACACTGTGTATAATACAACCTCACTGTAACACTCTGTGTATAATACCACCTCACTGTAACACTGTGCATAACACACCCTCACTGTAACACTCTGTGTATAACACACCCTCACTGTAGCACTGTGTATAACACACCCTCACTGTAGCACTGTGTATAACACACCCTCACTGTAACACTATGTATAATACAACCTCACTGTAACACTGTGTATAACACACCCTCACTGTAACACTCTGTGCATAACACACCCTCACTGTAACACCATGTATAATACAACCTCACTGTAACACTGTGTATAATACAACCTCACTGTAACACTGTGTATAACACACCCTCACTGTAACACTCTGTGTATAACACACCCTCACTATAGCACTGTGTATAACACACTCTCACTGTAACACTGTGTATAATACAACCTCACTGTAACACTGTGTATAACACACCCTCACTGTAACACTGTGTATAACACACCCTCACTGTAACACTCTGTGTATAACACACCCTCACTATAGCACTGTGTATAACACACCCTCACTGTAACACTCTGTGTATAACACACCCTCACTGTAACACTGTGTATAACACACCCTCACTGTAACACTATGTATAATACAACCTCACTGTAACACTGTGTGTATAACACACCCTCACTGTAACACTCTGTGCATAACACACCCTCACTGTAACACTGTGTATAATACAACCTCACTGTAACACTCTGTGTATAATACAACCTCACTGTAACACTGTGTATAACACACCCTGACTGTAACACTATGTTCAATACAATCTCACTGTAACACTGTGTATAACACACCCTCACTGTAACACTATGTTTAACACACCCTCACTGTAACACTGTGTTTAACACACCCTCACTGTAACACTGTGTATAACACACCCTCACTGCAACACTGTGTATAACACACCCTCACTGTAACACTCTGTATAACACACCCTCACTGTAACACTGTGTATAACACACCCTGACTGTAACACTGTGTATAACACACCCTCACTGTAACACTGTGTATAACACACCCTCACTGTAACACTGTGTATAACACACCCTGACTGTAACACTGTGTATAACACACCCTCACTGTAACACTGTGTATAATACAACCTCAGTGTAACACTGTGTATAACACACCCTCACTGTAACACTATGTTTAGCACACGCTCACTGTAACACTGTGTAAAAAACACCCTCACTGTAACACTCTGTCATAACACACCCTCACTATAACACTGTGTATAATACAACCTCACTGTAACACTGTGTGTGTAAAACACCCTCACTGTAACACTCTGTGCATAACACACCCTCACTGTAACACTGTGTATAATACAACCTCACTGTAACACTCTGTGTATAATACCACCTCACTGTAACACTGTGCATAACACACCCTCACTGTAACACTCTGTGTATAACACACCCTCACTGTAGCACTGTGTATAACACACCCTCACTGTAGCACTGTGTATAACACACCCTCACTGTAACACTATGTATAATACAACCTCACTGTAACACTGTGTATAACACACCCTCACTGTAACACTCTGTGCATAACACACCCTCACTGTAACACCATGTATAATACAACCTCACTGTAACACTGTGTATAATACAACCTCACTGTAACACTGTGTATAACACACCCTCACTGTAACACTCTGTGTATAACACAGCCTCACTATAGCACTGTGTATAACACACTCTCACTGTAACACTGTGTATAATACAACCTCACTGTAACACTGTGTATAACACACCCTCACTGTAACACTGTGTATAACACACCCTCACTGTAACACTCTGTGTATAACACACCCTCACTATAGCACTGTGTATAACACACCCTCACTGTAACACTGTGTATAATACAACCTCACTGTAACACTGTGTATAACACACCCTCACTGTAACACTATGTATAATACAACCTCACTGTAACACTGTGTATAACACACCCTCACTGTAACACTCTGTGTATAACACACCCTCACTGTAACACTGTGTATAACACACCCTCACTGTAACACTCTGTGTATAACACACCCTCACTGTAACACTGTGTATAACACACCCTCACTGTAACACTCTGTGTATAACACACCCTCACTGTAACACTGTGTATAACACACCCTCACTGTAACACTCTGTGTATAACACACCCTCACTGTAACACTGTGTATAACACACCCTCACTGTAACACTATGTATAATACAACCTCACTGTAACACTGTGTATAACACACCCTCACTGTAACACTCTGTGTATAACACACCCTCACTGTAACACTGTGCATAACACACCCTCACTGTAACACTCTGTGTATAACACACCCTCACTGTAACACTGTGTATAACACACCCTCACTGTAACACTCTGTGTATAACACACCCTCACTGTAACACTGTGTATAACACACCCTCACTGTAACACTGTGTATAACACACCCTCACTGTAACACTGTGTATAACACACCCTCACTGCAACACTCTGTGTATAACACAACCTCACTATAGCACTGTGTATAACACACCCTCACTGTAACACTGTGTATAACACACCCTCACTGTAACACTCTGTGTATAACACACCCTCACTGTAACACTGTGTATAACACACCCTCACTGTAACACTATGTATAATACAACCTCACTGTAACACTGTGTATAACACACCCTCACTGTAACACTCTGTGTATAACACACCCTCACTGTAACACTGTGTATAACACACCCTCACTGTAACACTCTGTGTATAACACACCCTCACTGTAACACTGTGTATAACACACCCTCACTGTAACACTCTGTGTATAACACACCCTCACTGTAACACTGTGTATAACACACCCTCACTGTAACACTGTGTATAACACACCCTCACTATAGCACTGTGTGTAACACACTCTCACTGTAACACTCTGTGTATAACACACCCTCACTGTAACACTGTGTATAACACACCCTCACTGCAACACTCTGTGTATAACACACCCTCACTATAGCACTGTGTATAACACACCCTCACTGTAACACTGTGGCCTAGAAATTGGGTTGGGGCGCCAAAGTGGCGCCAAAGTCGCCTGAGCGCAGGGTTTAGTGCAGCTTTCGAGGCTTTAGCGATCGTCAGATATTCAGTTTCATTGCCCCTCGAGGGAGACGGGGCGAGGCTCGAGGCGCTCCGCGTCCCTCTTAGGGCGCTGAAACTGAATATCGCAGCGCAACGTGCCATAGCGCCACACGCTGCGGCACGGCACGCTGCTGTACTGCAGGCCTTCCTCCCATTGTTAAGGGGGAGGGGCCTGCAATACCGCGGGGTGGGGGGGGTGGGTGTGAGGAGGCCGGGGACGGAGGTGCTGGCAGGCGGCCGCCGAAAAAGGTGGCCGCCCCGCACCTCCACCTTAACTTGCGCTGCTGCCGGCACAGCAAGGCCCCGTTCCAAATATCGCAAACGGGGCGCGAATGGGGCGCTGCGCACACCGATGATGTCACCGGTGGTGGCGCAGCGCAAATGGCTAATGCCATCATTAGCGCCCCTGCTGAATATCGCGGGAGGCGCAGCCAGTGACGCTACAGCCACTGACTGCCTCTTTAGGCGCTAACAGGTGGCGCTACTCACCCAATTTTTCCCCTGTCCCTCATTGTAACACACTGGGCCAGAAATTAGGATCGGGGGCTTGCCGCGCGTGCAAGCCCCCGATGTGCACTCACCCTGCGCGCCGACATCTGAAGCCCGGGCCTGCTTGGAATTCCTGTCACTGGCCCGGTTCAGATGTCAGCGCGCTGTGCTTACCTGATCCAGCGGCGTAGTTAGTGCGATGTGCCGGCTGGGATCAGGTGAGAACTGTGCAGCCAATCAGGGGAGGGGAAACTCATTCATAAGTTTGACAGTAAGAACTGTCAAACTCATGAAAAGTACGGGCGCCCAAAATAGTAGTTTAACTTTAAATAAAATTTAAAAAAACATCCCAATAATTAAATAAACTATAAATAACTTTAAAAAACTATTTTAAACAATTAATAAAATTTTTGAAAAAAATAATTTTTTAAGAAATCGGGTCTAAAAATAAACTTACTTTACTGTAAAGTCCTTAAAAACAATGAAGCTGTGGAAAAAATGTAATAATTTTAAATAATAGACCACTTACCTTCAAGAATCCAGTCCTTACGCCTCCTTTTAATATGTGTAAAAAGTTCAGGCCCTTGCACACGGGCAAACCTGTCAAAAAGAAGGAAGTTCAACGCGTGCGCGCAGAGTCCTGCGCGCACGCGTTGGACCTCTGAACCCCTTGGAGGAAATGCCGGTTTCCCGCGCATGCGCTGTGCATGTTGAAATCCGGCACTTCCAACGGGCCCACGCGTGAGTACCCCGTCCGTACTCACACGTTGGGACCGGAATTACTGGCCCATTGTGCCCTCACTGTAACTCTGTGTATAACACACGCTCACTGTATAACTCTGTGTATAACACACCCTCACTGTAACACTGTGTATAACACACCCTCACTGTAACACTCTGTGTATAACACACCCTCACTGTAACACTGTGTATAACACACGCTCACTGTAACATTGTGTACAGCACAACCTCACTCTAACACTGTGCATAACACACCCTCACTGTAACACTCTGTGTATAACACACCCTCACTGTAACACTGTGTATAACACACGCTCACTGTATAACACACCCTCACTGTAACTCTGTTTATAACACACCCTCACTGTAACACTGTGTATAACACACGCTCACTGTATAACACACCCTCACTGTAACTCTGTTTATAACACACCCTCACTGTAACACACTCGGGGAGAAATTTGGTATAGCTGCGTTTGGGGCGCTAGTTCTGGCGAAGCGCAAAGCCTAGCGCCAGTCGCGATTTAGCGCCACCTGGCGTGATATTGGGTCGTTGTGCCCCTGAGGGTGATTGCGGCACTAAATCAGGCGCTGCACGAGGCTCTTAAGGCGCTAACCCGGCGGCGCAACCCAATTTAGCGGCGGCGGGGCGCAGCGCAGATGCTGTCAATAATCACTTTCCCTGAGACACAGTGATGCTGGCCAGCTCTTAAAGGGGCAGGTCAATTGGCATCACCAGACACACTCACTGCCTTGTAGGCCTTCAAAGCAGTGGGAGCCTACCTGTGGCGCACCAGCCTAGCAAGACATGGAAAGGGTGAGGCAGAGGGCGGAACGCCTCACTGATGGGGCATTGGATGCTTTGGTTGGTGCAGTGGAATCAAGGCCAAGGAAGATGGTCGGAATGTGATTTATGTTTTGGACAGTCTCCCGGGTGTGAGAGGCAGTTATGTGTCAGTGTATTAGTTTTGCTTTCTGTTGCCATAGCTTTCTCATGTTTGAAGGAATCACATTTTGTGTAATGAAACACTTTCTTCATTTACAATGGCCATGCCTGCTATTTACATGCATCTTGCCCTTCACAGGCTTGGGGGTATCAGACCGGTTCCATTCCTGTTCTTGGAATGGCAGCAAGCATTCCGTGAGAGGGGCCTAGAAGCTACTTCTGATCAGCCTCTGACGCGCAGCCTGAGAAGAGCCGCTCGCGTAGAAGTTCAGGCCAGCAGGCATCTTCTCAGCCGCCGACAGAGATGTCCTGCACCTTATCTGAGGCTGCAGATCTGGCTGAAGCAGCTGGCACAGCGCAGTCACCACCTCCTTTCTAAATCGCAGCCTTCTGACACACTGCTCCTCCGACATGTTTATGTAGGAAAACTGCTGTTGGAAAACCCTGCCAGCGTAAGGTCTGCTGTGGCGACGTCTGATGGCCCTCCTCCGTCTGGCCATGCCCGCCCCCCTCTTCCAGCGTCTCAGTGCCCTTTCCAGATAATTCAGCAGCAGGACGTTCCCCTCCAATGCAGTCCCCATAATAAGTGCCCACAGGAAGGTTCCCCATTGTCAAGGCTCACCAACAGCAAGGTGATGGTCAGAAGGCGGAAGATCGTCTGCCTGCGCTGGCTCAGTGGTCAAATGGCTCTCAGTGTGCAGCTCAGCAACTCTTTGTAGCTCTCGAGGAAGTTGTGCTCCAGAAATGGCTGCCGTTTTTAAACCACACCAGTCCCCTTTAAATAACGCCCCCCCAGGCCGAGAGCGATTGGGTAAGGCCCAGGTAAGCTGTCACTATTAGTGCCAAGCGCTACGGAGGGGGGCGCCACTGCATTTCCAGTCCGGGGCGCCCAAAAGGCGTTGCACACTCAAATGACATCATAATCAGCCTGCGCCCATGAGCGGGCGCTAAGATTTAGCGCCGGTGCTAAATGCATGCCCAATATGGGGCGAGGCGCTAAGCGCCTTGCGCCCGCCCGGAAATTGGCTAACGCCCCACTTCTCAGCCTCTTTAGGCGTTAATCGGTGGTGCAACCAACCGAATTTCTCCCCCACTGTTTCTAATCGCTGTGGACGCCCATTCGACATGGCCAGAGGTCATTAAAATGTCCTCCACCACCATGGAAAAAACTATTGCAGTCCTAAGGACCATCTTCGCCAGGAATGGGTTGCCAGAACAGATCTGTTCCGACAATGGCCCACAGTTTGTGTCTGAGGATTTCCGGAGGTTCCTGAAGAATAATGGGGTGAAACATTACACATCTGCCCCATATCATCCAGCCACAAATGGATTGGCTGAGAGGTTTGTTCAGACCTTTAAAAAGGCCATAAAGGCAATGTATAATGACGACATACCACTGCAACACAAGGTGGATAACTTCCTGTTTGCTTACCGGAATGCGACACATGCAGTAACCAACCAAACTCCAGCCGTACTGTTTTTCAACCGGAGATTAAGATGTCGCTTGGATTTGCTCAAACCAAACATAAGACGAGATGTTGAGGATAAGCAGTTCCAGCACATAAATGAGAAGCCAACCAGGAACTTCAAGATAGGGCAACCAGTCTTGGCCCGCGACTACCGAACAGAAAAATGGCAGCCAGGCACGATATGCACACAGCAGGGACCACTAATGTACACAGTGGACGTTGGAGAGAGCATCGTGAGACGCCCTGCTGACCAGATTCTAGAGTCACAGGAACAAGCCAAACCTGTACCACAAGCATGTGCACCTGGTAATGAGCCCGAAGTACAGATTGCGTCTACCTCAGAAGCAGGGGTATTGGCAGCTGACGAACCAACCAATGACAATGAGCCAGAATTGACTCCACCGCCAGAACAGGATATTCGAGAAAGGCGCTATCCAGTCCGGATCAGGAAGCCTCCTCAAAGACTGATCTTATAAATGACTATTTCAGTTGATGCATATATTATTCACAAGCAACCCGACTCCAAGAAGACTCGATCCTGACGAGCCGGGGGCTGCTACCGGCCTCACACCATCCACAGGCTAAGCCTCGATCAGAAGGACTTGGGCCCCGGAGCGTCGTCAGAGAAAGAGGTCTTCTATACGCCACATTTCCCACGCCCGCCCCGCCCCAGTCAAACTCCCCACCTGCCACTGTCCACGGAGCGGGTCGCGCCCGGCCGCCCGGGCGCTTCCGACCAGAAGCGAAAGCCCCTCGGGGCTCGCCTCCCCGCCTCACCGGGTAAGTGAAAAAACGATAAGTTGGTTGATTGGCTATGATAAATTGACCCTTAGTGTTAGGGGGATTAAATACGGGGATAGAGTGGGATATGTGTTGGTGTAGGGGTTACGGGGATCGGGTGGGATATGTGTCGGTGCAGGCTCGATGGGCCGAAATGGCCTCTATCTGCACTGTGGGGTTTCTGTGATTCTGTGATTATTGAGAAAAGTGTAATTGTAATTAGTTATTATTTAGTTGTTAAATGAATGTTATGTACTGTTTATCTAAAAGGGGTGAATTGTTGTGTATGTACCTTTAAGGAAATAACTGGTCTTAGACTGCAGTACCGGCAGTGACCACCCCTGTCTAAAAGGCCCTAGCAGGCTTCTGTAGTTTCAGTTTCAAGCTGCCTCTTGTTCAGTAAAGTACCTGTTAACTGTTCTCCCGAAGTCCGTGTATTATTGAGGCACGGGCTTTACAAAAGGCGCTATCAATCTTCTTTCTGATCAGGAGTGGGGACCCTGGTTGATTTCGCCCCCCGTTTTGCGGAGGGCAGTCTGGCCAGCTCCAGACACCCACTGATGGGAAATAGGACTGTGCGGTGGGGTGGGGTGTTGAAGCTAGAGCCATTGCCTGTCCGCATGTATGAGTATCTCTCCGAGAGAGGCGCTGAGACAGTAGAGGAGCTCAGACCCAAGTCCTAAAAAATCTCTTGGCTTAAGCCATCTCGGAACCATCTCGCCCAGTTGTGCCCAGTCCACAGTGTCAAGGTCACTGAATAAAAGCAATTTCTCGGAGACAGAATGAAACTACGCAGCCCACAGTGTGAACGTCTCACTGTAAATGATCCAGCAGTCAATGGGCAAACGGGTAATAAACATAAAGCTATTATCGTGCGGTTCAGAGAAAGATATCTGCAAGGAAACAGGCAACTATAGATTGGAGGCCGCAGACAAAAACAATCCATTCTACATTACTGCCCTACAGAATTAATTTGGTTGGGCTCCATTATCCAAATGATGCAGATCAGGCTCCCATTTTGTCATAAATTAGAAACTGACATCTATTTATTATCGCAAATAATTAATGATTTGCTTTGGAAGAATGAAGTGCTGCTGTTAATGAGGCAGCACTCCACAAAAGCCTTTCTGGAAGGCCGTAATTTCCTACAATAAAGAATCACACAATGAGCGTTGAGCTTTTAATGTCGATATAGTGGCAAAATTGTTGATTCGAACGAAAGAAATGTTTTTATGTGGCATCTGATCACATTCCTCAGGAACATCGCAAAGTGCCAACGAGATGAGCTGCTTTGATGTTCAGTGACTACTACATACAACTCATTCTGTATCTAACCCGTGCTGTACCTGTCCTGGGAGTGTTTGATGGGACAGTGTAGACGGAGCTTTACTCTGTATCTAACGCGTGCTGTACCTGCCCTGGGAGTGTTTGAAGGGACAGTGTAGAGGGAGCTTTACTCTGTAACTAACCCATGCTGTACCTGCCCTGGGAGTGTTTGAAGGGACAGTGTAGAGGGAGCTTTACTCTGTAACTAACCCATGCTGTACCTGCCCTGGGAGTGTTTGAAGGGACAGTGTAGAGGGAGCTTTACTCTGTATCTAACCCGTGCTGTACCTGCCCTGGGAGTGTTTGATGGGACAGCGTAGAGGGAGCTTTACTCTGTATCTAACCCGTGCTGTACCTGCCCTGGGAGTGTTTGATGGGACAGTGTAGAGGGAGCTTTACTCTGTATCTAACCCGTGCTGTACCTGCCCTGGGAGTGTTTGATGGGACAGTGTAGAGGGAGCTTTACTCTGTAACTAACCCATGCTGTACCTGCCCTGGGAGTGTTTGAAGGGACAGTGTAGAGGGAGCTTTACTCTGTATCTAACCCGTGCTGTACCTGCCCTGGGAGTGTTTGATGGGACAGTGTAGAGGGAGCTTTACTCTGTATCTAACCCGTGCTGTGCCTGCCCTGGGAGTGTTTGATGGGACAGTGTAGAGGGAGCTTTACTCTGTATCTAACCCGTGCTGTACCTGCCCTGGGAGTGTTTGATGGGACAGTGTAGAGGGAGCTTTACTCTGTATCTAACCCGTGCTGTACCTGCCCAGGGGGTGTTTGATGGGACAGTGTAGAGAGAGCTTTACTCTGTATCTAACCCATGCTGTACCTGCCCTGGGAGTGTTTGAAGGGACAGTGTAGAGGGAGCTTTACTCTGTATCTAACCCGTGCTGTACCTGCCCTGGGAGTGTTTGATGGGACAGTGTAGAGGGAGCTTTACTTTGTATCTAACCCGTGCTGTACCTGCCCTGGGAGTGTTTGATGGGACAGTGTAGAGGGAGCTTTACTCTGTATCTAACCCGTGCTGTACCTGCCCTGGGAATGTTTGATGGGACAGTGTAGAGGGAGCTTTACTCTGTATCTAACCCGTGCTGTACCTGCCCTGGGAGTGTTTGATGGGACAGTGTAGAGGGAGCTTTACTCTGTAACTAACCCATGCTGTACCTGCCCTGGGAGTGTTTGAAGGGACAGTGTAGAGGGAGCTTTACTCTGTATCTAACCCGTGCTGTACCTGCCCAGGGGGTGTTTGATGGGACAGTGTAGAGAGAGCTTTACTCTGTATCTAACCCATGCTGTACCTGCCCTGGGAGTGTTTGAAGGGACAGTGTAGAGGGAGCTTTACTCTGTATCTAACCCGTGCTGTACCTGCCCTGGGAGTGTTTGATGGGACAGTGTAGAGGGAGCTTTACTTTGTATCTAACCCGTGCTGTACCTGCCCTGGGAGTGTTTGATGGGACAGTGTAGAGGGAGCTTTACTCTGTATCTAACCCGTGCTGTACCTGCCCTGGGAATGTTTGATGGGACAGTGTAGAGGGAGCTTTACTCTGTATCTAACCCGTGCTGTACCTGCCCTGGGAGTGTTTGATGGGACAGTGTAGAGGGAGCTTTACTCTGTAACTAACCCATGCTGTACCTGCCCTGGGAGTGTTTGAAGGGACAGTGTAGAGGGAGCTTTACTCTGTAACTAACCCATGCTGTACCTGCCCTGGGAGTGTTTGAAGGGACAGTGTAGAGGGAGCTTTACTCTGTATCTAACCCGTGCTGTACCTGCCCTGGGAGTGTTTGATGGGACAGCGTAGAGGGAGCTTTACTCTGTATCTAACCCGTGCTGTACCTGCCCTGGGAGTGTTTGATGGGACAGTGTAGAGGGAGCTTTACTCTGTATCTAACCCGTGCTGTACCTGCCCTGGGAGTGTTTGATGGGACAGTGTAGAGGGAGCTTTACTCTGTAACTAACCCATGCTGTACCTGCCCTGGGAGTGTTTGAAGGGACAGTGTAGAGGGAGCTTTACTCTGTATCTAACCCGTGCTGTACCTGCCCTGGGAGTGTTTGATGGGACAGTGTAGAGGGAGCTTTACTCTGTATCTAACCCGTGCTGTACCTGCCCTGGGAGTGTTTGATGGGACAGTGTAGAGGGAGCTTTACTCTGTAACTAACCCATGCTGTACCTGCCCTGGGAGTGTTTGAAGGGACAGTGTAGAGGGAGCTTTACTCTGTATCTAACCCATGCTGTACCTGCCCTGGGAGTGTTTGATGGGACAGTGTAGAGGGAGCTTTACTCTGTATCTAACCCGTGCTGTACCTGCCCTGGGAGTGTTTGATGGGACAGTGTAGAGGGAGCTTTACTCTGTATCTAACCCGTGCTGTTCCTGCCCTGAGAGTGTTTGATGGGACAGTGTAGAGGGAGCTTTACTCTGTATCTAACCCGTGCTGTACCTGCCCTGGCAGTGTTTCATGGGACAGTGTAGAGGGAGCGTTACTCTGTATCTAACCCGTGCTGTACCTGCCCTGGGAGTGTTTGATGGGACAGTGTAGAGGTAGCTTTACTCTGTATTTAACCCGTGCTGTACCTGCCCTGGGAGTGTTTGATGGGACAGTGTAGAGGGAGCTTTACTCTGTATCTAACCTGTGCTGTACCTGCCATGGGAGTGTTTGATGAGACAGTGTGGAGTGAGATTTACTCTGTATCTAAACCTGTTATGTATGTACCTTTAAGAGAGAACTGCTTTTATACTGTAGTACCGGCAGTGACCACACCTGTATATAAAGCCGTAGCAGGCTTCTGTACTTTCAGTTCCAGCATACCCTCTGTTCAGTAAACACCTGTTACTATCGTTCTCCTGCAGTCCGTGTCATAGAGTCATAGAGTCATAGAGTAATACAGCACGGATAGAGGCCCTTCGGCCCATCGTGTCCGCGCCGGCCATCAAGCCCTGTCTAATCTAATCCCATATTCCAGCATTTGGCCCATAGCCTTGTATGCTATGGCATTTCAAGTGCACATCCAAATGCTTCTTAAATGTTGTGAGGGTTTCTGCCTCCACAACCCTTTCAGGCAGTGAGTTCCAGACTCCAACCATCCTCTGGGTGAAAAAGTTCTTTCTCAAATCCCCTCTAAACCTCCCGCCCTTTACCTTGAATCTATGCCCCCTAGTTATTGACCCCTCTACTAAGGGAAAAAGCTCCTCAGCATCCATCCTATCTATGCCCCTCATAATTTTGTACACCTCAATCATGTCCCCCCTCAGCCTCCTCTGCTCCAAGGAAAACAAACCCAATCTGCCCAGTCTCTCTTCATAGCTGAAGCGCTCCAGCCCTGGTAACATCCTGGTGAACCTCCTCTGCACCCTCTCTAATGCGATCACATCCTTCCTGTAGTGTGGCGACCAGAACTGCACACAGTATTCCAGCTGTGGCCTAACCAGTGTTTTATACAGCTCCATCATAACCTCCTTGCTCTTATATTCAATGCCTCGGCTAATGAAGGCAAGTATCCCATATGCCTTTTTTACCACCTTATCCACCTGTTCCGCCGCCTTCAGGGATCTGTGTACTTGCACACCCAGATCCCTCTGGCCCTCCGTCTTGCCTAGGGTCTTTCCATTCATTGTGTATTCCTTTGCCTTGTTAGTCCCCCCAAAGTGCATCACCTCGCACTTTTCCAGGTTAAATTCCATTTGCCACTGTTCCACCCATCTGACCAACCCATCTATATCGTCCTGCAGACTGAGGCTACCCTCCTCGCTATTTACCACCCTACCAATTTTTGTATCATCCGCGAACTTACTGATCATACCCTTTACATTCATATCCAAGTCATTAATGTAGACCACAAACAGCAAGGGACCCAGCACCGATCCCTGTGGTACCCCACTGGCCACAGGCTTCCAGTCACAAAAACAACCTTCGACCATCACCCTCTGCCTTCTGTCACTAAGCCAGTGTTGTATCCAATGTGCCAAGGCACCCTGGATTCCATGGGCTCTTACCTTCTTGACCAGTCTCCTGTGCGGGACTTTATCGAAGGCCTTACTGAAATCCATGTATACCACATCCACTGCGTTACCCTCATCCACACACCTAGTCACCCCCTCAGAAAATTCAATCAAATTAGTCAGACATGATCTTCCCTTGACAAAGCCATGTTGACTATCCCTGATTAATCCTTGCCTCTCCAAGTGGAGACAAATTTTGTCCCTCAGGATTTTTTCCAATAATTTTCCTACCACTGATGTTAGGCTCACTGGCCTGTAGTTCCCCGGTTTTTCCCTACTACCCCTCTTGAATAATGGTACTACATTAGCGGTTCTCCAGTCCTCTGGCACATCCCCTGTGGCCAGAGAGGTCCTGAATATATGTGTTAGAGCCCCCGCAATCTCCTCCTTTGCCTCACACAGCAGCCTGGGATACATTTCATCCGGGCCTGGGGATTTATCCATTTTTAGGCCAGCTAAAACCGCCAATACCTCCTCCCTCTCGATGTTAATATGTTCGAGCATATCACAGTCCCCCCGCCCTATTTCTATGTCTACATCGTCCTTCTCCATAGTGAAAACAGATGCAAAAAATTCATTTTGAACCCCTCCTACATCTTCCGGCTCCACACACAGATTGCCACTTTTGTCCCTAATGGGCCCTATTTTTTCCCTAGTTATCCTCTTACCCTTAATATACTTATAAAACATCTTAGGATTTTCCTTTATTTTGCTCGCCAGTGTTATTTCATGGCCCCTCCTTGATCTCCTAATTTCTTTTTTAAGTATCCCCCTGCACTTTTTGTACTCCTCTAGGGCTTCCTCCGTCTTTAGCCTTTTGTATCTACCAAAAGCCCTCCTTTTTTTCCTAATCCATTCTCGTATATCCCCTGACATCCAAGGTTCCCTGTGGTTTTTGGAACCACCCTTGACCTTTACGGGAACATGTTGCCATTGTATGATCTCAATCTCCCTTCTGAAAGCCTCCCATTGCTCCGATGCGGATTTTCCTACAAGTAGCTGATCCCAGTCCATTTTGGCCAGATCCTGCCTTATCCTATTAAAATCGGCCTTCCCCCAATTTAGAACCTTTATTTCCGGCCCATCCCTGTCCTTTTCCATGACCACCTTAAATCTTACCATATTATGGTCACTATCACCAAAGTGCTCACCTACTAGCACTTTTTCCACTTGGCCGGCCACATTCCCTAGAATTAGGTCCAGTACCGCCCCCTCTCTTGTAGGACTTTCTACATGCTGGCTCAAAAAGCTCTCCTGGATGCACTTTAAGAATTCTACACCCTCTGAGCCTTTCACACTCTGACTATCCCAGTTAATATTGGGGAAGTTGAAATCCCCCATTATTATTACCCTATTATTTGCACATTTCTCTGAGATTTGCCTACATATCTGTTCCTCTATCTCCCCCTGACTGTTTGGAGGCCTATAGTACACTCCCAGCAAAGTGCTTGCCCCCTTTTTGTTTTTAAGCTCCACCCATATGGCCTCATTAGAGGACCCTGCTAATATATCATCCCTCCTTACTGCAGTAATTGACTCCTTAATTAATATTGCGACACCCCCTCCTCTTATACCTCCCCCTCTGTCTCGCCTGAAGATTCTGTACCCCGGAATATTGAGCTGCCAGTCTTGCCCTTCCCTCAACCATGTCTCTGTGATAGCAACAATATCATACTCCCATGTGTTTATCAACACCTTCAGTTCAGTGTGTTATTGATACGCGGACACTACACTGGCGACGAGCAGGTTCGAACTCACCTGCAGTACTGCATCACCTCATGGGGATCCATCCCTGAAAAGAAACTTCTTGGAGGTCAAAGTCAGAGCAACGGGCATCGACCGCGGGCAACTGCCCAGTGATCCATCGGAGTTCAGAGAATCGCAGGGGAAGCTGTGGAGAACTGGGCTTGGCTCCCCAGTCAAGGTGTCCCAGCAAATCGGGCTGGTAGCAGGTAGTGCGCTGACCCTTCCCGGGCTGCGGCGGGCTAGAGCTCGATCGAGCGGCTCTGCAAAGGGGCCGTGCAGCGTCGTCGGGAAGGAAAAGAGAGAGAGAGTGTGGAGCACACAGGGCGCGGTCGGTGCTCAAGAGCCGGGCAGCGTTAGAGAAAATTAAACAAGGGGAGGGAAAAGAGAGACGCGCAGAAGCCGCGGGGCGCCGCCATTACTCTTTAGAACGCTAGGAGCAGCGTTGGCAGCAAGGGGAAGAAGGAAAAGCGCGGGAGGCGCCATTTTATTCCATTGGGGAAGAAGGAAAAGCGTGGGGGGCGCCATTTTAATCCATTGGGGAAGAAGGAAAAGCGCGGGGGGCGCCATTTTAAACCACCCAAGATGCCGAAGAGTGGCAGTATCACTGCTTTCGACAACGAGGTAGAAGACTGGACCACGTATGTGGAAATAATTGAAATGTACTGCGAGGCAAATGAGGTGGCCGATGGAAAGAAGGCGTCGGTATTATTAAATTTGATGGGCGCGAGAACGTACGGCCCATTGCGGAATTTAATTACCCCAGCTAAACCAATGGAGAAAAGCTTTGAAGAGATTGTCAATATCTTACAGGAACATCTAAACCCTACACCGCTGCTGATAGCAGAAAGATTCAAGTTCCATAAAAGAAACCAGCACAAAGATGAGAGCAATGCTGACTATCTTACGGAACTACGCAAGTTATCGAAGCACTGCCAGTTCAGAGCAGGACTGGCAGATACCTTAAGGGATAAGTTTGTCTGCGGGCTCCAGAGTGAAGGAACCCAGAAACGACTACTTTCGGAAAAGGACCTGACGCTAGAACAGGCTTTCAGCGTGGCAGTATCCTACGAAGCAGCAGCATGGGGAGCTGCAGAAATACAACAGAAACCACAAGAATATAGCACTAACGAAATGGCATATGGAGCAGAAAAGTGCTATCGCTGCGGCAGAACAACCCATGATCAGAAGGACTGCTGGTTTAAGGACAAAGTATGCAGGCAATGTGGGAAAGTGGGACACATAGCAAGAGTCTGTAGGTCGGGAAAGAAAATCAACACTAAAAGAACTACTAAGGAAAAGTAAAAGAAAGTAAAAAAAATGACAGACAGTAGTTCAGAAGATCAGGAGAGTGATAAGGACTCCGGGAGCAGGAGACTAAGTTGTCTAAAGTTACACAACGTGATCGCAAAGGAGGATCACCGAACCATTTGGGTCACCCTCATGATAGCAGGGTCCCAAGTAAAGATGGAATTGGACACAGGATCAGCCCTAACTGTCATGAATCGACGAGACTATGAGCGGCTATTCTCACACATACCCTTGAAGGACACATCCATTGTATTGAAGACATACACGGGGCAAAAAGTCTACCCCAGAGGAACAATAAGTGTGCCCGTTAAATACAACGACAAGGAAACACAGAAACTGTATCTATATATACTACAAGATGGAGGACCACCATTATTGGGACATGAATGGATCCGAAAAATACAATTGGATTGGCATTCCATTCAGGCGCTAACTGTGGCTGACAAAAAGGATGACGACGTCACACCTGGACGACTGTCAAAAATTCTAACTGACGTGAAAGAGGTGTTCCAACAAGGACTTGGGACTCTAAAAGGAATAATGGCAACGATAAAAATTGAAGATAACGCAAACCAAAAAATGTTTTAAGTCCAGACCGGTACCGTATGCGATCCGCCCAGCCGTTGAAGCAGAGCTGGAGAGTCTGGAGCATTCGGGTGTGCTGTCCAAGGTGGACTGGAGCGAGTGGGCCACACCCATCATTCCTGTAATGAAGAAATCATTGAGCAGCACGCCTGGGGAGCCGAAGAAGGTTCGCATCTGTGGGGATTTTAAGGTAACTGTGAACCCAGTCCTGCACACAGTACAATATCCACTTCCACGGATAGAAGATATTTTCACCTCACTATCTGGAGGGAAACGCTTTACGAAGATTGATCTGGCCCAAGCGTATCTACAAATGGAGGTGGAAGAAGCATCTGGAAAATACCTCACGATAAACACTCACAAAGGTCTTTACCAGTAAAACCGACTGGTATTCGGGGTAGCATCAGCCCCGGCTATTTGGCAGAGCACGATGGAACAAGTCCTGCAAGGGATCCCGGGGACCCAGTGTTATTTGGACGACATCCTGGTTACGGGCGAAAATGACAGTGAACACCTTGCCAACCTGGAGCAGGTGCTCACTAGATTACAAGAATATGGGCTACGAGCCAACCGCCCCAAATGCGAGTTTTTCAGGAGACAAATCTCGTATTGTGGCCACATGATTGATGAGGAAGGGTTACATAAGTCCTCAGGCAAGATTGAGGCTGTAGTCAAGGCTCCAGCACCGGAAAATGTGTCGCAACAGAGGTCGTTCCTCGGGTTGGTGAACTACTACCATAAGTTCTTGCCAAATTTATCTACAATTCTGCACCCACTGAACGCCCTACTGCAAACTGGAGTAACATGGAAATGGAGTGATGAGTGTAAGCGTGCCTTTCAGAAATGTAAATGCCTAATCACTTCAAAAGAAGTATTGGCCCACTACAATCCAACACTACCGATTCGGTTGGCATGTGAGGCGTCTACCTACGGCATTGGAGCGGTGCTGTCACACAAATTCCTTGATGGTTCAGAGAGGCCAATAGCCTTTGCGTCGCGCTCGTTAACCTCAGCCGAGCGTAACTATGCCCAGATTGACAGGGAGGCCCTCAGCCTGGTGTGGGGGGTGAAGAAGTTCAATCACTATCTGCATGGGCAGAAATTCACCCTACTGACTGATCATCAGCCACTGGTCTCCATTTTTAACCCAAAGAAGGGCGTTCCGGTGATGACGGCGCAACGGCTGCAAAGATGGTCCCTTTTTCTAGGGGCACATCAATACGACATAGAGTACAAGGGTACGAAACAGCATGGAAACGCTGATGGGCTGTCGCGCCTACCGTTGCCTATGGTGGAGGAAGCACCTGCAGTGGACCCTGTTGAGATATTCCATGCGACCATAGTCGAATGTCTACCTGTTACAAACTCAAGTATAGAGAAGGAAACCCGAAATGACCCGACACTCTCTCGGGTCTATGATTTGATGGTGAAGGGATGGCCAGCACATGGCGACTCACTGTTGCCAGCATTCTCGCTAAGGAGAGAACAGCTGTCAGTGTGCCGGGGGACCTTGATGTGTGGATCCCGAGTGGTAATTCCACCCAAGTTGAGAGATAGAGTGCTCAATGAGCTTCATGAGGGTCATCTGGGAGGGGTAAAAATGAAGAGCCTAGCCAGGGCATTTGTGTGGTGGCTGGGAATCGATAAAGAAATCAAGGGTATGACCAAGAGATGCACAGGATGCCAGAAGGTCCAAAACGCTCCACCACAGGCCCCGCTACACCCATGGGAGTGGCCCTCATCTCCATGGCAACGGGTACACTTTGATTTTGCTGGTCCATTTATTGACTCAATGTTTTTAATCGCCGTGGATGCACATTCGAAATGGCCAGAGGTCATCAAAATGTCCTCCACCACCACGGAGAAAACTATTGCAGTCCTACGGACCATCTTCGCCAGGAATGGCTTGCCAGAACAGATTTGCTCCGACAATGGACCACAGTTTGTGTCCGAGGATTTCCGGAGGTTTTTGAGGAATAATGGGGTAAAACATTACACATCTGCCCCATATCATCCAGCCACAAATGGATTGGCTGAGAGGTTTGTTCAGACCTTTAAAAAAGCAATAAAGGCGATGTATAACGACAACATACAACTACAACACAAGGTGGATAATTTCTTGTTTGCTTTCCAGAATGCGACACATGCAGTCACCAACCAAGCTCCAGCCATAATGTTCTTCAGCCGAAGGTTAAGTTGTCGCCTGGATTTGCTCAAACCAAAGATAAGACGAGATGTTGAGGATAAGCAATTCCAGCATATCAATGAGAAGCCAACCTGGAGCTTCAAGATAGGGCAACCAGTCTTGGCCCGCGACTACTGAACAGAAAAATGGCAGCCAGGAACGATATGCACACAGCAGGGACCACTAATGTACACAGTGGACGTTGGAGAGAGCATCGTGAGATGCCATGCTGACCAGATTCTAGAGTCACAGGAACAAGTCAAACCCATACCACGAGCATGCGCACCTGGTGATGAACCCAAAGTACAGGTTGCGTCTACCTCAGAATCAGTGGTATTGGAAGCTGACGAACCAACCAATGACAATGAGCCAGAATCGACTCCGCCGCAAGAACAGGATACTCGAGAAAGGCGCTATCCAGCCAGGATCAGGAAGCCTCCTCAAAGACTGAATTTATAAATGATTACTTCAGTTGATGTATATAGTACAGAGAAAATTGTAATTGTAATTAGTTATTATTTAATTGTTAAATGAATGTTATGTACTGTTTATCTAAAAGGGGAGGAATTGTTGTGTATGTACCTTTAAGAGAGAACTGCTTTTATACTGTAGTACCGGCAGTGACCACATCTGTATGTAAAGCCGTAGTAGGCTTCTGTACTTTCAGTTCCAGCATACCTTCTGTTCAGTAAACACCTGTTATTATCGTTCTCCTGCAGTCTGTGTTATTGATACGCGGACACTACAAAACCCTGCTGTACCTGCCCTGGGAGTGTTTGATGGGACAGCGTAGAGGGAGATTTACTCTGTATCTTACCCTTGCTGTACCTGCCCTGGGAGTGTTTGATGGGAAAGTGCAGAGGGAGATTTACTCTGTATCAAACCCGTGCTGTACCTGCCCTGGAAGTGTTTGATGGGAAAGTGTAGAGGGAGCTTTACTCTGTATCTAACCCGTGCTGTACCTACCCTGGGAGTGTTTGATGGGACAGTGTAGAGGGAGCGTTACTCTGTATCTAACCCGTGCTGTACCTGCCCTGGCAGTGTTTGATGCGACAGTGTAGAGGGAGCTTTACTCTGTATCTAACCCATACTGTACCTGCCCTGGGAGTGTTTGATGGGACAGTGTAGAGGGAGATTTACTCTGTATCTAACCCGTGCTGTACCTGCCATGGGAGTGTTTGATGGGACAGAGCAGAGTGAGATTTACTCTGTAACTAACCCGTGCTGTTCCTGCCCTGTGAGTGTTTGATGGGACAGTGTAGAGGGAGCTTTGCTCTGTATCTAACCCGTGCTGTACCTGCCCTGGGAGTGTTTGATGGGACAGTGTAGAGGGAGCTTTACTTTGTATCTAACCTGTGCTGTACCTGCCCTGGCAGTGTTTGATGGGACAGTGTAGAGGGAGATTTACTCTGCATCTAACCCGTTCTGTACCTGCCCTGGGAGTGTTTGATGGGACAGTGTAGAGGGAGCTTTACTCTGTATCTAAGCCATGCTGTACCTGCCATGGTAGTGTTTGATGAGACAGTGCAGAGTGAGATTTACTCTGTATCTAACCCGTGCTGTACCTGCCCTGGGAGTGTTTGATGGGACAGCGTAGAGGGAGCTTTACTCTGTATCTAACCCTTGCTGTACCTGCCCTGGGAGTGTTTAATGGGACAGTGTAGAGGGAGCTTTACTCTGTATCTAACCGGTGCTGTACCTGCCCTGGGAGTGTTTGATGGGACAGTGTAGAGGGAGCTTTACTCTGTATCTAACCCATACTGTAACTGCCCTGGGAGTGTTTGATGGGACAGTGTAGAGGGAGCTTTACTTTGTATCTAACCCGTGCTTTACCTGCCCTGGGAGTGTTTGATGGGACAGTGTAGAGGGAGCTTTACTCTGTATCTAACCCGTGCTGTACCTGCAATGGGAGTGTTTGATGGGACAGTGTAGAGTGAGATTTACTCCGCAACTAAACCGTGCTGTACCTGCCCTGGGAGTGTTTGATGGGACAGCGTAGAGGGAGCTTTACTCTGTATCTAACCCGTGCTGTACCTGCCCTGGAATGCTTGATGGGAAAGTGTAGAGGGAGCTTTACTCTGTATCTAACCCGTGTTGTACCTGTCCTGGGAGTGTTTGATAAGACAATGTAGAGGGAGATTTACTCTGTATCTAACCCGTGCTGTACCTGCCCTGGGAGAGTTTCATGGGACAATGTAGAGGGAGCTTTACTCTGTATCTAACCCATGCTGTAGATGCCCTGGGAGTGTTTGATGGGACAGTGTAGAGGGAGCTTTACTCTGATTCTAACCCCATTCTGTACCTGCCCTGGGAGTGTTTAATGGGACAGTGTAGAGGGAGCTTTACTCTGTATCTAACCCATGCTGTACCTGTCCTGGGAGTGTTTGATGTGACAGTGCAGATGGAACTTTACTCTGTATCTAACCCGTGCTGTATCTGCCCTGGGAGTGTTTGATGGGACAGTGTAGCGGGAGCGTTGCTCTGTATCTAACCCGTGCTGTACCTGCCCTGGCAGTGTTTGATGGGACAGTGTAGAGGGAGATTTACTCTGTATCTAACCCATACTGTAACTGCCCTGGGAGTGTTTGATGGGACAGTGTAGGGGGAGCTTTAATCTGTATCTAACCCGTGCTGTACCTGCCATGGGAGTGTTTGATGGGACAGTGTAGAGTGAGATTTACTCTGTATCTAACCCGTGCTGTACCTGCCCTGGGAGAGTTTCATGGGACAATGTAGAGGGAGCTTTACTCTGTATCTAAACCGTGCTGTACCTGCCCTGGGAGTGTTTGATGGGACAGCGTAGAGGGAGCTTTACTCTGTATCTAACCCATGCTGTGCCTTCCCTGGGAGTGTTTGATGGGACAGTGTAGAGGGAGCTTTACTCTGTATCTAACCCGTGCTGTACCTGCCATGGGAGTGTTTGATGGGACAGTGTAGAGTGAGATTTACTCTGTATCTAACCCGTGCTGTACCTGCCCAGGGAGTGTTTGATGGGACAGTGTAGAGGGAGCTTTACTCTGTATCTAACTCGTGCTGTGCCTTCCCTGGGAGTGTTTGATGGGACAGTGTAGAGGGAGCTTTACTCTGTATCTAACCCGTGCTGTACCTGCCCTGGAATGTTTGATGGGAAAGTGTAGAGGGAGCTTTACTCTGTATCTAACCCGTGCTGTACCTACCCTGGGAGTGTTTGATGGGACAGTGTAGAGGGAGATTTACTCTGTATCTAACCTGTGCTGTACCTGCCCTGGGAGTGTTTGATGAGACAGTGTAGAGGGAGCTTTACTCTGTACCTAACCCGTGCTGTACCTGTCCTGGGAGTGTTTGATAGGACAATGTAGAGGTAGATTTACTCTGTATCTAACCCGTGCTGTCCCTGCCCTGGGAGAGTTTCATGGGACAATGTAGAGGAAGCTTTACTCTGTATCTAACCCGTGCTGTATATGCCCTGGGAATGTTTGATGGGACAGTGTAGAGGGAGCTTTACTCTGATTCTAACCCCATTCTGTATCTGCCCTGGGAGTGTTTGATGTGACAGTGTAGATGGAACTTTACTCTGTATCTAACCCGTGCTGTATCTGCCCTGGGAGTGTTTGATGGGACAGTGTAGAGGAAGCTTTACTCTGTATCTAACCCGTGCTGTCCCTGCCCTGGAAGTGTTTGATGGGACAGTGTAGAGGGAGCTTTACTCTGTATCTAACCCGTGCTGTACCTGCCCTGGGAGTGTTTGATGGGACAGTGTGGAGGGAGCTTTACTCTGTGTCTAACCCGTGCTTTACCTGCCCTGGGAGTGTTTGCTGACACTGTGAAATATGGAAACGTTTTATTCCCAGCACTGACATCCTTCACCTTGATGAACTGGATGTCTTGCAGTCAGACCGGCGAGAATGCTTCAAGCGCACGGCGCGGTCTGTGTCTCCGGGCTGTACTGTGATTAACCTCCCTTGTCTTGTTTGATTACAGTGCAATAATGTGTTCATTTACAGTAAATAAACTTAAATTATGATTAAATCGAAGGAAGCAAATTAGCTGAGAACATTAATCTGCAACAAATAGTCTGAGATGAACAGGGCCCATTGTTGCTGTTGTTATCTCGCACTGCAAGCTGTTTGGTTCTGTGATCTCAGAGGCTGCTCTGTCTGCACCAGTGTTTATCTGGGCTGTAAATTTTGAATTTGTGCAGATATCTGTGTGTTAGTGCAGTGTTTGGGAAAGGACCCTGGTCACCCTGGCATGCCTGAGTGAGTTGGAATCCGTGTCCGAGGGCTGCGTCTTTCAACAAAAACAACTTGCATTTATATAGCGCCTTTAACATAATTAAACGTCCCAAGGTGCTTCACAGGAGCGATTATCAAACAAAATTTGACACCGCGCCACATAAGGAGATATTAGGGCAGGTGACCAAAAGCTTGGTCAATGAGGGAGGTTTTAAGGAGGGTCTTGAAGGAGGAAAGAGAGGTAGCGAGGCGGAGAGGTTTAGGGAGGGAATTCCAGAGCTTGGGGCCCAGGCAGCTGAAGGCACGGCCACCAATGGTGGAGCGATTATAATCAGGGATGCTCAAGGGGGCAGAATTAGAGGAGCGCAGATATCTCGGGGGTTGTGGGGCTGGAGGAGATTACAGAGATAGGGAGGGGCGAGGCCATGGAGGGATTTGAAAACAAGGATGAGAAGAGAGGGAGAGAGACAGAGAGGATTCGGGAGGGAATTCCAGAGCTTAGGGTCTCAGCAGCTGAAGGCACGGCCGCCAATGGTAGAGCGATGGAAATCGGGGATGGGCAAGAGGCCAGAATTGGAGGAGCGTGGAGATCTCAGAGAGTTGTAGGGTGGGAGGAGGTGAAAGAAATAGAGGAGTGAGGCCATGGATAGATTTGAAAACAAGGATGAGAATTTTAAAACTCTGTTAACAGGGCTAGAACAGAGGAACAGGATGAGCCCATTCAGCCCCTTGAGCCTTCAATCAGATCATGGCTGATCAGCACATCAGCCCCATTCACCACATCCCTCGATATCCTTACCCAACAAGAATCTATCCATCTCGGTCTTGAAAGCTCCAACTGGCCCCCAGCACCCATGAGCTTTAGGGGAGTGAGTCCGGGTTTCCACTCTCCTTTGTGTGAAGAAGTGCTTCCTGATTTCGTACCTGAACGGCCTGACTCTCATTTGAAATGATGCCCCCTTGTCCTGGATTCCCCACCAGAGGAAATAACGTCTCTGGGCTGGATCTTGCCAGCCCTGGGGAGGCGGGTTTGGAGGCAGAACTGCCGGGAAAATGGCAGAATTTGGGGACGGGTGCCCAACCCGCCCCCAACCCGCCTCCATGCCATCTTGCCAGGAGGCGGGTAGCCGACCCGTGCCGGGTCCCGGGCGGGAAGGGGATTAATGCCAATTAACTGCCTGTTAACAGGTAGTTAACAGGCAGTTGTTTAGCTAATCCCTATTTTGAGCCCTGAAGTGTGGGCTTCCCGACTGCTCCGAACCTCGCCAGGGTCAGCGAGGCGGGCTGTCGGTCTGCGGGGGTCGGAGGGGCCGAGATGTCCGGTGTGCAGGTGAGTGATGGGTGCATGTGTGCAGAGGTAAGTGTGTGAGGTGTGTGTAAAGTGTTTTAATAAGCTTTACTTACCTTTACTTCTTCCTGCAGGCTTCCTTCCTTCAGGTCTCGGGAGTCCCTCAGCCCGTCGGCACAGAAAGCAGAATGGCCGCTGGACTGTCAAAGTCTGCAGCCTTCTGCTTTCTGGTCAGGAAGGCTTTCTAATTGAGCTTCACAGCACCATCAAACGCTGACATTTCATCTGTCAAAAGCTCTTGACAGATGAAACGGCACTCGCTGATGTCACCTGTAACTGGCTTTCCCTTAATTGGCCTGCTGAGCTCGCTGGGCGGGCTTAATAAGGTCATTCAAGGGAAAATAGCGTGGGTTGGCCACAAGTCGATGGAGGCAGGACTAAAACACAACAAGTGGGAGTCCCGCCTCCAAAAGCTCCCCATTGACAAAATCCAGCTCTCTGTATCTACCCTGTCGAATCTTTTTATCATTTTAAGCACCTCCATTAGATCTCCCCTCAACCTTCTATACTCGCGGGAAGACAAGCCCAGCCTGTGCAACCTGTCCCCATGATTTAACCCTTTTAGTTCTGGTAGCATTCTGGTGAATCTGCGCTGCACCTCCTCCAAGGCCAAGATGATCTGGTCATTAGCACATTGCTGATTGTGGGAGCTTGCTGTGCGCAAATTGGCTGCCGCGTTTCCCGCATTACAACAGTGATCACACTTCAAAAGTACTTAATTGACTGTAAGGCACTTTGGGACGTCCTGAGGCCGTGTAAGGTGCTATATAAATGCTAGTCTTTCTTTCTTCTAAATGTTTCCTTCCCGAGGGGCGGGGCCCAGAACTGAACGCCGTGTCCAGCTGGGGTCTGACCAAGGCTCTGCACTGAAGCTTCACTCCCTCCCCGTTATATTCCCGCTCCTTGAGAGAAAGGCCAACATTACATAGCCTTTTGATGGCTTTTTGTAGGTGGGGGCACGTGGGGAGGGGGCCTACAATTACCCTCAGTGCCTTTGGGTTAAGGAGGGGGCAATGGATTCAGCCTCTAAAAACCTGGCTACTGAAGTATCTCAGGCCCGAGTGGGACATGGTCCAATCCGGATAGCAGCACAAAGCCTACAGCCTTAGATGAGGCCATTCAGCCCCTTGGTACGGCAGCATAGTGGTGATGTCACTGGGCTAGTAATCCAGAGATCTGGACTAATGATCCAGGAGACACGAGTTCGAATCCCACCACGGCAGCTGGGGAATTTAAATTCAGTTAATTAAATAAATCTGGAATAAAAAGCTAGTATCAGTGATGGTGACCATGAAACTACTGGATTGTCGTAAAAACCCATCTGGTTCACTAATGTCCTTAAGGGAAGGAAATCTGCCGTCCTTACCTGGTCTCGCCTACATGTGACTTCAGACCCACAGCAATGTGATTGACCCTTCACTGCCCTCTGAAATGGTGGCTCACCACCACCACCTTCTGAAAGGCAACCAGGGATGGGCAATAAATGCCGGCCTTGCCAGCAACGCCCACATCACAGAAACAAATAAAAAAATTACCCAAGAGACTTGCGACACAGGATCTTCCCACTGGCTGTGAGGTCACTGTCTCCTGTAGTGCTGCCATTGCCAACAGTGTGCTGACGGTGTAAGCACCCTGAGGGTCAGCGTCCACTCACTGAGGGTCACTGAGTGTCAGTGTCCACCCGACACACCCAGTGTCAGTGTCCACCCGACACACCCAGTGTCAGTGTCCACCCGACACACCGAGTGTCAGTGTCCACCCGACACACCCAGTGTCAGTGTCCACCCGACACACCCAGTGTCAGTGTCCACCCGACACACCGAGTGTCAGTGTCCACCCGACACACCCAGTGTCAGTGTCCACCCGACACACCCAGTGTCAGTGTCCACCCGACACACCGAGTGTCAGTGTCCACCCGACACACCGAGTGTCAGTGTCCAACACACCGAGCGTCAGTGTCCAACACACCGAGCGTCAGTGTCCACCCGACACACCCAGTGTCAGTGTCCACCCGACACACCGAGCGTCAGTGTCCACCCAACACACCGAGCATCAGTGTCCAACACACCGAGTGTCAGTGTCCACCCGAAACACCAAGTGTCAGTGTCCACCCGACACACCGAGTGTCAGTGTCCACCCGACACACCGAGTGTCAGTGTCCACCCGACACACCGAGTGTCAGTGTCCACCCGACACACCCAGTGTCAGTGTCCACCCGACACACCCAGTGTCAGTGTCCACCCGACACACCGAGCGTCAGTGTCCACCCGACACACCGAGCGTCAGTGTCCACCCGACACACCGAGCGTCAGTGTCCACCCGACACACCCAGTGTCAGTGTCCACCCGACACACCGAGCGTCAGTGTCCACCCGACACACCGAGCGTCAGTGTCCACCCGACACACCCAGTGTCAGTGTCCACCCGACACACCCAGTGTCAGTGTCCACCCGACACACCCAGTGTCAGTGTCCACCCGACACACCCAGTGTCAGTGTCCAACACACCGAGTGTCAGTGTCCACCCGACACACCGAGTGTCAGTGTCCACCCGACACACCGAGTGTCAGTGTCCACCCGACACACCCAGTGTCAGTGTCCAACACACCCAGTGTCAGTGTCCAACACACCGAGTGTCAGTGTCCAACACACCGAGTGTCAGTGTCCAACACACCCAGTGTCAGTGTCCAACACACCGAGTGTCAGTGTCCAACACACCGAGCGTCAGTGTCCACCCAACACACCGACTGTCAGTGTCCAACACACCGAGTGTCAGTGTCCAACACACCGAGTGTCAGTGTCCACCCAACACACCGAGTGTCAGTGTCCACCCGACACACCGAGTATCAGTGTCCAACACACCGAGTGTCAGTGTCCACCCGACACACCGAGTGTCAGTGTCCAACACACCGAGCGTCAGTGTCCACCCGACACACCCAGTGTCAGTGTCCACCCGACACACCGAGTGTCAGTGTCCACCCGACACACCGAGTGTCAGTGTCCACCCGACACACCGAGTGTCAGTGCCCACCCGACACACCGAGTGTCAGTGTCCAACACACCGAGTGTCAGTGTCCACCCGACACACCGAGTGTCAGTGTCCACCCGACACACCGAGTGTCAGTGTCCACCCGACACACCGAGTGTCAGTGTCCAACACACCGAGCGTCAGTGTCCACCCGACACACCGAGTGTCAGTGTCCACCCGACACACCGAGTGTCAGTGTCCACCCGACACACAGAGTGTCAGTGTCCACCCGACACACCGAGTGTCAGTGTCCACCCGACACACCGAGTGTCAGTGTCCAACACACCGAGTGTCAGTGTCCACCCGACACACCGAGTGTCAGTGTCCACCCGACACACTGAGTGTCAGTGTCCACCCGACACACCGAGTGTCAGTGTCCAACACACCGAGTGTCAGTGTCCACCCAACACACCGAGTGTCAGTGTCCACCCAACACACCGAGCGTCAGTGTCCACCTGACACACCGAGCGTCAGTGTCCACCCGACACACCGAGCGTCAGTGTCCACCCGACACACCGAGCGTCAGTGTCCACCCGACACACCGAGCGTCAGTGTCCACCCGACACACCGAGCGTCAGTGTCCACCCGACACACCGAGCGTCAGTGTCCACCCGACACACCGAGTGTCAGTGTCCACCCGACACACCGAGTGTCAGTGTCCACCCGACACACCGAGTGTCAGTGTCCACCCGACACACCCAGTGTCAGTGTCCACCCGACACACCGAGTGTCAGTGTCCAACACACCGAGTGTCAGTGTCCACCCAACACACCGAGCGTCAGTGTCCAACACACTGAGCGTCAGTGTCCACCCGACACACCGAGTGTCAGTGTCCACCCGACACACCGAGTGTCAGTGTCCATCCGACACACCGAGTGTCTGTGTCCACCCGACACACCCAGTGTCAGTGTCCACCCGACACACCGAGTGTCAGTGTCCACCCGACACACCGAGTGTCAGTGTCCACCCGACACACCGAGTGTCAGTGTCCACCCGACACACCGAGTGTCAGTGTTCACCCGACACACCGAGTGTCAGTGTCCACCCGACACACCGAGTGTCAGTGTCCACCCGACACACCGAGTGTCAGTGTCCACCCGACACACCGAGTGTCAGTGTCCACCCGACACACCGAGTGTCAGTGTCCACCCGACACACCCAGTGTCAGTGTCCACCCGACACACCGAGTGTCAGTGTCCACCCGACACACCGAGTGTCAGTGTCCACCCGACACACCGAGTGTCAGTGTCCACCCGACACACCCAGTGTCAGTGTCCAGCCGACACACCGAGTGTCAGTGTCCACCCGACACACCGAGTGTCAGTGTCCACCCGACACACCGAGTGTCAGTGTCCACCCGACACACCCAGTGTCAGTGTGCACCCGACACACCGAGTGTCAGTGTCCACCCGACACACCGAGTGTCAGTGTCCACCCGACACACCGAGTGTCAGTGTCCACCCGACACACCGAGTGTCAGTGTCCACCCGACACACCGAGTGTCAGTGTCCAACACACCGAGTGTCAGTGTCCACCCGACACACCGAGTGTCAGTGTCCAACACACCGAGTGTCAGTGTCCACCCGACACACCGAGTGTCAGTGTCCAACACACCGAGTGTCAGTGTCCACCCGACACACCGAGTGTCAGTGTCCACCCGACACACCCAGTGTCAGTGTCCACCCGACACACCGAGTGTCAGTGTCCACCCGACACACCCAGTGTCAGTGTCCACCCGACACACCCAGTGTCAGTGTCCACCCGACACACCCAGTGTCAGTGTTCACCCGACACACCGAGTGTCAGTGTCCACCCGACACACCGAGTGTCAGTGTCCACCCGACACACCGAGTGTCAGTGTCCACCCGACACACCGAGTGTCAGTGTCCACCCGACACACCCAGTGTCAGTGTCCACCCGACACACCCAGTGTCAGTGTCCACCCGACACACCCAGTGTCAGTGTCCACCCGACACACCCAGTGTCAGTGTCCACCCGACACACCGAGTGTCAGTGTCCAACACACCGAGTGTCAGTGTCCAACACACCGAGTGTCAGTGTCCACCCGACACACCGAGCGTCAGTGTCCACCCGACACACCGAGCGTCAGTGTCCACCCGACACACCGAGCGTCAGTGTCCACCCGACACACCGAGCGTCAGTGTCCACCCGACACACCGAGCGTCAGTGTCCACCCAACACACCGAGCGTCAGTGTCCACCCAACACACCGAGCGTCAGTGTCCACCCAACACACCGAGCGTCAGTGTCCACCCAACACACCCAGTGTCAGTGTCCACCCGACACACCCAGTGTCAGTGTCCACCCGACACACCGAGTGTCAGTGTCCAACACACCGAGTGTCAGTGTCCACCCGACACACCGAGCGTCAGTGTCCACCCGACACACCGAGCGTCAGTGTCCACCCGACACACCGAGCGTCAGTGTCCACCCGACACACCGAGCGTCAGTGTCCACCCGACACACCGAGCGTCAGTGTCCACCCGACACACCGAGCGTCAGTGTCCACCCGACACACCGAGCGTCAGTGTCCACCCAACACACCGAGCGTCAGTGTCCACCCAACACACCCAGTGTCAGTGTCCACCCGACACACCCAGTGTCAGTGTCCACCCGACACACCGAGTGTCAGTGTCCAACACACCGAGTGTCAGTGTCCACCCGACACACCGAGTGTCAGTGTCCACCCAACACACTGAGTGTCAGTGTCCACCCGACACACCCAGTGTCAGTGTCCACCCAACACACCCAGTGTCAGTGTCCACCCAACACACCCAGTGTCAGTGTCCACCCAACACAACGAGCGTCAGTGTCCACCCAACACAACGAGTGTCAGTGTCCACCCGACACACCGAGTGTCAGTGTCCACCCAACACACCGAGCGTCAGTGTCCACCCAACACATCGAGCGTCAGTGTCCACCCAACACACCGAGCGTCAGTGTCCACCCAACACACCCAGTGTCAGTGTCCACCCGACACACCCAGTGTCAGTGTCCACCCGACACACCCAGTGTCAGTGTCCAACACACCCAGTGTCAGTGTCCACCCAACACACCCAGTGTCAGTGTCCACCCAACACACCTAGTGTCAGTGTCCACCCGACACACCCAGTGTCAGTGTCCACCCGACACACCCAGTGTCAGTGTCCACCCGACACACCCAGTGTCAGTGTCCACCCGACACACCGAGTGTCAGTGTCCACCCGGCACACCGAGTGTCAGTGTCCACCCGGCACACCGAGTGTCAGTGTCCACCCGACACACCGAGTGTCAGTGTCCACCCGACACACCGAGTGTCAGTGTCCACCCGGCACACCGAGTGTCAGTGTCCACCCGACACACCCAGTGTCAGTGTCCACCCGACACACCGAGTGTCAGTGTCCACCCGACACACCGAGTGTCAGTGTCCAACACACCGAGTGTCAGTGTCCACCCGACACACCGAGTGTCAGTGTCCACCCAACACACCGAGCGTCAGTGTCCACCCGACACACCCAGTGTCAGTGTCCACCCGACACACCGAGTGTCAGTCTCCACCCAGCACACTGCCGTTCCCGGCCTTCCACAACACCATGCCCCCATTAAACAAACTCTTTCATCCATGTTTAAATTGGGCAATTGTTATTTTTATTCGAATAGAAGATGGCAACTTGCTTTTAACATACAAAATATCCTCAAGGGGTTTCATAAGAACATAAGAAATAGGAGCAGGAGTCGGCCATTTGGCCCCTCGAGCCTGCTCCGCCATTCAATAAGATCATGGCTGATCTTCTACCACATCTCCACTTTCCTGCACTATCCCCATATCCCTTGGTTCCTTTAGTATCCAAAAATCTATCGATCTCTGTCTGGAATATACTCAACGACTGAGCCTCCACAGCCCTCTGGGGTAGAGAATTCCAAAGATTCACCACCCTCTGAGTGAAGACATTTCTCCTCATCTCAGTCCTAAATGGCCGACCCCTTATTCTGAGACTGTGACCCCTGGTTCTAGACTCCCCAGCCAGGGGAAACATCCTCCCTGCATCTACCCTGTCAAGCCCTGTAAGAATTTTGTATGTTTCAATGAGATCACCTCTCATTCTTCTGAACTCTGGAGAATATAGGCCTAGTCTACTCAATCTCTCCTCATAGGACAATCCCCCCATCCCAGGAACCAGTCTGGTGAACCTTCGTTGCACTCCCTCTATGGCAAGTATATCCTTCCTTAGGTAAGGAGACCAAAACTGTACACAATACTCCAGGTGTGGTCTCACCAGGGCCCTATATAATTGCAGTAAGACGTCTTTACTCTTATACTCAAATCCTCTTGTAATAAAGGCCAACATACCATTTGCTTTCCTAATTGCTTGCTGTACCTGTATGTTAACTTTCAGTGATCCGTGTACAAGGACACCCAGGTCCCTCTGAACACCAACATTTCCCAATCTCTCACCATTTTAAAAAATACTCTGCTTTTCTATTTTTCCTACCAAAGTGGATAACTTCACATTTCTCCACATTCTATTCCATTTGCCATGTTCTTGCCCACTCACTTAGCCTATCTATATCCCCTTGAAGCCTCTTTGCATCCTCCTCACAACTTACATTCCCACCCAGCTTTGTATCATCAGCAAACTTGGATATATTACACTCGGTCCCATCATCCAAATCATTGATGTAGATTGTGAATAGCTGAGGCCCAAGCACTGATCCTTGCGGTACCCCACTAGTTACAGTCTGCCAACCTGAAAATGACCCGTTTATTCCTACTCTCTGTTTTCTGTCCATTAACCAATCCTCAATCCATGCTAGTATATTACCCCCAATCCCATGAGCCCTAATTTTGTTTAATAACCTCTTGTGTGGCACCTTATCGAATGCCTTTTGGAAATCCAAATATACTTCATCCACTGGTTCCCCTTTATCTACCCTGCCAGTTACAACCTCAAACTCTAACTGATTTGTCAAACACGATTTCCATTTCATAAATCCGTGTTGACTCGGCCCAATCCTATTAATATTTTCTAAGTGCCCTGTTACCACGTCCTTAATAATAGATTCTAGCATTTTCCCTACTACTGATGTCAGGCTAACTGGTCTGTAGTTCCCTGTTTTCTCTCTCCCTCCTTTTTTGACTAGCGGGGTTACATTTGCTACCTTCCAATCCATTGGGACCATTCTAGAATCTTGGAAATTCTGGAAGATCAAAACCAATGCATCCACTATCTCTGTAACCACTGACATGAATCAACTGAGCGGCCTGCGGGTGGCGCTGTCCAGGGAGAGTATAAATACTCAGGCACGGGACCAGCTTGCGCAGGACATTCTTAACAGGAACTAGTGAAGGACACAACTAGACCTCCATGTTGTAAACAATTGATTAAACTTTGTTTAACGCTTAGACCAAGTGCCCAGTAGTTTTCTTACATCAACCACCTCTTTCAAAACCCTAGGATGTAGGTCCAGGGGATTTATCGGTTTTTAGTCCCAATAATTTCTCCAGTACTATTTCTTTACTAACAATCATTTCTTTAAGTTCCTCATTCTCACTAGACCCTTGGTTACCCAATATTGCTGGAATGTTCTTTGTGTCTCCTTCCATGAAGACAGACACAAGGGGCTGGATTTTGCTACGGGGGCGGGTTGGAGGTGGGAAACCCACATTCGGGCTTGTTGTCCCGCCTCCATGGAGATGTGGCCAACCCACTGGATTTTCCTCTGATTGACCTTGTTGAGCCCGCCCTGTGGGCTCAGCAGGCCAATTAAGGGCCACCCGGCAACAGGTGACGTCAGAGATTGACATTTCATCTGTCAAAAGCTTTTGGCAGATGAAATATCAGTGTTTAACAGCAGTTTAAAGCTGTCAAGCACTGAAAAACTGCTAATTCAGCCTCAGTCCTTTCTCAGGATAACTTTAAAATCATTTTGCTGCAGAAACCAAGATGCTGATTTTTTTTTTTAAATCGGAGCTTCTGTGGTTCTTGCAGCCGACTCCCGACACCGGAATGCAGGACTCCTGTAAAGGTAAGTAAAAGTAAGTTAAACTTATTTAAACACTTTAAACACTTGCAAAACACTTACCTTTGCACTCCTGCACCCCTCACTCACCTGAACACTGAGCATCTCGACCCCTCCAAGACCTCAGACCCACGTCCCGCCTCGAAAACTTTTCGTGGTTTGGAGCTGTCAGGAAGCCCACAAACCTGCAATAAAAATCGCGAATAGGCAAAAAACTACCTGTTAACTACCTGTTAACAGGCAGTTTAATTGCCTTTAATCCCTTCCCGCCTCTGGGAGTCGGGTTCCAGCACTTGTCGGCAACCCGACTCCTATGAAATTGACATGGAGGCGGGTTGGAGGCGGGATGGGGTCGGGACCCCCGGATCTCCGATTTTTATCGCCCGCACGCCTCCAACCCGACTCCAGGGGCTTAGGAAAATCCAGCCCAAAGTATTTGTTTAATAACTTTGCCATTTCCCTATTCCCCATTGTAATTTCTCCTGTCTCTGCCTCTAAGGGACCCACGTTTACTTTCACTAATCTCTTCCTTTTTACATACCTATAGAAGCTTTTACAATCGTTTTATCTCTCTTGCTAGTTTTCTCTCATATTCTATTTTCTCTCCAGCAATTTCTTGGTCATCCTTTGCTGAATTCTAAAATCCTTCCAATCCTCAGGCTTACTGCTCTTTTTGGCAACATTATAAGCCCCTTCCTTTGATCTAATACCATCATTAACTTCACTTGGTAGCCACAGTTGGACCATTTTCCTGTGAGGTTTTTAATTCCTTAAGGGAATGTATATTCGTTGCAAATTATGAATTATTTCTTTAATTGTATCCCATTGCTTATGTACCATCATATCTTTTAATCTAGTTTCCCGCTCTACCTTAGCCAACTCACCCCTCATACCTATGTAGTTTGCCATTTCCGCCACCTCCAGTGTGATCCCACCACCAAACATATCTTCTCCTCCCTTTTCAGCATTCCGAAGGGACCACTCCCTCCGCAACACCTTGGTCCACTCCTCAATCACCCCCAGCACCCCTTCCCTTCGCCTGGCACCTTCCCGTGCAAACACAGGAGATGCAACATCTGCCCTTTTATCTCTTCCCTTCCCACTGTCCAGGGCCCCAAACACCCCTTCCAGGTGAAACAGCAATTTACTTGTACTTCTCGCAATCTAGTATACTGTATTCGCTGCTCACGATGCGGTCTCCTCTACATTGGGGAGACCAAACGCAGATTGGGCGACCGCTTTGCGGAACACCTCCGTTCAGTCTGTAAGGGTGACCCCGAGCTTCCGGTCGCCTGTCACTTTAATTCTCCGCTCCACTCCCACTCTGACCTCTCTGTCCTCGGGCTCTTACATTGTTCCAATGAAGCTCAACGTAAGCTCGAGGAACAGCACCTCATCTTTCGATTAGGCACTTTACAGCCCTTTGGACTCAACATCGAGTTCAACAATTTCAGATCATAACCCCGGCCCCTATTGTTTCACACGGCAGCTGTTGATCATTCTGCTATTCCCATTTACACCTCCTCTAGACCCATCTTTTGTTTCTTAACTTGTCCCATTACCACCTCCTTTTGCCTTGCACCATCATCCCTTTTGTCATTTAATCTCTCCGGCCTGCCAGCCTATCACAGACCTTCGCTTTTGTTCTTTCCTCCCCTCCCCCCTCTCGCTGCCCCTGCACTTGCTTAAATCCTGTTACATCTATAACTTTTTCCAGTTCTGACAAAGGGTCATCGACCTGAAACATTAACTCTGTTTCTCTCTCCACAGACGCTGCCTGGCCTGCCGAGTGTTTCCAACATTTTCTCTTTTTATTTCAGATTTCCAGCATCTGCAGTATTTTGCTTTTGTATTACGGTTTAAGTGGAGCCCATCCCAATGGAACAGCTCCCTCTTTCCTCGGTACTGGTGCCAGTGTCCCATGAATCGAAACCCCTGCCTCCCACACCACTCTTCCAGCTATGCATTTAAACCTCTAATCTGTTTGTTTCTACGTCAATTTGTGCGTGGCTCGGGTAACAGTCCAGAGATTATTACCTCAAACTCTCTCAGCAGAACCTCATTCCTAGTTCTACCTATGTCATTGGTTCCTACGTGGACCATGACAACTGGATCCTCCCCCTCCCACTCCAAGTTCTTCTCCAGCCACGAGGAGCTGTCTTTAACCCTGGCATCGGGCAGGCAACACAACCTTTGGAACTCCTTGTCACAGTATCTATCCCCCTGACTATACTGTCCCCTACCACAACTCCATTCCCTTTCACTCCCCCCACTTGAATGGCCTCCTGCATTATGGTGCCGTGGTCAGCTTGCTCATCCATCCTGCAGGCTTTTCCCTCATCCACACAGGCAGCAAGAACCTCATACCTGTTGGACAAGGACAAAGGCTGAGGCTCCTCCAGCACTGCACCTGGGGTCCCCTTACCTGCCTGAGTTGCAGTCACACCCTCCTGTCCCTGACCACTAACCAGACCTGTACCACTACCTAACCTAAGGGGTGTGACTGCCTCCTGGATCAAAGTGCCCAGGTAACTCTCCCCCTCCCTGATGCCCCGCAATGTCTGCACCTCAGACTCCAGCTCAAACACTCTGAGCTGAAGTTCCTCAAGATGCGGGCACTTACTGCAAATGTGGTTGTCCGGGATCACAATGCTCTCCGCAAACTCCCACATGCTGCAGTTGCGGCACATCGCCTGCACTGCCATCCCTGTATGACCTTGGTTTATTTATTTAATGAATTTAACTTTATGGGGGAAAAATTGGCTCATGCCCCCTTTGGGGCGCTAACTTCGCCAGGACGTTACTTTTAGCGCCCCCAAAAAATTAACACCGCCGCGCCCGAAATTCAATGGTTGTGGCCCAAGCCGGAGGCGGGGCTACTGGAAGCGCTCCCCCTCCCTCTTGGGGCACTCCCATTGAATATCGCGCCGCTATGTGCAGCAGCGCCACATGCACGCATCGGCACGTAGTGCCGCGGTATTGCAGGCCTCGCTCCCGTGATTGAAGGGGAGGGGCCTAGCACAGCACGCACCGGGGCTGTGCTGGCCCACTGGGGAGCGGGCTGCCGGCAAAAGAGCCTGGCACTCAAGAGGAGCGCCAGGCTGCCCGATCACGGCCGGCACCCCGCAGGAGGGAGCTGGCAGGCGGCCCAAAACAAAAATGGCCGCCCAGCACCTGCCCGTCAATTATCGCTGCCCCGGCTGCACGTACGGCCCCCCCTGACCCTGTCGGACATCGCGTCTGGCAGTAGGTCAGGGGTCGCGAGCCAAGTTTGTGCCTGGGGCGCCAGCGGGGCGCTGAACACGGTGATGACATCATCGCCAGAGGCGCAGTGCCACAGGGCGCTATCGGCTACCGCCGCCACTAACCTGTAGAATTTCGCAGGAGGCGTTAGCAGCGCGGCGCCCGGGCATTAGGTGCTTTGCGCCCCGTTAGTGCCCCCTCAGGGTGCTAATGGGAGGCGCAAAGCAACCATATTTTTCCCCCTATGTATTTAAGCAACTTAGCTGATCGTTTTTAGTTTATTACCTAATTACTTGATCTAGTTTAAGTCACAGAGGAGAATCACATGATGAACACTAGTAAAAGAAAGACTTGCATTTCTGCAGCGCGTTTGATGAACTCAGACGCCCCAAAACGCTTCACAGCCAATGAAGTACTTTTTGAAGTGCAGACACTGTTGTAATGCGGGAAACCCGGCAGCCAATTTGCGCACAGCAAGCTCCCACAAACAGTAATGAAATAAATGAGCAGATGGCATTATTTGAGGGATAAATATTGGCCAGGACACTGGGGAGAACTCCTCTGCTCTTATTCAAATTGTGCCTTGGGATCTGTTCCATCCAACTGAGAAGGCAGACGGGGCCTCGGTTTAACATCTTGTCTGAAAAGCAGCACCTCCGACAGTGCTGCACTCCCTCAGCACTGCACTGGGAGTGTCAGCCTAGATTATGTGCTCAAGTCTCTGGAGTGGGGCTTAAACTCATAACCTTCTGATTTCTGACAATGAGCCATGTGGTAAGAAAGTTGGGCGAGGCGGTCGAAGAGATGGGTTTTGTAGAGGATTTTAAAGATGTGGAGAAAAACAGCAAGGGAGGGAGCATTAGCGAATAGAGCCCAGATACCTGCAGGCTGGAACCTGCAGCATAGTGGGACCCCGTATTACCAGCTGACCTTCAATAGGTCAAAAGGAACATCATTGGCAGGTGACAACAGGCAGGAGGGAGGGCTGGCGGACAGAGGGGATCGCACTCCCAAGACCCAAGTGAAAGAGAGATCTGAGTAAACGTCTCCCTCCCAGATCGTACACCCCCCTGTCAGCCACAGCCAGAGAAACATTGAGAGGGACAGGCATGTGGGAGAAAAACAACATTTAAATAGGAGACGAGGATCTGTATTTAATTCCAGTGTAGCAGAGCTAACTCGGTGAATCAGAGTGCCAGAATGACATCAACAGTCAGCTCAGTTCAGGCAGATATTTACCGATTATAAAAACGTAAACTGAGTCATCTACTTGGGTAAACGAAGGCTCTTTCAATGTGCTTCTGATTTCATTCCTGTGGTGATGAGAAGATAACAAGAAAATTACAGAGGAGGAATCCAACCCGTGCTGTGCCTGCCCTGGGAGTACTTGATGCGACAGTGTAGAGGGAGCTTTACTCTGTATCTAACCCGTGCTTTACCTGCCCTGGGAGTGTTTGATGGGACAGTGTAGAGGGAGCTTTACTCTGTATCTAACCCGTGCTTTACCTGCCCTGGGAGTGTTTGATGGGACAGTGTAGAGGGAGCTTTACTCTGTATCTAACCCGTGCTGTATCTGCCCTGGGAGTGTTTGATGGGACAGTGTAGAGGGAGCTTTACTCTGTATCTAACCCGTGCTGTACCTGCCCTGGGAGTGGTTGATGGGACAGTGTAGAGGGAGCATTACTCTGTATCTAACCCGTGCTGTACCTGCCCTGGGAGTGTTTGATAAATCCATGTAGTGAGACAAGGACTTGAAGAGGCGAGGTATTATGATTAATACGAGTACTTTATTAAATGACTGCGAAACAACCAGGGAGGCTTGCATCCAGGCATTGCACCTTTGCTGACCTTGACAGGAAGCAAACCTCCGACCTTAACAGGAAGCCAACCCCTGACCTTAGCAGCAGCATTGGCTACAGCACCACCTGGTGGATAACCTTAATCATAACATCCCAGATTACTATATCCCTCCCCCCTTAAGATTTCAGTATGAATTTCTTAACAAACAACCATTCCTGAGGGTCACATAAGGAGTCTCCATTCATCATGTTCCATACTGGATGAATCTAACAGTTGAGTATCAATCTCTCTGGTGGCTTACGAGCCCTTTGTGAACGTCTAACAGTAAAGTCCCTGCTTGTTTGTGGTGAAGCCACCAGCTGCTCCTGAGCAGTGCTCAGAGTATCTGACTCTGCAACGATGGTTTCCTCTTGACGAATAGGTTCCTGTGGAATTGTCTCTGTCCCTGGTGGTGGCACCACAGATGCACTTGGATAACTGGGGGCAACCCTGTCTTCAGTCATTGCATCTGGAACCTTCATTTCAATTTCCCCTTGTCTGGTAAGTATCTGATCTACATGTCTGCGTACTACCCTACCATCTCCCAACATGACCTTGTATGATACGGGACCTGTCTTTGAGTCGATGAAGCCAGGAATGCACTTTGGTCCATAACTGAAATTCCTGGTAAGGACCGCATCTCCTTCTCCAAAACTTCGGCTCTTTGTTCTTTTGTCATGGTTCTCTTTTTGTTTGTTTTGTCTGTTTTCCATTTTCCTTTTTAGGTCTGGGTGGACAAGGTCAAGAGTGGAGTGTAGTCTACGACCTAATAACATCTCAGCAGGAGAGAGTCCTGTGGTGGATTGAGGTGTTATTCTGTAGCTGAACAGAACCTGTGACACTTTGGCTGCTAAACTCCCTTCTGCACTTTTTTTCATCATCTCCTTAAATGTTTGTACGGCTCTCTCCGCAAGTCCATTCGAGGACGGATGATATGGAGCCGAGGTCACCTGCACTATGCCATTTTTTCTCAAGAACTCTTTTGTCTTTGTACTCACAAAACAAGTGGCATTGTCACTCACCACGATCTCCGGTAGCCCTTGATTACTGAAGCTCCGATGCAAGCAGTCTATAGTAGTAGTGGCGGAAGCAGAATTTACAGGATAAACATCCCTCCATTTGGAATGTGCATCAATGATTATGAGGAACATCTTCCCCATGAATGGACCCGCATAATCTAAGTGCAATCTTCTCCATGGTTTATCCGGCCACTCCCAGGGGTGGAGAGGAGCCGCTGCTGGTGCCTTCTGGTGTTCCTGACAAGTGCTGTATGTCTTGACTAGATTTTCTATCTCCTCATCTAGCTTTGGCCACCACAAGTAACTCCTAGCCAAGGCTTTCATACGTGAGACCCCAGGATGACACTGATGTAGTTACTCTAGGATAGACTGTCGTGCTGGCTGTGGAATAATCACTCGTGCTCCCCACAACACGCAACCACCCTGCACACTCAGCTCTGTTTTCCTGACACTGTAGGGTGTTAAGTCAGCCCCTTCCGGATGCTGTGGCCATCCCCTCACCACATATTCTCAAACTCTAGACAGTACTGGTTCTTTACCTGTCCATGTTCTTACTTGCTCTGCAGTCACAAGTGCCGTGTCAGTGTCCTCCAACATCAAAACTCTGTCCTCTGGAGCTGCACGGATAGGTGTGCCTGGCAGTGGAAGACGCCTCAAGGCATTTGCGTTCCCATGGTACCTGCCTGCCTTGTAGACGATGACATACTCATATGCCCTCAACGTCACTGCCCATCTCTGGATCCGGGGTGACACCATCTGTAGAACTGCTTTCATTTCATTGAAAAGAGAGAGAAGAGGTTTATGATCGGTGCATATGGTGAACTTCCTGCCATATATGTACTTGTGGAACCTCTGTAACCCAAACATTGCTGCTAACCCCTCTTTGTCTAACTGGGAATAGTTTTTTTCCACTGGTGTTAGAGTTCGGGACATAAACCCTATTGATCTTTCAGTTCCATCTTCCATGCAGTGTGAAAGAACTGCCCACACCCCGTAAGGTGAAGCGTCACAAGAGAGAATGATGTCTTTCTCTGCATTGTAGTGAACCAGCACATTCGACGACAGCATCAGTTTCTTGGACTGTTCAAATGAAACCCTCTGTTCCTCTTCCCACAGCCACTGTGTCTCCTTGCGCAGTAGTTTGTGAAGAGGTGCTAACACAGTTGATAAGTTTGGAAAAACCTGTTATAATAGTTCAGCAGTCCCAGGTAAACTTTTAACTCAGCCACATTTGTAGGAGCAGGGGCGTCCTGCAGTGCTTGTACCTTCTCCTTGAGTGGATGGAGCCCGGTGGCGTCCACTCTGTGTCCCAGGAACACTGCCCCATTCCCCAGGAAAGTGCACTTACTCCTCTTGAGCCAGAACCCTGCCCTCGCCAATCTCTGTAGTACCTCTCTCAGAGTGCTCAGATGCTCCTGGTCAGTTCTTCCCGTCACCAGAATGTCATCCAGATAGATGGAAACATGTGGAATCCCTTGCAGTACACCTTCAATTGTCCTCTTGAAGATAGCTGGACTAGATGAGACACCAAACGGTAAGCGGTTATATGTAAACAAGCCCTTGTGTGTATTTATGGTGACATAGTCCTTTGATTCATCATCCAGTGTAATCTGCAAGTAGGCATGACTCATATCCAGCTTTGTGAATTTCTTTCCTCCAGCCAGGTTTGCAAAGAGATCCTCTGTTTTGGGAATCGGCTACTGCTCTAGTTTGGACACCCGATTGACTGTCAATTTATAGTCTCCACAGAGTCTTACCGAATTGTCCAGTTTTAAAACAGGTACTATGGGAGCTGCCCATTCTGAACATTTCACTGGCTCCAGTATGTTCTCTCTCAATAGACGGGCAAGCTCAGCCTCTACCTTTGGCTTCATGGCATAAGGCACAGGTCGTTGTTTAAAAAACCTTGGCGGTGCCTCCTTGCCAACATAAATCTTAGCTGGGGGGCCATTAAATGTGCCAAGTTCCTCCTTGAACACACTCTCATGTTCACTCAACACTTCTTGCAAAGTCAACTGTTTGCCCGCATCTATTTGATGTACTGCTCCCCAGTCTAATTTAAGTTCTTTTATCCAGCCCCGACCTAACAGGTTTGGTCCGGTACCCGATACTATAACTACAGGTAGCTGTTCCACTGTGTCCCTGTGTTGCACAGTTACATTAGCTGTACCTAATGTCGCTACCCGTTCACCTGTATATGTTTTAAGATGCAGGGAGCAAGGCTTTAACTCTGGAACTTTTGCACGGTTCCACAATTTTGAGTACTCGGCCTTGTTCATTATGGTCACGCCGCACCCTGTATCCACTTCAAAGTTCACCTCAGAGTCATTTACTGTCAGTTGCAATGTGATAGAAGACACTTTTGGAATGTTCTCTAACATGCTATACATTATGAACATGTCCTCTTCTTCCTCAGCTTCCCCACTGATGTGGTGTGCTCCATGTTTTTTCACTTCTCTCCCTTGGTTTTGCTGTCCTCCCCCTTTTGGTTTGGGATCCTCCACAGGTGATTTTGCCCTGTAAGCTCGTTTTATGTGTCCTTGTTTCCCACACTTGTAGCACTTTTCCTCCAGAAACCAGCATTCACTCGCCAGGTGATCACCCTTGCATTTATAACATGCCTTCACATGCTCACGTTGTGGTTTCTGATGCATGTTTAACTTGTGCACAACAACCTGACCTGCAACTTGCGTAGCATTAGCCCTGTCTGAACCCTGTATTTCTTTTACATCTCGGTTCGCTGTCTCTATGGCTTGAGCAAGTTCCAATGCTTTTTCATAAGTAAGCCCAGTCTCGGATAATAATCTGCGCTGCATTCAGTCATCCATTATTCCGCAAACTAGCCTATCTCTCAGCATTTCCTTCAGGTTGTTCCCATAATTGCAATCTTGTGCTAATTTACGCAACACCGCTACATAGTCCATTACACTCTCTTCCTCTTTCCTGTTCCTTGAATTAAACTTGAACCGCTGTACAATCTCACTAGGCTTAGGGTTGAAATGTTCTTTTAGCAAGGCCACTAATTCAACAATTGATTTGTCTCCAGGCTTTTCAGGACTGAGCAAATTCCTCATCAAACTGTAGGTTTGGCTTCCCACTGAACTAAGCAGAATGGCTTTCCTTTTTCCGGCATCATTTATTTCATTTGCTTCGAAAAAATAACACAACACTTCACAGTATTCCTCCCAGGTTTGTGCTTGACTATCAAAAGCGAAAACCATTCCTACCGTGGCAGCCATGCTCTCTTCCAGCTGGTAGCTAACCGTAGCACGTAATTTTGTTGTTTAAACGTCCTGGCAGACTTTTCTTCTTTATTCAGGGTCCTTTAGTTTCCTCATCGCCAAATTTGATAAATCCATGTAGTGAGACAAGGACTCGAAGAGGCGAGGTATTAGGATTAATACGAGTACTTTATTAAACAACTGTGAAGCAACCAGGCAGGCTTGCATCCAGGCATTGCACCTTTGCTGACCTTGACAGGAAGCAAACCTCTGACCTTAACAGGAAGGAAACCTCTGACCTTAGCAGTAGCATTGGCTTCAGCACCACCTGGTGGATAACCTTAATCATACCATCCCAGATTACTATAATGGGACAGTGTAGAGGGAGCTTTACTCTGTATTTAACCCGTGCTGCACCTGTCCTGGGAGTGTTTGATGGGACAGTGTAGAGGAAGCTTTATTCTGTATCTATCCTTTGCTGTACCTGCCCTGGGAGTGGTTGATGGGACAGTGTAGAGGGAGATTTACTCCGTCTCTAACCCGTGCTATACCTGCCCTGGGAGTGTTTGATGGGAAAGTGTAGAGGGACTTGTACTCTGTATCTAATCCATGCTGTACCTGCCCTGGGAGTGTTTGATGGGACAGTGTAGAGGAAGCTTTATTCTGTATCTACCCCATGCTGTACCTGCCCTGGGAGTGTTTGATGGGACAGTGTAGAGGGAGATTTACTCTGTATCTAACCCGTGCTGTACCTACCCTGGGAGTGATTGATGGGGCAGTGTAGATGGAGCTTTACTCTGTATCTAACCCGTGCTGTACCTGCCCTGGGAGTGTTTGATGGGACAGTGTAAAGGGAGCTTTACTCTGTATCCAACCTATGCTGTACCTGCCCTGGGAGTGTTTGATGGGACAGTGTAGAGGGAGCTTTACTCTGTATCTAACCCGTGCTGTACCTGCCCTGGGAGTGTTTGATGGGACAGTGTAGAGGGAGCTTTACTCTGTATCTACCTCGTGCTGTACCTGCCCTGGGAGTGTTTGATGGGACAGTGTAGAGGGAGCTTTACTCTGTATCCAACCTATGCTGTACCTGCCCTGGGAGTGTTTGATGGGACAGTGTAGAGGGAGCTTTACTCTGTATCTAACCCGTGCTGTTCCTGCCCTGGGAGCGTTGGATGATGTAATTGGAAAGCATTCTATTCCCAGCTCTCACATCCCTCAGCTTCATGAGCACAAAAATAGGAAGAGAAGGTTTGTTAAATTAATCGAGGCTAAACTGGCAGTTCTCATCCCATTAAATCTGTTGGCACAGTACGAGGGGTCAGTTATTGTATAAGAAAAATAAGCAGCGTAGAGTGAACTTGCTTCCAAAGTACTTCCTATAGTCTTGCTGTCAGCGTGTAGCAAAGAATGACAAATTACCTTGAGCAATAGTGTGAACACAAATAGCAGAAAGATATATTGCAGTATCACCAACATCATTTACCACATATAAATCTCCCTGTGGGATATTGATGATTACCTCGTGCTCCACAAACTCTGCTCTCCACACAGTCATCCTCCATTCTTTTAACACGTTCCCTTCATCAACAGGGAACCTTCCATGTGTCACTGCAGTTCAGTCCTCTCCTCCCTTCCTGCGTACAGTATGATTCACACAGGACAGCGTGCAATAGTTGGCACGTCACATGCACTGACCTCGGTCCTCCTCGGGATGGGAATTGACTCCACCAGGGTTCCTGCTCCTCCCAGCGATCCTACTTGAGCGAGGACGAGGCCTGGCTTGTCTGTGCTGACTCTCCTGGTCAAACAGCCATCTGGCAATCATTCACTAGGCTCAAGGGCGATGGGCAGACACTGATCTGTGTCGGATCAAGAGCCAGTGGCTTCAGAAGGGGCAAGAATCTGGGACAAACACATGAGTGATCGAATGGAGCGGGTAACGACATCAGTGAATAAGAGATGCCAGTGGATATAACTCAAGGTCTCCATGTGAGGCTTTGGAAGAAGATTGAGGCTGAGAGAATCATTGACAACTGACTTGTGGATGTGCCAGGTGACCAAATCGCGGGAGTGTGGGGGCGGGGCAGTGGGGCCATTCGGCCCCTCGAGCCTGCTCCACCATTCAATGCGATCATGGCGGTTCATCCAAATTCAGTACCCTGTCCCTGCTTTCTCCCCATATCCCTTGATCCCTTTAGCCTTAAGAAATATATCTAACTCCTTCTTGAATATATTTGACGAATTTGCCACAACTGCCTTCTGTGGTAGAGAGTTCCACAGGTTCACCACTCTCTGGGTGAAGAAATTCCTCCTCATCTCAGTCCTAAATGGCTTACCCCTTATCCTTAGACTGTGACCCCTGGTTCTGGACTCCCCGACCATCGGGAACATCCTTCCTGCATCTAGTCTGTCTAGTCCTGTTAGAATTTTATAAGTTTCAATGAGATCCCCTCTCATTCTTCTAAACTCTAGCGAATATAAGCCTAATCAACCCAATCTCTCCTCGTACGTCATTCCTGCCATCCCAGGTATCAGTCTGGTTAATCTTCGCTGCACTCTCTCCATGGCAAGAACATCCTTCCTCAGATAAGGCGTCCAAAACTGCACACAATACTCAAGGTATGGTCTCACCAAGGCCCTGTACAACTGCAGCAAGACATCCTTGTTCCTGTACTCGAATCCTGTCGCTATGAAGGCCGACATACCATTTGCCTTCTTTAACCATCTGCTGCACCTGCATGCTTACCTTCAGCGACTGGTGCACAAGGACACCCAGGTCTCGTTGCACTTCCCCCTTTCCCAATGTATTGCCGTTCAGATAATAATCTGTCTTCCTGTTTTTGCCACATTATACTGTATTTACCATGTTTCTGCCCAATCACCCAACCTGTCCAAATCATACTGAAGTTTCTCTGCATCCTCCTCACAGCACACACACCCACCCAGCTTTGTGTCGTCTGCAAACACGGACATATTATATCTAGTTCCCTCGTCTAGATCATTAATATATATTGTGAATAGCTGGGGTCCAAGGACCGATCCCTGCGGTACCCCACTAGTCACTGCCTGCCACTCGGAAAAAGAGCCGTTTATTCCAACTCATCACATGACTCAAAGTCATGTGATGAAAGCTCCTGGAATATGCTGAACTGGAGTTGGCAACTCAACATCCCCCCAATCTACAGGAAGGTGTTGGAGAGAGTGCCCGTCACCCCCTCACCTCCCCCTCCCCACACATCTCCCAGCTACTAGGGGCACCGGTGACAACAGACACACAGCTCCCCCGGCCCTGGTGCCTGAGATGTGGTGTGAGGACCAGGGCTGGAATGCCAAGAAGGGAGAAAAATAGAAACTAGCTGACGAAATAAATAAATAACGAAGAGCGCGCCGGCCTGCCGCCTTGTCGGGGAATTGTTACACAAAGCGTGGCGCCTGGCGCAACATCACTGTATTAGAACAGGTTCTACTTTTATTTTTTGTTGCCCATAGCAACAAGATCCTACACGATAAAAGCCTCGACCATTCTCAGTCCTTCACAACACTGAAAGTTAAAATCAGATTTAAAGAAGGCATCTGCCATGTATAACTCTAACCGTGCCAAGAAATTCTACTCCAGCATTTCATTAACGCCAACAGTTGCCTTGGCATCTGCCCATCAACACACGCTGGCTCCCTCGCTCTGTGTTCAATATTCAAAGAGATTGCAGACTCTCACGAGCAGGCCTGAGGTGCTGTAATGATGTGCAGGCATGGCACGCACACAAGGAATATTCCCATGGGAACAGCTCGAAGAATCCACAGCAGAATATGTATTTTCCGACTTCACTAGGTTTCTGCCAGTGTCAGACAGATAGAGGAGCACCCAGCATAACACTGAAGAGTCTGATATACTCAGGAGACTACAGAGAGCCGGGGGAAGACCCAATTCCCATCACGATGCTCACAATCTTACTCCTGGGACCTGAATCCGTCGACCAACAGACTCTTCCTCCTAAATCCATCCCCGCTGTGTTGAAACCAAGGCCCATTGCACTGTTTTCTACTCGAACTCTTACTTTCCCCGCCCGAACTGCCTCAGTCTGTCTCCACATCTCTCAGTCTGTCCCCAGGTACACACAGTGTTACAGTGAGGGTGTGTTATACACAGTGTTACAGTGAGGGTGTGTTATACACAGTGTTACAGTGAGGGTGTGTTATACACAGTGTTACAGTGAGGGTGTGTTATACACAGTGTTACAGTGAGGGTGTGTTATACACAGTGCTCCAGTGAGGGTGTGTTATACACAGTGCTCCAGTGAGGGTGTGTTATACACAGTGTTACAGTGAGGGTGTGTTATACACAGTGTTACAGTGATGGTGTGTTATACACAGTGTTACAGTGAGGGTGTGTTATACACAGTGTTACAGTGATGGTGTGTTATACACAGTGTTACAGTGAGGGTGTGTTATACACAGTGTTACAGTGAGGGTGTGTTATACACAGTGCTCCAGTGAGGGTGTGTTATACACAGTGCTCCAGTGAGGGTGTGTTATACACAGTGTTACAGTGAGGGTGTGTTATACACAGTGCTCCAGTGAGGGTGTGTTATACACAGTGTTACAGTGAGGGTGTGTTATACACAGTGTTACAGTGAGGGTGTGTTATACGCAGTGCTCCATTGAGGGTGTGTTATACACAGAGTTACAGTGAGGGTGTGTTATACACACAGTGTTACAGTGAGGGTGTGTTATACGCAGTGCCCCAGTGAGGGTGTGTTATACACAGTGTTACAGTGAGGGTGTGTTATACACAGTGTTACAGTGAGGGTGTGTTATACACAGTGTTACAGTGAGGGTGTGTTATACGCAGTGCTCCAGTGAGGGTGTGTTATACACAGTGTGTTACAGTGAGGGTGTGTTATACACACAGTGTTACAGTCAGGGTGTGTTATACACACAGTGTTACAGTGAGGGTGCGTTATACACAGTGTTACAGTGAGGGTGTGTTATACGCAGTGCTCCAGTGAGGGTGTGTTATACACAGTGTGTTACAGTGAGGGTGTGTTATACACACAGTGTTACAGTGAGGGCGTGTTATACACAATGTTACAGTGAGGGTGTGTTATACACAGAGTTACAGTGAGGGTGTGTTATACACACAGTGTTACAGTGAGGGTGTGTTATACACAGTGTTACAGTGAGGGTGTGTTATAAACAGTGTTACAGTGAGGGTGTGTTATAAACAGTGTTACATCGAGGTTGTGTTACACAGTTTTACAGTGAGGGTGTGTTATATACACAGTGTTACAGTGAGGGTCTGTTATACACAGTGTTACAGTGAGGGTGTGTTATACACAGTGTTACAGTGAGGGTGTGTTATACGCAGTGTTATAGTGTGGGTGTGTTATACACAGAGTGTTACAGTGAGGGTGTGTTATACGCAGTGTTACAGTGAGGGTGTGTTATACACAGTGTTACAGTGAGGATGTGTTCTACACTGAGTTACAGTGAGGGTGTGTTATACACAGTGTTACAGTGAGGCTGTGTTATACACAGTGTTACAGTGAGTGTGTGTTACACGCAGTGTTACAGTGAGGGTGTGTTATACACAGTGTGTTATAGTGAGGGTGTGTTATACACAGAGTTACAGTGAGGATGTGTTCTACACTGTGTTACAGTGAGGGTGTGTTATACAGTGTTACAGTGAGGGTGTGTTATAAACAGTGTTACAGTGAGGGTGTATTATACACAGAGTGTTACAGTGAAGGTGTGTTATACACGGTGTTACAGTGAGGGTGTGTTATACACAGAGTGTTAAAGTGAGGGTGTGTTATAAACAGTGTTACAGCGAGGGTGTATTATACACAGTGTTACAGTGAGGGTGTGTTATACAGTGTTACAGTGAGGGTGTGTTATAAACAGTGTTACAGTGAGGGTGTATTATACACAGAGTGTTGCAGTGAAGGTGTGTTATACACAGTGTTACAGTGAGGGTGTGTTATACACAGTGTTACAGTGAGGGTGTGTTACACACAGTGTTACAGCGAGGGTGTGTCATACACAGTGTGTTACAGTGAGGGTGTGTTATACCCAGTGTTACAGTGAGGGTGTGTTACACAGTGTTTCAGTGAGGGTGTGGTATACACAGAGTGTTACAGTGAGGGTGTGTTATACACAGAGTGTTACAGTGAGGGTGTGTTATACACAGGGTTACAGTGAGGGTGTGTTATACACAGTGTTACAGTGAGGGTGTGTTCAACACAGAGTGTTACAGTGAGGGTGTGTTATACACAGAGTGTTACAGGGAGGGTGTGTTATAAACAGTGTTACAGTGAGGGTGTGTTACACAGTTCTCCAGTGAGGGTGTGTTATACACAGAACCTTACAGTGAGGGTATGTTATACACAGAGTGTTACAGTGAGGGGCCTAGAAATTCAGTCTGGCCACTTTTGGGGCAGTAAAGTCGGGCGGTCGCTAAAGTTAGCGCCCGCCGGAAAGTGTGGGCCACTTCGGCGAAATTCAGTAGATTTGGCGAAGAGTTTGGGCGAGCGCTGAAACTGGCGTTGCACTGCTTTCTTCAGGCGCTAAGCCGGCGATGCGGACTGATAACGCCGAGGCCGGGCGCAGCGCAGGTGCGGTCATGTTTTGATTGACAGCAGACACCCTGACGCCGGCCAGCTCTTAAAGGAGGAAGGGTCGACTTTGACTGCTGCCACGCCCTGCATAGTGGAGCCCTGCAGCTAGGCCTCAACACTGCTGGTGGACCCAAATAGCGCCTGAAGCCATGGAGAAGGCCCGTGAACGAGCGCAGCGCTTCTCAGAGCATGCTTTGAGGGTGCTGGTTAATGGTGTGGAAAAGAAAAGAGAGATCTTGTGCCCGGACAGTGGCAAGAAGGCTCCCAGGAGGCAGTACAGGAGAGCCTGGAAGAAAATCGCCCACAGGGTGTCATCCACCAGCGATGTCCCCAGGAGTCCCCCGAGGCCCACAGCCCCGAGACCGGAGAAGCAGCGGACCTGCGCGGGAGCAGCCCGAGGCGGGAGAGCTTAAAGGCTTGAGAGGGAGCAGTCAGAGGCACCGAGGCCCACAGCCCCGAGACCGGAGAAGCAGCGGACCTGCGCGGGAGCAGCCCGAGGCGGGAGAGCTTAAAGGCTTGAGAGGGAGCAGTCAGAGGCACCGAGGCCCACAGCCCCGAGACCGGAGAAGCAGCGGACCTGCGCGGGAGCAGCCCGAGGCGGGAGAGCTTAAAGGCTTGAGAGGGAGCAGTCAGAGGCACCGAGGCCCACAGCCCCGAGACCGGAGAAGCAGCGGACCTGCGCGGGAGCAGCCCGAGGCGGGAGAGCTTAAAGGCTTGAGAGGGAGCAGTCAGAGGCACCGAGGCCCACAGCCCCGAGACCGGAGAAGCAGCGGACCTGCGCGGGAGCAGCCCGAGGCGGGAGAGCTTAAAGGCTTGAGAGGGAGCAGTCAGAGGCACCGAGGCCCACAGCCCCGAGACCGGAGAAGCAGCGGACCTGCGCGGGAGCAGCCCGAGGCGGGAGAGCTTAAAGGCTTGAGAGGGAGCAGTCAGAGGCACCGAGGCCCACAGCCCCGAGACCGGAGAAGCAGCGGACCTGCGCGGGAGCAGCCCGAGGCGGGAGAGCTTAAAGGCTTGAGAGGGAGCAGTCAGAGGCACCGACCAATCCAGGTTCCAGGAGAGAGCTGGTGCAGTCGGGAGAGCAGGAGGCCAGTAACTGCTGGGGCAGTCGGGAGAGCAGGAGGCCAGTAACTGGTGAGTTTAAAAGCTCACCTTTCGCGGGCTTTTTCTTTCACAGCTGGTGCAGTCGGGAGAGCAGGAGGCCAGTAACTCTTATATAGGTGGAGCTGTTGCTAAACCCGAAACACTACAGTGTAGTGTCTCCCACCCTTCCACCTCCTCTAACCTTTTAGGGGTTAGGGGAAGTTGAAAAGGTAGGTTCAATTTATTTTATTTCAGGAGCCTAACCTAGGTGGAAAAGGTTCCAGGACAGGAGGCGGCAGTGAAAATACAACACCAGAAAACAGGTAGGTGACTGGTTGGTGAGTACTTTCACAAACTTATTCTAAGTAGAATTCAATAATTAAGCTAAATCGTAGTAAATAAAAGGGTCTTGTAAGGGTTAAGTCATGGAAGGGCAGCTCAGACCCGTGTCATGCTCCTCCTGTGCTATGTGGGAAATCAGGGACACTGTCCCTGACAACTATGTGTGCAGGAAGTGTGTCCAGCTGCAGCTCCTAGCGGACCGCATGGCGGCGCTGGAGCTGCGAATGGACTCACTCTGGAGCATACGCGATGCTGAGGATGTTGTGGATAGCACATTCAGTGAGTTGGTCACACCGCAGGTAAAGGCTAGCTCAGACAGTAAATGGGTGACCAAAAGGCAGGGTAAAGGCAGGAAGGTAGTGCAGGAGTCACCTGCGGTCATCTCCCTCCAAAACAGGTTTAACGTTTTGGGTACTGTTGGGGGAGATGACTTATCAGGGGAAGGCACCAGCAGCCAGGTTCAGGGCACCATGACTGGCTCTGCTGCACAGAAGGGCGGGAAAAAGAGGGATAGGGCTATAGTGATAGGGGATTCAATTGTAAGGGGGATAGATAGGAGTTTCTGTGGCCGAGACCGAGACTCCAAGATGGTATGTTGCCTCCCTGGTGCAAGGGTCAAGGATGTCTCGGAGCGGGTGCAGAGCATTCTGAAGGGGGAGGGGGATCAGCCAGTTGTCGTGGTACATGTAGGTACCAACGATGTAGGTAAAAAGAGGGAGGAGGTCCTACAAGCTGAATTTAGGGAGTTAGGAGCTAAATTGAAAAGTAGGACCTCAAAGGTAGTAATCTCTGGATTGCTACCAGTGCCACGAGCTAATAAGTTTAGAGAGAGTAAGATAGATAAGCTAAATACGTGGCTTGAGCAGTGGTGCAAGGGAGAGGGATTTAAATTCTTGAGGCATTGGAACCAGTTCTTGGGGAGGAGTGACCTGTACCAAGGGGACGGTCTACACCTGAACTGTGAGGGAGCCGATGTCCTCGGGGTAATATTTTCTAGGGCGGTTTGGGAGGATTTAAACTAATTTGGCAGGGGGATGGGAACCTAGGTAGTGGAAAAGAGGGAAGTCATATGAAGTCAGAAATAGATGGTAGAAAGGTGAGAAGCAATAAGCAAAGGAGAGAAACACAAAGGGCCAAACTAATTCATAATGAGAGTGTGAAAAAAGCAAGCCTGAAGGCTTTGTATCTTAATGCTAGAAGCATTAGGAACAAGGTGGATGAATTAGTTGTGGAAATAGAGGTAAACAAGTATGATTTGATTGGGATTACAGAAACGTGGCTGCAGGGTGGGCAAGGCTGGGAACTTAACATCCAGGGATATACAATATTTAGGAAGGATCGGCAAAAAGGTAGGGGAGGTGGGGTAGCATTGCTGGTAAAGGAGGGGATTAATGCAATGGAAAGGAAGGATATTAACTCGGATGAAACGGAATCTGTATGGGTAGAAATGAGAAATAGCAAGGGGAGGAAAACGTTAGTGGGTGTGATATATAGGCCTCCAAATAGTAATATGGAGGTGAGGGAAGGCATAAAAAGGGAAATTAGAGAAGCGTGCGATAAGAGCACAGCTGTCATCATGGGTGACTTTAATTTACATATTGATTGGACTACCCAAATTAGTAAAAATTCTGAGGAGGAGGAATTCCTGGAATGTTTTCGGGACGGTTATCTGGACCAATATGTCGAGGAGCCGACTCGAGATCAGGCCATTTTAGACTGGGTATTGTGCAATGAGAAGGGACTTATCAGCAATCTTCTTGTACGAGGCCCCTTGGGTCAGAGCGATCATAATATGATCGAGCTCTCAGTCGAGATGGAGAGTGAGGAAATTGAATCAGAGACTAAGGTCCAGAACTTAAATAAAGGGAATTACGAGGGTATGAGACGGGAATTGGGTAAGATTGATTGGGTGGTGTTTCTGGGGGGATTGACAGTGGATAGACAATGGCAAGCATTCAAAGATAGAATGGAAGAATTCCAGAACATGTTTATACCGGTTTGGCATAAAAATAAACCTAAAAAGGTGACTCAACCGTGGATAACGAGGGAAATTAGGGACAGCATAAAATCAAAAAAAAGGGCATATCAACTGGCAAAAAAAAGCACCAGACCGGAAGATTGGGGGCAGTACAGGATACAGCAAAAGAGGACAAAGGGATTAATCAGGAAGGGGAAAATAGAATACGAAAGTAAACTTGCAGCAAACATAAAGACAGACTGCAAAAGCTTTTATCGGTATATCAGGAGGAAAAGACTGGTAAAATCCCAAGTCGGTCCCTTGCAGTCCGATTCGGGAGAATATATAATGGAGAATAAGGAAATGGCAGACCAATTAAACTCATACTTTGGTTCTGTATTCACAAAGGAGGACACAAATAACCTCCCAGGAATATCGGCAAACATAGGGACTAATGAGAGGGAGGAGCTGACAGAAATTAGTATCTCTAGGGATATGGTGTTGGGTAAGTTGAGGGGACTGAAGGCCGACAAATCCCCGGGGCCTGATAAACTACATCCTAGGGTACTTAAGGAGGTGGCCCTGGAGATAGCAGATGCTCTAAGGATCATCTTCCGGAACTCCATTGACTCGGGAACAGTACCCGTGGATTGGAGGGTAGCTAATGTTACCCCAATATTTAAAAAGGGGGGTAGAGAGAAAGCAGGGAATTATAGACCAGTAAGCCTTACATCGGTTGTGGGCAGAATGCTAGAGTCCATTATTAAGGATAAAATAGCGGAGCACTTGACAAATGGGGAAAGGATCGGACAGAGTCAACATGGATTTACAAAGGGTAAATCGTGTTTGACTAATCTGCTGGAATTTTTTGAGGAAGTAACTGGTAAAATAGATGGGGGAGAGCCAGTGGATGTGGTGTACCTTGACTTCCAGAAAGCCTTCGATAAGGTTCCACACAAAAGATTATCATGCAAAATTAAGGCTCATGGGATTGGGGGCAAAGTATTAACGTGGATAGAGAACTGGCTGGCGGATAGAAAACAGAGAGTTGGAATAAACGGCTCGTTTTCGGAGTGGCAGGCAGTGACCAGCGGGGTGCCGCAAGGATCTGTCCTGGGACCCCAGCTGTTCACAATATATATAAATGATCTGGATCAGGGAATTGGATGCAATATTTCCAAATTCGCTGACGACACTAAACTAGGAGGAGGGGTGGGCTCTGATGAGGATGTCAGGAGGCTACAGTGCGATTTGGACAGGTTGGGGGAATGGGCGGATACGTGGCAGATGCACTATAATGTGGATAAATGCGAGGTTATCCACTTTGGGGGTAAAAACAGGAGGGTAGATTATTATCTAAATGGCAATAGATTGGGAGATGGGGAAGTGCAGAGGGACCTGGGTGTTCTTGTGCACCAGTCACTGAAGGAGAGCATGCAGGTGCAACAGGCGATTAAGAAGGCAAATGGTATGTTGGCCTTCATATCAAGGGGGTTCGAGTATAGGAATAGGGATACCTTACTACAGCTGTACAAGGTGCTGGTGAGACCGCATCTGGAGTATTGTGTACAGTTTTGGTCGCCCCATCTGCGGAAGGATGTTCTTGCCATGGAAAGAGTGCAACGGCGATTCACCAGGCTGATACCTGGAATGGCGGGAATGACCTACGAAGAGAGATTAAATAGTTTGGGCTTGTACTCACTGGAGTTTAGAAGATTGAGAGGGGATCTCATCGAAACATATAAAATTATGGCAGGCCTGGACAGGCTGAATTCAGAGAGAATGTTTCCAATGGCCGGGGAGCACAGAACCAGGGGCCACAGTCTAAAAATAGCGGGCAAATCATTTAAAACAGAGATGAGGAAGAATTTCTTCACTCAAAGAGTGGTGAGCCTGTGGAATTCCCTGCCACAGAGGGCTGCGAAGGCTAATTCAATAAATATTTTCAAGAGAGAATTGGATATATTTCTGAAGGCTAAGGGGATTAAGGGTTACGGAGAAAAGGCGGGGACGGGGTACTGAACTGGTAAGATCAGCTATGATCTCAGACGAAGATCAGCCATGATCTCATTGAATGGCGGAGCAGGCTCGAAGGGCCGAATGGCCTACTCCTGTTCCTATCTCTATGTTTCTATGTTTCTATGAGTGCGGACCAATGCCGCAAGAAGTACAACGACCTCACTCGGATGGTCAAGGTGAGTACCCTTTCCAGTGTCCTCCTCATCCTTGCATGTGCACCTCACATTATGGGCAAAGGGACCTCAAAGGCCTAATGGGCAGCCCTCCTCCCGCAGCTATGGCACTGGCATGATCCTCAATAGCACTTTCTGCACTTAACACACTGGCCAAGCTATTCGACCATGGGAGGCAGTGCACACAGCAACAGGGCACCACACTGGCCAAGCTATTCGACCATGGGAGGCAGTGCACACAGCAACAGGGCGCCACACTGGCCAAGCTATTCGACCATGGGAGGCAGTGCACACAGCAACAGGGCACCACACTGGCCAAGCTATTCGACCATGGGAGGCAGTGCACACAGCAGCAGGGCACCACACTGGCCAAGCTATTCGACCATGGGAGGCAGTGCACACAGCAACAGGGCACCACACTGTACTTAGAGGCCGTCCTTTCTCTTGCAGGCCAAGCTGGCGTGGAATTTGAGGGGCCAGTCTGCCACCGGGGGAGGCCGTCCCCAGTACCAGGCGCTCAGTGAGCTGGAGGAGAGCGTGGCTCGACTCATGCGTGGCCGGGTGACCGGCCCTGTTGCCATTGGAGATGCGGACCCTGTACTGGGACCCACTGGTAAGGACATGACCGGTTGGACCTCTCTCGTTGCCCTTGCGCTTCAGATCTACATCCTTTCCCACTGTCCGACCAATGCGCATAATGCCACCACTCATGCCTCCCTCGCTGACGCCCTGTCCTCACTCTAAAGCTACTCTTGTGCCTTCCTGCTTTCAGCTGGTGAGGAGGAGGTGGTCCCTGAAGCTCAGAGTGCCAGGCCCTTGGAGGAGGAGGACGACGAGGACCAGGAGGAAGGCGGCACATCGGGGGAACCCTCATCCGCGCCAGGGGATGGCAATGGAGGGGAGACGTCTGGCCTGGAGGAGAGGCAGGGGGAAGTGTTGCAGGGGGGTGTAGCTCCTGGGCCCAGTGGGGTCGAGGCACGCGGGAAGGGTCGGGCAGCACGGCGGCCTTCTCCCCAGAGGGGGGAAGTGTTGCAGGGGAGGGCAGTTCCTGGGCCCAGTGGGGTCGAGGCACGCGGGAAGGGTCGGGCAGCTCGGCGGCCTTCTCCCCAGAGGGAGAGTCCGCCCTCCAGTCCGAGACGGTCCTCGCCCAGGAGGTGCGCCTCCTTGATGAGATGTCCGCGGCATCGGAGCGGCGCCACAAGGAGTTCATGGGGATTGTGGGACAGTTGCCTCAGGCCATTGAGTCCCTGGCTCATAGTGTGGTCGCTTTCGGGGAATCACAGGCCAGGGGGGTCGAGCAACTCGCGGCAGCACACGACAGGGGTGTCCAGCAACTCGCGGCAGCGCAGGACAGGGGTGTCCAGCAACTCGCGGCAGCGCAGGACAGGGGTGTCCAGCAACTCGCGGCAGCGCAGGACGCGAGTCGCGAGTCCATGAGTGGTGCCGTCCAGACACTGGCAGATCTGATGCGGGCACAGACCAGGGCAGTTCGGGCACTCACTTCTGCCGCACTCGCTGTGGCGCGGAAGCATCGCCAGGGCACCTGCCGCCCTGCTGCAGCACAGCGGTCTGGCCTCCACCAGATTGCTGCGCTTGCTGCACTGCCAGCCCGGCCGAGTGCCAGTGTCTCTGGCGAACAGCGCGCGCCTGGCATCAGCCAGCTTGCCCCCATTGGTGCAGCCGACACTGCCACTCCCCCAGCCAAGGTGCGACGAGCTGCTGCTGAGACTGATGCTGGGCAGCCACAGCTGCAGCAGTCAGCAGCCGGCCCCTCCCGGGCCGGGCCTCGTCTAGGCCGACCCCCAAGGGCATCTGCCGTCACGCATTGTGGCCCTCATGAACCTTCCCCCAGCCTTGCCACACCCACAGGGCCCAGGTTGAGGCGGAGCAGCAGGTCGGGCAGGGGCCGGAGAAGCCTATCTAAGGACTCGCCCTCTCGGCACACCCAGTAGAGTGTGGTGATAGCGTTTTTTTTTATATGGGGGTGTTTGTGTTCTGCGGGGGGCTTATTTTGGTAAGGCCGAAGATGAAGGCATTTTTTGTTTTTATGGGGGTGTTTGTGTTGTGGAGGGGGGGGCTTATTTTTGTAAGGCCGATGATGAAGGCCAATTGGATGGGCAAGTTTTGTTATTCCTCCCCAGGTTGTGGGAGTGACAGATGTTTTTGACTGTTTTTTGGGGGTCTCGTCTGTTTTTCTGTTTCATGTGGGAAGGGCCCTGAGTTTGTAAAATAAAGCTTTTTATTTATTCAGCATGTCCAGGTGTCATGTTTCAAGTGGTTGTTGCGTTAACCGGCTGAGGGCTTGCGGAGCGGCTGCATTCAGGCGCATTCATTGCCACAGGCCATTCCCTGACAGGGGGCCTAGAAGTGTCGTTCAATAAGCCACCGGCGGACGGCCCTTGGACCTTGTGGCTCCCTCCTGGGCTGGTACTCCTCCTCCTCCTCCTCATGGTCCTCCTGCTCGTCCTCCTGAGGTGGTGGTGCAACGTCAGGTGGCAGTGCCTGAGTCCTGCGGATAGCCAGGTTGTGCAGCATGCAGCACACGACGACGAACTGGGAGACTCTATCCGGCGAATACTGTAGAGATCCGCCGGAACGATCCAGGCAGCGGAACCGTTGCTTGAGGACGCCAATCGTTTGCTCTATGGTGTTCCTTGTGGCTTGATGGCTTTCGTTGTATGCCTCCTCCGCTGGGGTCCTGGGCGCGTGGAGCGGGGTCATGAGCCATGTACACAAAGGGTAGCCCTTGTCCCCAATAAGCCATCCCCTTGGTGGAGGCTGTGCCTCGAACATGTCAGCCACAGTAGTCTGGCGCAGGATAAATGCATCGTGGCTGCTTCCTGGAAAGCGGGCATTGACAGCTAGGATGCGCTGCCTGTGGTCACACACCAGCTGTACATTGAGGGAATGGTAGCCCTTCCGGTTGCGGTAATCCTCGGCATTGTCGATAGGTGCCCGCATAGCCACATGCGTGCAGTCAATGGCGCCCTGCACCATGGGGAAGTCCGCGATCCTGCCAAATCCGACTGCACGCTGCTCCTGCCTCTCTAGGGTCATGGGGAAGGAGATGAATTGGTGTCTCCTCGTGAAAAGTGCATCGGTGACCTGCCGGATGCAGCGATGCGCGGCGAACTGGGAGATGTTCGCTATGTCCCCAGCAGCGGCTTGGAAGGAGCCGCTTGCATAAAAGTTCAGAGCCACCGTGACCTTCACTTCCACCGAGAGAGACGTCCTGCACATCAGCTGTGGACGCAGATCTCTGTGAAGCAGCTGGCAGATCTCTGCAACCACCTCCCTTCTGAAGCGCAGCCTCTTAACACAATGCGCCGCAGTCATGGTGAGATAGGACACCTGCTGCCGGTATTGCCTGAGTGGGTAAGGCCTACGTTGCCGACGCCTGATGGCCCCTCTGCGTCTAGGCGTGGCTGGCCCTCTCACACAGCGTCTGCGAGCCCTTCGCACATAATGCTGCAACTGAGGGTTGGAACCCCATACAGCCCCCATAATAAACTTGCAAACAGTGAAATCACAATGATTCAAATGTCAAAGCTCTGGCCAGAAGCCAAAAATACCTCTCCTATGTTGTCCCAAATCAGTAAGCTCTGTTCCTTGGTCTCTGTCCAGAAATCCAAAGCAGTAAAGTCATTGCAGCAAAATGGCTGGGCTTTATAGGTCAGTGTAAGTGCCCTTTAATTAGCGCTCCCCGAGGCCCACAGGGCCTCTGTTGCGTTCCACTTCACAGTTCTTAACAGCGCCACGCCCACATTGGGCGGGCGCCACTGAATTTCCGGTTTGGGGCGCACAAACAGCGTTGCACGACGAAATGACGTCATAAGCTGCGCGTGCAGCTGAGCAGACGCAAACACTTTGCGCCGGCGCTAAATGTCTACTGAATTTGGACGTAGGCGCAGATCGGCCTGCGCCCGGGCGCTAAGTGCCTAGCGCTGGAAATATACCCCTCTTATGGCGTTAACGGCTGGCGAACGCAACTGAATTTCTTGGCCTCTGTGTTTAACACACCCTCACTGTAAAACTGTGTATAACACACCCTCACTGTAACACTATGTATAACACACCCTCGCTGCAACACTGTTTATAACACACCCTCCCTGTAACACTCTGTGTTGAACACACTCTCACTGTAACACTGTGTATAACACACCCTGGCCTAGAAATTCAGTTGCGTTCGCCAGCCGTTAACACCATAACGGCTCATGGGGAAGGAGATGAATTGATGTCTCCTTCTGAAAAGGGCATTGGTCACCTGGCGGATGCAGCAATGCACGGTGAACTGGGAGATGTTAGCGATGTTCCCAGCAGTGGATTGGAAGGAGCCGGTGGCATAGAAGTTGAGAGCCACCGTCACCTTCACTGCCACCGACAGACACGTCCTGCGCATCAGCTGTGAACGCAGATCTCTGTGCAGCAGCTGGCAGATGTCTGCAACCACCTCCCTTTTGAATCGCAGCCTCCTAACACACTGCGCGGCAGACATGGTCAGATAGGAGAACTGCTGGCGGTATACCTTGGGTGGGTAAGGCCTCACTTGGCGACGCCTGTTGCCCCCTCTGCGTCTAGCCAGGGCTGCCACTCTCTCATGGCGTCTGTAAGCCCTTCCGGCATAAGGCTGAAACTCAGCGTTGGCACCCAATGCAGCCCCCATTATATGCTGGCAAACACTGAGATCTCAATGAAGGCAAAGATAATTGCTAAGCTCTGGCCTGAGCCAAAAATACCTGTCCTAGTGTTGGGCCAAAGCAGTAAGCTCTCCTCCTTGGTCTCTCTCCAAAAAACCGTTGCACAAGAGTGAATGCTGCAAAATGGCTGGCCTTTATAGTGCAGGGTAAGTGCCCTTTAATTTGCGCTCCCCGCGGCCCGCCTCGGCTGTGTACCGTTCCACTTCACAGTCGTTAGGGCCGCCCGGCGCACAATGGGGCGGCGCAAGTGAAGTTCCGATTCCGGGCGCACAAAGGGCGTTGCACGACGAAATGACGTCATGATCTGCGCGCGCAGCAGGGCGCGCGATAAGAATTTGTGCCGGCGCTAAATGTCTACTGAAGTTGGGGCGAGGCGCAGATCGCGCTGCGCCCGGGCGCTAAGCGCCTAGCGCTCGAGATCTACTCCTCCTAAGGCGCTACCGGCTGGCGCGCCCAACTGAATTTCTAGGCCAGGGTGTTTTATACACAGAGTGTTACAGTGAGGGTGTGCTATACACAGTGTTACAGTGAGGGTGTGTAATACACAGTGTTACAGTGAGGGTGTGTTATACACAGTGTTACAGTGAGAGTGTGTTATACACAGTGTTACAGTGAGGGTGTGTTATACACAGTGTGTTACAGTGAGGGTGCGTTACACACAGTGTTACAGTGAGGGTGTGTTATACACAGTGTTACAGTGAGGGTGCATTATACACAGTGTTACAGTGAGGGTGTGTCACATACAGTGTTACAGTGAGAATGTGTTATACACAGAGTGTTACAGTGAGGGTGTGTTATACACAGTGTCACAGTGAGGGTGTGTTATACAGAGTGTTACAGAGATGGTGTGTTATACACAGTGTTACAGTGAGGGTGTGTTATACACAGTGTTACAGTGAGGGTGTATTATACACAGTGTTACAGTGAGGGTGTGTCACATACAGTGTTACAGTGAGAATGTGTTATGCACAGAGTGTTACAGTGAGGGTGTGTTATACACAGTGTCACAGTGAGGGTGTGTTATACACAGTGTTACAGTGAGGGAGTGTTATAAACAGTGTTACAGTGAGGTGTGTTATATACAGTGTTACAGTGATGGTGTGTTATACACAGTGTTAGAATGAAGGTGTTTTATAAACAGTGTTACAGTGAGGGTGTGTTATACACAGTGTTACAGTGAGGGTGTCTTATACACAGTGTTACAGTGAGAGTGTGTTATACACAGTGTTACAGTGAGGGTGTGTTATACACAGTGTGTTACAGTGAGGGCGTGTTATACACAGTGTTACAGTGAGGGTGTGTTATACACAGCGGTACAGTGAGGGTGTGTTATACACAGTGTTAGAGTGAGGGTGTGTTACATACAGTGTTACAGTGAGGGTGTGTTATACACAGAGTGTTACAGTGAGGGTGTGTTATACACAGTGTCACAGTGAGGGTGTGTTATACAGAGTGTTACAGAGATGGTGTGTTATACACAGTGTTACAGTGAGGGTGTGTTATATACAGTGTTACAGTGTGGGTGTATCATACACAGTGTTAACGTGAGGGTGTGTTATACACAGTGTTGCAGTGAGGCTGTGTTATACACTGAGGCCTAGAAATTCAGTAAGGCCCCGCCAGGTCTTTAGCGCCCGAAATTTAGCGCTCGCCCGGATTCCCGTAGCACCCGCCTGAAATTCAGTTGCGGCGCCCCAAGACGGAGGCGGGCGCTATTGCAGGGTTTGGCCGCCTCGCTTGGGGCGATGAAAGTCAATTGCAGGCGTACAGCTGCCGCTGCGGCACCCGATGCGGTGCGGCAGGCTGGGGTACTGCAGGCCTCCTCCTTCTCTTAAGGAGGAGCTGCCTGCAGCCGTGAGATCGCCGCTGGATTCCCCCGGCAAATGAGCCCGGCACCACGGAGAAGTGCCGATCTCGCGGGAGTCAGACACCAATGCCGCGGGGGGGAGGTGCAGGAGTCCGGGGAGGGAGGTGCGGCCAGGCGGCCGCCGGGAAAGCGGCCGACCGCCCCTCCACCTTTATGCGCCGGCCTCTCGGAGCTGCAAGGCCCCGTTTTTCAAACGCTGTTTGCGGCCGCCACGGGCGAGGCGGCCGCAACTGAATTTGGCGGTCGGCACGGAATCGCATTGGAACCGGGGCACTGCACACACCGATGACGTCATCGGTGCCGGCGCAGCGCTACCGGCTAACGCCGATGTTAGGGACCAGCTGAATTTCGGGTGCTGAAAAATTCCGGCGCAAACCACTCTTCAGCCAATAAGTGGGCGCAAACGCGACTGAATTTCGAGGCCTGAGTGTTACAGTGAGGATTTGTTATACACAGTGTTACAGTGAGGGTGTGTTATACACAGTGTTACAGTGAGGGTGTGTTATACACAGGGTGTTACAGTGAGTGTGTGTTAGACACAGTGTTGCAGTGAGGGTGTATTATACTCAGTGTTACAGTGAGGGTGTGTTATACACAGTGTTACAGTGAGGGTGTGTTATACACAGCGTGTTACAGTGAGGGTGTGTTATACACAGTGTTACAGTGAGGGTGTGTTATACACAGTGTAACAGTGAGGGTGTGTTATACACAGTGTTACAGTGAGGGTGTGTTATACACACAGGGCTAGATTTTCAGTATAGACAGTTTTGGGGCGCTAACCTTAGCGCCCGCCCGAAGTTAGCGCCCGCCCCAAAGTAGCGCCCTGTTGCCGGAAATTCAGTGGCTTTGCCCTAAGAGGTTGGTGGAGCGCTAAAAGAGGCGTTCCACTACTATCTTTAGGCGCTAAGCCGGCGGTGCAGAGCGCTGCGCCCAAGCTCGGGCGCAGTGCACCGCAGACACTCTGGTGCCAGTGAGCTCTTAAAGGGGAAGGGTGCATGTGTTTTTTTCAAAGGCAGAGTCTGGGGGGGAAAACATCATCATCATGATGATGAGACGACGACGACGACGACGACGGAGGAGGAGGAGGAGGAGGAGGAGGAGGAGGAGGAGGAGGAGGAGGACCGGAAACATAAATACACCGTTCACAACAACACACTGGATCCGTCCACACAACACATGCAGACTGCCTTTTATAGTGCAGGAGGAGTGCCCTTTAATTTGCGCTCCCCAGGGTGTGTTGCGTTCCATTTTACAAACGCTCTGGACGCCAGCCGCACAATGGGGCGGTCCGACTGAAGTTTGGATTCGGGGCGGCCAAAGGGCGTTGCACGAGGATGCGACGTCATTTTCTGCGCGCGCATCCGGGCGGCCGCTAAACTTTGCGCCGGCACTAACGGGCAACTTAATTTGGGGCGGGGCGCAAACTGCGCTGCGCCCGGGCGCTACACACATAGCGCACGAAAATCACTTCTCTTAAGGCGCTAACTGCTGGCGCAAGCAACTGAAAATCTAGCCCACAGTGTTACAGTGAGGGTGTGTTATACACAGTGTTACAGTGAGGTTGTGTTATACACAGTGTTACAGTGAGGTGTGTTCTACAAATGGTTACAGTGATGGTGTGTTATACACAGTGTTACAGTGAGGGTGTTTTATACACAGTGTTACAGTGAGGGTGTGTTATACACAGTGTTACAGTGAGGGTGCGTTTTACACAGTGTTACAGTGAGAGTGTGTTATACACCGTGTTACAGTGAGGGTGTGTTATACACAGTGTGTTACAGTGAGGGTGTGTTATACACAGTGTTACAGTGAGGGTGTGTTATACACAGTGTTACAGTGAGGGTGTGTTATATACAGTGTTACAGTGAGGGTGTGTTATACACAGAGTGTTACAGTGAGGGTGTGTAATACACAGTGTCACAGTGAGGGTGTGTTATACAGCTTGTTACAGAGATGGTGTGTTATACACAGTGTTAATGTGAGGGTGTGTTATATACAGTGTTACAGTGAGGGTGTGTTATACACAGAGTGTTAACGTGAGGGTGTGTTATACACAGTGTTACAGTGAGGGTGTGTCATACATAGTGTTTCAGTGAGGCTGTGTTATACACTGTGTGTTACACTGAGGGTGTGTTATACACAGTGTTACAGTGAGGGAGTGTTATACACAGTGTTACAGTGAGGGTGTGTTATACACAGAGTGCTACAGTGAGGGTGTGTTATACATAGTGTTACAGTGAGGGTGTGTTACACACAGAGAGTTACAGTGAGGGTGTGTTATACACAGTGTTACAGTGAGGTTGTGTTATACACAGTGTTACAGTGAGGTGTGTTCTACAAATGGTTACAGTGATGGTGTGTTATACACAGTGTTACAGTGAGGGTGTTTTATACACAGAGTGTTACAGTGAGGGTGTGTTATACACATTGTTACAGTGAGGGTGTGTTATACACAGTGTTACAGTGAGGGTGTGTTATACACAGTTTTACAGTGAGGGTGCATTTTACACAGTGTTACAGTGAGAGTGTGTTATACACAGTGTTACAGTGAGGGTGTGTTATACACAGTGTGTTACAGTGAGGGTGTGTTATACACAGTGTTACAGTGAGAGTGTGTTATACACAGTGTTACAGTGGTGGGGTGTTATACACAGAGTGTTACAGTGAGGGTGTGTTATACACAGTGTTACAGTGAGGGTGTATTATACATAGAGTGTTACAGTGAGGGAGTATAATACACAGAGTGCTCCAGTGAGGGTGTGTTATACACAGTGTTACAGTGAGAGTGTGTTATACACATTGTTACACTGAGGGTGTGTTATACACAGTGTTACACTCAGGGTGTGTTATACACAGTGTTACACTGAGGGTGTGTTATACACAGAGTGTTACAGTGAGGGTGAGTTATACACAGTGTTACAGTGAGGGTGTGTTATACACAGCGTTACAGTGAGGGTGTGTTATACACAGTGTTACAGTGAGGGTGTGATATACACAGTATTAAAGTGAGGGTGTGTTATACACAGTGCTTTACAGTGAGGGTTTGTTATACACAGTGTTACAGTGAGGCTGTGTTAAACACAGCGTTACATTGAGGGTGTGTTATACACAGTGTTACAGTGAGGGTGTGTTATACACAGTGTTACAGTGAGGGTGTGTTATACACAGTGTTACAGTGAGGGTGTGTTACACACAGTGTTACTGTGAGGGTGTGTTATACACAGAGTGTTACAGTGAGGGTGTGTTATACACAGTGTTATGGTGCTGGTGTGTTATACACACAGTGTTACAGTGAGGGTGTATTATACACAGTGTTACAGTGAGGTTGTGTTCTACACAGTGTTACAGTGAGGGTGTGTTATACACAGTGTTACAGTGAGGGTGTATTATACACAAAGTGTTACAGTGAGGGTGTGTTATACACAGTGTTACAGTGAGGGTGCGTTATACACACAGTATTAAAGTGAGGGTGTGTTATACACACAGTGTTACAGTGAGGGTGTGTTACACACAGTGTTACAGTGAGGGTATGTTATACACAGTGTTACAGTGAGGGTGTGTTATGCACACAATGTTACAGTGAGGGTGTGTTATACACACAGTGTTACAGTGAGGGTGTGTTACACACACAGTGTTACAGTGAGGGTGTGTTATACACTGTGTTACAGTGATGGTGTGTTATACACAGAGTGTTACAGTGAGGGTGTGTTATACACAGTGTTACAGTGCGGGTGTGTTATACACAGAGTGTTTCAGTGAGGGTGTGTTATACACAGCGTTACAGTGAGGGTATGTTATACACAGAGTGTTACAGTGAGGGTGTGTTATACACAGTGTTACAGTGAGGGTGTATTATACACAGCGTTACAGTGAGGGTGTGTTATACACAGCATTACAGTGAGGGTGTGTTATACACACAGTGTTAAAGTGAGGGTGTGTTATACACAGGGCGTTACAGTGAGGGTGTGTTATACACAGTGTTACAGTGAGCGTGTGTTATACACAGCGTTACAGTGAGGGTGTGTTATACACAGTGTTACAGTGAGGGTGTGGTATACACAGAATGTTACAGTGAGGGTTTGTTATACACAGTGTTACAGTGATGGTGTGTTATACACACAGTGTTACAGTGAGGGTGTGTTATACACAGTGTTACAGTGAGGTTGTGTTCGACACAGTGTTACAGTGAGGGTGTGTTATACACAGTGTTAAAGTGAGGGTGTATTATACACAAAGTGTTACAGTGAGGGTGTGTTATACACAGTGTTACAGTGAGGGTGTGTTATACACACAGTGTTAAAGTGAGGGTGTGTTATACACACAGTGTTACAGTGAGGGTGTGTTACACACAGTGTTACAGTGAGGGTATGTTATACACAGTTTTACAGTGAGGGTGTGTTATGCACACAGTGTTACAGTGAGTGTGTGTTATGCACACAGTGTTACAGTGAGGGTGTGTTATACACACAGTGTTACAGTGAGGGTGTGCTATACACAGTGTTACAGTGAGGGTGTTTTATACACAGTGTTACAGGGATGGTGTGTTATGCACAAAGTGTCACAGTGAGGGTGTGTTATACACAGTGTTACAGTGAGGGTGTGTTATACACAGAGTGTTTCAGTGAGGGTGTGTTATACACAGCGTTACAGTGAGTGTGTGTTATACACAGAGTGTTACAGTGAGGGTGTGTTATACACAGTGTTACAGTGAGGGTGTGTTATACACAGCGTTACAGTGAGGGTGTGTTATACACAGCATTACAGTGGGGGTGTGTTATACACACAGTGTTACAGTGAGGGTGTGTTATACACAGGGCTTTACAGTGAGGGTGTGTTATACACAGTGTTACAGTGAGCGTGTGTTATACACGGCTTTACAGTGAGGGTGTGTTATACACAGTGTTACAGTGAGGTGTGTTCTACAAATGGTTACAGTGATGGTGTGTTGTACACAGTGTTACACTGAGGGTGTTTTATACACAGTGTTACGGTGAGGGTGTGTTATACACAGTGTTACAGTGAGGGTGCGTTTTACACAGTGCTACAGTGAGAGTGTGTTCTACACAGTGTTACAGTGAGGGTGTGTAATACACAGTGTGTTACAGTGAGGGTGTGTTATACACAGTGTTACAGTGAGGGTGTGTTATACACAGTGTTACAGTGAGGGTGTGTTATATACAGTGTTACAGTGAGGGTGTGTTATACACAGTGTCACAGTGAGGGTGTGTTATACACAGTGTTACAGTGAGGGTGTGTTATATACAGTGTTACAGTGAGGGTGTGTTATACACAGTGTTACAGTGAGGGTGTGTTATATACAGTGTTACAGTCAGGGTGTGTTATACACAGTGTCACAGTGAGGGTGTGTTATACACAGTGCTATAGTGAGGGTGTGTTATACACAGAGTGTTACAGTGAGGGTGTGTTAGACACAGTGTTGCAGTGAGGGTGTATTATACTCAGTGTTACAGTGAGGGTGTGTTATACACAGTGTTACAGTGAGGGTGTGTTATACACAGCGTGTTACAGTGAGGGTGTGTTATACACAGTGTTACAGTGAGGGTGTGTTATACGCAGCATGTTACAGTGAGGGTGTGTTATACACAGTGTTACAGTGAGGGTGTGTTATACACAGTGTTACAGTGAGGGTGTTTTTACACAGAGTGTTACAGTGACGGTTTATTATACACAGTGTTACAGTCAGGGTGTGTTATACACAGTGTTACAGTGATGGTGTGTTATACACGGAGTGTTATAGTGAGGGAGTGTTATACACAGTGTTACAGTGAGGGTGTGTAATAGACAGTGTTAAAGTGAGGGTATGTTATACACAGCGTTACAGTGAGGGTGTGTTATACACAGTGTTACAAGTGAGGGTGTGTTGTACACAGTGTTACAGTGAGGGTGTTTTATACACAGTGTTAAAGTGAGTGCGTGTTACACACAGTGTTACAGTGAGGGTGTGTTATACGCAGTGTTAAAGTGAGGGCGGGTTATACACAGTGTTACAGTGAGGGTGAGTTATACACAGTGTTACAGTGAGTGTGTGTTATGCACAGTGTTACAGTAAGTTGTGTTATACACAGTGTTACAGTGGGGTGTGTTATAGACAGTGTTACAGTGAGGGTGTGTTATACACAGTGTTACAGTGAGGGTGTGTTATACACACAGTGTTACAGTGAGGGTGTGTTATACACAGTGTTACAGTGAGGGTGTGTTATACACAGTGTTACAGTGATGGTGTGTTATACACAGCGTGTTACAGTGAGGGTGTGTTACACACAGTGTTACAGTGAGGGTGTGTTATACACAGTGTTACAGTGAGGGTGTTTTATACACAGAGTGTTACAGTGATGGTTTATTATACACAGTGTTACAGTGAGGGTGTGTTATACACAATGTTACAGTGAGGGTGTGTTATACACACAGTGTTAAAGTGAGGGTGTGTTCACACAGTGTTACAGTGAGGGTCTGTTACACACAGTGTTACAGTGAGGGTATGTTATACACAGTGTTACAGTGAGGGTGTGTTATGCACACAGTGTTACAGTGAGTGTGTGTTATGCACACAGTGTTACAGTGAGGGTGTGTTACACACACAGTGTTACAGTGAGGGTGTGCTATACACAGTGTTACAGTGAGGGTGTGTTATACACAGTGTTACAGTGATGGTGTGTTATACACAAAGTGTCACAGTGAGGGTGTGTTATACACAGTGTTTCAGTGAGGGTGTGTTATACACAGCATTACAGTGAGTGTGTGTTATACACAGAGTGTTACAGTGAGGGTGTGTTTTACACAGTGTTACAGTGAGGGTGTGTTATACACAGCGTTACAGTGAGGGTGTGTTATACACAACATTACAGTGACGGTGTGTTATACACACAGTGTTACAGTGAGGGTGTGTTATACACAGGGCTTTACAGTGAGGGTGTGTTATACACAGTGTTACAGTGAGCGTGTGTTATACACGGCTTTACAGTGAGGGTGTGTTATGCACAGTGTTACAGTGAGGTGTGTTCTACAAATGGTTACAGTGATGGTGTGTTGTACACAGTGTTACACTGAGGGTGTTTTATACACAGTGTTACAGTGAGGGTGTGTTATACACAGTGTTACAGTGAGGGTGCGTTTTACACAGTGTTGCAGTGAGAGTGTGTTCTACACAGTGTTACAGTGAGGGTGTGTTATACACAGTGTGTTACAGTGAGGGTGTGTTATACACAGTGTTACAGTGAGGGTGTGTTATACACAGTGTTACAGTGAGGGTGTGTTATATACAGTGTTACAGTGAGGGTGTGTTATACACAGAGTGTTACAGTCAGGGTGTGTTATACAGAGTGTCACAGTGAGGGTGTGTTATACACAGTGCTATAGTGAGGGTGTGTTATACACAGAGTGTTACAGTGAGGGTGTGTTATACACAGTGTTACAGTGAGGGTGTTTTATACACAGAGTGTTACAGTGACGGTTTATTATACACAGTGTTACAGTCAGGGTGTGTTATACACAGTGTTACAGTGATGGTGTGTTATACACGGAGTGTTATAGTGAGGGAGTGTTATACACAGTGTTACAGTGAGGGTGTGTAATAGACAGTGTTAAAGTGAGGGTATGTTATACACAGCGTTACAGTGAGGGTGTGTTATACACAGTGTTACAAGTGAGGGTGTGTTGTACACAGTGTTACAGTGAGGGTGTTTTATACACAGTGTTAAAGTGAGTGTGTGTTACACACAGTGTTACAGTGAGGGTGTGTTATACGCAGTGTTAAAGTGAGGGCGGGTTATACACAGTGTTACAGTGAGGGTGAGTTATACACAGTGTTACAGTGAGGGTGTGTTATGCACAGTGTTACAGTAAGTTGTGTTATACACAGTGTTACAGTGGGGTGTGTTATAGACAGTGTTACAGTGAGGGTGTGTTATGCACAGTGTTACAGTGAGGGTGTGTTATACACACAGTGTTACAGTGAGGGTGTGTTATACACAGTGTTACAGTGAGGGTGTGTTATACACAGTGTTACAGTGAGGGTGTGTTATACACAGCGTGTTACAGTGCGGGTGTGTTATACACAGTGTTACAGTGAGGGTGTGTTATACACAGTGTTACAGTGAGGGTGTTTTATACACAGAGTGTTACAGTGACGGTTTATTATACACAGTGTTACAGTCAGGGTGTGTTATACACAGTGTTACAGTGAGGGTGTGTTATACACGGAGTGTTATAGTGAGGGAGTGTTATACACAGTGTTACAGCGAGGGTGTGTAATAGACAGTGTTAAAGTGAGGGTGTGTTATACACAGCGTTACAGTGAGGGTGTGTTATACACAGTGTTACAAGTGAGGGTGTGTTGTACACAGTGTTACAGTGAGGATGTTTTATACACAGTGTTAAAGTGAGTGTGTGTTACACACAGTGTTACAGTGAGGGTGTGTTATACGCAGTGTTAAAGTGAGGGCGGGTTATACACAGTGTTACAGTGAGGGTGAGTTATACACAGTGTTACAGTGAGGGTGTGTTATGCACAGTGTTATAGTAAGTTGTGTTATACACAGTGTTACAGTGGGGTGTGTTATAGACAGTGTTACAGTGAGGGTGTGTTATGCACAGTGTTACAGTGAGGGTGTGTTATACACAGTGTTACAGTGAGGGTGTGTTATACACAGTGTTACAGTGAGGGTGTGTTATACACAGTGTTACAGTGAGGGTGTGTTATACACAGTGTGTTACAGTGCGGGTGTGTTATACACAGTGTTACAGTGAGGGTGTGTTATACACAGTGTTACAGTGAGGGTGTTTTATACACAGAGTGTTACAGTGACGGTTTATTATACACAGTGTTACAGTCAGGGTGTGTTATACACAGTGTTACAGTGATGGTGTGTTATACACGGAGTGTTATAGTGAGGGAGTGTTATACACAGTGTTACAGTGAGGGTGTGTAATAGACAGTGTTAAAGTGAGGGTGTGTTATACACAGCGTTACAGTGAGGGTGTGTTATACACAGTGTTACAAGTGAGGGTGTGTTGTACACAGTGTTACAGTGAGGGTGTTTTATACACAGTGTTAAAGTGAGTGTGTGTTACACACAGTGTTACAGTGAGGGTGTGTTATACGCAGTGTTAAAGTGAGGGCGGGTTATACACAGTGTTACAGTGAGGGTGAGTTATACACAGTGTTACAGTGGGGTGTGTTATAGACAGTGTTACAGTGAGTGTGTGTTATACACAGTGTTACAGTGAGGTTGTGTTATACACACAGTGTTACAGTGAGGGTGTGTTATACACAGTGTTACAGTGAGGTTGTGTTATACACAGTGTTACAGTGAGGTGTGTTCTACAAATGGTTACAGTGATGGTGTGTTATACACAGTGTTACAGTGAGGGTGCGTTTTACACAGTGTTACAGTGAGAGTGTGTTATACACAGTGTTACAGTGAAGGTGTGTTATACACAGTGTTACAGTGAGGGTGTTTTATACACAGAGTGTTACAGTGACGGTTTATTATACACAGTGTTACAGTCAGGGTGTGTTATACACAGTGTTACAGTGATGGTGTGTTATACACGGAGTGTTATAGTGAGGGAGTGTTATACACAGTGTTACAGTGAGGGTGTGTAATAGACAGTGTTAAAGTGAGGGTATGTTATACACAGCGTTACAGTGAGGGTGTGTTATACACAGTGTTACAAGTGAGGGTGTGTTGTACACAGTGTTACAGTGAGGGTGTTTTATACACAGTGTTAAAGTGAGTGTGTGTTACACACAGTGTTACAGTGAGGGTGTGTTATACGCAGTGTTAAAGTGAGGGCGGGTTATACACAGTGTTACAGTGAGGGTGAGTTATACACAGTGTTACAGTGAGGGTGTGTTATGCACAGTGTTACAGTAAGTTGTGTTATACACAGTGTTACAGTGGGGTGTGTTATAGACAGTGTTACAGTGAGGGTGTGTTATGCACAGTGTTACAGTGAGGGTGTGTTATACACACAGTGTTACAGTGAGGGTGTGTTATACACAGTGTTACAGTGAGGGTGTGTTATACACAGTGTTACAGTGAGGGTGTGTTATACACAGCGTGTTACAGTGCGGGTGTGTTATACACAGTGTTACAGTGAGGGTGTGTTATACACAGTGTTACAGTGAGGGTGTTTTATACACAGAGTGTTACAGTGACGGTTTATTATACACAGTGTTACAGTCAGGGTGTGTTATACACAGTGTTACAGTGAGGGTGTGTTATACACGGAGTGTTATAGTGAGGGAGTGTTATACACAGTGTTACAGCGAGGGTGTGTAATAGACAGTGTTAAAGTGAGGGTGTGTTATACACAGCGTTACAGTGAGGGTGTGTTATACACAGTGTTACAAGTGAGGGTGTGTTGTACACAGTGTTACAGTGAGGATGTTTTATACACAGTGTTAAAGTGAGTGTGTGTTACACACAGTGTTACAGTGAGGGTGTGTTATACGCAGTGTTAAAGTGAGGGCGGGTTATACACAGTGTTACAGTGAGGGTGAGTTATACACAGTGTTACAGTGAGGGTGTGTTATACACAGTGTTACAGTGAGGGTGTGTTATACACAGTGTTACAGTGAGGGTGTGTTATACACAGTGTTACAGTGAGGGTGTGTTATACACAGTGTGTTACAGTGCGGGTGTGTTATACACAGTGTTACAGTGAGGGTGTGTTATACACAGTGTTACAGTGAGGGTGTTTTATACACAGAGTGTTACAGTGACGGTTTATTATACACAGTGTTACAGTCAGGGTGTGTTATACACAGTGTTACAGTGATGGTGTGTTATACACGGAGTGTTATAGTGAGGGAGTGTTATACACAGTGTTACAGTGAGGGTGTGTAATAGACAGTGTTAAAGTGAGGGTGTGTTATACACAGCGTTACAGTGAGGGTGTGTTATACACAGTGTTACAAGTGAGGGTGTGTTGTACACAGTGTTACAGTGAGGGTGTTTTATACACAGTGTTAAAGTGAGTGTGTGTTACACACAGTGTTACAGTGAGGGTGTGTTATACGCAGTGTTAAAGTGAGGGCGGGTTATACACAGTGTTACAGTGAGGGTGAGTTATACACAGTGTTACAGTGGGGTGTGTTATAGACAGTGTTACAGTGAGTGTGTGTTATACACAGTGTTACAGTGAGGTTGTGTTATACACACAGTGTTACAGTGAGGGTGTGTTATACACAGTGTTACAGTGAGGTTGTGTTATACACAGTGTTACAGTGAGGTGTGTTCTACAAATGGTTACAGTGATGGTGTGTTATACACAGTGTTACAGTGAGGGTGCGTTTTACACAGTGTTACAGTGAGAGTGTGTTATACACAGTGTTACAGTGAAGGTGTGTTATACACAGTGTGTTACAGTGAGGGTGTGTTATACACAGTGTTACAGTGAGGGTGTGTTATACACAGTGTTACAGTGAGGGTGTGTTATACACAGAGTGTTACAGTGAGGGTGTATTATACACAGTGTCACAGTGAGGGTGTGTTATACAGATTGTTACAGAGATGGTGTGTTATACACAGTGTTAATGTGAGGGTGTGTTATATACAGTGTTACATTGAGGGTGTGTTATACACAGAGTGTTAACGTGAGGGTGTGTTATACACAGTGTTACAGTGAGGGTGTGTTATACATAGTGTTTCAGTGAGGCTGTGTTATACACTGTGTGTTACACTGAGGGTGTGTTATACACAGTGTTACAGTGTGGGTTTGTTATACACAGTGTTACAGTGAGGGTGTGTTATACACATTGTGCTACAGTGAGGGTGTGTTATACACAGTGTTACAGTGAGGGTGTGTTACACACAGAGTGTTACAGTGAGGGTGTGTTATACACAGTGTTACAGTGAGGGTGTGTTATACACAGTGTTACAGTGAGGGTGTGTTATAGACAGTGTTACAGTGTGGGTGTGTTATACACAGTGTTACAGTGACGGTGTGTTATACACAAAGTGTTACTGTGAGGGTGTGTTATTCACCTTGTTACAGTGAGGGTGTGTTTTACACAATGTTACAGTGAGGTTGTGTTCTACACAACGTTACAGTGAGGGTGTGTTATACACAGTGTTACACTGAGGGTGTGTTATACACAAAGTGTTACGGTGAGGGTGTGTTATACACAGTGTTACAGTGAGGGTGTGTAACACACACAGTGTTACAGTGAGAGTGTGTTATACACAGTGTTACAGTGGGGGGGGTGTTATAGACAGTGTTACAGTGAGGGTGTGTTATACACAGTGTTACAGTGAGGGTGTGTTATACACAGAGTGTTACAGTGAGGGTGTGTTATACACAGTGTTACAGTGAGGGTGTATTATACACAGAGTGTTACAGTGAGGGAGTATAATACACAGAGTGCTCCAGTGAGGGTGTGTTATACACAGTGTTACAGTGAGTGTGTGTTAAACACATTGTTACACTGAGGGTGTGTTATACACAGTGTTACACTCAGGGTGTGTTATACACAGTGTTACACTGAGGGTGTGTTATACACAGAGTGTTACAGTGAGGGTGAGTTATACACAGTGTTACAGTGAGGGTGTGTTATACACAGCATTACAGTGAGGGTGTGTTATACACAGTGTTACAGTGAGGGTGTGATATACACAGTATTAAAGTGAGGGTGTGTTATACACAGTGCATTACAGTGAGGGTTTGTTATACACAATGTTACAGTGAGGCTGTGTTATACACAGCGTTACATTGAGGGTGTGTTATACATAGTGTTACAGTGAGGGTGTGTTATACACAGTGTTACAGTGAGGGTGCGTTATACACAGTGTTACAGTGAGGGTGTTTTAGACACAGTGTTACTGTGAGGGTGTGTTATACACAGAGTGTTACAGTGAGGGTGTGTTATACACCGTGTTACGGTGATGGTGTGTTATACACACAGTGTTACAGTGAGGTTGTATTATACACAGTGTTACAGTGAGGTTGTGTTCTACACAGTGTTACAGTGAGGGTGTATTATACACAAAGTGTTACAGTGAGGGTGTGTTATACACAGTGTTACAGTGAGGGTGCGTTATACACACAGTGTTAAAGTGAGGGTGTGTTATACACACAGTGTTACAGTGAGGGTGTGTTACACACAGTGTTACAGTGAGGGTATGTTATACACAGTGTTGCAGTGAGGGTGTGTTATGCACACAATGTTACAGTGAGGGTGTGTTATACACACAGTGTTACAGTGAGGGTGTGTTATACACCCAGTGTTACAGTGAGGGTGTGTTATACACTGTGTTACAGTGATGGTGTGTTATACACAGTGTGTTACAGTGAGGGTGTGTTATACACAGTGTTACAGTGCGGGTGTGTTATACACAGAGTGTTTCAGTGAGGGTGTGTTATACACAGCGTTACAGTGAGGGTATGTTATACACAGAATGTTACAGTGAGGGTGTGTTATACACAGTGTTACAGTGAGGGTGTGTTATACACAGCGTTACAGTGAGGGTGTGTTATACACAGCATTACAGTGAGGGTGTGTTATACACACAGTGTAAAAGTGAGGGTGTGTTATACACAGGGCGTTACAGTGAGGGTGTGTTATACATAGTGTTACAGTGAGCGTGTGTTATACACGGCATTACAGTGAGGGTGTGTTATACACAGTGTTACAGTGAGGGTGTGGTATACACAGAATGTTACATTGAGGGTGTCCTATACACAGTGTTACAGTGAGGGTGTGTTATACACAGTGTTACAGTGAGGGTGTGTTATAAACAGTGCGTTACAGTGAGGGTGTGTTATACACAGTGTTACAGTGAGGGTTTGTTATACACAGTGTTACAGTGATGGTGTGTTATACACACAGTGTTTCAGTGAGCGTGTGTTATACACAGTGTTACAGTGAGGTTGTGTTCGACACAGTGTTACAGTGAGGGTGTCTTACACACAGCGTTAAAGTGAGGGTGTATTATACACAAAGTGTTACAGTGAGGGTGTGTTATACACAGTGTTACAGTGAGGGTGTGTTCACAGTGTTAAAGTGAGGGTGTGTTATAAACACAGTGTTACAGTGAGGGTGTGTTACACACAGTGTTACAGTGAGGGTATGTTATACACAGTGTTACAGTGAGGGTGTGTTCTGCACACAGTGTGACAGTGAGTGTGTGTTATACACACAGTGTTACAGTGAGGGTGTGCTATACACAATGTTACAGTGAGGGTGTGTTATACACAGTGTTACAGTGATGGTGTGTTATACACAGGGCATTACAGTGAGGGTGTGTTATACACAGTGTTACAGTGAGCGTGTGTTATACACAGCGTTACAGTGAGGGTGTGTTATACACAGTGTTACAGTGAGGGTGTGGTATACACAGAATGTTACATTGAGGGTGTGCTATACACAGTGTTACAGTGAGGGTGTGTTGTACACAGTGTTACAGTGAGGGTGTGTTATACACAGTGCGTTACAGTGAGGGTGTGTTATACACAGTGTTACAGTGAGGGTGTGTTATACATAGCATTACAGTGAGGGTGTGTTACACAGTGTTACAGTGAGTGTGTGTTATAGACAGTGTTACAGTGTGGGTGTGTTATACACAGTGTTACAGTGACGGTGTGTTATACACAAAGTGTTACAATGAGGGTGTGTTATTCACCTTGTTACAGTGAGGGTGTGTTTTACACAATGTTACAGTGAGGTTGTGTTCTACACAGTGTTACAGTGAGGGTGTGTTATACACAGTGTTACACTGAGGGTGTGTTATACACAAAGTGTTACAGTGAGGGTGTGTTATACACAGTGTTACAGTGAGGGTGTGTTACACGCACAGTGTTACCGTGAGAGTGTGTTATACACAGTGTTGCAGTGTGGGTGTGTTATAGACAGTGTTACAGTGAGGGTGTGTTATACACAGTGTTACAGTGAGGGTGTGTTATACACAGATTGTTACAGTGAGGGTGTGTTATACACAGTGTTACAGTGAGGGTGTATTATACACAGAGTGTTACAGTGAGGGAGTATAATACACAGAGTGCTCCAGTGAGGGTGTGTTATACACAGTGTTACAGTGAGTGTGTGTTATACACAGTGTTAAACTGAGGGTGTGTTATACACAGTGTTACACTCAGGGTGTGCTATACTCAGTGTTACACTGAGGGTGTGTTATACACAGAGTGTTACAGTGAGGGTGAGTTATACACAGTGTTACAGTGAGGGTGTGTTATACACAGCGTTACAGTGAGGGTGTGTTATACACAGTGTTACATTGAGGGTGTGATATACACAGTATTAAAATGAGGGTGTGTTATACACAGTGTTACAGTGAGGGTGTATTATACATAGAGTGTAAAAGTGAGGGAGTATAATACACAGAGTGCTCCAGTGAGGGTGTGTTATACACAGTGTTACAGTGAGAGTGTGTTATACACAGTGTTACAGTGAGGGTGTGATATACACAGTATTAAAGTGAGGGTGTGTTATACACAGTGCTTTACAGTGAGGGTTTGTTATACACAGTGTTACAGTGAGGCTGTGTTATACACAGCGTTACAGTGAGGGTGTGATATACACAGTATTAAAGTGAGGGTGTGTTATACACAGTGCTTTACAGTGAGGGTTTGTTATACACAGTGTTACAGTGAGGCTGTGTTATACACAGTGTTACATTGAGGGTGTGTTATACACAGTGTTACACTCAGGGTGTGTTATACACAGTGTTACACTGAGGGTGTGTTATACACAGAGTGTTACAGTGAGGGTGAGTTATACACAGTGTTACAGTGAGGGTGTGTTATACACAGCGTTACAGTGAGGGTGTGTTATACACAGTGTTACAGTGAGGGTGTGATATACACAGTATTAAAGTGAGGGTGTGTTATACACAGTGCTTTACAGTGAGGGTTTGTTATACACAGTGTTACAGTGAGGCTGTGTTATACACAGCGTTACATTGAGGGTGTGTTATACACAGTGTTACAGTGAGGGTGTGTTATACACAGTGTTACAGTGAGGGTGTGTTATACACAGTGTTACAGTGAGGGTGTGTTACACACAGTGTTACTGTGAGGGTGTGTTATACACAGAGTGTTACAGTGAGGGTGTGTTATACACAGTGTTATGGTGCTGGTGTGTTATACACACAGTGTTACAGTGAGGGTGTATTATACACAGTGTTACAGTGAGGTTGTGTTCTACACAGTGTTACAGTGAGGGTGTGTTATACACAGTGTTACAGTGAGGGTGTATTATACACAAAGTGTTAGAGTGAGGGTGTGTTATACACAGTGTTACAGTGAGGGTGCGTTATACACACAGTATTAAAGTGAGGGTGTGTTATACACACAGTGTTACAGTGAGGGTGTGTTACACACAGTGTTACAGTGAGGGTATGTTATACACAGTGTTACAGTGAGGGTGTGTTATGCACACAATGTTACAGTGAGGGTGTGTTATACACACAGTGTTACAGTGAGGGTGTGTTATACACACAGTGTTACAGTGAGGGTGTGTTATACACTGTGTTACAGTGATGGTGTGTTATACACAGAGTGTTACAGTGAGGGTGTGTTATACACAGCATTACAGTGAGGGTATGTTATACACAGAGTGTTACAGTGAGGGTGTGTTATACACAGAGTGTTTCAGTGAGGGTGTGTTATACACAGCGTTACAGTGAGGGTATGTTATACACAGAGTGTTACAGTGAGGGTGTGTTATACACAGTGTTACAGTGAGGGTGTATTATACACAGCGTTACAGTGAGGGTGTGTTATACACAGCATTACAGTGAGGGTGTGTTATACACACAGTGTTAAAGTGAGGGTGTGTTATACACAGGGCGTTACAGTGAGGGTGTGTTATACACAGTGTTACAGTGAGCGTGTGTTATACACAGCGTTACAGTGAGGGTGTGTTATACACAGTGTTACAGTGAGTGTGTGGTATACACAGAATGTTACATTGAGGGTGTGCTATACACAGTGTTACAGTGAGGGTGTGTTATACACAGTGTTACAGTGAGGGTGTGTTATAAACAGTGCGTTACAGTGAGGGTGTGTTATACACAGTGTTACAGTGAGGGTGTGTTATACACAGCATTACAGTGAGGGTGTGTTATACACAGTGTTACAGTGAGGGTGTGTTATAGACAGTGTTAGAGTGTGGGTGTGTTATACACAGTGTTACAGTGACGGTGTGTTATACACAAATTGTTACAGTGAGGGTGTGTTATTCACCTTGTTACAGTGAGGGTGTGTTTTACACAATGTTACAGTGAGGTTGTGTTCTACACAGTGTTACAGTGAGGGTGTGTTATACACAGTGTTACACTGAGGGTGTGTTATACACAAAGTGTTACAGTGAGGGTGTGTTATACACAGTGTTACAGTGAGGGTGTGTTACACACACAGTGTTACAGTGAGAGTGTGTTATACACAGTGTTGCAGTGGTGGTGTGTTATAGACAGTGTTACAGTGAGGGTGTGTTATACACAGTGTTACAGTGAGGGTGTGTTATACACAGAGTGTTACAGTGAGGGTGTGTTATACACAGTGTTACAGTGAGGGTGTATTACACACAGAGTGTTACAGTGAGGGAGTATAATACACAGAGTGCTCCAGTGAGGGTGTGTTATACACAGTGTTACAGTGAGTGTGTGTTATACACAGTGTTAAACTGAGGGTGTGTTATACACAGTGTTACACTCAGGGTGTGTTATACTCAGTGTTACACTGAGTGTGTGTTATACACAGAGTGTTACAGTGAGGGTGAGTTATACACAGTGTTAAAGTGAGGGTGTGTTATACACAGTGTTACAGTGAGGGTGTGTTATACACAGTGTTACAGTGAGGGTGTGATATACACAGTATTAAAGTGAGGGTGTGTTATACACAGTGCATTACAGTGAGGTTGTGTTATACACAGTGTTACAGTGAGGGTGTGTGAAACACAGTGTTACAGTGAGGGTGTGTTATACACAGTGTTACAGTGAGGGTGTGTTACACACAGTGTTACTGTGAGGGTGTGTTATACACAGAGTGTTACAGTGAGGGTTTGTTATACACAGTGTTACAGTGATGGTGTGTTATACACACAGTGTTACAGTGAGGGTGTGTTATACACAGTGTTACAGTGAGGTTGTGTTCGACACAGTGTTACAGTGAGGGTGTGTTATACACATTGTTAAAGTGAGGGTGTATTATACACAAAGTGTTACAGTGAGGGTGTGTTATACACAGTGTTACAGTGAGGTTGTGTTATACACACAGTGTTAAAGTGAGGGTGTGTTATACACACAGTGTTACAGTGAGGGTGTGTTACACACAGTGTTACAGTGAGGGTATGTTATACACAGTTTTACAGTGAGGGTGTGTTATGCACACAGTGTTACAGTGAGTGTGTGTTATGCACACAGTGTTACAGTGAGGGTGTGTTATACACACAGTGTTACAGTGAGGGTATGTTATACACAGTTTTACAGTGAGGGTGTGTTATGCACACAGTGTTACAGTGAGTGTGTGTTATGCACACAGTGTTACAGTGAGGGTGTGTTATACACACAGTGTTACAGTGAGGGTGTGTTATACACAGTGTTACAGGGATGGTGTGTTATGCACAAAGTGTCACAGTGAGGGTGTGTTATACACAGTGTTACAGTGAGGGTGTGTTATACACAGAGTGTTTCAGTGAGGGTGTGTTATACACAGCGTTACAGTGAGTGTGTGTTATACACAGAGTGTTACAGTGAGGGTGTGTTAGACACAGTGTTACAGTGAGGGTGTGTTATACACAGCGTTACAGTGAGGGTGTGTTATACACAGCATTACAGTGAGGGTGTGTTATACACACAGTGTTACAGTGAGGGTGTGTTATACACAGGGCTTTACAGTGAGGGTGTGTTATACACAGTGTTACAGTGAGCGTGTGTTATACACGGCTTTACAGTGAGGGTGTGTTATACACAGTGTTACAGTGAGGTGTGTTCTACAAATGGTTACAGTGATGGTGTGTTGTACACAGTGTTACACTGAGGGTGTTTTATACACAGTGTTACGGTGAGGGTGTGTTATACACAGTGTTACAGTGAGGGTGCGTTTTACACAGTGCTACAGTGAGAGTGTGTTCTACACAGTGTTACAGTGAGGGTGTGTTATACACAGTGTTACAGTGAGGGTGTGTTATATACAGTGTTACAGTGAGGGTGTGTTATACACAGAGTGTTACAGTCAGGGTGTGTTATACACAGTGTCACAGTGAGGGTGTGTTATACACAGTGCTATAGTGAGGGTGTGTTATACACAGAGTGTTACAGTGAGGGTGTGTTATACACAGTGTTGCAGTGAGGGTGTGTTATACACAGCGTGTTACAGTGAGGGTGTGTTATACACAGTGTTCCAGTGAGGGGGTGTTATACGCAGCATGTTACAGTGAGGGTGTGTTATACACAGTGTTACAGTGAGGGTGTGTTATACACAGTGTTACAGTGAGGGTGTTTTATACACAGAGTGTTACAGTGACGGTTTATTATACACAGTGTTACAGTCAGGGTGTGTTATACACAGTGTTACAGTGATGGTGTGTTATACACGGAGTGTTATAGTGAGGGAGTGTTATACACAGTGTTACAGTGAGGGTGTGTAATAGACAGTGTTAAAGTGAGGGTATGTTATACACAGCGTTACAGTGAGGGTGTGTTATACACAGTGTTACAAGTGAGGGTGTGTTGTACACAGTGTTACAGTGAGGGTGTTTTATACACAGTGTTAAAGTGAGTGTGTGTTACACACAGTGTTACAGTGAGGGTGTGTTATATGCAGTGTTAAAGTGAGGGCGGGTTATACACAGTGTTACAGTGAGTGTGTGTTATGCACAGTGTTACAGTAAGTTGTGTTATACACAGTGTTACAGTGGGGTGTGTTATAGACAGTGTTACAGTGAGGGTGTGTTATACACAGTGTTACAGTGAGGGTGTGTTATACACACGGTGTTACAGTGAGGGTGTGTTATACACAGTGTTACAGTGAGGGTGTGTTATACACAGTGTTACAGTGATGGTGTGTTATACACAGCGTGTTACAGTGAGGGTGTGTTACACACAGTGTTACAGTGAGGGTGTGTTATACACAGTGTTACAGTGAGGGTGTTTTATACACAGAGTGTTACAGTGACGGTTTATTATACACAGTGTTACAGTGAGGGTGTGTTATACACAATGTTACAGTGAGGGTGTGTTATACACACAGTGTTAAAGTGAGGGTGTGTTCACACAGTGTTACAGTGAGGGTCTGTTACACACAGTGTTACAGTGAGGGTATGTTATACACAGTGTTACAGTGAGGGTGTGTTATGCACAGCATTACAGTGAGTGTGTGTTATACACAGAGTGTTACAGTGAGGGTGTGTTATACACACAGTGTTACAGTGAGGGTGTGTTATACACAGCGTTACAGTGAGGGTGTGTTATACACAGTGTTTCAGTGAGGGTGTGTTATACACAGCATTACAGTGAGTGTGTGTTATACACAGAGTGTTACAGTGAGGGTGTGTTTTACACAGTGTTACAGTGAGGGTGTGTTATACACAGCATTACAGTGAGGGTGTGTTATACACAGCATTACAGTGACGGTGTGTTATACACACAGTGTTACAGTGAGGGTGTGTTATACACAGGGCTTTACAGTGAGGGTGTGTTATACACAGTGTTACAGTGAGCGTGTGTTATACACGGCTTTACAGTGAGGGTGTGTTATGCACAGTGTTACAGTGAGGTGTGTTCTACAAATGGTTACAGTGATGGTGTGTTGTACACAGTGTTACACTGAGGGTGTTTTATACACAGTGTTACAGTGAGGGTGTGTTATACACAGTGTTACAGTGAGAGTGTGTTCTACACAGTGTTACAGTGAGGGTGTGTTATACACAGTGTGTTACAGTGAGGGTGTGTTATACACAGTGTTACAGTGAGGGTGTGTTATACACAGTGTTACAGTGAGGGTGTGTTATATACAGTGTAACAGTGAGGGTGTGTTATACACAGAGGCCTAGAAATTCACTAGCCTTAGCGCTGCTTTTGAGGCGCTAGAGGGACTAGCGCCAGAGTTATGGCCAATTGAAAAATTGAGTGGGGCCCTAAAGCGGCGTTGCACCGGTAGCGCTGCGCCGGCACCGATGACATCATCGGTGTGCGCAGCGTCCCGGTTGCCGTGGTAACCCGCCCGAACTCCGAAATTGAGTTGCGGCCGCCTCGCCCGTGGCAGCCGCAAGCAACGTTCTGTAAAAGGTGCCTTGCTGAAGTTAGCGCCGGCGCATTAAGGTCGCGCGGTGGCCGGCCGCTTCCCCGGCGGCCGCCTGCCTGCACCTCCCTCCCCGGACTCCTCCAAGACCCCCCCGCGGCACAGATGCATGTGGGCCGCGAGCCCGGCACTTCTCCGAGGTGCCGGGCTCATTTTTATTCAGCCGTCAACGGCCAGCGGTCGGGTGCAGGCAGCTCCTCCTTAACGGAAGGAGGAGGCCTGCACTTCCCCAGCCTGCCGCACCGCATCGGGCGCCGCAGCGCCGGAACAGCGCCGCAATGGGGCAGGTAGCGCCCATTGGGAGGCGCTGAAACCCTCCAGTAGCGCCGGCAGCTGTTTGGGCGTGGCGCTACTGAATTTTTGGCGCGCGCAGGGGGACTTAGCGCCGGCACTAACTTCCGGCGCTAAAGCCCTGGCTGCGCCAAAACCCAATTTCTAGGCCAGAGTGTTACAGTCAGGGTGTGTTATACACAGTGTCACAGTGAGGGTGTGTTATACACAGTGCTATAGTGAGGGTGTGTTATACACAGTGTTACAGTGAGGGGGCTAGATTTTCAGTATAGCCAGTTTTGGTGCGCTAGCTTTAGCGCCCGCCCGAAGTTAGCGCCCGCCCCAAAGTAGCGCCCCGTTGCCGGGAATTCAGTGGCTTCGCCCTAAGAGGTTGGTGGAGCGCTAAAAGAGGCGTTCCACTACTCTCTTTAGGCGCTAAGCCGGCGGTCCAGAGGGATAGCGCCCAGGCGGGGCGCAGCACGGGTGCGGTCATTTTTGCACTGACAGCAGACCCCGTGGTGCCGACCAGCTCTTAAAGGGGGAAGGGACGAATTGGTCTGCTGCCACGCCCTGCACACTGCAGCCTTGCAAAGAGGCCTCAACACTACTGCTCAGCCCCAGGGAGTCATGGCAACGCCAGAGAAGGCCCGTCAGCGTGCCCTGCGCTTCTCAGAGGGTGATCTGGACATAATGGTCACAGCTCTGGAGGTGAGGCGCAAGATCTTGTTCCCAGAGAGTGGGAGGAATCCAACCCACCACGACTACACCAAAGCCTGGAAGCAGATCGCCCAGAGGGTGACGTTCACCGGCGAGGCCCCCAGGACCCACAAACAATGCCGTAAGAAATACAACGATCTGACCAGGATTGTGAGGGTGAGTAGCCTTTCCAGTCTCCTCCTCATTCTTGCATGTACACCTGACATGATGGGCAAAGGGACCTGAAAGTCCTTTTGGCCAGCCCTCAGCCAGCAGCATTGGGACAGTCATGAGCATCAAATGGCCATTCGGCACTCTACACTTTGGCCAAGCTATTCCACCATGGGAGGCAGTGCACACTACATCAGGGCTTCACTCTGTCCAAGCTATTCCACCATGGGAGGCAGTGCACACTACATCAGGGCTTCACTCTGTCCAAGCTATTCCACCATGGGAGGCAGTGCACACTACATCAGGGCTTCACTCTGTCCAAGCTATTCCACCATGGGAGGCAGTGCACACTACATCAGGGCTTCACTGCGCACTTACAGCCCGTCCTTTCTCTTGCAGGCTAAAGTAGCGTTTAATCGCCAGGCCCGTGCCAGGGGTGGCCGCGCCAAGCTGCAGAAGCTCACTCGGCTGGAGGAGCGCGTGTGTGTGCTCATGGGAGCCCGTGTGATTGTCCCCACAGCGTGCGGTGTATCCAACCCTCCACTGCCCGGCAATGGTAAGGACCTCGCCTTTTGGCCCTCTCGCGTCGCACTGGCCCATCCGAGCTACCTCCTTTGCCACTGTCCCACCAATGCGCTGAATCCCACCAGTCCTAACTCCCTCGCTGACGCCGTCTCCTCACTCTGAAGCTACTCTTGTGCATTCCTGCTTTCAGCTGGTGACGACCAGGACCCTGAGGCTGCCAGTGACAGCACCTCCAACCAGGAGGAGGAGGAGGAGCAAGCCGGACCTTCGGGGGAACAGTCACGTCCCGCAGGAGAGGAGGAAATGCTTGACACCTCCTCACTGGACGAGTGCCTGGAGGAACTGTCGCAGGGCAATGCAGCTTCTGGGACCAGTGGCGTCCAGCCACCCAGCAGCCGTGCGCGTGGCCCGCGGCCTTCCCCCCAAAGGGGGGAAGGATCAGAGGGGAGTGCTGCTGCTCGGCACACTCGCCGTCACCAACGCGGCAAGGGTCCCCTAGTTCGGCCCCCTCCTCCCCAGCGGGAGAGTCGCGACTCCAGTCCGGACACCTTCACTTCGGAGGAGGTGCGGAAGCTCGATCAGATGGCCGACGACTCGGACCGGCGCCACACGGAGCTCATGAGCGTGGTGGGGCGCATGCCTGAGGCCATCGAGTCGCTGGCGACCAGTGTGCGCGAGTTCGGGGCAGCAACTGCCGCGACTGGCCGCATGCTAACTGATGCCGTCAAGACCCTGGCGGATGTGATGCGCGCGCACACCAGGACCACAGGGCCACTCACTGCTGCCACACGCGCTGTCTCAGGCAGGCATCGCCAGGGCAGGCGCCGCGCTGGACCATCCCAGCAAGCCGGCCGTCGGCTGATTGCTGCGGATCCTGCAGTGCGGGCCCGGCCGAGTGCCACCGCGCCACAGCACCAGCCAGCGCATCCCAGACGCCAGCTGGCCCACATTGCGCCATCCGTCGCCGCCATTCCCCCTCTGGGGCGTCAAGGGCAAGCGGCTGCAGCTGATGGTGGCCAGGCTCAGGTGCGCCACTCAGGAGACGGCCCCTCGAGGCCCAAACGCCGTGTAGGCCGCCCCCCAGCGGCATCTGGCGGAAGGGCATCTGAGCCTCAGGCGCCTTCCCCCAGCCTCGCAGCAGCCACTGGGCAGAGCTTGCGAAGGAGCAGCAGGCAGGGCAGGGGAGGCAAAATGCTGGCCAAGGTCTCGCCCTCGCGGGCCACTCAGTAGAGGGTGTGGCCAGCTTTCCTTTAATATGGCGGTGGCCATCTTTATTTTGCCCATGGTTGTGCTTTTGGAGGGCTTTTTTTTTGCGTTAGGCCGACGTTGAGGCCCGGTTTCAATAAAGGTGGAGTGGCTCCTCCCCAGTTTGTGGGAGTGAGTCGTTTGTTGGGCTTTTTGTGGGGCCCGTTTATTGTTTTTGGGGATTCATGTGGGAAGGGCTTTTCATTTTTGTTTAATAAAAAATTATCTTTATTCATGCAGTCTCCATGGTTGTTCTTCTTAGTGTTTGTTGGCTTCGCCGGCTGAGGGCTTGCGGAGCGGCTGCATTCATCTTCCCTCATGGCCCCTGGCCATTCCCTGACAGGGGGCTTAGAAGTACCGTGTAATAAGGTGGCGTCGTGCGGCCCTTGGCCCTGGTCGCTCCCTCCTGGGAACGTACTCCTGCTCCTCCTCCTCCTCCTCCTCCTCCTCCTCATGCTCCTCCTGCTCCTCCTCCTGAGGTGCTGGTCCAACGTCAGGTGGCAGTGCCTGAGTCCTGCGGATAGCCAGGTTGTGTAGCATGCAGCAAACCACCACAAATTGGGAGACCCGGTCCGGCGAATACTGGAGAGCTCCTCCGGAGCGATCAAGGCAGCGGAACCGCTGCTTGAGGACCCCAATAGTTAGCTCGATGATGTTGCGGGTGGTTTGATGGCTCTCGTTGTAGGCCTCTTCAGCAGCGGTCCTGGGCGCGCGGAGCGGGGTCATGAGCCAGGTGCACAAAGGATAGCCTTTGTCCCCGAGTAGCCATCCTCTTGGGGGAGGCTGTGCCTGGAACATGTCATGCACAGTACTCTGCCGCAGGATAAAGGCATCGTGGCTGCTGCCTGGGAAGCTGGCATTGACTGCCATGATGCGCTGCTTGTGGTCACAGACCAGCTGCACATTCAGAGAATGGTAGCCCTTCCTGTTGCGATACTGCTCGCCATGCTCCAGAGGGGCCCGCAAAGCCACATGCGTACAGTCAATGGCGCCCTGCACCAAGGGGAATTCCCCGAGTCTGGAAAATCCCAATGCGCGCTGATGCTGGCTCTCCAGGGCCATGGGGAAGGAGATGAATTGGCTTCTCCTTCTGAACAGTGCTTCGGTCACCTGGCGGATGCAGCGATGCGCGCCGTACTGGGAGATGTTTGCTATGTCCCCAGCAGCGTATTGGAAGGAGCCGGTGGCATAGAAGTTCAATGCCACCGTCACCTTCACTTCCACCGACAGAGACGTCCTGCACCTGAGCTTTGGCCGCAGATCTCGGCGAAGCAGGTGGCAGATCTCTGCAATCACCCCCTTTCGGAATCGGAGCCTTTTAACACATCGCGCGGCACTCATGTTTAGGTAGGAGCGCTGCTGGCGGTATAGCCTGACTGGGTAAGGCCTACGTGGCCGACGCCTGTAGCCCCCTCTGCCTCTAGCCAGGGCTGCCCCTCTCACAATGCGTCTGCGAGCCCTACGGACATGGAGCTGCAGCTCCGCGTTGGCACCCCATGCAACCCCCATCAAATCCTGGCAAACACTCTAATTTCCAAATGGCCACTTGCAGCGCTGTTGCCTGAGTCCAAAAATACCTGCCTCTTGCTGCTTGAAACCAGTTAGCTATCCTCCTTGTTGTGTCTCCAGAAATGCGTTGCACAAGACTGTTTTCTGAAAAAAGGATGGCCTTTATACTGGAGAGGACGTTCCCTTTAATTAGCGCCCCCCGGGGCCCGCGCTGGTTGTGTTGCGTTCCTTTTTCCAAACGCTCCGGCCGCCCGCCGCACAATGGGGCGGTCCGACTGAAGTTTGCAATCGGGGCGGCCAAAGGGCGTTGCACGAGGATGTGACGTCATTTTCTGCGCGCGCATCCGGGCGGGCGCTAAACTTTGCGCTGGCGCTAACGGGCAACTTAATTTGGGGCGGGGCGCAAACTGCGCTGCGCCCGGGCGCTACACGCATAGCGCCCGGAAATCACTTCTCTTAAGGCACTAACTGCTGGCGCAAGCAACTGAAAATCTAGCCCAGAGTGTTACAGTGAGTGTGTGTTATACACAGTGCTATAGTGAGGGTGTGTTATACACAGTGTTACAGTGAGGGTGTGTTATACAGTGTTACAGTGAGGGTGTGTTATACAGTGTTACAGTGAGGGTGTGTTTTACACAGTGTTACAATGAGTGTGTGTTATACACAGTGTTACAGTGAGGGTGTGCTATACACAGCGTTACAGTGAGGGTGTGTTATACACAGTGTTACAGTGAGGGTGTTGTTAGGTATGTACCTGTAAGGGAATAACTGGTCTCAGACTGCAGTACCGGCAGTGACCACCCCTGTATAAAAGGCCCTTGCAGGCTTCTGTAGTTTCAGTTTCCAGGTTGTCTCCATTCAGTAAAGACTTGTTATAATCAACTCCTGCAGTCCGTGTCTCAATTATACACGGACATAATACTGGCGACGAGTAAGAAACGAACTTACCTGCAACTCGGCAGCACCTCAGACGACGTTATTGAAGGTCGGAGCCAGAAGAAAGAAAAAAAATAATAATCGAAAGAAACTCGAGAAACGGGCGTCGACCGTAGGCAACCGCCCTCCAAATCATCGAGTTGGGGAGTGCAGGAGAGACTGTCGAGAGCCAGGCTTGGTTCTCCAGTCTGTGGTTTCCCAGCTGGTCGGGCTGGTGGCAGGTGGTGCACTGATTCTTCCTGGGCAGCGGCGGGCTGGGGCTCAATCGGGTGGCTCTGCAACGGGGCCGGGCAGCGAGTCGGGAAGCAAGGAGAGAGAGAGAGCGTGTAGCACACAGGGCACAGCCGGTGCTTCGAAGCCGGGCAGCGTTCGGACCTAAGAAGAGGGAGGGAAGTGTCCCAGAGGGTCCGCTCCACGACGGGAATGGTTCTTCAATTAACGGAGCAAACACTGAAGCGCGATAGAAAAATAAAAATACCGCGGAGAGCAGCGGCAGCGGCGGGAAAGCGCGGGAGGCGCCATTTTGATCCATCGGAGACGAAGGCAAAGCGCAGGAGGCGCCATCTTAGATTTTCAAGATGCCAAAGACTGGCGATATCACTGCCTTCGAGAATGCAATAGAAGACTGGACCACGTATATGGAAAGAGTCGAGGTATATTGCGAGGCAAACAAAATAGCCGATGAGAAAAAGGTATTGGTATTGCTAAACTTAATGGGCGCAAGAACGTACGGCCTATTGCGGGACCTGATTACTCCAGCCAAACCGAAGGCAAAGAGTTTTAACGAATTGTTGCTGTCCTACAGGAACACCTAAATCCTACACCGCTGCTGATAGCAGAAAGATTTAAATTCCATAGGAGAAATCAGCATAAAAATGAGAGCAATGCTGATTACCTTACGGAACTACGCAAGCTATCAAAGCACTGCCAGTTCGGAGCAGGACTGGCAGATACCTTACGGGACAAATTTGTCTGTGGACCCCTCAGTGAAGGAACCCAGAAGAGGTTACTCTCAGAGAAAGAGCTGACGCTAGATAAGGCTTTCAGCGTGGCAGTATCATATGAAGCAGCAGCAAGGGGAGCTGTGGAAATACAACAAAAGCCACAGGAATATGGCACCCACGAAATGACACGGGGATTTGCAAATTGTTATCGCTGCGGCAGAACTAACCATGACCAGAAGGACTGCTGGTCCAAGGACAAAATATGCAGGCAATGCGGAAAGATGGGACACATTGCACGAGTTTGCAGGTCTGGGAAGAAGACCAATGACAACAAAAAGGCTACTAAGGAAGCGTACAGGAAAGTACAAAAGATGACAGACAGTAGTTCCGAAGACCAGATGAGCGATAGTGAATCCGGGGACAAGAGACTAAGCTGTCTTAAACTTCACAACGTAATCGCAAAAGAGGATCACAGAACCATTTGGGTCACCCTCACGATAGCAGGTTCCCAAGTCAAAATGGAATTGGATACAGGATCAGCTCTAACCGTCATGAATCGACGAGACTATGAGCGGCTATTCTCACACATACCCTTGAGAGAGACATCCATTGTCTTGAGGACATATACGGGGCAAAAAGTATACCCCAGAGGAAAAATAAGGGTGCCTGACGAATACAACGGCAAGAAAATACGGAAATTGTATCTCTACATTCTGCAAGATGGTGGACCACCGTTATTGGGACGTGAATGGATCAGAAAGATCAGTTTAGACTGGCACTCCATTCAGGCACTGACGGTGGCTGGTAAAAAGGATGACGACGTCACTCCTGGACGATTGTCAACAATCTTAGCTGACGCCAAAGAGGTATTTCAACAAGAACTGGGCACTCTTAAAGGCGTAACTGCCTCGATAAAAATAGAGGAGAATGCAATTCCCAAGTTTTTCAAAGCAAGACCGGTACCATATGCAATTCGCCCAGCCATCGAGGCAGAGCTGGAGAATCTGGAGAATGCAGGTGTGTTATCTAAGGTAGACTGGAGCGAGTGGGCGCCACCCATCGTTCCTGTCATGAAGAAAACGTTAAACAATAAGTCTGAGGAGCCAAGGAAGGTTCGCATCTGTGGGGACTTCAAGGTGACAGTGAACCCAGTCCTTCACACAGTACAATATCCTCTTCCAAGGATAGAAGATATCTTCGCCTCACTATCTGGAGGGAAGCATTTTACAAAAATTGACCTAGCACAAGCATATTTGCAGATGGAGGTTGAAGAATCCTCGAGGAAGTATCTCACGATAAACACTCACAAAGGTCTTTACCAGTATAATCGACTGGTATTCGGAGTAGCATCAGCTCCAGCAATATGGCAAAGAGCGATGGAACAAGTCCTGCAAGGGATTCCGGGGACTCAGTGTTGCTTGGACGACATCCTAGTGACAGGTGAAGAGGACAGTGAACACCTTGCCAACCTAGAGCAGGTGCTCACTAGACTACGTGAACATGGGCTACGAGCCAATCGCCCCAAGTGCGAGTTTTTTAAGAAACAGATATCGTATTGTGGCCACGTGATTGATGAAGAGGGGTTGCATAAGTCCCCTGACAAAATTGAAGTGGTAGTTAAGGCTCCAGCGCCTGAAAATGTGTCGCAACTGAGGTCATTCCTCGGATTGGTGACTTACTACCATAAGTTTTTGCCGAATTTGTCCACAATTCTGCATCCACTGAACGCCCTACTACAAACGGGAGTAGCATGGAAATGGAGCGATGAATGTAAGCGGGCCTTTCAGAAGAGTAAGGACCTAATCACTTCAAGAGAAGTATTGGCTCACGACAACCCATCACTACCGATAAGACTGGCGTGTGATGCGTCTCCCTACGGCATTGGGGTGGTACTGTCACATAAATTCCTTGATGGTTCGGAGAGGCCGATAGCTTTTGCGTCACGCTCGTTAACTTCAGCCGAGCATAACTACGCCCAGATTGACAGAGAGGCCCTCAGCCTGGTGTGGGGGGTGAACAAGTTCAATCACTACCTGCACGGTCAGAAATTTACTCTACTAACTGATCATCAACTTCTCGTCTCCATTTTCAACCCTCAGAAGGGCGTACCGATAATGACGGCACAACGGCTGCAGAGGTGGTCCCTTTTCCTAGGGGCACACCAATATGACATCGAGTACAAAGGAACTAAACAGCAGGGGAATGCTGATGGATTGTCGTGCCTACCGTTGCCGATGGTGGAAGAAGAACTGGCAGTGGATCCAGTGGAGTTATTCCACTCAACTATAGTCGAATGTCTCCCTGTGACGAATGCAAACATAGAAAAGGAAACACGAAATGACCCGGCACTCTCCTGGGTCTATGATTTAATGATGAAGGGATGGCCAGCACATGGCGAACCACTGCTGCCAGCATTCTCGCCGAGAAGAGAACAGCTGTCAGTGTGCAGAGGAACCTTGATGTGTGGATCCAGAGTAGTAATTCCACCCAAATTGAAGGATAGAATGCTCAATGAGCTTCATGAGGGTCATCTGGGTGGGGTAAAAATGAAGAACTTAGCCAGAGCGTTTGTGTGGTGGCCGGGAATCGATAGAGAAATTGAAGCGATGACCAAGAGCTGCACAGGATGCCAGAAGGTCCAAAACGCCCCACCACAAGCCCCTCTACATCCATGGGAGTGGCCCTCATCTCCATGGCAAAGGGTGCACATTGATTTTGCTGGTCCCTTTATGGACTCGATGTTTTTAATTGCGGTGGATGCAAAGTGGCCAGAGGTAATAAAAATGTCCTCAACCACCACAGAAAAAACTATCACAGTCTTACGAACCATATACGCCAGGAATGGGCTGCCTGAACAGATTTGCTCTGACAATGGACCACAGTTTGTGTCTGAAGAGTTCCGGAGGTTCATAGAAACATAGAAGATAGGAGCAGGAGTAGGCCATTCGGCCCCTTGAGCCTGCTCTGCCATTCAATGCGATCATGGCTGATCGTCCAAACTCAGTACCCTGTCCCCGCCTTTTCCCCATATCCCTTGATCCCTTTAGCCTTAAGAAACATATCCAACTCTTTCTTGAATATATTTAATGAACTGGCCTCCACCGCCCTCTGTGGCAGAGAATTCCACAGGTTCACCACTCTCTGGGTGAAGAAATTCCTCCTCATTTCAGTCCTAAATGGCTTACCCCTTATCCTTAGACTATGACCCCTGGTTCTGGACTCCCCGGCCATCATAAACATCCTTCCTGCATCTAGTCTGTCCAGGCCTGACAGAATTTTATAGGTCTCGATGAGATCCCCTCTCAATCTTCTAAACTCCAGTGAGTATAAGCCCAATCGACACAATCTCTCCTCATACGTCATTCCTGCCATCCCAGGTATCAGCCTGGTGAATCTTCGCTGCACTCCCTCCATGGCAAGAACGTCCTTCCTCAGGTATGGTGACCAAAACTGCACACAATACTCAAGGTGCGGTCTCACCAAGGCCCTGTACAACTGTAGCAAGACATCCTTGTTCCTGTACTCGATCCCTCTTGCTACGAAGGCCAACATACCATTTGCCTTCTTAACCGCCTGCTGCGCCTGCATGCTTACCTTCAGCGACTGGTGAACAAGGACACCCAGGTCTCTTTGCACTTCCCCTTCTCCCAATCTATTGCCATTCAAATAATATTCTGCCTTCCTGTTTTTGCCACCAAAGTGGATAACCTCACATTTATCCACATTATAGTGCATTTGCCATGTTTCTGCCCAAACACCCAACCTGTCCAAATCGTACTGGATTTTCCCGACATCCTCCTCGCAGCTTACCCTCCCGCCCAGCTTTGTGTCGTCTGCAAATTTGGAGATATTACATCCAATTCCCTCATCCAGATCATTAATATATATTGTGAACAGCTGGGGTCCTAGGACCGATCCTTGCGGTACCCCACTAGTCACTGCCTGCCACTCGGAAAACGACCTGTTTATTCCAACTCTTTGCTTTCTTAAAGAACAATGGTGTTAAGCATTACACATCCGCCCCATATCATCCAGCCACTAATGGATTGGCCGAGAGGTTTGTTCAAACATTCAAGAAGGCTATCAAGGCAATGTGTAATGAAGATATACCCCTACAACACAAGGTGGATAACTTCTTGGTTGCCTACCGGAATGCGACACATGCGGTTACCAACCAAACTCCAGCCATGATGTTCTTCAATCGAAGACTACGATGCCGCTTGTATTTGGTTAAGCCAAACGTCAGAAGAGATGTGGAGAACAGGCAGTTTCAGAATATGAATGAAAGGCCGACCAGGAGTTTTAAGATAGGTCAACCAGTTTTGGCCCGGGACTACCGCACAGAGAAATGGCAGCCAGGGACGATCTGTACACGGCAAGGACCCCTAATGTATACCGTGGACGTTGGAGAGAGCATTGTAAGACGCCATGCTGACCAGATTCTAGAGTCACTGGAAAACATCAACTCCACACCACGATCTGATACACCTGGTGATGAAGCAGAAGTACCAATTGCATCTACCGCAGAATCGGTGATATTGGAAGCAGACGAACCAAACAATGACATTGATCCCGACGCAACCTTGCCAGAAGAACCTGATATCCCAAAGAGGCGTTATCCAGACAGAATCAGGAAGCCTCCTCAAAGACTGAACTTATAATTGCTTAACTTCAACCAATGTATCTAGCAACCGTAATTGTAATTGTAATTAGTTATTATTTAGTTGTTAAATGAATGTTATGTACTGTTTATCTAAAAGGGGAGGAATTGTTGTGTATGTACCTTTAAGGGAATAACTGGTCTCAGACTGCAGTACCGGCAGTGACCACCCCTGTATAAAAGGCCCTAGCAGGCTTCTGTAGTTTCAGTTTCCAGGTTGTCTCCATTCAGTAAAGACTTGTTATAATCAACTCCTGCAGTCCGTGTCTCAATTATACACGGACATAATAGGTGTGTTGTACACAGTGTTACAGTGAGGGTGTTTTATACACAGTGTTAAAGTGAGGGTGTGTTATACACAGTGTTACAGTGAGGGTGTGTTATACACAGTGTTACAGTGAGAGTGTGTTATACGCAGTGTTACAGTGAGGGTGTGTTATACACGGTGTTACAGTGAGGGTGAGTTATACACAGTGTTACAGTGAGGGTGTGTTATGCACAGTGTTACAGTGAGGGTGTGTTATGCACAGTGTTACAGTGAGGCTGTGTTATACACAGTGTTACAGTGAGGGTGTGTTATACACAGTGTTACAGTGAGGGTGTGTTATACACAGTGTTACAGTGAGGGTGTTTTATACACAGAGTGTTACAGTGAGGGTGTGTTATACACAGTGTTACAGTGAGGGTGTGTTATACACAGTGTTACAGTGAGGGTGTGTTATACACAGTGTTACAGTGAGGGTGTGTTATATACAGTTTGTTACAATGAGGGTGTGTTATACACAGTGTTACAGTGAGGGTGTGTTATACACAGTGTTACAGTGAGGGTGTGTTATACGCAGAGTGTTACAGTGAGGGTGTGTTATACACAGTGTCACAGTGAGGGTGTGTTATACAGAGTGTTACAGAGATGGTGTGTTATACACAGTGTTACAGTGAGGGTGTGTTATATACAGTGTTACAGTGAGGGTGTGTTATACATAGTGTTACAGTGAGGCTGTGTTATACACTGAGTGTTACAGTGAGGGTGTGTTATACACAGTGTTACAGTGAGGGTGTGTTATACACAGTGTTACAGTGAGGGTGTGTTATACACAGCGTTACAGTGAGGGTGTGTTATACACAGAGTTACAGTGAGGGTGTGTTATACACAGAGTTACAGTGAGGGTGTGTTATACACAGTGTTACAGTGAGGGTGTGTTATACACAGTGTTACAGTGAGGGTGTGTTATACACAGAGTGTTACAGTGAGGGTGTGTTACACACAGAGTGTTACAGTGAGGGTGTGTTATACACAGTGTTACAGTGAGGGTGTGTTATACACAGTGTTACAGTGAGGGTGTGTTATACAGAGTGTTACAGTGAGGGTGTGTTATACACAGTGTTACAGTGAGGGTGTGTTATACACAGTGTTACAGTGAGGGTGTATTTTACGCAGTGTTACATTGAGGGTGTTGTAATGTCCAAGTATATAAATAATACACGGACTGCAGGAGAGCAATAAAACAGGTATTTACTTGAACAGAGGGTAACTTAAGACTGAAATACAGAAGCCTGCTATGGCTTTATATACAGGGGTGGTCACTGCTGGTACTGCAGTATAGAATCAGTTCTTCTCTTAAAGGCACTTACACAACAATTCCTCCCCTTTTAGATAAACAGTACATAACTTCATCCTGAAGCAGACCTCAGTGGCTGACCTTTTTGAGGCCCCGGCTCACCCACGAGGCTGGCTTCTGGGCGACAAGTGCTATCCTCTCTGCCCATGGCTCATGACCCCGCTCCATTTGCCCACCACCCCGGCAGAAGAGCTTTACAACAGCAGCCATCAGGCCACCAGGAACATTGTGGAGCACACAATTGGTGTGCTGAAGCAGCGTTTCCGCTGTCTAGACCATTCGGGGGGCGCCCTACAGTACTCGCCGGAGCATGTGGCGCGCATCATCGTTGTCTGCTGCATGCTCCACAACCTGGCCATTCGACGCACCCAGCCAATGCCAGCCGACCCTCAAGGTCCAGCAGAGCAGGCGGGCGAGGAGGTGGAGGAGGAGGAAGAGGAGCAGGAAGATGGGAGGGCTCCAGAAACTGGAAGGGCCGTTCATCAGAGGCTCATAAGGACTCGGTTCTAGGCCCCTCGGACGGAATGGTGGCTGTGATTCGAGCAGCGCCCTCCGGTTCGCTGTAAGCCTATGAAGGCATCGATGATTGTAAATAGTGTACAGCTCGAATGTAAATAAAAAGTTATCTTTATTTTCAAACAAGTGCTCCCTTCCAGCATGACAACGTAATGGCAACAGAAATCATAACTAACAAACTAACAGATAACTGTCTGGCAACCCGGCGAAGCTAACCAAACCATAACAAACAAACACAGCAGGTGTGGACGGCCTTAAAACCGGAAAAAGAGACATCTTAGCACCTCCCTCTACTGGTGACCCCTTGATGGAGACCGACTCCTCTTACGAGGTTGGCCCCTTCCCTCCCTGCAGCTCCTCCGTAATGGTACCCCAGTGGCTGGGTCAAGGCTGGGGGACGCCTGCTGAGTGTCTGGAGGCGCTGAAGCCCCTGAGGGACGGCCTGGACGACCTCTGGGCTTGGAGGTCCCGCAAGCAGGCTGCTCCAACTGGGCATGTCTGCTAGCAGTGTGCCGCGCAGGTGGTGGCAGCTGCTCTGCTGACGTGCCAGAGTTGGCATCAGGACTGGTCACATGCAGAGAGAGGACACCTGCACCGTGGTCGGCCGACACACTGGCACTCTGACGGTGCCGCGCCGGATCATCCTCCGCTATCGACTGCTCCAGATTCATGGCCTGCTGTGGTGCTGCAAGGGCCTGGGGTGATCCTGCCTGATGCAGCTAGGGTGGCAGCAGAGAGTGTTCGCGTGGCCTCAATCTGCGTGTGGCCGAGGCCAGCAAGTGACTGCGTGGCAGCAGTGAGGACCTGCGTGGCAGGTGCCAATGCTTCGGAGAAGCCCTGGACAGTCCTTTCCACTGCTTCGGAGAAGCCCTGGACAGTCCTTTCCACTGCTTCGGAGAAGCCCTGGACAGTCCTTTCCACTGCTTCAGACAAGCCCTGGACAGTCCTTTCCACTGCTTCGGAGAAGCCCTGGACAGTCCTTTCCACTGCTTCGGAGAAGCCCTGGACAGTCCTTTCCACTGCTTTGGACAAGGCCGGAACAGTCCTTTCCATTGCTGCCCCGAAGCCCTGGACAGTCCTTTCCATTGCTGCGCCAAGTCCACCACACTCTTTGCCAGTGTGTCGATGGACTCAGGCATCCTCCCCACTGCAGCCATAAGCTCAGTGTGCCTGAGCCGAGCCTGGGCGCTCATTTCCGAAAGGCTACGCACCTCCTCTGCACTCTGTGCAGCAGTCATGGTGGCCTGCCTCGCCCTCCGGGGAGACGGCCCCCGAGCGTCCCTACCCCCCGCGCGTAGCTGCAGGCCGCTGGTCCCTGCAACTGGCTCCTCATCAGAGCACCCCCTCCCTCCCCTCAAGGGAACTACTATCCTCAGTCTCCACATGCGGGAGCTCCCCTGAGGCTGGCATGGATGGTCCGGCTTCCTCCTGGTCGTCACCTCCGGAGGCACTTGCACTGGCAGCTTGAGGGGCCAGCTCCCGAGCTGGTGATGCAGCATCTGAAAGCAGGGAGGTTGAAGAGTGGCTTTAGCAAAAGGACAGTTTGGCAGCAAGGGATGCAACACTGCGGTAATGCTATGACATGGGTCCACAGTGAGAAAGCATGCTGACGGGGGAAACAACTGAAAGGTGACAGCTGTAATAGTTGAGAACCTTACCATCGCTGTGGACAATGGGGTCGGCAGCTGCAGTGGTGACAGGACCACTCAGACGTCCTCCCACAATCTGGTGGATTCTCTCCTCGAGATCCGTCAGAGGCTCCACTTGAGGACGGCCTCCTCCGGTGCGAATCTGCTCCTTTCGATTCCGCGCCAGCTTGGCCTGTGGAGTGTCCGGGTATCAATAATACTCGGACTGCAGGAGAACAATAAAACAGGTATTTACTGAACAGAGGGGAACTCAAGACTGAAATACAGAAGCCTGCAATGGCTTTATATACAGGGGTGGTCACTGCCGGTACTGCAGTATAGAATCAGTTCTTCTCTTAAAGGTACATACACAACAATTCCTCCCCTTTTAGATAAACAGTACATAACATTCATTTAACAATTAAATAATAACTAATTACAATTACAATTTTCTCTGTACTATATACATCAACTGAAATAATCATTTATAAGTTCAGTCTTTGAGGAGGCTTCCTGATCCTGACTGGATAGCGCCTTTCTCAAGTATCCTGTTCTTGCGGCGGAGTTGATTCTGGCTCGTTGTCATTGTTGGTTCGTCAGCTTCCAATACCACTGCTTCTGAGGTAGACGCAATCTGTACTTCGGGTTGATTACCAGGTGCACCTGTTCGTGGTATGGGTTTGGCTTGTTCCTGTGACACTAGAATCTGGTCAGCATGGCGCCTCACGATGCTCTCTCCAACGTCCACTGTGTACATTAGTGGTCCCTGCTGTGTGCATATCGTTCCTGGCTGACATTTTTCTGTTCGGTAGTCGCAGGCCAAGACTGGTTGCCCTATCTTGAAGCTCCTGGTTGGCTTCTCATTTAAGTGCTGGAATTGCTTATCCTCAACATCTCGTCTTATGTTTGGTTTGAGCAAATCCAGGCGACATCTTAGCCTTCGGTTGAAGAACATTATGGCTGGGGCTTGGTTGGTGACTGCATGTGTCGCATTCCGGTAAGCAAACAAGAAATTATCCACCTTGTGTTGTAGTGGTATGTCGTCATTATGCATTGCCTTTATGGCCTTTTTAAAGGTCTGAACAAACCTCTCAGCCAATCCATTTGTGGCTGGGTGATATGGGGCAGATGTGTAATGCTTCACCCCATTATTCCTCAGAAACCTCCGGAAATCCTCTGACACAAACAGTGGCCCATTGTCGGAGCAAATCTGTTCTGGCAAGCCATTCCTGGCGAAGATGGTCCGTAGGACTGCAATAGTTTTCTCCGTGGTGGTGGAGGACATTTTGATGACCTCTGGCCATTTCGAATGGGCGTCCACAGCGATTAGGAACATTGAGTCCATAAATGGACCAGCAAAATCAATGTGTACCCGTTGCCATGGAGATGAGTGCCACTCCCATGGATGTAGTGGGGCCTGTGGTGGAGCGTTTTGGACCTTCTGGCATCTTGTGTATCCTTTGGTCATATCCTCAATTTCTTTATCGATTCCCGGCCACCACACAAACGCCCTGGCTAGGCTCTTCATTTTTACCCCTCCCAGATGACCCTCATGAAGCTCATTGAGCACTCTATCTCTCAACTTGGGTGGAATTACCACTCGGGATCCACACATCAAGGTCCCCCGGCACATTGACAGCTGTTCTCTCCTTGGCGAGAATGCTGGCAACAGTGAGTCGCCATATGTTGGCCATCCCTTCACCATCAAATCATAGACCCGAGAGAGTGTCGGGTCATTTCGGGTTTCCTTCTCTATACTTGAGTTTGTAACAGGTAGACATTCGACTATGGTCGCATGGAATATCTCCACAGGGTCCACTGCAGGTGCTTCCTCTACCGTAGGCAACGGTAGGCGCGACAGCCCATCAGCGTTTCCATGCTGTTTCGTACCCTTGTACTCTATGTCATACTGATGTGCCCCTAGAAAAAGTTGTAAAGTCTGCGCCTCAATAATACACGGACTTCGGGAGAACAGTTTAACAGGTACTTTACTGAACAAGAGGCAGCTTGAAACTGAAACTACAGAAGCCTGCTAGGGCCTTTTATACACGGGTGGTCACTGCCGGTACTGCAGTCTAAGACCAGTTATTCCCTTAAAGGTACATACACACCTTTCACGACCTCAGGACATCCCAAAGCGCTTTACAGCCAATGAAGTACTTTTTGAAGTGTAGACACTGTTGTAATGTAGGAAACACGGCAGCCAATTTGCGCAAAGCAAGGTCCCACAAACAGCAATGTGATAATGACCAGATCATCTGTTTTTTAATGTTTTATGAGGGATAAATATTGGCTGAGCAACTGTGCCAGCCATATAGGTAGCACAGTCACCTCTGAGTCAGAAGGTCATGGGATCAAGACCGACTCCAGAGACTTGAGCTTAAAAACCCAGGCTGACACCCCAGTGCAGTACTGAGGGAGTGCTGCACTGTCGGAGGGGCAGTACTGAGGGAGTGCTGCACTGTCGGAGGGGCAGTACTGAGGCAGTGCTGCACTGTCGGAAGGGCAGTACTGAGGGAGCGCTGCACTGTCGGAGGGGCAGTACTGAGGGAGCGCTGCACTGTCGGAGGGGCAGTACTGAGGGAGTGCCGCACTGTCGGAGGGGCAGTACTGAGGGAGTGCCGCACTGTCGGAGGGGCAGTACTGAGGGTGTGCCGCACTGTCGGAGGGTCAGTACTGAGGGAGTGCCACACTGTCGGATGGACAGTACTGAGGGAGTGCTGCACTGTCGGAGGGGTAGTACTGAGGAAGTGCTGCACTGTCGGAGGGGCAGTACTGAGGGAGTGCCACACTGTAGGAGGGTCAGTACTGAGGGAGTGCCACACTGTCGGAGGGGCAGTACTGAGGGAGTGCTGCACTGTCGGAGGGGTAGTACTGAGGGAGTGCTGCACTGTCGGAGGGGCAGAACTCAGGGAGAGCTGCACTGTCGGAGGGGCAGTACTGAGGGAGTGCCGCAGTGTCGGAGGGGCAGTACTGAGGGAGCACTGCACTGTCGGAGGGCAGTACTGACGGAGCACTGCACTGTCAGAGGGGCAGTACTGAGGGAGCACCGCACTGTCGGAGGGGCAGTACTGAGGGAGCACTGTACTGTCGGAGGGGCAGTACTGAGGGAGCACTGCACAGTTGGAGAGGCAGTACTGACGGAGCACTGCACTGTCGGAGGGGCAGCACTGAGGGAGTGCCGCACTGTCAGAGGGGCATTACTGAGGGAGTACCGCACTGTCGGAGCGGCAGTACTGAGGGAGCGCTGCACTGTCAGAGGGGCAGTACTGAGGGAGCACTGCACTGTTGGAGGGGCAGTACTGAGGGAGCACTGCACTGTTGGAGGGGCAGTACTGATGGAGCACTGCACTGTCGGAGGGGCAGTACTGAGGGAGCGCTGCACTGTCGGAGGGGCAGTACTGAGGGAGCGCTGCACTGTCGGAGGGGGAGCGCTGCACTGTCGGAGGGGCAGTGCTGAGGGAGGACTGCACAGTCAGAGGGGCAGTACTGAGGGAGCGCTGCACTGTCGGAGGGGCAGTACTGCGGGAGCGCTGCACTGTCAGAGGGGCAGTACTGAGGGAGGACTGCACTGTCGGAGGGGCAGTACTGAGGGAGCACCGCACTGTTGGAGGGGCCGTACTGAGGGAGTGCTGCACTGTCGGAGGGGCAGTACTGAGGGAGCGCTGTACTGTCGGAGGGGCAGTACTTAGGGAGTGTTGCACTGTCGGAGTGGCAGTACTGAGAGAGAGCCTCACTGTCGGAGGGGAAGTACTGAGGGAGTGCCGCACTGTCCGTGGGGCAGTACTGAGGGAGTGCTGCACTGTTGGAGGGGCAGTACTGAGGGAGTACCGCACTGTCAGAGGGGCAGTACTGAGGGAGCGCTGCACTGTCGGAGGGGCAGTGCTGAGGGAGTGCTGCGATGTCCGAGGGGCAGTACCGGGGGAGCGTAGCACTGTCGGAGCGACAGTACTGAGGGAGCACTGCACTATCGGAGGGGCAGTACCAAGGGAGCATTGCACTGTCGGAGGTGCAGTGCTGATAGAGCGCTGCACTGTCGGAGGGGCAGTACTGAGGGAATGCTTTACTGTCGGAGGGGCAGTACTGAGGGAGCACCGCACTGTTGGAGGGGCAGTACTGAGGGAGCGCTGCACTGTCGGTGGGCAGTACTGAGGGAACGCCACACTCTCAGAGGGGCAATGCTGAGGGAGCGCCACACTGTCGGAGGAGCAGTACTGAGGGAGTGCCGCACTGTCAGATGTGCCGTCTTTCAGATGAGACTTTAAGCCGAGGCACTGACTGCTCTCTCAGGTGAACGTAAAGGATGTCACGGCCACTATTTTGAGGAAGAGCAGGGGAGTTCTCCCCGGTGTCCTGGCAATATTTATCCCTCAATCAACATCACTAAAACAGATTATCTGGTCATTATCACATTGCTGTTTGTGGGATGTTGCTGTGCACAAATTGGCTGCCGCGTTTCCTACATTACAACAGTGACTACACTTCAAAAGTACTTCATTGGCTGCAAAGCGCTTTGGGACGTCCTGTGGTCGTGAAAGGCGCTATGGAAATGCAAATATTTCAATTCTTTTTTAAAAATGAACCAATTTTTTGGTTAATAATTGGCCAAGACTTTTCACTTTAGAGGCAACAAAGTACTTTTTGAAATGACAACAGAAAATGCTGGAAAAACTCAGCAGGTCAGGCAACATCCGTGGAGAGAAATTTGAGTTGACGTTTCGGGTCGAACCCTTCTTCAAAACTTTTTGAAGTACCTTCTCCCCATCTCCCTCAACCCCACCCACCCACCTTCTCCCCAATCCCTCAACCCCACCCACCCACCTTCTCCCCATCTCCCTCAACCCCACCCACCCACCTTCTCCCCAATCCCTCAACCCCACCCACCCACCTTCTCCCCAATCCCTCAACCCCACCCACCCACCTTCTCCCCAATCACTCAACCCCACCCACCCACCTTCTCCCCATCTCCCTCAACCCCACCCACCCACCTTCTCCCCAATCACTCAACCCCACCCACCCACCTTCTCCCCAATCACTCAACCCCACCCACCCACCTTCTCCCCAATCCCTCAACCCCACCCACCCACCTTCTCCCTAATCACTCAACCCCACCCACCCACCTTCTCCCCATCTCCCTCAACCCCACCCACCCACCTTCTCCCCATTTCCCTCAACCCCACCCACCCACCTTCTCCCCAATCCCTCAACCCCACCCACCCACCTTCTCCCCAATCACTCAACCCCACCCACCTTCTCCCCATCTCCCTCAACCCCACCCACCCACCTTCTCCCAATCACTCAACCCCACCCACCCACCATCTCCCCAATCACTCAACCCCACCCACCCACCTTCTCCCCAATCACTCAACCCCACCCACCTTCTCCCCATCTCCCTCAACCCCACCCACCCACCTTCTCCCCATCTCCCTCAACCACAACCACCCACCTTCTCCCCACCTCCCTCAACCCCACCCACCCACCTTCTCCCCACCTCCCTCAAGCCCACCCACCCACCTTCTCCCCATCTCCCTCAACCCCACCTGTAGTGTATGTACCTTGAAGAAGGAACTATATTCTGCAGCCCCTGTATACTGCAGTACCAGTAGTGACCACCCCTGTATATAAGCCTGTGTAGTAACTTTGTATAGTAGTTCCAGTTTTGTCTCCATTCAGTAAACACCTGTTATAACCAACTTCTGCAGTCCGTGTCTCAATTACACACGGACATTACACCACCCACCCACCTTCTCCCCATCTCCCCACCTTCTCCCCAATCCCTCAACCCCACCCACCCAACTTCTCCCCATCTCCCTCAACCCCACCCACCCACCTTCTCCCCAATCCCTCAACCCCACCCACCCACCTTCTCCCCATCTCCCTCAACCCCACCCACCCACCTTCTCCCCATCTCCCTCAACCCCACCCACCCACCTTCTCCCCAATCCCTCAACCCCACCCACCCACCTTCTCCCCATCTCCCTCAACCCCACCCACCCACCTTCTCCCCAATCCCTCAACCCCACCCACCCAACTTCTCCCCATCTCCCTCAACCCCACCCACCCACCTTCTCCCCAATCCCTCAACCCCACCCACCCACCTTCTCCCCAATCCCTCAACCCCACCCACCCAACTTCTCCCCATCTCCCTCAACCCCACCCACCCACCTTCTCCCCATCTCCCTCAACCCCACCCACCCACCTTCTCCCCATCTCCCTCAACCCCACCCACCCACCTTCTCCCCAATGCCTCAACCCCACCCACCCACCTTCTCCCCAATCCCTCAACCCCACCCACCCACCTTCTCCCCAATCCCTCAACCCCACCCACCCACCTTCTCCCCATCTCCCTCAACCCCACCCACCCACCTTCTCCCCAATCCCTCAACCCCACCCACCCACCTTCTCCCCAATCCCTCAACCCCACCCACCCACCTTCTCCCCAATCCCTCAACCCCACCCACCCACCTTCTCCCCAATCCCTCAACCCCACCCACCCACCTTCTCCCCAATCACTCAACCCCACCCACCCACCTTCTCCCCAATCCCTCAACCACACCCACCCACCTTCTCCCCAATCCCTCAACCCCACCCACCCACCTTCTCCCCATCTCCCTCAACCCCACCCACCCACCTTCTCCCCATCTCCCTCAACCCCACCCACCCACCTTCTCCCCAATCCCTCAACCCCACCCACCCACCTTCTCCCCATCTCCCTCAACCCCACCCACCCACCTTCTCCCCAATCCCTCAACCCCACCCACCCAACTTCTCCCCATCTCCCTCAACCCCACCCACCCACCTTCTCCCCAATCCCTCAACCCCACCCACCCACCTTCTCCCCAATCCCTCAACCCCACCCACCCAACTTCTCCCCATCTCCCTCAACCCCACCCACCCACCTTCTCCCCATCTCCCTCAACCCCACCCACCCACCTTCTCCCCATCTCCCTCAACCCCACCCACCCACCTTCTCCCCAATGCCTCAACCCCACCCACCCACCTTCTCCCCAATCCCTCAACCCCACCCACCCACCTTCTCCCCAATCCCTCAACCCCACCCACCCACCTTCTCCCCATCTCCCTCAACCCCACCCACCCACCTTCTCCCCAATCCCTCAACCCCACCCACCCACCATCTCCCCATCTCCCTCAACCCCACCCACCCACCTTCTCCCCAATCCCTCAACCCCACCCACCCACCTTCTCCCCAATCCCTCAACCCCACCCACCCACCTTCTCCCCAATCACTCAACCCCACCCACTCACCTTCTCCCCAATCCCTCAATCTCCTCTCTCACGGAAACCCATCTCGATGTCTCTCACACCCATTTATAATTTCACCTTCCTGCAAATTCTTCCTCAACTTTATTTCCCTGTGGGTGAAAAAGTTCCCCCTGATTTCCCACCTTCCTCCGAGCAAAATGTTACCTTGTGTCCCCAGGGATTGGAACCTTTCTCCCCAGGGAACAATTGACCTGATCAACTTAGTCATGTCCCTCCATAATGTCGAGTCATCTTATCTCTGGGCCTCTTCTTTTCCAGTTGAATCAAGCCCAACTTGATTCGACCTCCCTGACTCAGATTCCCGATACCAGATGTCTCCTCCTTTACCTTCTGCCCCCTCCCAAGAGCGAAAGCAGCCTCCCATAATTAGATGACCTAAACTACACACTGTGCTGTGGAACAGAACAGAGCAGGGATTGGCCGTACAGAATCCTCTACTTCACCAGGAAATAGAAATTCCAGTCCTCTTTGCATAAGGACAAGCCTTGTTTCTTTATTATTGGGGTATGTCACCTGTGCAGCCTGTTGGACGATAATCTTTCTTAGTGCCAAGGCACTGTCAGTCAGATGCAAACATTTCCAGTATTTTGCTGTAGGATTGCATGTGATACTTGAGATTAAGGACAGGAGGTTATCTGCCTGGATTTCGCCCCTGCTAGTGCAGCAGATGGGTTGCTCTGATTGAAACGGATAGTGGATGTTTACAGAACAGCAAAGGGGTTCCTGGTCTCCAGGATCGAAGCCAATGGATGGGTTGCAGCTCAGGCCATTCTTACTCCAGTTCTCACTGGTTGCCCACGGTCTCCCCTTCAATAACCAGGTGATGGCAATGTCTCTGTGTTGAGTGACTGATGATGCCAACACCAATGGAACCTGTTCTTCAGTGTGAGATGGGAGCGTTCCTGGACGGAGATAATTGAATGAGGGAAAGCCAGGATGGATTTAGAAGGGAAGATCCAACTGACCAAGATCAATGGAATGAAAATGGACCAGGGTCTACGAAGGGCAGTAGACCCATTTCTCCAGATTATCGCCCAGGGCAAGCAGACGAAAATTTACAACCCTGTGTAGTTACTCCAACAAGGATGGAAACGCAATTAGACCTGGTTCCAGGTAATGAGGAAGAGCAAGTAGACACCTTAAAGCAGGAAAAGCAGTCACCACAATATAATTAGAGCTGCGTATATAATTACAGTGTTTGATGGGACAGTGTAGAGGGAGCTTTACTCTGTATCTAACCCGTGCTGTACCTGCCCTGGGAGTGTTTGATGGGACAGTGTAGAGGGAGCTTTACTCTGTATCTAACCCGTGCTGTACCTGCCCTGGGAGTGTTTGATTGGACAGTGTAGAAGGAGCTTTACTCTGTATCTAACCTGCGCTGTACCTGCCCTGGGAGTGTTTGATGGGACAGTGTAAAGGGAGCTTTACTCTGTACTTAACCCATGCTGTACCTGCCCTGGGAGTGTTTGATAGGACAGTGTAGAGGGAGCTTTACTCCGTACCTAACCCATGCTGTACCTGCCCTGCGAATGTTTGATGGGTCAGTGTAGAGGGAGCTTTACTCTGTATCTAACCTGTGCAGTACCTGCCCTGGGAGTGTTTGATGGGACAGTGTAGAGGGAGCTTTACTCTGTATCTAACCCGTGCAGTACCTGCCCTGGGAGTGTTTGATGGGACATTGCAGGGGGAGCTTTACTCTGTATCTAACCCTTGCTGTACCTGCCCTGAGAGTGTTTGATGGGACAGTGTAGAGGGAGCTTTACTCTGTATCTAACCCGTGCTGTATCTGCCCTGGGAGTGTTTGATGGGACAGTGTAGAGGGAGCTTTACTCTGTATCTAACCTGTGCTGTACCTGCCCTGGGAGTGTTTGATGGGACAGTGTAGAGGGAGCTTTACTCTGTATCTAACCCGTGCTGTACCTGCCCTGGGAGTGTTTGATGGGACAGTGTAGAGGGAGCTTTACTCTGTATTTAACCCGTGCTGTACCTGCCCTGGGAGTGTTTGATGGGACAGTGTAGAGGGAGCTTTACTCTGTATCTAACCTGTGCTGTACCTGCCCTGGGAGTGTTTGATGGGACAGTGTAGAGGGAGCTTTACTCTGTATCTAACCCGTGCTGTACCTGCCCTGGGAGTGCTGGATGGGACAGTGTAGAGGGAGCTTTACTCTGTATCTAACCCGTGCTGTACCTGCCCTGGGAGTGATTGATGGGACAGTGTAGAGGGAGCTTTACTCTGTATCTAACCGATGCTGTACCTGCCCTGGGAGTGTTTGATGGGACAGTGTAGAGGGAGCTTTACTCTGTATCTAACCCGTGCTGTACCTGCCCTGGGAGTGTTTGATGGGACAGTGTAGAGGGAGCGTTACTCTGTATCTAACCCGTGCTGTACCTGCCCTGGGAGTGTTTGATGGGACAGTGTAGAGGGAGCTTTACTCTGTATCTAACCCGTGCTGTACCTGCCCTGGGAGTGTTTGATGGGACAGTGTAGAGGGAGCTTTACTCTGTATCTAACCCGTGCTGTACCTGCCCTGGGAGTGTTTGATGGGACAGTGTAGAGGGAGCTTTACTCTGTATCTAACCCGTGCTGAACCTGCCCTGGGAGTGTTTGATGGGACAGTGTAGAGGGAGCTTTACTCTGTATCTAACCCGTGCTGTACCTGCCCTGGGAGTGTTTGATGGGACAGTGTAGAGGAAGCTTTACTCTGTATCTAACCCGTGCAGTACCTACCCTGGGAGTGTTTGATGGGACAGTGTAGAGGGAGCTTTACTCCGTACCTAACCCGTGCTGTACCTGCCCTGGGAGTGTTTGATGGGACAGTGTAGAGGGCGCTTTACTCTGTATCTAACCCGTGCTGTACCTGCCCTGGGAGTGTTTGATGGGACAGTGTAGAGGGAGCTTTACTCTGTTTCTAACCCGTGCTGTACCTGCCCTGAGAGTGTTTGATGGGACAGTGTAGAGGGAGCTTTACTCTGTATCTAACCCGTGCTGTACCTGCCCTGGGAGTGTTTGATGGGACAGTGTAGAGGGAGCTTTACTCTGTTTCTAACCCGTGCTGTACCTGCCCTGAGAGTGTTTGATGGGACAGTGTAGAGGGAGCTTTCCTCTGTATCTAACCCATGCTGTACCTGCCCGGGGAGTGTTTGATGGGACAGTGTAGAGGGAGCTTTACTCTGTATCTAACCCCGTGCTGTACCTGCCCTGGGAGTGTTTGATGGGGACAGTGTAGCGGGAGCTTTACTCTGTATCTAACCCATGCTGTACCTGCCCTGGGAGTGTTTGATGGGACAGTGTAGAGGGAGCTTTACTCTGTATCTAACCCGTGCTATGCCTACCCTGGGAGTGTTTGATGGGACAGTGTAGAGGGAGCTTTACTCTGTATCTAACCCGTGCTGTACCTGCCCTGGGAGTGTTTGATGGGGACAGTGTAGAGGGAGCTTTACTCTGTATCTAACCCGTGCTGTACCTGTCCTGGGAGTGTTTGATGGGACAGTGTAGAGGGAGCTTTACTCTGTATCTAACCCGTGCTGTACCTGCCCTGGGAGTGTTTGATGGGACAGTGTAGAGGGAGCTTTACTCTGTATCTAACCCGTGCTGTACCTGTCCTGGGAGTGTTTGATGGGGACAGTGTCGAGGGAGCTTTACTCTGTATCTAACCCGTGCTGTACCTGTCCTGGGAGTGTTTGATGGGACAGTGTAGAGGGAGCTTTACTCTGTATCTAACCCGTGCTGTACCTGTCCTGGGAGTGTTTGATGGGACAGTGTTGAGGGAGCTTTACTCTGTATCTAACCCGTGCTGTACCTGCCCTGGGAGTGTTTGATGGGACAGTGTAGAGGGAGCTTTACTCTGTATCTAACCCCGTACTGTACCTGCCCTGGGAGTGTTTGATGGGACAGTGTAGAGGGAGCTTTACTCTGTATCTAACCCGTGCTGTACCTGCCCTGGGAGTGTTTGATGGGGACAGTGTAGAGGGAGCTTCACTCTGGGTATTTAAAGCCTCACTTCGAGTTTCCTTTCTACTCTTGGATGTACCTCCACACTGAGCCTGCACAGTGTTAATCCACTAACTATCAGATTCGATCAGTTACTGTTGCAGACTCTGCTGCAATGGTTTAAAATGCACCCTATAGAATATCACAAGCGCTTTATTTAGTGTGCACTAAGTATCGAGGCACCCTGTCACCAGCACTGACTGGGGGGCGGAACACACAAACCCACAGTCGAAAGTAACACTTCAAAGTACCTGATCGGAAATATGCCGTGTTGCATGTTTACTAAACATGATCTCTTTGCCTGCAGTAATTTAATCTCCCAAATCGACACTATTAAAATTGTAATGCTAATAACCCTTGAATATATTTAGCACATTATCACATCACAGCTTCTCAAAGTGCTCGGCGCTGTGATTCACGTGTTCTTGACTGATGCGCGATGTGTTGCAACAACGAGCTCCCTGACTCCGGGAAATCTCCCTCCCGGCCCTTAATTAACTTCTTAAATTAATTCTCGGACTGTGGTCGTCGCTGGCAAGGCCGGCATTTATTGCCCATCCCTCGTTACCCTGAGTCTGATACGACTGAGTGTCTCGCTCGGCCATTTCAGAGGGCAGTTAAGAGTCAACCGCATTGCTGTGGGTCTGGAGTCACGTATAGGCCAGACCCGGTGAGGACGGTAGACTTCCTTCCCTGAAGGACTTTAGTGAACCAGATGGGTTTTTACGACAATCCAGTCGTTTCATGGTCACTTTTACTGAGACCAGCTTTTTATTTCCAGATTTATTGATTGTAACTGATTTCAAACTCACAAACTGCAATGTCTCACGTTCTCTGGCTCACCAGTCCAGTATCCGAACCACGACACCCCTGTATCCTAATCTAGAGTGTGGGGTAGGGTAACTGGACTCTGAGCAGGGAGAGGGAGAAGTGTTAGGGAGGTGACTGGAGGCAAGGTAGAATTTGAGTAGTCTTCTGAAAGTGTGGGGTTTAAAAGGAGAATTCCAGGGTTACGGCAGCTCAAAGCTCGATCTCCAACTATAGAGGAACAGTAGGGGAGGGAGGGAAGGAGGGAGAAAGGGAGGGAGAGAGAGATAGAGAGGGAGGGAGGGAGAGAGGGAGGGAGAGAGGGAAGGAGGGAGGGAGAGAGGAAGGGATGGGGAGGGAGAGAGGGAGGGGGGAGTGGAGGGATGGAGGGAGGGAGGGTGAGAGGGAAGGAGGGAGGGAGAGAGGAAGGGATGGGGAGGGAGAGAGGGAGGGGGGAATGGAGGGATGGAGGGAGGGATGGAGGGAGAGAGGGAGGGATGGATGGAGGGAGGGATGGCGGGAGAGAGGGAAGGATGGATGGAGGGAGGGAGAGAGGGAGGGTGGATGGAGGGAGGGAGAGAGGGAAGGTGGATGGAGGGATGGAGGGAGGGAGGGATGGAGGGAGAGAGGGATGGATGGAGAGAGGGAGGGAGGAGGGTTGGATGGAGGGAGGGAGAGAGGGATGGATGCAGGGAGGGAGGGAGAGAGGGAGGGATGGATGGAGAGAGGGAGGGAGGGAGGGATGGATGGAGGGAGGGAGGGGTGGATGGAGGGAGGGAGAGAGGGAAGGAGGGATGAATGCAGGGAGGGAGAGAGGGAGAGAGGGAGGGATGGAGGGAGAGAGGGAGGGAGGGAGGGAGGGATGGATGGAGGGAAGGAGAGAGGGAAGGAGAGAGGGAGGGAGGGATGGAGGGAGGGAGTGAGGGAGGGAGGGATGGAGGGAGGAAGAGAGGGAGAGAGGGAGGGAGGGATGGAGGGAGAGAGGGAGTGATGGATGGAGAGAGGGTGGGAGGGATGGGTGATGGGAGGGAGTGAGGGAGGGAGGGATGGAGGGAGGGAGGGAGGGATGGAGGGAGGGGGAGAGGGAGAGAGGGAGGCACAGTAGACACAGAGGATGCGTATTGATGGGATGAGTCACAGTGGAGTGAAGCTGTGTGGAGATTTGTAAATGATTTATTTGGGGGCTAATCAGCAATGAGTGGCTTATTTGACAAGATTTCAGATTCTCACTGTGTGCTTTCAGGGCTTTGACCAGTTCTACAATGATTTGATCTGTTCAAGAATGGATTTTTTCCCCACAATTCTTTCGGAGGATGAGCTGCGATTGCCCCAGTACAATCCGCGCCTGCTCCCTGAGATTGTGTTAAGAAAGACTGAGGATATTCAGTCTCTGAATTTGATATTTATCAGAGGAGGTGTTCCAGTGCCAGAAGACAAGCAGCAAAATGTGACAACTGGCTTTGAACTTGAACACTCATTAATTTTACACAAACTCTTTCACACACTGTAAACTGTTATCGCTGCAGCTACACTTGGCTTCCTTCACTCTGCAGATCAGTGTCTGGGCTCCTCCACCCTCTCAGAGCCTCTCTCAGAGCGACACTGAATCACTCAGACAGGCAAACGTTCCAGCTTCAACTCCGGCGCTCGTTTCCCAGCAGTGGAGGGCAGGATTTCCCCAAACTGCCCTCTGCCCGAGGGAAGGGGAAATCAGCCCGGGTTCCCAATCCTCATCATTGAACAGACAGACAGACTTGCATTTCTCCAGCACCTTTCACGACCTCAGGACGTCCCAAAGCGCTTTACAGCTAATGAAGTACTTTTGAAGTGTAGTCACTGTTGTAATGTAGGAAACGCGGCAGCCAATTTGTGCACAGCAAGATCCCACAAACAGCAATGAGATAAATGACCAGATGTTGTTGGTTGAGGGATAAATATTGGCCAGGAGACAGGGGATAGTGCCGTGGAACCCTTCACATCCACCTGAGAGAGCAGACTGGGCTTCGGTTTAATGTCTCATCCGAAAGACGGCAACTCCGACAGTGCAGTGCACCCTCAGTACCGACCCTCTGACAGTGCAGCACTCCCTCAGTACTGCCCCTCCGACAGTGCAGCGCTGCCTCAGTACCGACCCTCTGACAGTGCAGCACTCCCTCAGTACTGCCCCTCCGACAGTGCAGCGCACCCTCAGTACCGACCCTCTGACAGTGCAGCACTCCCTCAGTACTGCCCCTCCGACAGTGCAGTGCTGCCTCAGTACTGCCCCTCCGACAGTGCAGGGCTCCCTCAGTACTACCCCTCCGACTGTGCAGCGCTCCCTCAGTACTGCCCCTCCGATAGTGCAGTTCTCCCTCAGTACTGCCCCTCCGACAGTGCGGCGCTCCCTCAGTACTGCCCCTCCGACAGTGCAGCGCTCCCTCTGTACTGTCCCTCCAACAGTGCGGCGCTCCCTCTGTACTGTCCCTCCGACAGTGCGGCGCTCCCTCTGTACTGCCCCTCCGACAGTGCAGCGCTCCCTCAGTACTGCCCCTCCGACAGTGCGGCGCTCCCTCAGTACTGCCCCTCCGACAGTGCAGCGCTCCCTCAGTACTGCCCCTCCGACAGTGCGGTGCTCCCTCAGTACTGCCCCTCCGACAGTGCAGTGTTCCCTCAGTACTGCCCCTCCGACAGTGCAGCGCTCCCTCAGTACTGTCCCTCCGACAGTGCGGCGCTCCCTCAGTACTGCCCCTCCGACAGTGCAGCACTCCCTCTGTACTGCCCCTCTGACAGTGCTCCCTCAGTACTGCCCCTCCGACAGTGCGGCACTCCCTCAGTACTGCCCCTCCGACAGTGCGGCGCCCCCCCAGTTTTGTACTGCCGTGTCATCCTTGATTTTAAGCTTCAGTCTCTGGAGTGGGAATTATCTTCTGTGCAATATTTATCCGTCAACCAACATCACCAAAGCAGGTTATCTGGTCATTTCTATTGGTCGGAGCTTGCTTTACGCAAATTGTCTGCCGGGGTTCCTGCATTTCAAGATTTTAGAAATGCTTTGGGACATCTGAAGAGGTGAAAAGCGCGAGACAAATTCAAATTCATTCTTGAATACAAAGCTTATCTGAAGTTGGAATAAGAGTGTTCAGTGCTCGACGCCAGCAGACTGGCCTCAGATGTATTAAACCTGGAAGCAACACTGATCCATCGAGAAACTCACTGCCGAAAGATTAAAAAGATTTTCTATCAAAGAAAGGATTATTATTTTGAAAGAAGTAAATCGGAAAAATATAATCAGTCAAAATGCCACAACACAGTGACACGGAGCAAGTAATTTCAGCGATAAAATGGCTTTCAGACTTTGCAATTAGAAAAGCGAAGTCTGTGGTGTGACTGATCGAGGTCTTCAGCATTGGGAAGGAGCCTGATAGGGTAGACGCAGAGGAGATTGGATCGCCGAGCCCAGTCCAGCAATGCGGCATTGCATTTCCCTCCGCTTGGCGGGTAGCTGTAAGGGGGGCGCATGTCCAGCATTCGTCGCCGTGACCCTGCAGGAACCACGACCCCTTTCTCCTGGGTCAGGGCACGTTGGGTGTGCAGGGTACACTCCTGGCAATACCCCCTGCGCCACCATGTGGGAGCCTGGCACTGCCAAGCCGATTACATTATGACGGTGCTGCAGAGACTCCGCCAATCCATCTGGGGGATTTAGAGAAGGGGGCTAGGCCCCAAAGAGCAAGTCAGCAATTGTATTTGAGAGAGTGGTTGGGGTTGATATGGACTGAGGTTGATAGATTTTTGTTGGGTAAGTGTATCGAGGGATAGGGAGCAAAGGTGGGTAAATGGATTTGAGGTATAGATCAGCCACGATCAGATTGAAGGGCGCAACAGGCTCGAGGGGCTGAATGGCCTCCTCCTGTTCCTGTGTAACATGCTCGAGGGGCTGAATGGCTTCCTCCTGTTCCTATGCAGCAGGCTCGAGGGGCTGAACGGTCTCCTCCTGTTCCTGCGTAACAGGCTCGAGGGGCTGAACGACCTCCTCCTGTTCCTGCGTAACAGGCTCGAGGGGCTGAATGGACTCCTCCTGTTCCTGTGTAATAGGCTCGAGGGGCTGAACGGTCTCCTCCTGTTCCTGCGTAACAGGCTCGAGGGGCTGAATGGCCTCCTCCTATTCCTGTGTAACACGCTCGAGGGGCTGAACGGTCTCCTCCTGTTCCTGTGCAACAGGCTCGAGGGGCTGAATGGACTCCTCCTGTTCCTGTGTAACACGCTCGAGGGACTGAATGGCCTCCTCCTGTTCCTATGCAACAGGCTCAAGGGGCTGAACGGTCTCCTCCTGTTCCTGCGTAACAAGCTCGAGGGGCTGAATGGACTCCTCCTGTTCCTGTGTAACAGGTTCGAGGGCTGAATGGCCTCCTCCTGTTCCTGTGTAACAGGCTCGAGGGGCTGAATGGCCTCCTCCTGTTCCTGTGTAACAGGTTCGAGGGCTGAATGGCCTCCTCCTGTTCCTGTGTAACGCGCTCGAGGGGCTGAATGGCCTCCTCCTGTTCCTGTGTAACAGGTTCGAGGGCTGAATGGCCTCCTCCTTTTCCTGTGTAACAGGCTCGAGGGGCTGAATGGGCTCCTCCTCTTCCTGTGTAACAGGCTCGAGGGGCTGAATGGCCTCCTCCTGTTCCTGTGCAACAGGCTCGAGGGGCTGAATGGACTCCTCCTGTTCCTGTGTAACAGGTTCGAGGGCTGAATGGCCTCCTCCTGTTCCTGTGTAACAGGCTCGAGGGGCTGAATGGCCTCCTCCTGTTCCTGTGTAACAGGTTCGAGGGGCTGAATGGCCTCCTCCTGTTCCTGTGTAACAGGCTCGAGGGGCTGAATGGCCTCCTCCTGTTCCTGTGTAACAGGCTCGAGGGGCTGAACGGTCTCCTCCTGTTCCTGTGTAACAGGCTCGAGGGGCTGAATGGCCTCCTCCTGTTCCTGTGTAACACGCTCGAGGGGCTGAATGGGCCTCCTCCTGTTCCTGTGTAACAGGCTCGAGGTGCTGAATGGCCTCCTCCTGTTCCTGTGTAACAGGCTCGAGGGGCTGAATGGACTCCTCCTGTTCCTGTGTAACAGGTTCGAGGGGCTGAATGGCCTCCTCCTGTTCCTGTGTAACACGCTCGAGGGGCTGAATGGCCTCCTCCTTTTCCTGTGTAACAGGCTCGAGGGGCTGAATGGGCTCCTCCTCTTCCTGTGTAACAGGCTCGAGGGGCTGAATGGACTCCTCCTGTTCCTGTGTAACAGGCTCGAGGGGCTGAATGGCCTCCTCCTGTTCCTGTGTAACACGCTCGAGGGGCTGAATGGGCGTCTCCTCTTCCTGTGTAACAGGCTCGAGGGGCTGAATGGCCTCCTCCTGTTCCTGTGTAACAGGCTCGAGGGGCTGAATGGCCTCCTCCTGTTCCTGTGTAACAGGCTCGAGGGGCTGAATGGACTCCTCCTGTTCCTGTGTAACAGGTTCGAGGGGCTGAATGGGCCTCCTCCTGTTCCTGTGTAACAGGCTCGAGGGGCTGAATGGGCCTCCTCCTGTTCCTGTGTAACAGGCTCGAGGATCTGAATGGGCCTCCTCCTGTTCCTGTGTAACAGGCTCGAGGGGCTGAATGGGCCTCCTCCTGTTCCTGTGTAACAGGCTCGAGGGGCTGAATGGGCCTCCTCCTGTTCCTGTGTAACAGGCTCGAGGGGCTGAATGGGCCTCCTCCTGTTCCTGTTTAACAGGCTCGAGGTGCTGAATGGCCTCCTCCTGTTCCTGTGTAACAGGCTTGAGGGGCTGAATGGCCTCCTCCTGTTCCTGTGTAACAGGCTCGAGGGGCTGAATGGGCTCCTCTTGTTCCTGTGTAACAGGCTCGAGGGGCTGAATGGCCTCCTCCTGTTCCTGTGTAACAGGCTCGAGGGGCTGAATGGCCTCCTCCTGTTCCTGTGTAACAGGCTCGAGGGGCTGAATGGCCTCCTCCTGTTCCTGTGTAACAGGCTTGAGGGGGCTGAATGGCCTCCTCCTGTTCCTGTGTAACAGGCTCGAGGGGCTGAATGGCCTCCTCCTGTTCCTGTTTCCAGTAACTGAAGGGTCGATAACCAGAGGGCACAGATTTAAGGTGATTGGCAAAAGAACCAGAGGCGACATGTGGAAAAACATTTTTACGCAGCGAGTTGTTGTGATTTGGAATGCGCTGCCTGATAGGGCGGTGGAAGCAGATTCAATAGTAGCCTTCAAAAGGCAATTGGATAAATACTTGAAGGAGAAAAAGTTGCAGGGATATTGGGAAAGAGCGGGGGAGTGGGACTAACTGGATTGCTCTTCGAATGAGCCGGCAGAGACTTGATGGGCCGAATGGCCTCCTGCTGTGCTGAACTATTCTAGGATTCTATGAACAGGCTGAAGTGTGGAGGCCGAGAGGCTCAGAGAGGAATTCTTTTAAAACATATTAACGTCGCAATCTAATAACTGCTGACCTTTATTGATCAGGACAGAATGAAAAATCTCACTTTCAGCAGTTTAGTGAAACGATGGCGAGCTGGGTGTCTGTCGGAGCGAGTGGCCCTGGGGTCAGGGGTCAGGCCCCATCCAGCTCACTGACCAGGCGCATTGAGAACAGGCTGACAGCTGGTTATGGGATAAACATTAACACACGCGGCACTAACGGATCATTGTGGCACTCTGATCTATAACAGCACTCACTTAGGAAGGGGTCGACATTGTTTTTAACGAGTCTGAGATAATTATTCCTCAGCCATTTATCATTTGTAATTGATTAATCAATGTTAATATCCTGTCACACACAGACACTCCGCTGCAGCCGCTACACGCCCCAGTTTGATCAAAACTCACTGGGTCATAATCACAGCGGTTCAAGCAATGCCGAGGGAGGGCAGTGGGATCGAGTTCCTGACTGTGATCTGATCGGAGCGCACACAGTAATCACGGGGACAATTCTCTGGGCAATGTTTCTTTCAAGCTGTAAGTGTGTCCTAAAAGAATCGGTTTATAATTTTGGAGATCAAAAGAAATCCTGTCCTTCCCATCTTTGAGAGTTCTTTTTTCACAGTATGCCAGTTTAATGTGCTCCCCCTCCCTCAGTGTAGTACTGAGGGAGCGCCGCACTGTCGGAGGGGCAGTACTGAGGGAGCGCCGCACTGTCGGAGGGGCAATACTGAGGGAGCGCCGCACTGTCGGAGGGGTAGTACTGAGGGAGCGCCGCACTGTCGGAGGGGCAGTACTGAGGGAGCGCCGCACTGTCAGAGGGGCAGTACTGAGGGAGCGCCGCACTGTCGGAGGGGCAGTACTGAGGGAGCGCCGCACTGTCGGAGGGGCAGTACTGAGGGAGCGCCGCACTGTCGGAGGGGCAGTACTGAGGGAGTGCCGCACTGTCAGAGGGGCAGTACTGAGGGAGCGCCGCACTGTCAGAGGGGCAGTACTGAGGGAGCGCCGCACTGTCGGAGGGGCAGTACTGAGGGAGCGCCGCACTGTCGGAGGGGCAGTACTGAGGGAGTGCTGCACTGTCGGAGGGGCGGTACTGAGGGAGTGCCGCACTGTCGGAGGGGCGGTACTGAGGGAGCGCCGCATTGTCGGAGGGGCGGTACTGAGGGAGCGCCGCACTGTCGGAGGGGCAGTACTGAGGGAGTGCCGCACTGTCGGAGGGGCGGTACTGAGGGAGTGCCGCACTGATGGAGGGGCGGTACTGAGGGAGCGCTGCACTGTCGGAGGGGCAGTACTGAGGGAGCGCCGCACTGTCGGAGGGGCACTACTGAGGGAGCGCCGCACTGTCGGAGGGGCACTACTGAGGGAGCGCCGCACTGTCGGAGGGGCAGTACTGAGGGAGTGCCGCACTGTCGGAGGGGCACTACTGAGGGAGCGCCGCACTGTCGGAGGGGCAGTACTGAGGGAGTGCCGCACTGTCGGAGGGGCAGTACTGAGGGAGTGCCGCACTGTCGGAGGGGCGGTACTGAGGGAGTGCCGCACTGTCGGAGGGGCGGTACTGAGGGAGCGCTGCACTGTCGGAGGGGCAGTACTGAGGGAGTGCCGCACTGTCGGAGGGGCGGTACTGAGGGAGCGCTGCACTGTCGGAGGGGCAGTACTGAAGGAGCGCCGCACTGTCGGAGGGGCGGTACTGAGGGAGCGCCACACTGTCGGAGGGTCAGTACTGAGGGAGCACTGCACTGTCGGAGGGGCAGTACTGAGGGAGTGCTGCACTGTCGGAGGGGCACTACTGAGGGAGCGCCGCACTGTCGGAGGGGCAGCACTGAGGGAGCGCCGCACTGTCGGAGGGGCAGTATTGAGGGAGTGCCGCACTGTCGGAGGGGCGGTACTGAGGGAGTGCCGCACTGTCGGAGGGGCGGTACTGAGGGAGCGCTGCACTGTCGGAGGGGCAGTACTGAGGGAGTGCCGCAGTGTCGGAGGGGCGGTACTGAGGGAGCGCTGCGCTGTCGGAGGGGCAGTACTGAAGGAGCGCCGCACTGTCGGAGGGGTGGTACTGAGGGAGCGCCACACTGTCGGAGGGTCAGTACTGAGGGAGCACTGCACTGTCGGAGGGGCAGTACTGAGGAAGCACTGCACTGTCGGAGGGGTAGTACTGAGGGAGAGCCGCACAGTCGGAGGGGTAGTACTGAGGGAGCGCTGCACTGTCGGAGGGGCAGTACTGACGGAGTACTGCACTGTTGGAGGGGCAGTACTGAGGGAGCTCTGCACTGTCGGAGGGGCAGTACTGAGGGAGTGCGGCACTGTCGGAGGGGCAGTACTGAGGGAGCGCCGCACTGTCGGAGGGGCAGTACTGAGGGAGTGCCGCACTGTCGGAGGGGCAGTACTGAGGGAGCTGCATGTCGGAGGGGCAGTACTAAGGGAGAGCTGCACTGTCGGAAGGGCAGTACTGAGGGAGCGCCGCACTGTCGGAGGGGCAGTACTGAGGGAATGCTGCACTGTCAGACGGGCAGTACTGAGGGAGCGCTGCACTGTTGGAGGGCAGTACTGAGGGAGCACTGCACTGTTGGAGGTGCTGTACTGAGGGAGCACTGCACTGTCGGAGGGGCAGTACTGAGGGAGCACTGCACTGTTGGAGGGGCAGTACTGAGGGAGTGCTGCACTGTTGGAGCGGCAGTACTGAGGGAGCGCCGCACTGCTGGAGGGGCAGTACTGAGGGAGCGCCGCACTGCTGGAGCGGCAGTACTGAGGGAGCGCTGTACTGTGGAAGGTTTTGTAGTGAGGGAGCGCCGCAGTGTCGTGGGTGCAGTACTGAGGGAGCACTTCACTGTCGGAAGTGCCATCTTTTGGATGAGACGCTAAACTGAATCCCCGTCTGCTCTCTCGGGTGGATGTAAAAGATCCCACGGCACTATTTGAAGAAGAGCAGGGGAGTTATCCCCGGTGTCCTGGGGCCAATATTTATCCTTCGACCTACATCACTAAAAACAGATGATCTGGTCATTATCACATTGCAGTTTGTGGGAGCTTGCTGTGCGTAAATTGGCTGCCGCGTTTCCTACATTCCTACAGCAACTACACTTCAAACAGTAATTCCCTGGCTGTAATGTGCTTTGGGACGTCCTGAGCTGGTGAAAGGCGCTGGCGAAATGAGTGTCTGAATTTCTTTCATATTTCGCCTGTGTCTGTCTTGCGACCCGGCAGTGGCTCGCAGCTGAAGATGGTATACCTGGCACCTTCAGGGTTGACAGCTGCGGCTGTACCAGGCCTAGAAAGCTTCCTACAAGCCTGGGAGCGGGAGCTGCTGATTCTCGTTACCCCTCTGTCTCCAGGCCATGGCGGGGCTCGGGGACTTGCGAGGCCCGTTCTCTTTTGCTTGCTTTGTATTTTCTTCAGCACAGGACCGTACTAAAAATCAGTGAAGCCCTCTCACCTCTCCCCGAGCTTCAGATTGAGATAAGGGATGATGCCTTTATTGGAACAGAAGGGTGCTGATAGGGTCCAAATCACCAGCTGTGGTCCTGCAATTCAGCGACTTAGAGTCCGGGGCCGGGACGGAGAAACACGTAAAAATAAACAACCAAAAATCTGCAACACGTCAGTGCTTGGCCAAGGGGGGGCTCTGCAATTCAGTTCAAAGCGACTGACCATATTGGACGCTGATAAGTGGAATAATTTTCTAGAGCGAGCCTCAGCATCACCAGCATTCTGGTGAAGGGTAAATCTCAAGATCAGAACCTCCCTACGAGAAAACACAGGCCCCTTTTCCAGAAGGATTCACACACTCAAGGCCTTTCTTGGAGCAGAAGCCCAATCGTAGAGTCACAGGGCTCGATTTTGCCAGGCCCGAGGAGGCGGGATTGGGGGCGTGTGAGGTGGTAAAATCGCAAAAAATGGCGGGCGACTCCGATCCCGCCTCCGAGCAATTTTCCCAAATGTGTGTTTTCTGAACCCGTTTCCATACGGCCTCCAAGAGGTGGGATAGGCCCTTAAAGCCCTTAACAACCAGTTAATTGCCTCTACAATCCCATTTTGAGAGGCCTTTCTGATTTTACCACTTTTCCCATGTCCTGCACATCTCCTCTGGAATCCTGGCAGCCTCACAAGTGGACTGCTTACTAACAGCTGCAGATCCACCATTATAAAGGAGTTTTCACCAATGATCATTTGCAGGTGGCAGAACTTTGTTGTCTCAGGTCTGGGGGAACTTTTAGCGGGCCTACTCATTGTTGTGGAAATTTGGAGCCTGACACCCATCTCCAGTGTGACCTCCTGGGAAACCCCTCTCCCCACCTTGACTGAGCGCTTCCTCAACTGATGATGTGGAGATGCCGGTGTTGGACTGGGGTGGACAAATGTAGGAAGTCACACAACACCAGGTTATAGTCCAACAGTTTTATTTGAAATCACAAGCTTTCGGAGCGCTGCTCCTTCGTCAGGTGAAGTGAAGAGATGCATAAAGACACAACTTATATAGTTAGAGAAAACTGCCAGATGATTACAGGTAATCTTTCTAACTGCCCTTTATCACATAAAGGGTGTGATAAAGGGCAGTTAGAAAGATTGCCTGTAATCATCTGGCAGTTTTCTCTGACTATATATGCTGTGTCTGTATGCTTCTCTTCACTTCACCTGACGAAGGAGCAGCGCTCCGAAAGCTTGTGATTTCAAATAAAGCTGTTGGACTATAACCCGGTGTTGTGTGACTTCCTACATTCCTCAACTGAGGCATATACCACAAGCATGGGAACCATTTATTTCCTTTCCTCCTGGACATCAGATTCGGACGAAGACCAGCCGCAGCAGCAGCAGAACCATGAACAACAGCATCACCAACAGCAGGAGCAATAACAGGAGCACCAAGCTGCTGCTCACCCACCTGAAGCTGCACAGGCCTGAAGGTGCCAGCGCGCGACCACATTGCTGGCCGGGATGCAAGGGACACACTCATGTTGGCCAGATTTGCTTAGCCTGCACAATCAAACACTTTTGCCTCGCACCTTCTTATCAGACCATCGACAATGGACAAGAACCTGCGGATTCCTATCACTCTGACCACCATACTGACAATTGCAAGTCGCCCTCAATGTGGAAGTCCCATTTGTGAATGTCCACATGCCACAACTGCAACAGTTTGCCATCAGAATTTTTTATTACAATAAGCAACTGATGGCTTCTCAAAATTAAACACAACATTATACCCAAGTGACTACCCTTGTGGCTACTTGTGCATTATCTTCCTCTTACGCGTGCTCCTACGTGGTGCTTCCCCTGTGGCTTCAGCAGATGTGGAGACGCCTTGCTCACTTTCTTGCTGCTCCTGTCTCGACACCTTTGGCGGGCGTCCTCTGGGGTTGCGAACCTGTGAGGGCTCGGCAACAGCCTGTTGCTCCTGCGGCTGTGCAGGGGTTGAGGCGCCGATCTCAGTTGGGTGAGGACTCTGTTGGGGCTCTGACCGAGGGCTCTGCAGTGGCATGGTCGTGTGAGCATTTCCAGTCTCCAGAAGCAGCAAGGCTGCTTGCAGGCCTTAAATCCAGCAGCACTGATGACGTCATCGGAGGCGGCTTTCAGAATGGAAAGACTCATTGGGTCAGGGGTTACCACACGCTGGAAATCAAGTGCCCAATTAGGGGAAAATCTCACTTTTTGCCCACTTCACATCGGAGTCAGGGTCCTGACACGAAAATCACCTGACACGCCCCAGCCCGACCACAATGGCAAAATCAAGCCAATAGAGTCATAACAGCACAGAAGGAGGCCATTGGGCCCATCGAGTCCGTGCCAGCTCTCTGTAGAGCAATCCAGTCAGTCCCATTCCCCCGCTCTATCCCCGTAGCCCTGCAAGTTTATTTCCCTCCAGTGCCTATCCAGTCTCCCCTTGAAAACATTGAGTGTCTCCGTTTCCACCACTTCCATCGGCAGCGAGTTCCATGTCCTCACCACTCGCTGTGTGAAAAAGTTTTTCCTCACATCCCCCCTGTATCTCTTGCCCAAACCCTTAACTCTGTGTCCCCCTAGTCCTTGTACCATCAGCTAGTGGGAACAGCCTCTCCCCGTCTAGCCTATCCAAACCCGTCCAAATGCGCTTTGGGTCATCCTGCAGTCAGGTGTCAGCTGTGGCTCAGTGGGCAGCACCCTTACCTCTGAGTCACGAAGGTTGTGGGTTCAAGTCCCACTCCAGAGATATGAGCGTGAAAAAAATCTTCGCCAACACTCCAGTGCAGTACTGAGAGAGTGCAGCACGGTCGCAGGGGCAGTACTGAGGGAGTGCCGCACTGTCGGAGGGGCAGTACTGAGGGAGCGCCGCACTGTCGGAGGGGCAGTACTGAGGGAGCGCCGCACTGTCGGAGGGGCAGTACTGAGGGAGCGCCGCACTTTCAGAGGGACAGTACTGAGGGAGCGCTGCACTGTCGGAGGGGCAGTACTGAGGGAGCGCCGCACTGTCAGAGGGACAGTACTGAGGGAGCGCCGCACTGTCAGAGGGACAGTACTGAGGGAGCGCCGCACTGTCAGAGGGACAGTACTGAGGGAGCGCCGCACTGTCGGAGGGGCAGTACTGAGGGAGCGCTGCACTGTCGGAGGGGCAGTACTGAGGGAGTGCCGCACTGTCGGTGGGGCAGTACTGAGGGAGTGCTGCACTGTCGGAGGGTCAGTACTGAGGGAGCGCTGCACTGTCGGAGGGGCAGTACTGAGGGAGCGCTGCACTGTCGGAGGGGCAGTACTGAGGGAGGGCTGCACTGTCGGAGGGGCAGTACTGAGGGAGCGCCGCACTGTCGGCGGGGCAGTACTGAGGGAGTGCCGCACTGTCGGAGGGGCAGTACTGAGGGAGTGCCGCACTGTCGGAGGGGCGGTACTGAGGGAGCGCCGCACTGTCGGAGGGGCAGTACTGAGGGAGCGCCGCACTGTCGGAGGGGCAGTACTGAGGGAGCGCTGCACTGTCGGAGGGGCAGTACTGAGGGAGCGCCGCACTGTCGGAGGGGCGGGTACTGAGGGAGCGCCGCACTGTCGGAGGGGCAGTACTGAGGGAGCGCTGCACTGTCGGAGGGGCAGTACTGAGGGAGCGCTGCACTGTCGGAGGGGCAGTACTGAGGGAGCGCTACACTGTCGGAGGGGCAGTACTGAGGGAGCGCCGCACTGTCGGAGGGGCAGTACTGAGGGAGCGCCGCACTGTCGGAGGGGCAGTACTGAGGGAGCGCCGCACTGTCGGAGGGTCAGTACTGAGGGAGCGACGCACTGTCGGAGGGGCAGTACTGAGGGAGCGCCGCACTGTCGGAGGGTCAGTACTGAGGGAGCGACGCACTGTCGGAGGGGCAGTACTGAGGGAGCGCCGCACTGTCGGAGGGGCAGTACTGAGGGAGCGCTGCACTGTCGGAGGGGCAGTACTGAGGGAGCGCCGCACTGTCGGAGGGGCAGTACTGAGGGAGCGCTACACTGTCGGAGGGGCAGTACTGAGGGAGCGCCGCACTGTCGGAGGGGCAGTACTGAGGGAGCGCCGCACTGTCGGAGGGGCAGTACTGAGGGAGCGCTGCACTGTCGGAGGGGCAGTACTGAGGGAGCGCCACACTGTCGGAGGGGCAGTACTGAGGGAGCGCCACACTGTCGGAGGGGCAGTACTGAGGGAGCGCCGCACTGTTGGAGGGGCAGTACTGAGGGAGCGCCGCACTGTCGGAGGGGCAGTACTGAGGGAGTGCAACACTATCGGAGGGGCAGTACTGAGGGAGCGCTACACTGTCGGAGGGGCAGTACTGAGGGAGCGCCGCACTGTCGGAGGGGCAGTACTGAGGGAGCGCTGCACTGTCGGAGGGGCAGTACTGAGGGAGCGCCGCACTGTCGGAGGGTCAGTACTGAGGGAGCGCCGCACTGTCGGAGGGGCAGTACAGAGGGAGCGCCGCACTGTCGGAGGGGCAGTACTGAGGGAGTGCTACACTATCGGAGGGGCAGTACTGAGGGAGCGCCGCACTGTCGTAGGGGCAGTACTGAGGGAGCGCTACACTATCGGAGGTGCAGTACTGAGGGAGCGCCGCACTGTCGGAGGGGCAGTACTGAGGGAGTGCCGCACTGTTGGAGGGGCAGTACTGAGGGAGTGCCGCACTGTCGGAGGGGCAGTACTGAGGGAGCGCTACACTATCGGAGGGGCAGTACTGAGGGAGTGCTACACTATCGGAGGGGCAGTACTGAGGGAGTGCCGCACTGTTGGAGGGGCAGTACTGAGGGAGTGCCGCACTGTCGGAGGGGCATTACTGAGGGAGCGCTACACTATCGGAGGGGCAGTACTGAGGGAGCGCTGCACTGTCAGAGGGGCAGTACTGAGGGAGTGCTACACTATCGGAGGGGCAGTACTGAGGGAGTGCCGCACTGTCGAAGGGACAGTACTGAGGGAGTGCCGCACTGTCGGAGGGGCAGTACTGAGGGAGCGCTACACTATCGGAGGGGCAGTACTGAGGGAGCGCTGCACTGTCGGAGGGGCAGTACTGAGGGAGCGCTGCACTATCGGAGGGGCAGTACTGAGGGAGCGCTGCACTGTCAGAGGGGCAGTACTGAGGGAGCGCCGCACTGTCGGAGGGGCAGTACTGAGGGAGCGCCGCACTGTCGGAGGGGCAGTACTGAGGGAGTGCTGCACTGTCGGAGGGACAGTACTGAGGGAGCGCCGCACTGTCGGAGGGGCAGTACTGAGGGAGCGCCGCACTGTCGGAGGAGCAGTACTGAGGGAGCGCCGCACTGTTGGAGGGGCAGTACTGAGGGAGCGCTGCACTATCGGAGGGACAGTACTGAGGGAGAGCTGCACTGTCGGAGGGGCAGTACTGAGGGAGCGCTGCACTGTCAGAGGGGCAGTACTGAGGGAGCGCCGCACTGTCGGAGGGGCAGTACTGAGGGAGTGCCGCACTGTCGGAGGGGCAGTACTGAGGGAGCGCTACACTGTCAGAGGGGCAGTACTGAGGGAGCGCCGCACTGTCGGAAGGGCAGTACTGAGTGAGTGCCGCACTGTCAGAGGATCAGTACTGAGGGAGTGCTACACTATCGGAGGGGCAGTACTGAGGGAGTGCCGCACTGTCGGAGGGGCAGTACTGAGGGAGTGCTACACTATCGGAGAGGCAGTACTGAGGGAGTGCCGCACTGTCGGAGGGGCAGTCCTGAGGGAGCGCTACACTATCGGAGGGGCAGTACTGAGGGAGTGCGACACTATCGGAGGGGCAGTACTGAGGGAGCGCTGCACTATCGGAGGGGCAGTACTGAGGGAGCGCCGCACTGTCGGAGGGGCAGTACTGAGGGAGCGCTGCACTGTCGGAGGGGCAGTACTGAGGGAGCGCTACACTGTCGGAGGGGCAGTACTGAGGGAGTGCCGCACTGTCGGTGGGGCAGTACTGAGGGAGTGCTGCACTGTCGGAGGGTCAGTACTGAGGGAGCGCTGCACTGTCGGAGGGGCAGTACTGAGGGAGCGCTGCACTGTCGGAGGGGCAGTACTGAGGGAGGGCTGCACTGTCGGAGGGGCAGTACTGAGGGAGCGCCGCACTGTCGGCGGGGCAGTACTGAGGGAGTGCCGCACTGTCGGAGGGGCAGTACTGAGGGAGTGCCGCACTGTCGGAGGGGCGGTACTGAGGGAGCGCCGCACTGTCGGAGGGGCAGTACTGAGGGAGCGCCGCACTGTCGGAGGGGCAGTACTGAGGGAGCGCTGCACTGTCGGAGGGGCAGTACTGAGGGAGCGCCGCACTGTCGGAGGGGCGGTACTGAGGGAGCGCCGCACTGTCGGAGGGGCAGTACTGAGGGAGCGCTGCACTGTCGGAGGGGCAGTACTGAGGGAGCGCTGCACTGTCGGAGGGGCAGTACTGAGGGAGCGCTACACTGTCGGAGGGGCAGTACTGAGGGAGCGCCGCACTGTCGGAGGGGCAGTACTGAGGGAGCGCCGCACTGTCAGAGGGGCAGTACTGAGGGAGCGCCGCACTGTCGGAGGGTCAGTACTGAGGGAGCGACGCACTGTCGGAGGGGCAGTACTGAGGGAGCGCCGCACTGTCGGAGGGTCAGTACTGAGGGAGCGACGCACTGTCGGAGGGGCAGTACTGAGGGAGCGCCGCACTGTTGGAGGGGCAGTACTGAGGGAGCGCCGCACTGTCGGAGGGGCAGTACTGAGGGAGCGCTGCACTGTCGGAGGGGCAGTACTGAGGGAGCGCCGCACTGTCGGAGGGTCAGTACTGAGGGAGCGCCGCACTGTCGGAGGGGCAGTACAGAGGGAGCGCCGCACTGTCGGAGGGGCAGTACTGAGGGAGTGCTACACTATCGGAGGGGCAGTACTGAGGGAGCGCCGCACTGTCGGAGGGGCAGTACTGAGGGAGCGCTACACTATCGGAGGTGCAGTACTGAGGGAGCGCCGCACTGTCGGAGGGGCAGTACTGAGGGAGTGCCGCACTGTTGGAGGGGCAGTACTGAGGGAGTGCCGCACTGTCGGAGGGGCAGTACTGAGGGAGCGCTACACTATCGGAGGGGCAGTACTGAGGGAGTGCTACACTATCGGAGGGGCAGTACTGAGGGAGTGCCGCACTGTTGGAGGGGCAGTACTGAGGGAGTGCCGCACTGTCGGAGGGGCAGTCCTGAGGGAGCGCTACACTATCGGAGGGGCAGTACTGAGGGAGTGCGACACTATCGGAGGGGCAGTACTGAGGGAGCGCTGCACTATCGGAGGGGCAGTACTGAGGGAGCGCCGCACTGTCGGAGGGGCAGTACTGAGGGAGCGCTGCACTGTCGGAGGGGCAGTACTGAGGGAGCGCTACACTGTCGGAGGGGCAGTACTGAGGGAGCGCCGCACTGTCGGAGGGGCAGTACTGAGGGAGCGCCGCACTGTCGGAGGGGCAGTACTGAGGGAGTGCTACACTATCGGAGGGGCAGTACTGAGGGAGCGCTACACTGTCGGAGGGGCAGTACTGAGGGAGCGCCGCACTGTCGGTGGGGCAGTACTGAGGGAGCGCTGCACTGTCGGAGGGGCAGTACTGAGGGAGCGCTACACTGTCGGAGGGGCAGTACTGAGGGAGCGCCGCACTGTCGGTGGGGCAGTACTGAGGGAGCGCCGCACTGTCGGATGGGCAGTACTGAGGGAGCGCCGCACTGTCGGAGGGGCAGTACTGAGGGAGTGCTACACTATCGGAGGGGCAGTACTGAGGGAGCGCCGCACTGTCGGAGGGGCAGTACTGAGGGAGCGCTACACTATCGGAGGGGCAGTACTGAGGGAGCGCTGCACTATCGGAGGGGCAGTACTGAGGGAGCGCTGCACTGTCGGAGGGGCAGTACTGAGGGAGCGCTGCACTATCGGAGGGGCAGTACTGAGGGAGCGCTGCACTGTCAGAGGGGCAGTACTGAGGGAGCGCCGCACTGTCGGAGGGGCAGTACTGAGGGAGAGCCGCCCTGTCGGAGGGGCAGTACTGAGGGAGCGCCGCACTGTCGGAGGGGCCGTACTGAGGGAGCGCCGCACTGTCGGAGGGGCAGTACTGAGGGAGCGCCGCACTGTCGGAGGGGCAGTACTGAGGGAGTGCTGCACTGTCGGAGGGACAGTACTGAGGGAGCGCCGCACTGTCGGAGGGGCAGTACTGAGGGAGCGCCGCACTGTCGGAGGGGAAATACTGTGGGAGCGCCGCACTGTAGGAGGGGCAGTACTGAGGGAGCGCCGCACTGTCGGAGGGGCAGGACTGAGGGAGCGCTGCACTATCGGAGGGACAGTACTGAGGGAGAGCTGCACTGTCGGAGGGGCAGTACTGAGGGAGCGCTGCACTGTCAGAGGGGCAGTACTGAGGGAGCGCCGCACTGTCGGAGGGGCAGTACTGAGGGAGTGCCGCACTGTCGGAGGGGCAGTACTGAGGGAGCGCTGCATTATCAGAGGGGCAGTACTGAGGGAGCGCCGCACTGTCGGAGGGGCAGTACTGAGGGAGTGCCACACTGTCAGAGGATCAGTGCTGAGGGAGTGCTACACTATCGGAGGGGCAGTACTGAGGGAGTGCCGCACTGTCGGAGGGGCAGTACTGAGGGAGTGCTACACTATCGGAGAGGCAGTACTGAGGGAGTGCCGCACTGTCGGAGGGGCAGTACTGAGGGAGCGCTACACTATCGGAGGGGCAGTACTGAGGGAGTGCTACACTATCGGAGGGGTAGTACTGAGGGAGTGCTACACTATCGGAGGGGCAGTACTGAGGGAGCGCTGCACTATCGGAGGGGCAGTACTGAGGGAACACTGCACTGTCGGAGGGGCAGTACTGAGGGAGCGCTGCACTGTCGGAGGGGCAGTACTGATGGAGCGCTGCACTATCGGAGGGGCAGTACTGAGGGAGCGCTGCACTGTCGGAGGGGCAGTACTGAGGGAGCGCTGCACTGTCGGAGGGGCAGTACTGATGGAGCGCCGCACTGTTGGAGGGGCAGTACTGAGGGAGCGCTACACTATCGGAGGGGCAGTACTGAGGGAGTGCCGCACTATCGGAGGGGCAGTACTGAGGGAGTGCCGCACTGTCGGAGGGGCAGTACTGAGGGAGCGCTACTCTATCGGAGGGGCAGTACTGAGGGAGCGCTGCACTGTCAGAGGGGCCGTACTGAGGGAACGCCGCACTGTCGGAGGGGCAGTACTGAGGGAGCACTGCACTGTCGGAGGGGCAGTACTGAGGGAGAGCTGCACTGTCAGAGGGGCAGTACTGAGGGAGTGGGGCAGTACTGAGGGAGCGCTGCACTGTCGGAGGGGTGGTGCTGAGGGAGCGCTGCACTGTCGGAGGGCCAGTACTGAGGGAGGACCGCACTGTCGGAGGGGCAGTACTGAGGGAGAGCCGCACTGTCGGAGGGGCAGTAATGAGGGAGCACAAGTTGTGTGCCGCGTTTCCCACATTGCAACAGTGACTACACTTCAAAAAAATGTGCTTCGGTGCCTGTAAAGCACTTTGGGACATCTGGTGGTTCTGAAAGGCGCTATATAAATGCAGGTTCTTCATTTTTCTTAAATGTTGAATGACATGAATCTGTCATTCATTTGGAAATGACTTATGTAATAATACTGGGCGGCCTGCTGGTGGCGCTGTCCAGGGAGAGTATAAATACTCGGGCCCGGGCCCAGCTTGCGCAGGACATTCTTAACAGGAACTAGTGAAGGACACAACTAGACCTGCATGTTGTAAAACAGTTGATTAAAGCTTTGTTTAACGCTTAGACCAGGTGCCTAGTAGTTTTCTTACGTCATTGGGCGTCTTCACTTGGGGTAGTTTTGGCTTCTGGCCGTAACTGGCTGCTTTTCAGTTGCTGCTTTCACCCCCCGCCACCCTCTCCTGAGAGTAGGCATGTCCCGTCACTCAGAGTGAAATTGCAGAGTGCGATCCCAACTGAACATTTACCTACGCAAGTGTGGTGTGTGTGGGGAGGCAGACGGAGATCGACAGAGACCTGCAATGAAAGAGTAATTCCTCCATTGGTTTACTGTCCTTTAAATCTGATATATGATTCTTTATTGGACTTACATTGCAAACTAAAAATCAATGTCAATCCTAACCTGGCAGAAGTGTGGGAAATACACACTCCCATAAGGTCAAAATAGGATTTGAATCCGGGCTGACTTATTCTTGACTTTCAGTTAGGGTCGATCATCCAGGAGTCTCCCAGAATCTGCAACTCATCTCCTGAACGTTGCTGTCCGGACGTCCTGCGCGTCAGCTTCAGGTCCTGCCACCATACCCGCCCCACCAGACACCCCACCCCCCACCCCCCGCCCTCCGCCCCAGCACAGCCCCCCCCACACATCCACCCCCCACCCCCTCGGCCCAGCCACCCAGCCCCCCCACCCCACACATCCGCCCCCTTGCCCCCCCACGCCCCCCCACGCCACCAGCCGCCCCCTCCTAAACTCGCCCCCCCGACTTCCTACCCCCACTCCCACCCCCCACACATCCACTCCCTCGCCCTCTCGGCCCTGCCAACCTCGCCCCCCAGCCCCTCCAACTCAGCACACACCCTCCACACATCTGCCCCCTGCCAAACCCGGCCCCCTCCCCCGCTCCCTCGCCTCACCCTCCCCGTCCCCTCCCCCGCACCGCACCCTCGCCTCCCCCTCCCCCTCCCCCGCACACTCCCCTCCTCCTCCCCTGCACACTCGCCTCCCCCTCCCCCGCACCCTCCCCCGCTCACCTCCCTCGCTCGCTTGCCCCTGGGGGTTGTCAAGTTTGGATCAAGTCCAAAACCAGACACGAGGTGAGATGCATCCACAATGTTAGGCCACACATAAAGGACTGGGTTTAAACAGAATTAACTTCAAACTATATTTCTTTACAACAATATGTTGTACATATAGAATACACGAGACACACACTGGATAAAGGGCAGAACAGGGAGGAAGCAATTGGCCTTTGATGTGACAGTTACAAGAGGTGAGTGTAAAACAGACACAACCAGCTCTCAGTAAAGTAAAGCCTTTCTGTCACCGCTCAAAGGAGCAGTGAAATCAATGGCTATATTATGTACTAAGTCTTTCTCTTATCAGCTTTAGCCTGGTGCTTCCATTAGCCTGTGCCCTTGCTATCTATCACAGTAATAATTTGATATATTTCTCCCAGTTAGACGCAGTGATTATTAAATCTAACCTTTAACAGCACCAGGAGGGGTTGGATCTGGGCCAGAGCAAAGCTTTGGATAGTGAAGTGCGGTAAAAACACAAAATATCTATTTAAAAATAGTCAGAGCACATCTTGCTGGTACTGACCCAACTCCTGTTCACTTATTTTGTGACGTAACTTGTTTTCATTCAATGTTTGCAGGCTGAGTTAGAAAAATGACAATGTTGGTGTGAACTTTGGAGGCGTGCTGTACTTTTCTGAATCAGATTTCCATATATTTGCATATTAATCACCGAATCGGGGTTGGAATGGAATTAGTTAGAATATGGCTGCAAAACTCTGCTTGTAATTATTTAAAAAAGAGGGGTTGTTTTAAAAAATCTGTGTCTTTCCCATGAATAAAATGCAAATGATTATTGCCTCTTCACGATTAATTAGTTACAAGACAGAATGTCCTTGAGGACAAAGACCGAATCTATTTGGTTGGAGTAGAGAAACAATAAAAGAGCTATAGTATTACGCTAGTTGGTGTATTTTACAGGGCACCAAATAGTGGGAAGGAGATAGAGGAGCAGATTGCAAAGAAATTGCTGAAAGCTGCAAGAACTATAGAATGCGTGACTTTAACTCCCCCAGTATTGAATGGGGCAGTGATTGTGTTAAGGGCAGAGAAGGGGAGTGAAATGATCAATAACATGTCATTCTATAGTGGACACTAGGTGGAGCCGTAGAGCTGTGTAGAGCTGTATATAGCTGTATGTATATAAGACTACACTACCCAGCTGTATGTATATTAAGACTACATTACCCATGAGGCACTAGGCTACCCACAAGGCAGCAGTCAAGATGGAAGCCTCTACAGATACTGTACCTAGTCCACATGTGCTCAATAAAAGTGTCTAGCAAAAGCTAGCTGTGTTCATAATAAGAATGTCTATTTATTAATGAACATAAGATGGTGCCAGGATGGTGAAGATCTGCTGAAAATTGTGAAAAGCGACATGGAGAATTTGAAGCCACCAGAGCGTTTGAAACTCACAGGAAATATCGACTACAATTGGCAGACTCTTAAACAACAATTCGAACTCTACATTGCAGCCATCGGATTCGGTACGAAGCCAGACGCAAGGAAGATAGCGTTGCTGCTTACGGTTGCAGGCCCACAGGTGATAGAGTTATTTAATACATTTGTATTTAATCCAGAGGAGAACAGAGAAAAATTAGAAGATGTGCTAAAAAAATTTGAGGCACATTGCTCTCCCAAAAAGAATGAGACCTATGAAAGATACATCTTCTGTTCTCGGACACAGCAGCAAAATGAGACTTTTGATAGCTTTATAACTGATCTGAAACTGAAAGCACAGACATGTAATTTCTCTGAGCTCAAAGCATCCATGATTCGTGACCAGATTGTGTTTGGTATTCATGATAAAAAAAAGTCAGGGAACGTCTGTTGAGAGAAACCGAACTAAATTTGGAAAATGCTGTGAAAATATGCCAAGCCAGCGAGCTAGCTCGAAAGCACGCGAAGATTTTCAGTGAAATCAATAATGATGCGATTGTAATGAGTGATAATGCTGCTGTCGGTGCTGTGTCCTACAAGGGGAAGAAACGTGGGCAGAACAGAAATGAAAAGCAATCGGAGGATGAAATTTTTAATTGTAAACGCTGTGGTTACAAACACCAGTTAAGACAATGCCCAGTGTTTGGAAAAATGTGCACAAAGTGTAATGGAAAGAATCACTTTGCCAAACAATGCTTTTCAAAAGTAAAAACTAAGAAAGGGCAACGAGTTAATGTAATTGAGGACACTGATTTAAGTGAGACATTTTTTGTAGGAATGGTGTCATGTGACAATATCAAAAAGGATACAGAAAATGTGCAGCCCTCAGAAATGGACAATGCTGAACATAAAGTTAATGCAGTAAAAGAGGACAAATGGATGATCCCACTGCAGGTAAATGGAGCATTAGTTACCTTGAAACTAGACACTGGGGCAAAAGCAAACTTAATCAGTATGAGTGACATTAACAATATGAAAGAAAAGCCCAAAATACAGAAAAAGTCAGTACCACTGAAGGACTATAATGGACAGAAAATAGATAGCTTAGGTGTATGCAGACTTAAAGTGACAGTCAAAGACAAAGTGCATCATCTCATGTTCTCTGTTGTGGCTGAAAGACTTGATTCACTACTGGGTGACAAAGCTTGTGAGGACTTAGAACTGGTCAAGAGAGTCTACCGTGTAAACTGTGCCATAAGCAGACCAGATGACTCAGTGGATTCTGTAGTGAATAATTTCCAGGATGTGTTCAAAGGATTTGGTGTTCTACCATTCACTTACAAGATCCAGCTAAAGGAGGATGCTCAGCCAGTGGTACATGCTCCACGAAGAGTTCCAGCACCCCTGCGTGACCGGCTCAAGAATGAACTGGACAGAATGACCACACTAGGAGTCATCAGGAAAGTCGAAGAGCCAACAGACTGGGTTAACTCCATGGTATGTGTAAAGAAAAAGAACAATGATCTAAGAATATGCATGGATCCAAAGGACTTAAATGCAAACATAAAACGTGAACACTACCAGATTCCCAAGCGAGAAGAAATCACCAGTGAAATGTCAGGTGCCAGATACTTTACAAAGCTCGATGCCTCACAAGGATTTTGGCAACTAAAACTGGATGAAGAGAGCACCAAATACTGTACCTTCAACACACCATTTGGCAGGTATTGTTTCCTCAGAATGCCTTTCGGGATAATATCTGCATCTGAAATCTTTCATGGAGCGATCGAACACATAATTGAAGGTCTGGAAGGAGTTCAGGTCTATGTTGATGACATCATCATCTGGGGCTCCACACTGAAAGAACACAATGAGAGACGGACTAAAGTGCTACAGAGCATACGCCGGAATGGACTGAAGCTCAACAAAGCCAAGTGTCAGTTTGGCATCCAAGAAGTCACTTTCCTAGGAGATAATCTATTTGGTAAAGGAATAGAGCCAGATATGGAAAAAGTAAACGCCATATTCAAAATGCCCCGACCCATTGACAAAAAAGGAGTGCTACGCATCATGGGGATGATAAACTTCATTGGAAAGTTCATTCCTAACTTGTCAGCCAAGACAGCCTGTCTGTGAGACCTGCTACATAAAACAAATGAGTTCGCATGGACAGAAAGACATGAACAAGAGTGGATAAACCTCAAAACAGTGCTGACAACCACACCTGTACTCACCTTCTTTGACCCAACAAAAAGAATCAAAGTGTCAACGGATGCATCAAAAGATGGCCTAGGTGCGGTCTTGCTACAAGCAGAGGGTGAAGATTGGAAACCTGTTGCCTATTCCCCCAGGTCTATGACTGATACTGAGTGTCGATACGCCCAGATTGAAAAGGAATGTCTAGGCTTGGTACTTGGATTAGAAAAGTTTCATGGCTACATATATGGACTTCCCACCTTCACAGTTGAGACAGACCACAGCCCTCTGGTTGCCATCATAAAAAAGAACCTGAATGAGATGTCTCCAAGGATTCAACGACTCATGATGAAGCTGCAAAGATATGACTTTGAACTGATCTACACACCAGGCAAATACATAGTGTTAGCAGATGCACTATCCCGAGCACCCACAATGAGTCATATGAGCTCTACTGAAGAAGACGTGGATGTTCATGTGAGCATGGTCACTGCTGCGCTGCCCGTGTCAGACACTAAATCAAAGCAAATAGCAGAAGAAACAGTAAAAGATACAGTATTACAAACAGTAATGGAGAACATTCATCATAGTTGGCCAAAAGGTTCCTGTCCAAAATATTTTCACATAAGGTCAGAATTGAGTGTCGCAAGTGGACTATTACTAAAACAGAACAGAATAGTCATTCCACAGGCTCTACGTCAAGACATGCTCAAAAGCATTCATGAGGGACACCTCGGAATTGAAAAATGCAAAAGGAGAGCAAGAGACACTGTTTATTGGCCTGGCATAAATAAGGACATTGAGAACATGATAGGCAAATGTGAGACATGTCAGAAACACCAAAACAAACAAGCAAAGGAACAATGATAATAGCTGACATACCAACAGCACCATGGCAAAAGGTTGGTATGGACCTTTTTCATTTAAATGGTAAAGACTATCTAATAGTGATTGACTACTATTCTAACTATCCTGAGATGGCGCTGCTCTCAAGCACCACAGCAAGCAGTGTCATAATGCATGTGAAATCCATCTTCGCCAGACATGGAATTCCCAGGATTGCCGTTAGCGACAATGGTCCGTGCTTCAACTGTAAGGAGTGGCAACAGTTTGCAGCACATTATGACTTTCAGCACATCACATCCAGTCCTTTGTATGCTCAGTCAAATGGTAAGGCAGAGAAAGGTGTTCAAGTTCTCCAGCAGCTACTGAAGAAAGCGACAGAAAGCAAGTCTGATCCTTATCTCGCCCTGCTGAGCTACCGAGGCTCACCTTTAGACTGTGGTTCTTCACCTGCTGAACTACTAATGGGTCGCAAGTTGCACACCACGCTACCCTGCTGTGCAAAAGGACAGCAAAGTGAGGAACTGAGACAGAGACTTCAACTGTTAAAGCTGAAACAGAAATCATACTATGACAAGTCATCCAAAACTCTAAAACCATTGACAAGGGATGATGTTGTCAGGATTGAGGATCCAGATGCATGGAACAGGAAAGCTACAGTTCTTGAGGAAGTAGGACCAAGGTCATACACTGTCAGAACTGAGGAAGGACAGATTCTCAGGAGGAACCGCCGTTCCCTCCTAAAAACACAAGAGACTATTCAAGACCAGATTGATGACAATGCCGCAACTGCATCTTGTCATTCACCGCCAGAACAATCTCATGAAGACACATCAGACTTACCGTGTTGAGAAGATCCACACGTGAAGTAAAAAAGCCTGATAGACTTAATCTTTGAGTACAATGTAAAGCTTTGAAAATGTGTTGACTGTTTTGAAAATGTTTATGTTTATAGAGCACTAACAAAAGTGTTACTGATATTATCTTTATTGTTTTCTTGAAAGTTGATTGATATTGATTTTGTTAAACCTCAAAGAAAGAGGGATGTAATGATCAATAACATGTCATTCTATAGTGGACACTAGGTGGAGCCGTAGAGCTGTGTAGAGCTGTATATAGCTGTATGTATATAAGACTACACTACCCAGCTGTATGTATATTAAGACTACATTACCCATGAGGCACTAGGCTACCCACAAGGCAGCAGTCAAGATGGATGCCTCTACAGATACTGTACCTCGTCCACATGTGCTCAATAAAGTAACTAGCAAAAGCTAGCTGTGTTCATAATAAGAATGTCTAGTTATTAATGAACATAAGAGGGAGGAGATTCTGAATTGTGTTCAGGAGAATTTTCTTGATCAGTGTTTCCTGCCCAACGAGGAAGGAACATAAGAACATAAGAAGTAGGAGCAGGAGTAGGCCATACGGCCCCTCAGGCCTGCTCCGCCATTCAATAGGATCATGGCTGATCTGAACCTAGACTCACGTCCACTTCCCTGCCCTCTCCCTGTAACCCTTAATTCCCTTATCAGCTAGGAAACTGTCTATCTCCGTTTTAAATCTATTTAATGTCGCAGCTTCCACAGCTCTCTGAGGTAGCAAATTCCATAGCTTCACCACCCTCTGAGTGAAGAAGTTTCTCCTCATCTCAGTTTTGAAAGGGCAGCCCCTTATTCTAAGATTATGCCCCCTAGTTCTAGTCTCACCCATCAGTGGAAACATCCTCCCCGCATCCACCCGATCAAGCCCCCTCACAATCTTATGTTTCGATAAGATCGCCTCTCATTCTTCTGAACTCCAATGAGTAGAGGCCCAACCTACTCAACCTTTCCTCATAAGTCAACCCCCTCATCTCCGGAATCAACCGAGTGAACCTTCTCTGAACTGCCTCGAGAGCAAGTATATCTTTTCTTAAATATGGAAACCAAAACTGTACGCAGTATTCCAGGTGTGGCCTCACCAATACCCTATATAACTGCAGCAAGACTTCCCTGTTTTTATACTCCATCCCCTTTGCAATAAAAGCCAAGATTCCATTGGCCTTCCTGATCACCTGCTGCACCTGCATACTAACCTTCTGTGTTTCATGCACCAGGACCCCCAGATCCCTTTGTACTGTAACACTTTGCAGTTTCTCTCCACTTAGATAATAACTTGCTCTTTGATTTTTTCTGCCAAAGTGCATAACCTCACACTTTCCAACATTATATTCCATCTGCCAAATTTTTGCCCACTCACGCAGCCTGTCTATGTCCTTTTGCAGGTTTTTTATGTCCTCCTCACTCACTGCTTTCCCTCCTATCTTTGTATCGTCAGCAAACTTGGATACGTTGCACTCGGTCCCTTCCTCCAAATCGTTAATATAGATTGTAAAGAGTTGGGGTCCCAGCACTGACCCCTGCGGAACACCACTAGTCACTGATTGCCAACCCGAGAATGAACCATTTATCCCAACTCTCTATTTTCTGTTAGAAAGCCAATCTTCCACCCATGCCAGTATATTCCCCCGAATCCCGTGATTTTTTATCTTGTGCAGTAATCTTTTGTGTGGCACCTTGTCAAATGCCTTTTGGAAGTCCAAATACACCACATCCACTGGTTCCCCTTTATCCACCCTGTTTGTTACGTCCTCAAAGAATTCGAGCAAATTTGTCAAACATGACTTCCCCTTCGTAAAACCATGCTGACTCTGTCTGATTAAATTATGCTTATCCAAATGTCCTGTTACTGCTTCCTTAATAATGGACTCCAACATTTTACCAACCACAGATGTTAGGCTAACCGGTGTATAGTTCCCAGCCTTTTGTCTGCCTCCCTTTTTAAATAAGGGCATTACATTAGCAGTTTTCCAATCTGCTGGGACCTTTCCTGAATCCAGGGAGTTTTGGAAAATTACCACCAATGCATCCACAATCCCTACCGCTACTTCTCTTAAGACCCTAGGATGTAAGCCATCAGGTCCAGGCGATTTATCTGCCTTTAGTCCCATTATCTTACCGAGTACCACCTCCTTAGTGATTTTAATCGTGTTTAGCTCCTCCCCCCCTATAGCCCCTGTTTGTCCAGTGTTGGGATATTTTTAGTGTCCTCTACTGTAAAGACTGATACAAAATATTTGTTCAGCGTTTCTGCCATCTCCATGTTCCCCACTACTAATTTCCCGGTCTCGTCCTCTAAGGGACCAACATTCACTTTAGTCACCCTTTTTCTTTTTATATAGCTGTAGAAACTCTTGCTATCTGTTTTTATATTTTTTGCTAGTTTACTTTCATAATCTATCTTCCCTTTCTTAATTAATCTTTTAGTTATTGTTTGCTGGCTTTTAAATGCTTCCCAATCTTCTATCCTCCCACTAGATTTGGCTACTTTATATGCCCTTGTTTTCAGTCGGATACTATCCTTTATTACTTTACTTAGCCATGGATGGCTGTCTTTTCTTTTACGCCCCTTTTTCCTCACTGGAATATATTTTTCTTGAAAGTTCTGAAATATCTCCTTGAATGTACATCACTGCTCATGTACCATCTTACACTTTAATCTATTTTCCCAGTCCACTTTAGTCAACCCTGCTCTCATACCTTCATAGTCTCCTTTATTTAAGTTCAGTACGCTGGTTTGAGATCCAACTCTCTCACCCTCCAACTGAATTTGGAATTCAACCATGTTATGGTCACTCATTCCAAGGGGATCCTTTACTAGGACAATTTTTATTAATCCTGTCTCATTGCATAGGACCAGATCTAAGATTGCCTGCCCCTGGTTGGTTCAGTTACATACTGCTCAAGGAACCCATCCCTAATGCACTCTATGAACTCTTCCTCAAGGCTGCCATGCCCAATTTGATTTGTCCAGTCAATATGAAAGTTAAAATCCCCCATGATTATAGCTGTTCCCTTATTACAAGCCCCAACTATTTCCTGATTTATACTCTGACCAACAGAGTTGCAACTGTTAGGAGGCCTATAGACTATGCCCACTAGTGACTTTTTCCCCTTATTATTCCTTATCTCCACCCAAACTGTTTCACTATCCTGATCCTTTGACCCAATATCATTTCTCACTATTGCAGTGATTCCATCCTTTATTAACATAGCCACCCCACCTCCCTTTCCTTCCTGTCTGTCCTTCCTAATTGTCAAATACCCCTGGATGTTTAGTTGCCAGTCATGGTCACCTTACAGCCATGTTTCTGTAATGGCCATCAGATCATACTCATGTGTAGTTATTTGTACCGTCAACTCATCAAGGAGGTATTGCTGAATCTAGTCCTGGGGGATGAAGTGGGTCAAGTGGAGAATGTCACAGTTGGGGAGCACCTCGGGTATAGTGATCATTGTATCGTAACATTTACATGTAGATTGGGCTAACCAAATTAGTAACAATACTGTGGAGGAGGAATTCCTGGAGTGTTTAAGGGATGGTTTCCTGGACCAATATGTCAAGGAACCAACCAGACATCAGGCCATCTTAGACTGGGTATTATGCAATGAGAAAGGATTAATTAGCAATCTTGTTGTACGAGGCCCCTTGAGTCGGAGCGATCATAATATGATCGAATTCTTCATTAAGATGGAGAATGAAGTAGTCGAATTAGAGACTAGGGTCCTAAATTTAAATAAAGGAAACTATGATGGTCTGAGGAGCGAGTTGGGTAGGATTGATTGGGGGATGTCACTCAAAGGGTTGACGGTGGATAAGCAATGGCAAACATTCAAAGACCGCATGGATGAACTACAGAATTTGTTCATCCCAGTTAGGCATAAAAATAAAACAAAAAAGGTGACTCAACCGTGGCTAACAAGGGAAATTAGGGATAGCATAAGATCCAAGGAGAGGACATATATATTGGCCAGAAAAAGCAGTAAAACTGAGGATTGGGAGCAGTTTAGGATTCAACAAAGGAGGACAAAGTGATTAATTAAGAAAGGGAAAATAGAATATGAGAGTAAGCTTTCAGGGAACAAAAAAACTGACTGTAAAAGCTTTTATAGATATGTGAAGAGAAAACGACTGGTGAAGTCAAGCGTAGGTCCCTTACAGTCAGAATCAGGGGAATTTATAATGGGGAACAAAGAAATGGCAGACCAATTAAATACATATTTTGGTTCTGTCTTCACAAAGGAGGACACAAATAACCTCCCAGAGATGTCAGGGAACATAGGGTCTGATGAAAGGGAGGAACTGAAAGAAATCAGTGTTTGTTGGGAAATGGTGTTAGGGAAATTGATGGGATTGAAGGCCAATAAATCCCCAGGGCCTGATAATCTACATCCCAGGGTACTTAAGGAAGTGGCCCGAGAAATAGTTGATGCTTTGCTGATCATCGTCCAGCATTCGATGGAATCTGGAACAGTACACATGGATTGGAGGGTAGCTAATGTTACCCCACTATTCAAAAAAGGTGGCAGAGAGAAAACGGGGAATTACAGACTGGTAAGCCTGACATCAGTAGTGGGGAAAATGCTAGAGTCCATTATAAAAGATGTAATAGCAGAGCACTTGGAAAACTGTGACAGGATCGGACAAAGTCAACATGGATTTACAAAAGGTAAATCGTGCTTGACTAATCTACTGGAATTTTTTGAGGATGTAACTGGTAAAATAGATAAGGGAGAACCAGTGGATGTGGTGTGTTTGGACTTTCAGAAGGCTTTTGATAAGGTCCCGCATAAGAGATTAGCGTGTAAAGTTAAGGCACATGGGATTGGGGGCAAGGTATTGACTTGGATAGAGAACTGGTTGGCAGGCAGAAAGCAAAGAGTTGGAATAAACGGGTCTTTTTCCGAGTGGCAAGCAGTGACTAGTGGGGTACCGCAGGGATCGGTCCTTGGGCCCCAGCTATTCACAATATATATTATTGATCTAGACAAGGGAACTAGATATAATATCTCCAAATTTGCAGACGACACAAAGCTGGGTGGGCGTGTGTGCTGTGAGGAGGATGCCGAGAAACTCCAGGATGATTTAGACAGGTTGGGTGATTGGGCAAAAGCATGGCAGATGCAATATAATGTGGATAAATGCGAGGTTATCCACTTTGGTGGCAAAAACAGGAAGGCAGATTATTATCTGAATGGCAATAGATTGGGAGAAGGGGAAGTGCAACGAGACCTGGGTGTCCTTGTGCACCAGTCGCTGAAGGTCAGCATGCAGGTGCAGCAGGCAGTTAAGAAGGCAAATGGAATGTTGGCCTTCGTAGCGAGAGGGTTTGAGTACAGGAACAAGGATGTCTTGCTGCAGTTGTACAGGGCCTTGGTGAGACCACACCTTGAGTATTGTGTGCAATTTTGGTCGCCTTATCTGAGGAAGGATGTTCTTGCCATGGAAGGAGTTCAGCGAAGATTCACCAGGCTGATACCTGGGATGGCAGGAATGACGTATGAGGAGAGATTGGGTCGATTGGGCTTGTACTCGTTGGAGTTTAGAAGAATGAGAGGGGATCTCATTGAAACTTATAAAATTCTGACAGGACTGGACAGACTAGATGCAGGAAGGCTGTTCCCGATGGTGGGGGAGTCCAGAACCAGGGGTCACAGTCTAAGGATAAGGGATAGGCCATTTAGGACAGAAATGAGGCGGAATTTCTTCACCCAGAGAGTGGTGAACCAGTGGAATTGTCTACCACAGAAGGCGGTGGAGGCCAGTTCATTAAATATATTCAAGAAGGAGTTGGATATATTTCTTAAGGCTAAAGGGATCAAGGGGTATGGGGAGAAGGCAGGGACAGGGTACTGAGTTTGGATGATCAGCCATGATTGCATTGAATGGCGGAGCAGGCTCGAGGGGCCGAATGGCCTACTCCTGCTCCTATCCTCTATGTTTGTATGTTTCTATGTTTAGATTAGTTATGGAGAAGGACAAGGAGCAATCTAGAATAAAGCTACTTAACTGGAGGAGGGCTAATTTCAGTGAATTGAGGAGGGATCTGGCCCGGGTAAATTGCAGTCAAAGACTGGCAGGCAGAAATATAATGGAGCAATGGGCGGCCTTTAAAGAGGAGCTGGTTCGGGTGCAGTCTCGGTACATTCCCACAAGGGGGAAAGGGAGGGTAGCCAAAGCCAGAGCTCCCAGGATGGTGAAGGAGTTGGCGAGTAGGATGAAGCAGAAAAAGGGGCCGTATGACAGATGTCAGCTTGATAATACAAGGGAGAATCAGGCCGAATATAAAAAAATACAGAGGACAAGTGAATCAGGAAATAAGAGGGACAAAGAGACACTGAGAATAGATTGGCGGCTAACATAAAAGGGAATCCAAAGGTCTTCTATCGGCATGTTAACAGTAAAAGGATTGTCAGAGGAGCAGTGGGCCAATTAGGGACCAAAATGGAGATCTATTGGCAGAAGGCAGGGCTGAGGCACTAAATGAGTACTTTGCATCGGTGTTTACCAAGGAAGAGGATTTTGCCAAAGCTATGGTAAACGAGGAGGTTGCTGGGATACTGGATGAGATAAAAATAGATAAAGAGGAGGTACTAGAAAGGCTATAGTACTTAAAGTAGATAAGTCACCCGGTCCAGATGGGATGTATCGAGGTTGCTGAGGGAAGTAAGGGTGGAAATTGCGGAGGTGTTGGCCACAATCCTCCAATCCTCCTTAGATACAGGGGTGGTGCCAGAGGACTGGAGGATTGCAAATGTTACAACTTTGTTCAAGAAAGGGAAGAAGGATAAACCCAGCAACTACAGGCCAGTCAGTTTAACGTCGGTGGTAGGGAAGCTTTTAGAAACAATACTTCGGGAGAAAATTAACAGTCACTTGGACAAGCATGGACTAATAAAGGAGAGCCAGCACGGATTTGTTGAGGGCAAATCATGTTTAACTAACTTCATTGAGTTTTTTGATGAGGTAACGCAGAGGGTGGATGAGGGCAGTGCGGTGGATGTTGTGTATATGGACTTTTAAAAGGCGTTTGCTAAAGTACCACATAGTAGGCTTGTTAGTGAAATTGAAGCCCATGGGGTAAAAGGGGCAAAATTGGCTGAGGGACAGAAACAGTGAGTTGTGGTGGATGGCTGTTTTTCGGACTGGAGGGAGGTGTACAGTGTCATTCCCCAAAGGTTCAGTACTAGGACCACTGCTGTTTTTGATATACACTAATGACTTGGACTTGGGGGTACAGGGCACAATTTTGAAATTTGCAGACGACACAAAACTTGGAAGTGTAGTAAACAGTGAGGAGGAGAGTGATAGACTTCAAGAGGACATTAACAGGCTGGTGAAATTGGCGGACACGTGGCAGATGAAATTTAACGCAGAAAAGTGTGAGGTGATACATTTTGGTGGGAAGAACGAGGAGAGGCAATACAAACTAAATGGTACAAATTTAAAGGGGGTGGAGGAACAGAGAGACCCGGGGTGTTTGTGCACAAAAATCTTTGAAGGTGGCAGAACAGGTTAACAAAGCATTTGGGATGCTGGGCTTCATAAATAGAGGCATCGAGTACAAAAACCAGGAAGTTATGCTAAACCTGTATAAAACACTAGTTCAGCCCCAGCTGGAGTATTGTGTCCAATTCTGGGCACTGCACTTTAGGAAGGACATGAAGGCTTTGGAGAGGGTACAGAGGAGATTTACTAGAATGGCTCCAGGGATGAGGGATTACAGTTATGTGGATAGACTGGAGAAGCTGAGGTTGTTCTCCATAGAGCAGAGAAGGCTAAGAGGTGATATGACAGAAGTGCTCAAAATCATGAAGGGTTTAGATAGAATAAATAAAGAGAAACTGTTTCAACTAAGGAACAGGCTATTTTAGATCTAGAATTATGCAATGAGAAAGGGTTAATTAATAACCTTGTAGTAAAGGGGCCTTTAGGGAAGAGTGACCATAATATGAACGAATTTTATATTGAGTTTGAAAGTGATTAATTTATATCTGAAACTAGGGTCTTAAATCTAAACAAAGCAAACTACTTAGGTATGAGGGGCGAGTTAGCTAAGGTAGATTAGGAAACTACATTAAAAGGTATGACGGTAGATAAGCAATGGCTAGCATTTAAAGAATTAATTCATAACTTACAACAAATATACATTCCTTTAAGGCACAACAACCCCACAGGAAAAGTGGTTCAACCGTGGCTAACATGAGAAGTTAAAGATAGTATTAGATCAAAGGAAGAGGCTTATAATGTTGCCAAAAAGAGCAGTAAGTCTGAGGATTGGGAGGATTTTCGGATTCAGCAAAGGAGGACCAAGAAATTCATAAGGAAAGGGAAAATAGAATATGAGGGTAAACTAGCGAGAGACATAAAAACAGACTGTAAAAGCTTCAATAGGTATGTAAAAAGGAAAAGATTAGCGAAAGTAAATGTTGGTCCCTTACAGACTGAGACAGGAGAAATTATAATGGGGAATAAGGAAATGGCAGAGAAATTAAACAAATACTTTGGGCGCGATCTTGCCAGCCCTGGAGAGGTGGGTATGGAGGTGGGACTGCCGGGAAAATGGCAGATCCTGGGGGCGGGTACCCAACCCACCCCCAACCCGCCCCCAACCTGCCCCCAACCCGCCCCCAACCCGCCCCAACCCGCCCCCAACCCTCCCCCAACCTGCCCCCAACCCGCCCCCAACCCGCCCCCAACCCGCCCCCAACCCGCCCCCAACCCGCCCCCAACCCTCCCCCAACCCGCCCCCAACCCGCCCCCAACCCTCCCCCAACCCGCCCCCAACCCGCCCCCAACCCGCCCCCAACCCGCCCCCAACCCGCCCCCAACCCGCCCCCAACCCGCCCCCAACCCTCCCCCAACCCGCCCCCAACCCGCCCCCAACCCGCCCCCAACCCTCCCCCAACCCGCCCCCAACCCGCCCCCAACCCGCCCCCAACCCGCCCCCAACCCGCCCCCAACCCTCCCCCAACCTGCCCCCAACCCGCCCCCAACCTGCCCCCAACCCGCCCCCAACCCGCCCCCAACCTGCCCCCAACCTGCCCCCAACCCGCCCCCAACCCGCCCCCAACCCGCCCCCAACCCGCCCCCAACCTGCCCCCAACCCGCCCCCAACCTGCCCCCAACCCGCCCCCAACCTGCCCCCAACCCGCCCCCAACCTGCCCCCAACCCGCCTCAACCCGCCCCCAACCTGCCCCCAACCCGCCCCCAACCCGCCCCCAACCCGCCCCCAACCCGCCCCAACCCGCCCCCAACCCGCCCCAACCTGCCCCCAACCCGCCCCCAACCCGCCCCCAACCCGCCCCCAACCCGCCCCCAACCCGCCCCAACCCGCCCCCAACCCGCCCCCAACCCGCCCCCAACCCTCCCCCAACCCGCCCCCAACCCGCCCCCAACCCGCCCCCAACCCTCCCCCAACCCGCCCCCAACCCGCCCCCAACCCGCCCCCAACCCGCCCCCAACCCTCCCCCAACCTGCCCCCAACCCGCCCCCAACCTGCCCCCAACCCGCCCCCAACCCGCCCCCAACCCGCCCCCAACCCGCCCCCAACCCGCCCCCAACCCGCCCCCAACCCGCCCCCAACCCGCCCCCAACCCGCCCCCAACCTGCCCCCAACCCGCCTCAACCCGCCCCCAACCTGCCCCCAACCCGCCCCCAACCCGCCCCCAACCCGCCCCCAACCCGCCCCAACCCGCCCCCAACCCGCCCCCAACCCGCCCCCAACCCGCCCCAACCTGCCCCCAACCCGCCCCCAACCTGCCCCCAACCCGCCCCCAACCCGCCCCCAACCCGCCCCAACCCGCCCCCAACCCGCCCCAACCCGCCCCCAACCCGCCCCCAACCCGCCCCCAACCCGCCCCCAACCCGCCCCCAACCCGCCCCCAACCCGCCCCCAACCTGCCCCCAACCCGCCCCCAACCCGCCCCCAACCTGCCCCCAACCCGCCCCCAACCTGCCCCCAACCCGCCTCAACCCGCCCCCAACCTGCCCCCAACCCGCCCCCAACCTGCCCCCAACCCGCCCCCAACCCGCCCCCAACCCGCCCCAACCCGCCCCCAACCCGCCCCCAACCCGCCCCCAACCCGCCCCAACCTGCCCCCAACCCGCCCCCAACCTGCCCCCAACCCGCCCCCAACCCGCCCCCAACCCGCCCCCAACCCGCCCCCAACCCGCCCCCAACCCGCCCCCAACCCGCCCCCAACCCGCCCCAACCCGCCCCCAACCCGCCCCAACCCGCCCCCAACCCGCCCCCAACCCGCCCCCAACCCGCCCCAACCCGCCCCCAACCTGCCCCCAACCCGCCCCAACCCGCCCCCAACCCGCCCCCAACCCGCCCCCAACCCGCCCCCAACCCGCCCCCAACCCGCCTCCGTGCCATCTTGCCAGGAGGCGGATAGCCGACCCGTGCCGGGTCCCGTCTCCTTGAAGGCAGGAAGGGGATTAGTGCCACTTATCTGCCTGTTAACAGGTAGTGTGTGAGGTAAGTGGGAAGTGTGAGTAAATCTTTACTTAACTTTGTTTCTCCCTGCAGGCTTCAACAGTTGGGGATGCGGAGAGTCTCGCATCTCACCGGCAGAGATGACAGATGGCTGCTGCATTCTCCAATGCAACAACCATCTAATTTCTACAAAAGGAAGAGGTTTGATGAGTCTTGAATTCAAGAACTCATTAAACTACAGAGAATGTCAGTGTTTGACAGCTTCACAGAGCTGTCAAATGATGACAATTCATCTGTCAAACATTTTTGACAGATGAAACGTCATACGCTGACTTTTTTAAAAATTTGTTCATGGGATGTGGGCATTGCCGGCAAGGCCAGCATTTATTGCCCATCCCTAGTTGCCCTTGAGAAGGTGGTGGTGAGCCACCTTCTTGAACCACTGCAGTCCGTGTGGTGAAGGTGCTCCCACAGTGCTGTTAGGGAGGGAGTTCCAGGATTTTGACCCAGCGACGATGAAGGATCGGCGATATACTTCCAAGTCGTGTTGGTGTGTGACTTGGAGTGGAACTTGGAGGTGGTGGTGTTCCCATGCACCTGCTGCCCTTGTCCTTCTAGGTGGTAGAGGTCGCGGGTTTGGGAGGTGCTGTCGAAGAAGCCTTGGCGAGTTGCTGCAGTGCATCTTGTAGATGGTGCACACTGCAGCCACGGTGCGCCGGTGGTGGAGCGAGTGAATGTTTAAGGTGGTGGATGGGGTGCCAATCAAGTGGGCTGCTTTGTCCTGGATGGTGTTGAGCTTCTTGAGTGTTGTTGGAGCTGCACTCATCCAGACAAGTGGATGCATTGGCTGTCATTTTCCAAAATTCCATAGATTCTAGAACAATTCCTACGGATTGGAAGGTAGCAAATGTAACCCCACTATTTAAGAAAGGAGGGAGTGAGAAAACGGGGAACCACAGATCAGTTAACCTGACATCAGTAGCAGGGAAAATGCTAGAATCTATTATTAAGGATGTGGTAACAGGGCACTTAGAAAATAATAATAGGATTTGGCAGTCAACACGGATTTATGAAAGGGAAATCGTGTTTGACAAATCAGTTAGAGTTTTTTGAGGTTGTAACTAGCAGAGTAGATAAGGGGGAACCAGTGGATGTGGTGTATTTGGATTTTCAGAAGGCATTCGATAAGGTGCCACACAAGAGGTTAGTAAACCAAATTAGGGCTCATGGGATTGGGGGTAATATACTAGCATGGATTGAGGATTGGTTAACGGACAGAAAACAGAGAGTAGGAATAAACGGGTTATTTTCAGGTTGGCAGGCTGTAACTAGTGGGGTACCGCAAGGATCAGTGCTTGGGCCTCAGCTATTCACAATCTACATCAATGATTTGGATGATGGGACCGAGTGTAATATATCCAAGTTTGCTGATGATACAAAGCTGGGTGGGAATGTAAGTTGTGAGGAGGATGCAAGGAGGCTTCAAGGGGATATAGACAGGCTAAGTGAGTGGGCAAGAACATGGCAAATGGAATACAATGTGGAGAAATGTGAAGTTATCCACTTTGGTAGGAAAAATGGAAAAGCAGAGTATTTTTTAAATGGTGAGAGATTGGGAAATGTTGGTGTTCAGAGGGACCTGGGTGTCCTTGTACACGAATCACTGAAAGTTAACATGCAGGTACAGCAAGCAATTAGGAAAGCAAATGGTATGTTGGCCTTTATTACAAGAGGATTTGAGTACAAGAGTAAAGATGTCTTACTGCAATTATATAGGGCCCTGGTGAGACCACACCTGGAGTATTGTGTACAGTTTTGGTCTCCTTACCTAAGGAAGGATATACTTGCCATAGAGGGAGTGCAACGAAGGTTCACCAGACTGGTTCCTGGGATGGGGGGATTGTCCTACAAGGAGAGATTGAGTAGACTAGGCCTATATTCTCTGGAGTTTAGAAGAATGAGAGGTGATCTCATTGAAACATATAAAATTCTTACAGGGCTTGACAGGGTAGATGCAGGGAGGGTGTTTCCCCTGGCTGGGGGAGTCTAGAACCAAAGGTCACAGTCTCAGAATAAGGGGTCGGCCATTTAGGACTGAGATGAGGAGGAATTTCTTCACTCCGAGGGTGGTGAATCTTTGGAATTCTCTGCCCCAGAGGGCTGTGGAGGCTCAGTCGTTGAGTATATTCAAGACAGGGATCGATAGATTTTTGGATATTAAGGGAATCAAGGGATATGGGGATAGTGCAGGAAAGTGGAGATGTGGTAGAAGATTAGCCATGATCTTATTGAATGGCGGAGCAGGCTCGAGGGGCTGAATGGCCGACTCCTGCTCCTATTTCTTATGTTCTTATGTTCCCATTGGCGGAAGGGTCGATAACCAGAGGACACAGATTTAAGGTGATTGGCAAAAGAACCAGAGGCGACGGAGGGAAAACCTTTTTACGCAGCAAGTGGTTAGGATCTGGAATGCGCTGCCTGATAGGGCGATAGATTCAATAGTAGCTCCAAAAGGGAATTGGATAAATACTTGAAGGAAAAAAAATTGCAGGGATCTGAGGAAAGAGCCGGGGAGTGGGACTAACTGGACTGGTCTTCGAAAGACCGGCACAGACTCGATGGGCCGAATGGCCTCCTGTGCTGAACTATTCTAGGATTCGATGAGTGTAATTAAAGAAATAGTTTTATATATCGCCGCATCCTCAGCACATCCCAGAGTGCCTCAAAGCCAATGGAGGTTCCTCATTGTCGTGTAGGCAAATGTGGCAACCATTTTGTGCAAAGCAGGATCCCAAAAACCGCCATGTGATGAACGACTGGTTAATCTAGTTTTGGAAGCAAGGCACAAGCGTGTGCCAGGTGGAATCCCAGATCACAGAGGTGACAGGTCAGTGCTCTGAGTAACCTCATCGCCCAGTTCCAACAGGGACTGCTTCTGAATATTGCCCATCGCCATCACCCATTGCACCTCCAGGGCAACCCGATGAGTAAATCGGTAGGGGCTGTGGGCGACAAACTCATACGGGCAGGAAGATCCCAAGTTCAATTGCCAAACTGTACCTCGGAACGAAGGAAAATCAGCGAGTGATCGTGGTCTTCAGCACCCCTCAGTGTCTGCCTGATGTCTGGATACTGGGCTGTGTGGTTGCTGGGTGAGGAACAGGATCGGGTTTGGTTACGAGGCCCCCACGGTGGAATAGCCTGCAACACTCACAATCAGGGCTGCCGCATGAAGGGCGGCTACTCAAGAGCTAGTGCTGCAGTGTGCCACCATCACCCACAGTCTGAGCCTCATGGCACAGCACTCTGCCAAAGTTAACTTGGGCTCTTGGCTAGACTGAGGGTCTCCCTGCTGACCTCTGACACACCGAGGAGCTCTAGGACATGTCCCCAATAGCAAGTCTGTTTCACATCTCAGGGCACAATTCACAAATGTTCCAAGAGAGTTATATAAAATACAATCCAGGCTGACACTCTCAATGTTGCACTGTCGGAGGGGCAGTACTGAGGGAGCGCTGCACTGTCGGAGGGGCAGCACTGAGGGAGCGCCGCACTGTCGGAGGGGCAGTACTGAGGGAGCGCCGCACTGTCGTAGGGTCAGTACTGAAGGAGCGCCGCACTGTCGGAGGGGCAGTACTGAGGGAGCACCGCACTGTCGGAGGGGCAGTACTGAGAGAGCGCTGCACTGCTGGAGGGGCAGTACTGAGGGAGCGCTGCACTGTCGGAGGGGCAGTACTGAGGGAGCGCTGCACTGTCGGAGGGGCAGCACTGAGGGAGCGCCGCACTGTCGGAGGGGCAGTACTGAGGGAGCGCCGCACTGTCGTAGGGTCAGTACTGAAGGAGCGCCGCACTGTCGGAGGGGCAGTACTGAGGGAGCGCTGCACTGTCGGTGGGGCAGTACTGAGGGAGCACCGCACTGTCGGAGGGGCAGTACTGAGAGAGCGCTGCACTGCTGGAGGGGCAGTACTGAGGGAGCGCTGCACTGTCGGAGGGGCAGTACTGAGGGAGCGCTGCACTGTCGGAGGGGCAGTACTGAGGGAGCGCTGCAATGTCGGAGGGGCAGTACTGAGGGAACGCCGCACTGTCGGAGGGGCAGTACTGAGGGAGCGCCGCACTGTCGGAGGGGCAGTACTGAGGGAGCGCCGTACTGTCGGAGGGGCAGTACTGAGCGATTGCTGCACTGTCGGAGGGGCAGTACTGAGGGAGCGCTGCACTGTCGGAGGGGCAGTACTGAGGGAGTGCTGCACTGTCAGAGGGGCAGTATTGAGGGAGGGCCGCACTGTCGGAGGGGCAGTACTGAGGGAGTGCTGCACTGTCGGAGGTGCCGTCTTTTGGATGAGACATTAAAGTGAGGCCCCATCTGCTCTCTCAGGTGGATGTTAAAGACCCCGTAGCACTATTTCGAAGAAGAGCAGGGAAGTTCTCCCCCGGTGTCCTGGGCTATTATTTATCCTTCAATCAACATCACTAAAACAGATTATCTGGCCATTATCACATTGCTGTTTGTGGGATCTTGCTGTGTGCAAATTGGCTGCCACATTTCCCACATTACAACAGTGACTACACTTCAAAAGTACTTCATTTGCTGTAAAGCGCTTTGGGACGCCTTCAGTTCGTGAAAGGCGCTATAGAAGGCCAGTCTTTCTTTCATTTCAATGAAGTCTCCGACCCCGGGGCAATCTCCCTGCCATTGTTCGCTTCCAGTCACAATACCAGGAGCAAATAAAGCTCTCGCCACTCGCGATCACGCTGATGGCTGTTTTAAGCAGCATTTAACCCAAAAGTACTTTTTTGTTGCTAATTTTTAGGGAGGTTTTTCCTTTGCCAATTCCAGCTTTTTTTTTAGTTTTACTCTGTATCTAACCCGTGCTGTACCTGCCCTGGGAGTGTTTGATGGGACAATGTAGAGGGAGTTTTACTCTGTATCTAACCCGTGCTGTACCTGCCGTGGGAATGTTTGAAGGGACACTGCAGAGGCAGCTTTACTCTGTATCTAACCCGTGCTATACATGCTCTGGGAGTGTTTGATGGGACGGTGTAGAGGGAGCTTTACTCTGTATCTAACCCGTGCTGTACCTGCCCTGGGAGTGTTTGATGGGACAGTGTAGGGGGAGCTTTACTCTGTATCTAACCCGTGCTGTACCTGCCCTGGGAGTGTTTGATGGGACGGTGTAGAGGGAGCTTTACTCTGTATCTAACCCGTGCTGTACCTGCCCTGGGAGTGTTTTGATGGGACGGTGTAGAGGGAGCTTTACTCTGTATTCAACCCGTTCTGTACCTTCCCTGGGAGTGTTTGATGTGACAGTGTAGAGGGAGCTTTGCTCTGTATCTAACCCGTGCTGTACCTGCCCTGGGAGTGTTTGATGGGACAGTGTAGAGGGAGCTTTACTCTGTATCTAACCTGTGCTGTACCTGTCCTGGGAGTGTTTGATGGGACAGTGTAGAGGGAGCTTTACTCTGTATCGAACCCATGCTGTACCTGCCCTGGGAGTGTTTGATGGGACAGTGTAGAGGGAGTTTTACTCTGTATCTAACCTGTGCTGTACCTGGCCTGGAAGTGTTTGATGTAACAGTGTAGAGGGAGATTTACTCTGTAACTAACCCGTGCTGTACCTGCCCTGTGTGTGTTTGATGGGACAGTGTAAAGGGAGATTTACTCTGTATCTAACCCATGCTGTACCTGTGCTGGGAGTGTTTGATAGGGACAGTGTAGAGGGAACTTTACTCTGTATCTAACCTGTGCTGTACCTGCCCTGGGAGTGTTTGATGGGACAGTGTAGAGGGAGCTTAAACTCTGTATCTAACCCGTGCTGTAGCTCTCCTGGGCATGTTTGATGGGACAGTGTAGAGGGAGCTTTACTCTGTATCTAACCCATGCTGTACCTGCGCTGGGAGTTTTTGATGGGACAGTGTAGATGGTGCTTTACCCTGTATCTAACCCGTGCTGTACCTGCATTGGGAGTCTTTGATGGGACAGTGCAGAGGGAGTTTTACTCTATATCTAACCCGTGCTGTACCTGCCCTGGGAGTGTTTGATGGGACAGTGTAGAGGGAGCTTTACTCTGTATCTAACCTGTGCTGTACCTGCCCTGGGAGTGTTTGATGGGACAGTGTAGAGGGAGCTTTACTCTGTGATGTGCCAAATAACTGCCTGAATCCAAAGTTAAAGCTTAAGACTGAAACCTTTTATTAAATAAGAATCATGGCAGAGTTAACAGAGTCCATCATCGATCGAGCAGCAGCGACAACCGTTTTTAAAACTAACGAGTCGTTCTCGAGGAGTCTCTGTCTAACATAATTAGATCGGAGGCCAGATATGAAAGAATCGCGGATGGCTTCTTCCTGACACACTATGGCAGAGACAGCCTTGTAGTTGCAACCCTTAGCCAAAGCCTTAAGGTCCTGCAGGAAATCGTCCAGAGATTCCTCGGGTAATTGCCTGCGAGTAGACAGGAGATACCTGGCGTATACTTCGTTAACCGACTTAATGTACTGGGCTTTAAGAGCTGCGAGGGCCTCTTCATATGTAGTAATATCTTCAATTGTAGAGTAAGTTTGATGACTTACCAAGTTGGTTAGAAGATCCAACTTGTTAACCGTCGGATCGGTCGATGATGCGATGAAGTGTTCAAAACATCGGAGCCAATGCGTAAATTTCTTCGACGCATCTGCCGAATGGGGATCGATATCCAGACGCTCTGGTTTCAAAAATCGATCCATCTTCCAAAAGTTGTTATTTAATAAAATTGATGTGCCAAATAACTGCCTGAATCCGAAGTTAAAGCTTAAGATTGAAGCCTTTTATTAAATAAGAATCATGGCAGAGTTAACAGAGTCCATCATCGACCGAGCCCTTGGTAGAACATACCAGAAGAGGGGCGGGGCCAGGGAGGAGCATTAGTGGTTCCCCCTAGTGGAACATTCCAGACATTACAAGTGCAAGTACAAATATCAGAACACAGTTATTTCATCACACTCTGTATCTACCCCACGCTGTACCTGCCCTGGGAGTGTTTGATGGGACAGTGTAGAGGGAGCTTTACTCTGTATCTAACCCGTGCTGTACCTGCCCTGGGAGTGTTTGATGGGACAGTGTAGAGGGAGCGTTACTCTGTATCTAACCCGTGCTGTACCTGCCCTGGGAGTGTTTGGTGGGACAGTGTAGAGGGAGCTTTACTCTGTATCTAATCCGTGCTGTACCTGCCCTGGGAGTGTTTGATGGGACAGTGTAGAGGGAGCTTTACTCTGTATCTAACCCGTGCTGTACCTGCCCTGGGAGTATTTGATGGGACAGTGTAGAGGGAGCGTCACTCTGTATCTAACCCGTGCTGTACCTGCCCTGGGAGTGTTTGGTGGGACAGTGTAGAGGGAGCTTTACTCTGTATCTAACCCGTGCTGTACCTGCCCTGGGAGTGTTTGATGGGACAGTGTAGAGGGAGCTTTACTCTGTATCTAACCCGTGCTGTACCTGCCCTGGGAGTGTTTGGTGGGACAGTGTAGAGGGAGCTTTACTCTGTATCTAACCCGTGCTGTACCTGCCCTGGGAGTGTTTGATGGGACAGTGTAGAGGGAGCTTTACTGTGTATCTAACCCGTGCTGTACCTGCCCTGGGAGTGTTTGATGGGACAGTGTAGAGGGAGCTTTACTCCGTATCTAACCCTGCACTGACCCCAGACAATGAATGCAACCACAGGGATTTCAGGGTTGATGGCCTCCCCCTGATTTGAGGCCCATATGATTTTACATAGAAACATAGAAACACAGAAGATAGGAGCAGGAGTAGGCCATTCGGCCCTTCGAGCCTGCTCCGCCATTCAATGAGATCATGGCTGATCATTCAATTCAGTACCCTGTCCCTGCCTTCTCCCCATATCCCTTGATCCCTTTAGCCTCAAGAAATATATCCAACTCTTTCTTGAATATATTTAATGAACTGGCCTCCACTGCCCTCTGTGGTAGAGAATTCCACAGGTTCACCACTCTCTGGGTGAAGAAATTCCTCCTCATTTCAGTCCTAAATGGCTTACCCCTTATCCTTAGACTATGACCCCTGGTTCTGGACTCCCCGGCCATCCGAAACATCCTTCCTGCATCTAGTCTGTCCAGACCTGACAGAATTTTATAGGTTTCGATGAGATCTCCTCTCAATATTCTAAACTCCAGTGAGTATAAGCCCAATCGACAGAATCTCTCCTCATACGTCATTCCTGCCATCCCAGGTATCAGCCTGGTGAATCTTCGCTGCACTCCTTCCATGGCAAGAACGTCCTTCCTCAGGTAAGGTGACCAAAACTGCACACAGTACTCAAGGTGCGGTCTCACCAAGGCCCTGTACAATTGTAGCAAGACATCCTTGTTCCTGTACTCGAACCCTCTTGCTATGAAGGCCAACTAACCATTTGCCTTCTTAACCGTCTGCTGCACCTGCATGCTTACCTTCAGCGACTGGTGCACAATAACACCCAGGTCTCTTTGCACTTCCCCTTCTCCCAATCTATTGCCATTCAAATATTAATCTGCCTTCATGTTTTTGCCACCAAAGTGGATAACCTCACATTTATCCACATTATAGTGCATTTGCCATGTTTCTGCCCAATCACCCAACCTGTCCAAATCGTACTGGAGTTTCACGACATCCTCCTCACAGCTTACCCTCCCACCCAGCTTTGTGTCATCTGCAAATTTGGAGATATTACATCCAATTCCCTCGTCCAGATCATTAATATATATTGTGAACAGCTGGGGTCCTAGGACCGATCCTTGCGGTACCCCACTAGTCACTGCCTGCCACTCGGAAAACAACCCGTTTATTCCAACTCTTTGCTTTCTGTCCGCCAACCAGTTCTCTATCCAAGTCAATACCTTGCCCCCAATCCCATGTGCCTTAATTTTGCACGCTAATCTCTTATGTGGGGCCTTATCGAAAGCCTTCTGAAAGTCCAAATACACCACATCCACTGATTCTCCCTTATCTATTTTACCAGTTACATCCTCAAAAAATTCCAGTAGATTAGTCAAGCATGATTTACCTTTTGTAAATCCATGTTGACTTTGTCCGATCCTGTCACTGCTTTCTAAGTGCTCTGCTATTACATCTTTTATAATGGAGTCTAGCATTTTCCCCACTACTGATGTCAGGCTTACCGGTCTATAATTCCCCGCTTTTTCTCTACCACCTTTTTGAATAGTGGGGTAACATTAGCTACCCTCCAATCCATGGGTACCGTTCCAGAGCCTATCGAGTTCTGGAAGATGACCAGCAATGCATCTACTATCTCTAGGGCAACTTCCTTAAGTACCCTGGGATGTAGACCATCGGGCCCTGGGGATTTATCGGCCTTCAGTCCCATCAATTTTCCTAACACCATTTCCCTACAAATGCTGATTTCTTTCGGTTCTTCCCTTTCATCAGACCCTATGTTCCCCGGCATCTCTGGGAGGTTATTTGTGTCCTCCTTGTTTCCCATTATAATTTCCCCTGATTCTGACTGCAAGGGACCTACGCTTGACTTCACCAATCTTTTTCTCTTCACATATCTATAAAAGCTTTTACAGTCAGTTTTTATGTTCCCTACAAGCTTACTCTCATATTCTATTTTCCCTTTCTTAATTAATCCCTTTGTGCTCCTTTGTTGACTCATAAACTGCTCCCAATCCTCAGGATTATTGCTTTTTCTAGCCAATTTATATGTCCTCTCCTTGGATCTTATGCTATCCCTAATTTCCCTTGTTAGCCACGGTTGAGCCACCTTTTTTGTTTTACTTTTATGCCAAACTGGGATGAACAAATTCTGTAGCTCATCCATTCGGTCTTTGAATGTTTGCCATTGCCTATCCACTGTCAACCCTTTGAGTGCCATTCCCTAATCAATCCTACCCAACTCGCTCCTCAGACCATCGTAGTTTCCTTTATTTAAATTGAGGACCCTTGTCTCTGAGTCAACTACTTCATTCTCCATCTTAATGAAGAATTCGATCATATTATGATCGCTCCGACCCAAGGGGCCTCGTACAACAAGATTGCTAATTAATCCTTTCTCGTTACATAATACCCAGTCTAAGATGGCCTGATCTCTGGTTGGTTCCTTGACATATTGGTCCAGGAAACCATCCTGTAAACACTCCAGGAATTCCTCCTCCACAGTATTGTTACTAATTTGGTTGGCCCAATCTATATGTAGATTAAAGTCACCCATGATGACTGCTGTGCCCTTATTGCACGCTTCTTTAATTTCCCTTTTAATGCGATCCCCAACCTCCGCCTTACTGTTTGGAGGTCTATATACCACTCCCACTAATGTTTTTTTCCCCTTAGTATTTCTCAATTCTACCCATACAGATTCCACATCATCAGAGCTAATATCCTTCATTACAATTGTATTAATCCCTTCTTTAACCAGTAATGCTACCCCACCTCCCTTTCCTTTTTGCCTATCTCTCCTGAATATCGAATACCCCTGGATGTTGAGTTCCCAGTCTTGGCCATCCTTGAGCCACGTTTCCGTAATCCCAACCAAATCATATTCGTTTACCTCTATTTGCGCAGCCAATTCGTCCACCTTATTACAAATGCTCCTCGCATTAAGACACAAAGCCTTCAGGCTTGTTTTTTTAACGCTCTTAGACCTATTAGAATTATTATTTACTGTGGCCACGTTTGATTTAAACCGTTGATTTCTCTGACTGCCACTTTTGTTTTTCTCCTTCCTCTCTTTTGCTTTTATCCCTGTTTTCCTTTCCTCTCTCTCTCCCTGCTCAGGTTCCCAACCCCCTGCCATTTTAGTTTAAACCCCTCCGAACAGCACTAGCAAACACTCCCCCTAGGACATCAGTCCCGGCCCTGCCCAGGTGCAAACCGTCCCGTTTGTACTGGTCCCACCTCTCCCAGAACCGGTTCCAATGTCCAAGAAATTTGAATCCCTCCTCCTTGCACCATTCCTCTAGCCACGTATTCATTTGAAATATCCTCCTATTTCTACTCTGACTAGCACGTGGCACTGGTAGCAATCCTGAGATTACTACCTTTGAGGTCCTATTTTTAAATTTACCTCCTAACTCCCTATATTCTGCTTTTAGGACCTCATCCCGTTTTTTACCTATATCGTTGGTGCCTATGTGCACCACGACAACTGGCTGTTCGCCCTCCCCCTCCAAAATGTTCTGCAGCCGCTCTGAGACGTCCTTGACCCTTGCACCAGGGAGGCAACACACCATCCTGGAGTCTCGATTGCGGCCGCAAAAACGCCTATCTATTCCCCTTACAATTGAGTCCCCTATCACTATAGCTCTTCCACTCTTTTTCCTCCCAGCCTGTGCAGCAGAGCCACCCATGGTGCCAGGAAGTTGGCTGCTGCTGCCTTCCCCTGATTAGTCATCCCCCCCAACAGTATTCAAAGTGGTATATCTGTTGGAGAGGGGGATGGCCGCAGGGGATTCCTGCACTACCTGCCTGCGCCTCTTACTCTGCCTGCTGGTCACCCATTCCCTTCCTGCCTGTACACCCTTTACCTGCGGTGTGACCAACTCGCTAAATGTGATATTCACGATGTCCTCAGCATCGCGAATGCTCCAAAATGAATCCATCCGCAGCTCCAGTGCCGCAATGCGGTCTGTCAGTAGCTGCAGTTGGACACACTTCCCGCGCACATGGTCGTCAGGGATGCAGGAAGCGTCCCTGATTTCCCACATAGAGCAGGAGGAGCACACTACGGGGCTGGGCTGTCCTGCCATGACTTACCCTTTAACTAATTAATTAAAATTAAATGAATCCCACCAATTTCACTACAGTTAAATGATATATTTAAGGGCCCTGGTTTACAAACTGTTCCCGCTACACCACAGAGACCTTAAAAACTATAAACCACAGACTTAAAGTTTTAAAATGAGAGAAATACTCCAACCAATCACCTACCTGTTTTGTGGTGATGTCACACCTTGAATACTTTTTACCTCTCTCCTTCCCTGAGATTGGAGATTGGTGAGGCCTACCTGAGCCTCTGGGGCCTCTTGTAGTTGCTCTGCCGCTCTGCTCCGCCTGCCACCGCTGCCGCACTGAGGCCTACCTGAGCTTCTGGGGCCTTTTGTAGTCGCTCTGCCACTCTGCTCCGCCTGCCGCCGCTGCCGATGCCGCACTGAGGCCTACCTGAGCCTCTGGGGCCTCTTGTAGTTGCTCTGCCGCTCTGCTCCGCCTGCCGCCGCTGCCGCACTGAGGCCTACCTGAGCCTCTGGGGCCTCTTGTAGTTGCTCTGCCGCTCTGCTCCGCCTGCCGCCGCTGCCGCACTGAGGCCTACCTGAGCCTCTGGGGCCTTTTGTGGTCGCTCTGCCGCTCTGCTCCGCCTGCCGCCGCTGCCGATGCCGCATTTTCCAGTTATTTTTTTCAGAAAGCAGAAAATCAAAACGTGCCCCTAAATAATGACCCTGAATTGCAGCGTCCAGGTGAGCCCAGGTGACGGGCTGCTAGTTCCTGCTTCGTGCATTGAATCCCTTTTGATGGTTACTGCACAGGACAGCACAGTGAGTGAGGAGTCTTCATCAGGCCATCTCAGAGGGCCGACTGACACAAACTCAATAATATTGGATTTCCTCTCCGGAGCTGAGTGGAATAAAACAGATGCTGTCTGCACTCACGAGGCATCAACCAGTTGAGGACCGGCACTGGTTGACCAGCTGCAGGATGTTAACTAACGCTGACCCTGATGATAGTGTGTGTGACTGGACCCTCTGAATCTCACCCAATCCATAGAGAGCCTCTTGAACCCTTGCAGCCCACGCCACCCAAGCAGATACTGCGGGGATCAGCAATCCAGGAGATCTGCTCCAGATCACTGCTTTACGAAACCCTGCGCCATGGGTCAATGGGAAGCACTCTCTCGCCTCTGAGTCAGAAGGTTGTGAGGTTCAAGTCCCACTCCAGAGACTTGAACACAAAAATCCAGGCTGACACTCCAGTGCAGTACTGAGGGAGTGCTGCACTGTCAGAAGTGCCGCCATTCGGAGGAGACGTTAAACCGAGGCCCCGTCTGCTTTCTCAGGTGCACATAAATGATCCCACGGCCACTATTTTAAAAATGAGCAGGGGGAGTTCTCCCCAGTGTCCTGGGGCCAATATTTATCCCTCAACCAACATCACTATAACAGATTATCTGGTTATTACCACATTGCTGTTTGTGGGAGCTTGCTGTGCGCAAATTGGTTGCTGCGATTCCCACATTACAACAGTGACTCCACCTCAAACAGTGCTTTATTGGCTGTAAGGCGGGTTGGGAAATCCTGAGGCAGTGAGAGGTGATGTAGAAACGCGAGTCTTTCTTCATTACGGGTCTGTAATATTCCATTAGCGATCGAGTGATCTGATTTATCTGCAGTGGGACATCCACATTAAAGAGTAGTGACAATTAGCGGCAGGACTTACACAAAACATTCCAGTTAAATGAGGTAGATATGGAGAATGGGCCGATGGCAAATGATCTATGAATCTATTGCCTTGTGAAGGGATTCCTCTGTGAGCACCTTATTGTCAGCCACATGGTGCCAGGTTTCTTCAGCTTGGGCACTTGCGAATGACTCGGCATGTTGTGGGTTTAATCTCAGACATGAGTTTAATGCTGCTCAGTAATATTGCAAATCTGCTTTCTGCTGGCGGTGGAAATCCTGACTTATGCCTGTCAGCGACCCTGGTCGGGACTGAGGTTGCTTGTCTGTGAAATTGGTTGATTCAGACCATTGGTTGTAATGACAACGGCCGATTTGCTTCAAGCTCACAACCAATTCTCTCTCACACAAGAGGAAATTAGCGCGATCGCCCGCTCATTACCAGACAACAAGAGACATGAATTCTGATCACTTCACCCCCAAAACCAATTTCAGTAACAGCGTTCTTCCAATTCTTTCTTGCCCGTTATTTTTCACAGGAAGGTATTTTAAAATGTCAGATTAAGTCAGTTATATCATAAATCCAATCTCTTTACCACGGCTGCCCACAGTACAAGCTGTTGCAGACTCCCAGATACACCTTAAAGCATGAAGGACTTCAATTCCAATGTTAGATTCTGTGCCTTCAAAAACCCTTCCAATCAGCACAAGCTGGAGTTTACAGAGGATAAAACATTTACTTAATGTTCGTCCATCTCCCTCCCACTGGCCTCCCTTTTCTGTTTTAATCCTCCCTTTATTCCACTGATGTTTCTCAACTTCCATAATCTACATTCTCCCAAATTATTCCTTCCTCTGCGTTCCTCTTCCCTCCCAAGTTCCATCTCTGTATGTTCCTCTCTCTTCCCATCTTTCTTCTTCTCCTGTACCTGTATCTAACCCGTGCTGTACCTGTCCTGGGAGTGTTTGATGGGACAGTGTTGTTAAATCCGTGTAGCTTGATGTTGTGTGTCCTTCAATAACTAGACAAGAGACTGCAGAGAACAATCAACAGGTGTTTACTGGATGAGGGTTACTCTAAAACTAACTCTACAGATCCCTACTCAGGGTTATATACAGGTGTGGTCACTGCCGGTACTACAGTATACAGGAGCTGTAAAAAGTAGTTCTCCCCTTAAAGGTACATACACTACAAGTGTAGAGGGAGCTTTACTCTGCATCTAACCCGTGCTGTACCTGTCCTGGGAGTGTTTGATGGGACAGTGTAGAGGGACCTTTACTCTGTATCTAACCCGTGCTGTACCTGCCCTGGGAGTGTTTGATGGGACGGTGTAGAGGGAGCTTTACTCTGTATCTAACCCGTGCTGTACCTGCCCTGGGAGTGTTTGATGGGACAGTGTAGAGGGAGCTTTACTCTGTATCTAACCCGTACTGTACCTGCCCTGGGAGTGTTTGATGGGACAGTGTAGAGGGAGCTTTACTCTGTATCTAACCCGTGCTGTACCTGCCCTGGGAGTGTTTGATGGGACAGTGTAGAGGGAGCTTTACTCTGTATCTAACCCATGCTGTACCTGCCCTGGGAGTGTTTGATGGGACAGTGTAGAGGGAGCTTTACTCTGTATCTAACCCGTGCTGTACCTGCCCTGGGAGTGTTGGATGGGACAGTGTAGAGGGAGCTTTACTCTGTATCTAACCCGTACTGTACCTGCCCTGGGAGTGTTTGATGGGACAGTGTAGAGGGAGCTTTACTCTGTATCTAACCCGTGCTGTACCTGCCCTGGGAGTGTTTGATGGGACAGTGTAGAGGGAGCTTTACTCTGTATCTAACCCATGCTGTACCTGCCCTGGGAGTGTTTGATGGGACAGTGTAGAGGGAGCTTTACTCTGTATCTAACCCATGCTGTACCTGTCCTGGGAGTGTTTGATGGGACAGTGTAGAGTGAGCTTTACTCTGTATCTAACCCGTGCTGTACCTGCCCTGGGAGTGTTGGATGGGACAGTGTAGAGGGAGCTTTACTCTGTATCTAACCCGTGCTGTACCTGCCCTGGGAGTGTTTGATGGGACAGTGTAGAGGGAGCATTACTCTGTATCTAACCCGTGCTGTACCTGCCCTGGGAGTGTTTGATGGGACAGTGTAGAGGGAGCTTTACTCTGTATCTAACCCGTGCTGTACCTGTCCCGGGAGTGTTTGATGGGACAGTGTAGAGGGAGCTTTACTCTGTATCTAACCCGTGCTGTACCTGTCCCGGGAGTGTTTGATGGGACAGTGTAGAGGGAGCTTTACTCTGTATCTAACCCCGTGCTGTACCTGCCCTGGGAGTGTTTGATGGGACGGTGTAGAGGGAGCTTTACTCTGTATCTAACCCGTGCTGTACCTGCCCTGGGAGTGTTTGATGGGACAGTGTAGAGGGAGCTTTACTCTGTATCTAACCCGTGCTGTACCTGCCCTGGGAGTGTTTGATGGGACAGTGTAGAGGGAGCTTTACTCTGTATCTAACCCGTGCTGTACCTGCCCTGGGAGTGTTTGATGGGACAGTGTAGAGGGAGCTTTACTCTGTATCTAACCCGTGCTGTACCTGCCCTGGGAGTGTTTGATGGGACAGTGTAGAGGGAGCTTTACTCTGTATCTAACCCGTGCTGTACCTGCCCTGGGAGTGTTTGATGGGACAGTGTAGAGGGAGCTTTACTCTGTATCTTACCCGTGCTGTACCTGCCCTGGGAGTGTTTGATGGGACAGTGTCGAAGGAGCTTTACTCTGTATCTAACCCGTGCTGTACCTGCCCTGGGAGTGTTTGATGGGACAGTGTAGAGGGAGCTTTACTCTGTATCTAACCCGTGCTGTACCTGCCCTGGGAGTGTTTGACGGGACAGTGTAGAGGGAGCTTTACTCTGTATCTAACCCGTGCTGTACCTGCCCTGGGAGTGTTTGATGGGACAGTGTAGAGGGAGCTTTACTCTGTATCTAACACGTACTGCACCTGCCCTGGGAGTGTGTGATGGGACAGTGTAGAGGGAGCTTTACTCTGTATCTAACCCGTGCTGTACCTGCCCTGGGAGTGTTTGATGGGACAGTGTAGAGGGAGCTTTACTCTGTATCTAACCCATGCTGTACCTGCCCTGGGAGTGTTTGATGGGACAGTGTAGAGGGAGCTTTACTCTGTATCTGACCCCGTGCTGTACCTGCCCTGGGAGTGTTTGATGGGACAGTGTAGAGGGAGCTTTACTCTGTATCTAACCCGTGCTGTACCTGCCCTGGGAGTGTTTGATGGGACAGTGTAGAGGGAGCTTTACTCTGTATCTAACCCCGTGCTGTACCTGCCCTGGGAGTGTTTGATGGGACAGTGTAGAGGGAGCTTTACTCTGTATCTAACTCGTGCTGTGCCTGCCCTGGGAGTGTTTGATGGGACAGTGTAGAGGGAGCTTTACTCTGTATCTAACCCGTGCTGTACCTGCCCTGGGAGTGTTTGATGGGACAGTGTAGAGGGAGCTTTACTCTGTATCTAACCCGTGCTGTACCTGCCCTGGGAGTGTTTGATGGGACAGTGTAGAGGGAGCTTTACTCTGTATCTAACCCGTGCTGTTCGGCAGCATTCGGCACAAAAACCCTCAAAAGAAATGAGAGAAATCGCTTTCTGTTCCACCCATTTCAATCCACTCGCTGTATTACACCACGTTTGATCCAACACCTATTGCAGACACTCTCTGGCAGTTCTGCACATCGTGAATTTTGAGAGAGTCTCTCATAGAACACGATGGATTGTGAACCCTGTGCCATGGTAACGCATATCTGTGACTGAAACCATTCTGAATATTAAACATTAATAACCCGGCATTGGTCTGTATACAGTCACAGCAGCTTTCTCGAGGTACCTGTGACTAAAACCAAATATCTGTTCAGGACAGCCATGCCCAGTGACCAGCTCGCATTCAAATTTCTGGTGAAGAAGGCCCAGCAGCGCCTATATTTCCTAAGGAGGCTGAAGGGATGTAACCTGTCACCCCTGATCCTCTCTAACTTTTACCGCTGCACAATAGAGAGCATCCTGACGAATTGTATCACAGTATGGTATGGCAGCTGTAGCTACTATGACCGGAAAGCCCTGCAGCGGGTAGTCAAAACTGCCCAACGCATTACCGGCACCCGGCTACCGACCATAGAGCACATATACCAGAAACGCTGTTTACGGAGGTCACGGTCCATCATCAAAGACCCTACCCACCCCAGCCACAGTCTGTTTGCCCTCCTGCCATCTGGGAGATGCTACAGATGCATTCGCACCCGTACGACCAGATTTAGGAACAGCTTTCCCAGGGCTGTCATCCTACTGAACTCCACAAATAAACTCTAAAGCCTGCACATCTGCCAATGCACTTTATTATGGTTATGTTTATGTTAATGTATTACAAGCGAAATGTATGTTGAATGTTTAAATGTCTGAATCTAAATGTACACTCTCGGGAGCCGCAAGCCTACATTTCGTTGTACTGCACTTGTGCACTAACAATGACAATAAAGTTGATTATGATTATGAATTAACGATGCTGATTATTGACAATTAACGATAGAGGGGGACAGTGATTTAATGGCCGCGGGCACGGTTCAGGCAGTGATCAATGTTTGTGGAGATGAAGTCCGGCTGCCCAGACAGAGAATGGGCGGCGCAGAGTTAACGCATTACAAGGGCTGCACCATGCTTCATCTAACAGCCATCAAACACATCATTACGCTCCGTAATCAGCGTTTAAAGGAGCTGTACCCAGAATAGACTTGCTGGGACGAGACCTGAAGACATTTAAATGGGGGGTTTGTAAGGAACATAAAGATCTCAGGGCTGTTGATAGATCTCTTCGCGCTGGATTGGAAGGTTTGAACCGAATGTTGATGTTTGTGCTCCTAATCTAAGCTCATGTTCTGCTGCTGTCAAGCCACGCTGTCCTTTGGGTGGGATGTTAAAATCCAAAGGCCTTTTCTGCCTGTTTCTATCTGAGGGAGTGTGGCGCAGTCTCCTGGTCAACAACGCTCCCTCGACCAATACCACCAAAAACAGAAGAGCTGCACGTCCCTCCTGCTGCTGCTGCAGGCGGCTTTGTTTCTCCGTACAACTCCAGGCGTAATCCATTCTGCGCAATGTTTGAGGTGACTCTGCTGTTTACATTGCCCTACTACTGCCAGTCCTTGCCCCAACACCCATGGGCACTGGAAAAAAGAAAGACTTGCATTTCTATAGCGCCTTTCACAACCTCAGGACATCCCAAAGCGCTTTACAGCCAATTTTTGAAGTGCAGTCACTGTTGTGATGTAGGAAATGCGGCAGCCATTTTGCACACAGCAAGATCCCACAAACAGCAATGTGATAGTGACCAGACAATCTGTTTTTTATCGATGTTGATTGAGGGATAAATATCGGCCAGGACACTGGGGAGAACTCCCCTGCTCTTCTTCGATATAGTTCCATGGGATCTTTCACAACCATCTGAGAGAGCAGACGGGTCCTCGGTTTAACATCTCATCTGAAAGACGGCACCTCCGACAGTGCGGCACTCCCTCAGCACTGCACTGGAGTGTCAGCCTAGATTTTGTGCTCAAATCTCTGGAGTGGGTCTTGAACCCACAACCTTCTGACTCGGAGGCGAGAGAGAGAGAGTGCTACCCACTTTTTTTAATATATTATTTATTGACCATTAGAAACATTTACAACATCGTGCTCATTCCATTGTATCAGACAAATCCATTCCTCCACTCTGCACAGCCATTCCTCCACCACATATTAACATCAAAACCTGAAGTTTAATTTGTCTCCCATAACATACACTAATCTATTGTACTTTAAAAATTGATCAGTAATGATGGCTCTGAATAAGGGAAGTGTGCCTGATAATCCCCCTGTCATTTAATCTCCAGCCCTTCCCTCCTCTCATGCTCCTTCCCAACATTTCGGCCAGCTGTTGCTTTCTCCTGCAGCCTCCGGCTCTTTTTCACCTCCTGTTTGAACCTTCCCTGCAGTTTCAGCCTCTTCCTTACATTAGGTTTGGGCCGAGGAGCTGCCCCTTCTCCCTCCTTCTGCCCCTCACTAACCTTTCCCTTTCCACACGATGCCACCCCACCCCCCAATTCCATGTCTCCATCCCCCTCTGACTCCTCACACTCGAGCTCTTCTGTAACCTCCCGTCCCTGCTCCCCATCAGACACATCATCTCCCTTAGAGAGTCTTCCTGCTATCACGGTTTCTCCAACAGTGCCGCTCCCTTTGGCCTCATCTCCACCGCTGACCCTTGCTCCCCGTTTCTTCTCTCTCTGGGACAATGGCGCACCTGTCTTGCTCCCTTCTGGCGTCTTTATCTCGCCGCTCCAGTCTTGCTGCCCCTTTAAGGCTCCTGCCTCTTGCACCCTCTCCTTGTCTTGCCCCCTCCTGCTCCCCGAGATGTCCGACTCCCCGTCTTTCTTTGGAGTATTTACACTTACCCCGTACCCCGCTCCCGCCTCCTCTCCCCCGCGGACACCAGATTCTTTAGGGAGAGCCGAGCCGTATTATGGCTCAACACTGCCCTCGATCCGTGCTGCCCGCTGCTGTCTTTGTTCTTTTCCACCATACTTGGTGTGTTTTCCACCATCTCCATCCTGTTCTCTGCTCCACAATTTTCTGCCTCTTCCTGTGCTCTTTTCTCTTTCCACTCACCAGCTGTGTCCTCCGCCTGCTCCGCTCCTCCAGCCGCTCCACTCACACCTCCTGCTCCTTCTTCCATCTCCTCGTCACTCAAGGGGCTTCCCTCTGCCACACACTCACAGCGGGTGGGGCCTTTGTGACACACCCCACAGCTCTCCGCCTTGCAGCTCCGAGCGATATGTCCAGACTCGCCGCAGTTATAACAGTACAAGTCTGGACAGTTTCTTACAAGGTGGTCGTGTCCAAGACAATAATAACAAACCTTCACTTGGTTATCATGCAGTTCCTGGAAGTACTGCACTCCTTCCATTGTCTCGAATTTCATGCTATATGGCAATGACTTCACCCCCTCTGGGAACCGCACCTTTACGTAACGGGTTCCATCTGCTGCCCGTGTTCCTGGATAGTATCTCCTCTTTATTGCTGAGCAAATTTTAATGTCCCATGACTCCAACTGTTTGATTAGCACATCGTTCTCAATATAAACCGGCAGGTTTAAGAATGAGACCACCACCTCTTCCGAATATAGCAGAGATACCTCCAAGAACTTATCTCCAACCTTCAAACTCAGTAAAAGTCTTTCCACCTCCTCTCGGCCACTGACCGTCACCTCGTGTAGCCTGATCCTGCTCCTATTTCGTGTGTCTAATTCTGTTAGATTCAGGAGATGGTTCTGTGATAGTGGATTGGCGGTTAGGATCAGATCAGCCATGATCTTATTGAATGGCGGAGCCGGCTCGAGGGGCCGATTGGCCTACTCCTGCTCCTATTTCTTATGTTCTTATGTTCTTATGAACCCAACATTGGTCAGCAGGTAAAGCAGCTTCCCTCGCCGCAGTCCTCATGTACCAGCTGGATAATATCCCAAGCTCGTATCTCCTTATCCTCGCACTGAACCACCGCCGTGTTTACTTTTCCAAACCACCTGGGGTCCCGGCCCAAATCTTTGGGCCTTTTTTTCTCCCTTCCCCCCACATTTTCTCCCCTGATTAAATTCATCCTGGAAACAAACATTGTCCTCTGAGGGGCCTGGAACTCTGTCTGGCTGCTGTTTAAGGACCAAAAAGGCCCTAAAACCTGAAAATAAAAACTACCACCAACTTTTTACAAACTCACTCCAACTCCCTGCAGCAATCAAGCACCCAGCAGCACCTGCTCACTCCTAGCCCCTCCCACCGAGAGAGTGCCGCCCACTGAGCCACGGCTGACACTGGATCCAACTGTGTCCTGACCCCGTATCCATACGGACTTAACATCGAGTTCAACAATTTCAGACTATAAATTGGCCCCTGTATTTCTTTATATATTGTTTTCTCTTGTTTCCTCACATGGTAGCTGTTAATGTTGCTGCCATCATCATTCACACATCATCTAGAGCCATCTTTCGTTTCTTAACTTGTCCCATTACCTCTCCTTTTGCCTGGCACCATCCTCCCTTTTGTCAGTCAATCTCTCCTGCCTTCCAGCCTATCACAGACCTTCCCTTTGTTCTTTCCTCCCCTCCTCCCTGCTTAAAAATCTCTCCTCCCTAACCTTTTCCAGTTCTGAGGAAGGGTTCGACCCGAAACATTGACCCCGTTTCTCTCTCCTCGATGCTGCCTGACCTGCTGAGTGTTTCCAGCACTTTCTGTTGTTACAGGAAACTCTTTTTTATCCGGTACCGACGGGACCGGCGTGGTGCCGGTTTATCAAAAAGTCCGGATTACAGAGAGGTATAGTAAAAGGTACGAGAGTCCCGTACACAGCAACAAATCCAGGCTTCCCTGCTGCTTTGCAACAAGTGCAGGAACCCCGGTTACACAGCCACAGATCTAGGAACGGCCACTAATATGAAGTAAAACTTACCTGAACCTACTCCTGAATTTTGCCGGTTATTTAGGTGCCAGTAAATTGAAAGTTTCCTGTATTCCATACGTGACCTGCCTAGCCCGACGTCGCGTGCCCGACCAAGGCTGGAACCAGCTACTCCACAGACCTGGGACTGAACCTGGAGCCTCGGCTCGGTGTGACTCCACACAGAAACCTTCCTCACTTACACTAGCAATCCCAAGAGCTTTCCATGTCGCTCTTCAATAAGGTTCCCCGCATTAACGGATTAATTTGTCGCAGCAGTCTTGACGCAGCAACACCTGTTGTCTTCTTCTATAAGAGAGAAGCGGTGTGATTGCTTGAGACAGAATGTTCCTGGGACAAACAATGGCCGGGCAGCCACACATAAAGTGCCATGTGCAGAGCGGGAGATGCGAATACTCAGCTCACTCAAGATGGACAAGCAGAGAGAGTATTTTCATTTAGTCAGTTCTATCTGTGCAGAGAGGGAGTTAGTGACCAATCACTGCCAGCTGTTTGCAAAAGTGGCTGGCCTGTTGTAAGAACTCTTAAATATCTTCATTACCTCTTTTTTGTCCTGCATTTCCAGCAAGTTATTGGATGCATTTGACTGAGCAATGCTCCTGTGTTTAACTATTCAGGCAAATATAATGGACACCGGCAGCCTCCCTAGATAGGCTTTTCAACCACAGTAAGATCATTGGAATTTATATCCAGTTCAAAAAATATTTAATCATTTAAAAGGTGTGGCAAGAGAAGATAATTGGCACTTGTCCCCAAGTACAGCATTGACAGTCACACTCATCTATAGTAATGTCAAATACATGGGGCGAGGCACCAACCTCCCATGTGATTCTGACCCACCGTCTGTTGCTGTGTTGCCTTCCTGAGCTGTAGAGCGCCTTGCCCCCTCCTCATGTCACCCACAGCGAGTTGCTGGGGCTCCGTTGTGAAGAGGGCTTTCGGGATCTCCGAGCTCACTCCGAGGGCGCCCAAAACTTACAAACTCCATCACTGGATTGACGCGCTCAATCCCGTTGAAGGATTAATGTTAATATCAACATGGCTCCTTCCACTTCAAAACTTCTCAAAACGCTTTCCACATTGAGCTATTTTAGAAGTGATGTTGTGAAGGCCAGCATGTGATTCGGCAGCATCTGATTGGCTGTCGGATGTGTACTAGTCTATCGCACCTGAGCTGCCAGGATGCGCCATTGGATAATCGTACGATTGAGTGCTGCCCACGGCAAGCTTCACCCTCTGGGAGGGCGCGGCAGGAATTAGAAACATAGAAACATAAAAGATAGGAGCAGGAGTAGGCCATTCGGCCCCTCGAGTCCGCTCCGCCATTTAATGAGATCATGGCTGATCATCCAAATTCAGTACCCTGTCCCTGCCTTCTCCCCATATCCCTTGATCCCTTTAGCCTTAAGAAAGAAATATATCTAACTTATTGAGCTGCAACGCTTCCACCGCAAGTAACAATCATGGGTGTGTGTGGCTCAAACAAACTCCCAGCAGGTGATGATGTGAATTGGGAAAACAACTTTGGTGTCAAAAACAGGAAGGCAGATTATTATCTGAACGGCAATAGATTGGGAGAAGGGGAAGTGCAACGAGACCTGGGCGTCCTTGTGCACCAGTCGCTGAAGGTAAGCATGCAGGTGCAGCAGGCGGTTAAGAAGGCAAATGGTATGTTGGCCTTTATAGCGAGAGGATTCGAGTACAGGAGCAAGGATGTCTTGCTACAGTTGTACAGGGCCTTGGTGAGACCACACCTTGAGTATTGTGTGCAGTTTTGGTCGCCTTATCTGAGGAAGGATGTTCTTGCCATGGAGGGAGTGCAGTGAAGATTCACCAGGCTGATACCTGGGATGGCAGGAATGACGTGTGAGGAGAGATTGGGTCGATTGGGCTTGTACTCGCTGGAGTTTGGAAGAATGAGAGGGGATCTCATCGAAACTTATAAAATTCTAACAGGACTAGACAGACTAGATGCAGGAAGGATGTTCCCGATGGTCGGGGAGTCCAGAACCAGGGGTCACAGTCTAAGGATAAGGGGTAAGCCATTTAGGACAGAGATGAGGAGGAATTTCTTCACCCAGAGAGTGGTGAACCTGTGGAATTCTCTACCACAGAAGGCAGTAGAGGCCAATTCAATAAATATATTCAAGGAGTTGGATATATTTCTTAAGGCTAAAGGGATCAAGGGATATGGGGAGAAGGCAGGGACAGGATACTGAATTTGGATGATCAGCCATGATCTCATTGAATGGCGGAGCAGGCTCGAGGGGCCGAATGGCCGACTCCTGCTCCTATCTTCTATGTTTCTATGTAACCCCCTTACGAGCAAACCAGGGCAGCCTGGCACGTGTGCTGTAAAAGGTAGAAAAAGCATCCGTGCCCAGTAAAGCTCGAGCTCCACAATGAGAACGTTGCAATCAGCCTCATCACTCTCACTTCTCTCCTTCCTTGGAGTAGCTTATGGACACTCTCCTTGCTCCTTCTTCTCATCCTGCTATACTTCATAATTGATAATCTCAATCAGAATTCTTTGCCAAGAGATGAAAGGAATCGGAATTCCTTGAGCAGCAGCTGGATGCGCAGTCTTGTTCGTGCCCCTGCCCCCTCCCCCAGTGATATGGTGCGAGGAGCCCCAGTGGTTTTATTAACTAGAGATGATGAAATCCCAATACAGAAATCAGGGTCACAGCCGGAGAGACCTTAAGTGGCATTGCAAGGCCTGAAACGGCAGCAGGTGAGAGCGCGGAGAGGTTAGCTGGGATTATTAGTGTAGCGCCTTCAGGCTGAAATTGATTCAAAGGCCTGGGAAGCCCTCCCCATAGGATCCCAGCACCGAGCAAACAGATTTATAAAAATGGGATCGGCGTACAGCTAATAACAAATAAGAACATTACACAGCTTTCAGCCAGGGCAAGGATTTAAGCAACAGTTCATTCACCTCTGGTTTGTTGCAGAAATGGAAACGTTTGCAGTTATTTCTTGCAGATCTGAACAAGATTTACTACAACAACTTGTATTTACACAGCGCCTTTAGCGTAGTAAAACATCCCAAGGTGCTTCACAGGAGCGATTATCAAACAAAATTTGACCCCGAGCCACATAAGGAGAGATTAGGACAGGTGACCAAAAGTTTGGTCAATGAGAGAGGTTTTAAGGAGCGTCTTAAAGGAGGAAAGAGAGGCGGAGAGGTTTAGGCAGGGAATTCCAGAGCTTAGGACATGCTGATGGTTCACAACACATTTGTATTTTACAATCCTATGCCAATCCTGGGATTGGCTGAACAATGGATTTAATCGACTCCAGATACTCATATACAGTCTGAGCATTCAATGTCAATGGACCAAACCCCTTCCCATTCACTCCCATTGTACAGAATCCTAATGGACCCAAACCCCCTCCCATTCACTCCCATTGCACAGAATCCCAATGGACCCAAACCCCTTCCCATTCACTCCCATTGTACAGAATCCCAATGGACCCAAACCCCTTCCCATTCACTCCCATTGTACAGAATCCCAATGGACCCAAACCCCTTCCCATTCACTCCCATTCTACAGAATCCCAATGGACCCAAACCCCTTCCCATTCACTGCCATTGTACAGAATCCCAATGGACCAAACCCCCTCCCATTCACTCCCATTGCACAGAATACCAATGGACCAAACCCCTTCCCATTCACTCCCATTGCACAGAATCCCAATGGACCCAAACCCCTTCCCATTCACTCCCATTGTACAGAATCCCAATGGACCAAACCCCCTCCCATTCACTCCCATTGCACAGAATCCCAATGGACCAAACCCCCTCCCATTCACTCCCATTGCACAGAATCCCAATGGACCCAAACCCCTTCCCATTCACTCCCATTGTACAGAATCCCAATGGATCACACCCCTTCCCATTGACTCCCATTGCACAGAATCCCAATGGACCAAACCCCTTCCCATTCACTCCCATTGTACAGAATCCCAATGGACCAAGCCTCTTCCCATTCACTCCCATTGTACAGAATCCCAATGGACCCAAACCCCTTCCCATTCACTCCCATTGTACAGAATCCCAATGAACCCAAACCCCTTCCCATTCACTCCCATTGTACAGAATCCCAATGGACCAAACCCCTTCCCATTCACTCCCATTGTACAGAATACCAATGGACCAAACCCCTTCCCATTCACTCCCATTGTACAGAATCCCAATGGACCAAACCTCATCCCATTCACTCCCATTGCACAGAATCCCAATGGACCCAAACCCCTTCCCATTCACTCCCATTGTACAGAATCCCAATGGACCCAAACCCCTTCCCATTCACTCCCATTGTACAGAATACCAATGGACCAAACCCCTTCCCATTCACTCCCACTGTACAGAATCCCAATGGACCAAACCCCTTCCCATTCACTCCCATTGTACAGAATCCCAATGGACCCAAACCCTTTCCCATTCACTCCCATTGTACAGAATCCCAATGGACCCAACCCCCTTCCCATTCACTCCCATTGTACAGAATCCCAATGGACCCAAACCCCTTCCCATTCACTCCCATTGTACAGAATCCCAATGGGCCAAACCCCTTCCCATTCACTCCCATTGTACAGAATCCCAATGGACCAAACCCCTTCCCATTCACTCCCATTGTACAGAATTCCAATGGACCCAAACCCCTTCCCATTCACTCCCATTGTACAGAATCCCAATGGACCAAACCCCTTCCCATTCACTCCTATTGTGCACAATCCCAATGGACCAAACCCCTTCCCATTCACTCCCATTGTACAGAATTCCAATGGACCCAAACCCCTTCCCATTCACTCCCAATGTATATAACGAGGGGACAGAGAGAATGAAAGTGAAAGTGAATGAGGGAGAATGTTGAAATAATTGGGAACTAAAAGTAAGGTGTTTCTTTGTTGGATTTTAATAAAAATCCCGTTTGCTGTATTTGGGTTTGGTGGGGCTGACCCGATAGGAATGTGCTCCCGGCATCGACATCAGCTGATGAAAAGGCTCCTGTTGATCCGACAGACGCAAAAAATATATTACAGTTCAAGGGAACGTTCCGGATCGATTTCAATTAAAAATGTTTCCCGACTAAGCAAAAGCTGCAGTTAATGGGGTTTGATGTCTAATTCATCCCAGGGATATGGCCCCATAACAAACCCCAGGGGAATCAAGGCTCCTGGCAGTTTGGCGGGTTCCAGGTCCCCCTCCTGACCCCCCCCACCAAGTAAGTGGCCCCAGGACACTGAATCACCGACAGCACAGTGGCATAGTGGTTAGCACTGTTGCCTCACAGCGCCAGGGACCCGGGTTCGAATCCGGCCTTGGGTGACTGTCTGTGTGGAGTTTGCACATTCTCCCCGTGTTTGCGTGGGTTTCCTCCGGGTGCTCCGGTTTCCTCCCACAGTCCAAAGATGTGCGGGTTAGGTTGATTGGCTATGATAAATTGACCCTTAGTGTTAGGGGGATTAAATACGTGGGGTTACGGGGATAGGGTGGGATATGTGTTGGTGTAGGGGTTACGGGGATCGGGTGGGATATGTGTCGGTGCAGGCTCGATGGGCTGAAATGGCCCCTATCTGCACTGTGGGGTTTCTGTGATTCTGTGAAAAGCCAAAGGCTCTTCACACCCAGCAGCCAGTCCGAGCTGTGGTCAACCTCATTCTGCTTAAAAGTAGAGCGAAATGTATTTAGTTTGCGATGGATAGAACTTCCTAAGGTAAGTCATAGAAACATAGAAGATAGGAGAAGGAGGAGGCCATTCGGCCCCTCGTGCCTGCTCCGCCATTCAATGAGATCATGGCTGATCATCCAAATTCAATTCCCTGTCCCTGCCTTCTCCCCATATCCCTTGATCCATTTAGCCTTAAGAAATATATCCAACTCCTTCTTGAATATATTTAATGAATTGGCCTCAACTGCCCTGTGTGGCAGAGAATTCCACAGGTTCACCACTCTCTGGGTGAAGAAATTCCTCCTCATCTCTGTCCTAAATGGCTTACCCCTTATCCTTAGACTGTGACCCCTGGTTCTGGACTCTCCCGCCATCGGGAACATCCTACCTGCATCTAGTCCTGTCAGAATTTTATAAGTTTCAATGAGATCCTCTCTCATTCTTCTAAACTCCAGCGAGTACAAGCCCAATCGACCCAATCTCTCCTCATACGTCATTCCTGCCATCCCAGGTATCAGTCTGGTGAATCTTCGCTGCACTCCCTCCATGGCAAGAGCATCCTTCCTCAGACAAGGCGACCAAAACTGCACACAATACTCAAGTCCTCCGTGAGGCCCTGTTGGGCGAAGCGTCAGCCAGTGAGGAACTGAGCTGAAGACAGCAGGAAGGTCCAGGGGTGGCTCGCCAGTTTATGCTGAGCTCACTGATCTATGCCAGGATGGTGCAGGATGGCCCGGCATCTCAGGACTTCTTCTGATCACTATTGAACGCTTCCTACTGACACAGACGCTTCAGCCTTGTCTGTTCCCCTCGTGGTTGTGCATGGGGACACCATGGAGTGAGTCTCCTCCTGTTGACCACCACCATTCTCCACCGGGTGTGGAAGGGATAGAGAGCTGTGCTCTGATTGGTTAGTTGTGGGATTGCTTAGCCCTGTCCCTGTCTGAGCTGCAGGTAGTAGCTTCAATCGGTTTGTAGGTCATTGTAAGATACACCTGGCGCTGCTCCTGGCATGCCCTTTGACTCTCCGCATTGAACCAGGACTGGTCTTCTGGCCTGATGCTGATCGATGAGTGAGGGATGTCCTGGACCATGAGGTTACAGATTGTGGAGGTATACAGGTCTGCTGCTGCTGCTGGTCCACAGAGTCTCATGGATGCCCAGTTATGGGCTGCTTGATCTGTCCTTAGTCTGTCCCACAGAGCACGCTGGTGCCACTCTATCCCAAGGAGGATGTCCTCACCGTGAAGACAAGACTTTATCTTCACAAGGACTGTGCGCTGGTCACTTCGAACAATGCAATTGTGGACAGGCGTGTTTGCGACAGATAGACTCGTGGTTTGAGAGCGTTAGAGTGATGGCAAAGTTCAGCTGTTGATACCTTTGTGAGGGATTGGAGGGATTGATTAAAGGCTCCAAAGCCGCTCTATTCTAACCAAACAGCAGTGCAATTGCAACTTGACACTGAGCTGTCACAGCACTCCTGGACTTGTACATATCACCAGTTACACGGCTGGATGCTTGTCAGTTTGGGTTGTTCTGTTCAAGGTTCCCCTGTTGCACGTCCTACATGAATGATCCACTCCAGAAGGTAGTTACCCAGCAGTGACCTGTGGTGCTCAGATCCTTACACATCAGTGCACAGTTTCCTGATCAGAATACTCACTCCCTGCCTGATGGGAGATGCTATAGACATGCAGTCCACTCCCATCTCCACTCAAATAACCCGACACTGCAGAAAATTCCTCACACATTCCCAACACGCTGTCCACAAACACTTCCTTTCCCAGAACTTTTTATTCAGTAGCACTTCTGGAGGGGCGGGAGCGGTGATCCCGGTGGAAGCGGATTCCGGGCTCGCTTCCCCCAGGGACTCTCTTCCCCTCAGACTTTCAGTCCTGTAGAAAATGGGCTGCTTTATGGGACTGCAACAAATACAAAAAGAAAATACTGCAGATGCTGGAAATCTGAAATAAAAACAGGAAATGCTGGAGAAACTCAGCAGGTCAGGCAGCATCTGTGAAGAGAGAAACAGAGTTAATGTTTCAGGTCGATGACCTTTCGTCAGAACTGGAAGAAAACAGGAAATGGAACAGATTTTTAAGCAAGTGTGGGAGCTGGGAAATGGGGGAGGGGATGAAAGAACAAAGGGAAGGTCTGTGATAGGATAGAAGGCGGAAGAGGTTAAGAGACATTAAGAGATATTCAAGGCGAGAGGAGATGGTAATGGGACAGGTTAAGGAACAAAGGATGGCTCTAGATGAAGTGTGAATTGCGCTGGCAGAATGAAAGACAGTCGCCATGTGGGGGAGAAGAACAGACACAAACAAAAGGTGTGGATAAAATATATATATGATAGGGGCTGAGGTTATGATCTGAAATTGTTGAACTCAATGTTGAGGCCAGAAGGCTGTAAAGTGCCTAATCGAAAGATGAGGTGCTGTTCCTCGAGCTTACGCTGAGCTTCCGTGGAACAATGCAAGAGGCCGAGGACAGAGAGACCAGAGTGGGAGTGGAGCGGAGAATTAAAGTGACAGGCGACCGGAAGCTCAGGGTCACCCTTACGGACTGAACGGAGGTGTTTCTTAACCTGTCCCATTACCACCTCTTCTTGCCTTGAATATCTCTCAATGTCTCTTAACCTCTCCCACCTTCTATCCTATCACAGACCTTCCCTTTGTTCTTTCATCCCCTCCCCCCTTTCCCAGCCCCCACACTTGCTTAAAAATCTGTTCCATTTCCTGCTTTTTTCCAGTTCTGATGAAAGGTCATCGACCTGAAACGTTAACTCGGTTTCTCTCTCCACCGATGCTGCCTGACTTGCTGAGCATCTCTTGCTTTATGGGACTATTGTATTAGGCTTTTAGTTGGGATTCTGGCCACTGTCCGTGTTCTGGAGTTTGGTCCAGTTCTGGGGCCACCAGCAGACCTGAATCACCAGGCAGGCGAAGCCACAAAACTGGATCAACAAGTCTGCTCCTGATCTACCGAGCTGGATGTAACTGCGTAAAACACTGATCCCAGACTCCGAGCTCCTGCAGCCTGACTTAAAAGCCCAAAATAGGAGTTAGTTTCGAAAGCTACATCCTACAATCGAGTTGATAGCCTCACAGGCCCTGCACAATAATCAAATATTGATTTCATTGTCAAACGTCACATGCATCCTGCAGGACCTGTCCATCTGTTTATCTCAGTCTGCCAAATCCAAAGTGACATTAATGGGGCTGTGAAGACAGTGCGAGGCTCTCAGTGAGGCCCAGAGTCCCAGAACATGGGCAGTGCTTCAGATGACAAGAGATTGCTTTCTGCACGGTGGAATGGGGGATGGGTGAGGGTTAAGTGCTTAAAAAGATGCGGGGCTTATTATTAAAAGATTAATCCAGTGATTGCTGCATCGTACATCGAAGGAACGACAGGCCAGAACCTGCAGAAGGCAGCAACGATGCTTTCTCTATTTTTCTTCGCAGATTTAAGGGATCTGTGTCTGGGTGGGGTCTGTGTCTGGGTGGTGTCTGGGTGGGGTCTGGGTGGGGTCTGTGTCTGGGTGGAGTCTGGGTGGGGTCTGGGTGGGGTCTGTGTCTGGGTGGAGTCTGGGTGGGGTCTGTGTCTGGGTGGGGTCTGTGTCTGGGTGGGGTCTGGGTGGAGTCTGGGTGGGGTCTGTGTCTGGGTGGAGTCTGGGTGGGGTCTGTGTCTGGGTGGGGTCTGTGTCTGGGTGGAGTCTGGGTGGGGTCTGTGTCTGGGTGAGGTCTGTGTCTGGGTGGGGTCTGGGTGGGGTCTGGGCGGGGTCTGTGTCTGGGTGGAGTCTGGGTGGGGTCTGTGTCTGGGTGGGGTCTGTGTCTGGGTGGGGTCTGGGTGGAGTCTGGGTGCGGTCTGGTTGGGGTCTGTGTCTGGAGCTGATGGATAGGGTAAGGGATCCCCTCTGGGATCGATCATCTTAATCTACTGAGGATACGGGGCCATTTTGCAAGTTAATTCTCTTTTTGTTTTCCTGCCTGTTGGAGATATTTATTAACGAACCACAGACTCCGACTGAAGCCACAATCCCAGCCATTGCCTCCTCTGTGTTTTGAGCCCAGTCCGGTGCGGGCAAGAGGTGACACATTCCCAGCAGCACTGACGGGTTCCCAGCAATGAATCACTTGGCTCCTTTCTCAGGGCCAGGCTGAGGTCCGAAAAAAATAGCATTGGCCACGGAAAAATGATCAACAAACAGAGAAGTTGTGGGTTAAAGAGGGACAAGAACAGGCATCAGCACAATCGCCAGTGGCGAGAGCTTTCTCTGCTCCTGGTGTTGTGACTGGGAGGATCGAGGGCAGGGTGATTGGCCGGGGTCAGTGTGCTGCGGACAAGCTGCAGGTAAAGCGGTGACCTGGAGCAGATCTCCTGGATTGCTGATCCCCGCAGTATCTGCTTGGATGGCGTGGGCTGCAAGGGTTTCAGGAGGTCTCTATGGATTGGGTGGGATGCAGAGGGTCCAGTCACACACACTATCATCAGGGTCATCGTTAGATAACATCCTGCGGCTGGTCAACCAGTGCCGGTCCTCAACTGGTTGATGCCTCGTGAGTGCAGACAGGAACTGTTTTATTCCACTCAGCTCCGGAGAGGAAATCCAATATTATTGAGTTTGTGTCAGTCGGCCCTCTGAGATGGCCTAATGAAGACTCCTCACTCACTGTGCTGTCCTGTGCAGTAACCATCAAAAGGGATTCAATGCACGAAGCAGGAACTAGCAGCCCGTCACCTGGGCTCACCTGGACGCTGCAATTCAGGGTCATTATTTAGGGGCACGTTTTGATTTTCTGCTCCCTGAAAAAATAACTGGAAAATCATACGGGCCACAAATCAGGAGGAGGCCTCAACCCTGAAATCCCTGTGGTTGCATTCATTGTCTGGGGTCGGTGCAGGGTTAGATACAGAGTAAAGCTCCCTCTACACTGTCCCATCACACACTCCCAGGGCAGGTACAGCACGGGTTAGATACAGAGTAAAGCTCCCTCTACACTGTCCCATCACACACTCCCAGGGCAGGTACAGCACGGGTTAGATACAGAGTAAAGCTCCCTCTACACTGTCCCATCAAACACTCCCAGGGCAGGTACAGCACGGGTTAGATGCAGAGTAAAACTCCCTCTACACTGTCCCATCAAACACTCCCAGGGCAGGTACAGCCTGGGTTAGATACAAAGTAAAGCTCCCTCTACACTGTGTTCATCAAACACTCCCAGGGCAGGTACCGCATGGGTTAGATACAGAGTAAAACTCCCTCTACACTGTCCCATCAAACACTCCCAGGGCAGGTACAGCACGGGTTAGATACAGAGTAAAGCTCCCTCTACACAGTCCCATCAAACACTCCCAGGGCAGATACAGCATGGGTTAGATAGAGAGTAAAGCTCCCTCTACACTGTCCCATCAAACACTCCCAGGGCAGGTACAGCACGGGTTAGATACAGAGTAAAGCTCCCTCTACACTGTCCCATCAAACACTCCCAGGGCAGGTACAGCACGGGTTAGATACAGAGTAAAGCTAACTCTACACTGTCCCATCAAACACTCCCAGGGCAGGTACAGCACGGGTTAGATACAGAGTAAAGCTCCCTCTACACTGTCCCATCAAACACTCCCATGGCAGGTACAGCACGGGATTAGATACAGAGTAAAGCTCCCTCTACACAGTCCCATCAAACACTCCCAGGGCAGGTGCAGCACAGGTTAGATACAGAGTAAAGCTCCCTCTACACTGTCCCATCAAACACTCCCAGGGCAGGTACAGCACGTGTTAGATATAGAGTAAAGCTCCCTCTACACTGTCCCATCAAACACTCCCAGGGCAGGTACATCACGGGTTAGATACAGAGTAAAGCTCCCCCTACACTGTCCCGTCAAACACTCCCAGGACACACAATATAGAGTCATAGAGTCATAAAGACACAGAAGGAGGTCATTCGGCCCATCGAGTCCATGCCAGCTCTCTGTAGAGCAATCCAGTCAGTCCCATTCCCCCGCTCTATCCCCGTAGCCCTGCAAGTTTAATTCCCTCAAGTGTCTATCCAGTCTCCCCTTCGAAAACATTGAGGCCTAGAAATTGAGTGGGCTTAGCGCCCATTTTGCGGCGCTAGAGGGCATTGCGCTGGACTTACAGCCGGTTTTGAAATTGACTAGGGCCCAACATCGGCGGTTACCGTGGTGACGGGCCCCAGCGCCGAAATTCAGTTGCGGCCGCCTCGCCCGTGGCAGCCGCAACTAAGACTCTGGCAACAGAGTCTTACACAACTTTGCGCCGGCGCATAAAGGTGGAGCGGCGGCGGGCCGCTTTCCCGCCGGCCGCCTGCCCGCACCTCCCTCCCCGGACTCCCCCACCCCCCCCCGCGGAACAGATGCTTCTTGGCTGCGAGCCCGGCACTTCCCCGAGGTGCCGGGCTCATTTTTGTGGCGATTTAACCGGCCAGCGGGCGGGTGCAGGCAGCTCCTCCTTAACTGAAGGAGGAGGCCTGCACTTCCCGAGCCTGCCGCACCGCATCGGGCGCCGCAGCGCCGGAATAGCGCCGCAATGCGGCGCGTAGCGCCAGTTTTCAGGCGCAAACAGCCTTCAGTAGCGCCGGCAGCCGTTTGGGCGCGGCGCTACTGAATTTTTGGCACGCGCAGTGCGACTTAGCACCGGCGCTAAATTTCCGGCGTTAAGCCCCGGCGCAGCGCAAACTCAATTTCTAGGCCTGAGTGTCTCCACTTCCACCACTTCCATTGGCAGTGAGTTCCAGGTCCTCACCACTCGCTGCATAAAAAGGTTTTTCTTCACATCCCCCCTGTATCTCTTGCCCAAAACCTTAACTCTGTGTCCCCTAGTCTTTGTCCCATCAACTAGTGGGAACAGCCTTTCCCCGTCTAGACGATCCAAACCCATCATAGTCTTCTACACCTCTATCAAATCACCCCTCAACCTCCTTTGCTCTAATGAAAACAAATCCAGCTTCTCCAACCTGTCCTTGTAGCTAAGACCCCCCATCCCCGGAACCATTCTGGTAAATCTCCTCTGCACCCTCTCAAGGGCCTTCACATCCTTCCTAAAGTGTGGTGATCAGAACTGGATGCAATACTCCAGTTGTGTCCTAACCAGCGCTTTATAAAGATTCAGCATAACTTCTCTACTTTTGTACTCAATACCTCTATTTATGAAGCCCAAGATCCCATATGCTTTGCTAACCACTCTCTCAATATGTCCTGCCACCTTCAGGGACCTGTGCACATTAACTCCCAGGTCCCCCTGTCCCTGCACACTCTTTAAAACTCTGCCATTAAGTGTATATTGCCTCTCCCTGTTCCTTCTGCCAAAATGCATCACCTCACACTTCTCTGTATTAAATTCCATCTGCCACTTGTCTGCCCATTCTGCGAGCCGTTCTATGTCCTGTTGCAGTCAATTGATATCATCCTCACTGTTTGCCACACCCCCAAGTTTGGTGTCATCGGCAAATTTAGAAATTCTACTCTGTATTCCAATATCCAGGTCATTTATATATATCAAAAAAAGCAGTGGCCCCGGCGCTGACCCTTGGGGAACACCACTGTCTACCATCCTCCAGTCTGAAAAACAGCCATTTACCACAACTCGCTGTTTTCTGCCCTTAAGCCAATTCCTTATCCAAGCTGCCACTGACCCACCTATTCCATGAACCTCAATATATTCCCTGATCTATTGCAGAACAAATTCTGACTTGGCGAGCTGCGGAATAGACTGAACATTATCCATTCCCCTGTGTGTTTCCTCTGCATAAACAGGAGCAAACATGGGGTTACCAATGAATTTGACAAGGCCCTCAACCCTATTCAATTTAACTCGCTTAAGGCCTTGATTATAACAGCGGAGCGAAGGGGAGTGATGGGAAAGCTTTGGCACCTGTATCACTAATATTGCACTGCGCGATTCCCACATTTCCACGTGCCTTTTGTCCCTGCATGTTTGCCCTGACAAGGGTTAAGAACGTGCTGCTGAAGGGCTGTGGGAACCTTTCATTTACTTGCTTTCCCATTCACTGAATATTTCAGTGGGTATTTCGCCAACAGGCAACTACATTCCAATAGTTTAAAGAGCAGCACTCCATCCCACTTCAACGCTGACTGGCTGGCTCTAACTCGAGGCAGCCTGGAGGGATCGAGGTTAGTAGATTCTGGTTTAATCTCACCAATATTACATCTCATGATATTACCTTCATAATGAGGCAAAATAATTCAGCTCATAAAGAACAGAGACACAATGCTTTGCTAGCAATCTTTATAATCTTTCTAACTTAATTTAATGGACATTTTTGAGACAAGATCGAGAGCTTTGAGTGAAAGTAAAGAGAACGGTTCAGGCAGAGGTTCAACATTGCAACCTGAAGCAGGAGCCCTGATCCTTACAAAGCCTCTCATGGACCCATGTTAATGGAGATTGCGTTTGTTTCTACATTATTTCATTCATTCCTGGGATGTGGGCGTCGCTGGCGAGGCCAGCATTTATTGCCCATCCCTAATTGCCCTCGAGAAGGTGGTGGTGAGCCGCCTTCTTGAACCGCTGCAGTCCGTGTGGTGAAGGTACTCCCACAGTGCTGTCAGGGAGGGAGTTCCAGGATTTTGACCCAGCGACAGTGAAGGATCGGCCGATATATTTCCGAGTCAGGATGGTGTGTGACTTGGAGGGGAACTTGGAGGTGGTGGTGTTCCCATGCGCCTGCTGCCCTTGTCCTTCTAGGTGGAAGAGGTCGCGGGTTTGGGAGGTGCTGCTGAAGAAGCCTTGGCGAGTTGCTGCAGTGCATCTTGTAGATGGTACACACTGCAGCCACGGTGCGCCGGTGGTGGAGGGAGTGAATGTTTAAGGTGGCGGATGGGGTGCCAATCAAACGGGCTGCTTTGTCCTGGATGGTGCCAAACCTTGAGTGTTGTTGGAGCTGCACTCATCCAGGCAAGTGGAGAGTATTCCATCATACTCCTGACTTGTGCCTTGTAGATGGTGGGAAGGCTTTGGGGGGTCAGGAGGTGAGACACTCACTGCAGAATACCCAGCCTCTGACCTACTCTTGTAGTCACAGTATGTATGTGGCTGGTCCAGTTAAGTTTCTGGTCAATGGTGACCCCAGGATATTGATGGTGGGGGATTCGGCGATGGTAATGCCGTTGAATGTCAAGGGGAGGTGGTTAAACTCTCGCTTGTTGGAGATAGTCATTGCCTGGCACTTGTGTGGCACGGATGTACTTTGCCAGTCTTATCTGATACTGTCAAAATGGCATTTTATAACACCCCAGATTCAAAGTGACAATTATATATAATATTTGAGCTGGTCTGGGATGGCTCAATGGGGGGAACAGATGGCAGGGTCACAGACTCGGTCCTTTGCCTGAACAGAGTTAGCTGATTTTAGCTAGGGTTGTGGGAGGGGAAAAGATGATCAGATGGGGTTCCTGCTCCTGCTCGTCCTCCCCTGATCCCTGCTGTAAGTTGGGCCTGTGCAGCCTCTGTCCATTGTGGCTCAGGATGAATTCGCTCGGTGACGCCCACTGCCCAGGGTGGCACATGGTGAGTGAATACTTGGACAAGTTGCAGGATTAATATTGGACCGAACCCAGTGTGACATACTGCTCGCTGAGCTCAAGCTGCTGCTCAGTGCAAATGCATTCAGCTGCCACCTGTGGCTCAGTGGGTGGCACCCTCTAGGTGGGAGGGGCTAGGAGGGAGCAGGTGCTGCTGGGTGCTTGATTGCTGCAGGGAGTTGGAGTGAGTTTGTAAAAAGTTGGTGGTGGTTTTTTCCCCCCAGGTTTTAGGGCCTTTTTGGTCCTTAACCAACAGCCCCTCAGAGGACTGTGTTCTCAGGATGAATTTAATCAGGGGAGAAAATATGGGGGGAAGGGAGAAAAAAAGGCCCAAAGATTTGGGCTGGGACCCCAGGAGGTTTGGAAAAGTAAACACGGTGGTGGTTCAGTGCGAGGACAAGGAGATACGAGCTTGGGATATTATCCAGGCGGTACATGAGGACTGTGGCGAGGGAAGCTGCTTTACCTGCCGACCAAAGCCGAATGTTGGGTTCGAGGTGACGGTCAGTGGCTGAGAGGAGGTGGAAACACTTTTACTGAGTTTGAAGGTTGGAGATAAGTTCTTGGTTCTGAAGAGGTGGTGGTCTCATTCTTAAACCTGCTGGTTTATATTGAGGACGATGTTCTAATAAAAAAGTTGGAGTTGTGGGACATTAAAATTTGCTCAGCAATGAAGAAGAGGTACTATCCAGGAACGCGGGTAGCAGATGGAACCCGTTATGTAAAGGTACGGTTCCCAGAGGGGGTGAAGTCATTGCCGTATAGCATGAAATTTGAGACAATGGAAGGAGTGCAGTACTTCCTGCACGATAACCAGGTGAAGGTTTGTTATTATTGTCTTGGACATGACCATCTTGTAAGAAGCTGTCCAGACTTGTACTGTTATAACTGCGGCAAGGCGGCGAGCTGTGGGGAGTGTCACAAAGGCCCCACCCGCTGTGAGTGTGTGGCAGAAAGACTCTCTAAGGGAGATTATGGCCTCGAATTTCATCGGGCCGTTGAGGCGGGATTGGAGGCGTGTGGGGGGTTAAAATCGTGAAATCGGGGGGCACGAACCCATCCCACCCCCAACCCGTCTCCATGGCTGTTTCCCAGGAGGCAGGTACCCGACCTGTGCTGGGAGCCGCCTCCCCGAGGTGGGAAGGGGATTAGTGCCAATTAGCTGCCTGTTAACAGGTAGTTAACAGGCAGTTTTTAGCCTAATCCCTATTTTTATTCCTGAAGTGTGGGATTCCCGACGGCTCCAAACCACGGCAAGTTAGCGAGGCGGACCGTCGGGATGAAGGGCTTGGAGGGTTCGAGATGTCCGGTGTTCAGGTGAGTAATGGGTGCATGAGTGCAGAGGTAAGTGTGTTTGGTGTGTGTAAAGTGTTTAAAGAAGTTTTACTTATCTTTACAGCCTTCCTTCCTTCAGGTCTCGGGAGTCCCTCATCTCACCGGCACAGAAAGCAGAATGGGCGCGAGCTGTCAAAATCTGCAGCATTCAGCTTTCTGTTCCGGGGAGATCTCTAAATCATCCTGAGAGGAAGGAATTAACTTAGAGTACAGATTGTCAGTGTTTGACAGCTTCAAACAGCTGTCAAGTGCTGATATTTCATCTGTCAAAAGCTCTTGACAGATGAAATGTCAATCTGTGACGTCACCAGTTGCCGAGTTTCTCTTAATTGGCCTGCTGGCAGGCTCAACAAGGTCAATCAAGTGAAAATCGCGTGGGTTGGCCACAACTCGATGGAGGCAGGACTACAACCCCAAAAGTTGTAGTCCCGCCTCCTACACGCCTCCATTGATAAAATCCAACCCTATGCATCTGACGGGAAGCAGGGATGGGATGTTACAGAAGAGCTCGAGAGTGAGGAGTCAGAGGGGGACAGAGACAATGGAAGTAGGGGTCGGGGGGCATTATGTGGAAAGGGAAAGGTTAGTGAGGGGCAGAAGGAGGGAGAAGGGGCAGCTCCTCGGCCCAAACCTAATGTAAGGAAGAGGCTGAAACTGCAGGGAAGGTTCAAACAGGAGGTGAAAAAGAGCCGGAGGCTGCAGGAGAAAGCAACAGCTGGCCGAAATGTTGGGAAGGAGCACGAGAGGAGGGAAGGGCTGGAGATTAAATGATGGGGAGATTATCAGGCACACTTCCCTTAGTCAGAGCCATCATCACTGATCAATTTTTAAAGTACAATACATTAGTATATGTTATGGGAGACAAATTAAACTTCAGGTTTTGATGTTAATATGTGGTGGAGGAATGGCTGTGCAGAGCGGCGGAATGGATTTGTCTGATACAATGGAATGATCATGATGATAAAAATGTTTTTAATGTTTAATAAATAATAAAAAGAAATAAAAAAGTGGGAGCACTCTCTCGTCTCTGCGTCAGAAGGTCGTGGGTTCAAGTCCAACTCCAGAGACTTGAACACAAAATCTAGGCTGACACTCCAGTGCAGTACTGAGGGAGTGCGGCACTGTCGGAGGGGCAGTACTGAGGGAGCGCCTCAATGTCGGAGGGGCAGTACTGAGTGAGTGCGGCACTGTTGGAGGGGCAGTACTGAGGGAGCGCCTCAATGTCGGAGGGGCAGTACTGAGGGAGTGCGGCACTGTCGGAGGGGCAGTACTGAGGGAGCGTCGCACTGTCGGAGGGGCAGTACTGAGGGAGTGCCGCACTGTCGGAGGGGCAGTACTGAGGGAGTGCCGCACTGTCGGACGGGCAGTATTGAGGGAGCGCCGCACTGTCGGAGGGGCAGTACTGAGGGAGTGCTGCACTGTCGGAGGGGCAGTACTGAGAGAGTGCCGCACTGTCGGAGGGGCAGTACTGAGGGAGTGCCGCACTGTCGGAGGGGCAGTGCTGAGGGAGTGCCGCACTGTCGGAGGGGCAGTACTGAGGGAGCGCTGCACTGTCGGAGGGGCAGTACTGAGAGAGCGCTGCACTGTCATAGGGGCAATACTGAGGGAGTGCTGCACTGTCGGAGGGGCAGTACTGAGGGAGCGCTGCACTGTCGGAGGGGCAGTACTGAGGGAGTGCTGCACTGTCGGAGGGGCAGAACTGAGGGAGTGCTGCACTGTCGGATGGGCAGTACTGAGGGAGTGCCGCACTGTCGGAGGGGCAGTACTGAGGGAACACTGCACTGTCGGAGGGGCAGTACTGAGGGAACACTGCACTGTCGGAGGGGCAGTACGGAGGGAGTGCCGCACTGTTGGAGGGGCAGTACTGAGGGAGCGCCGCACTGTCGGAGGGGCAGTACTGAGGGAGTGCTGCACTGTCGAAGGGGCAATACTGAGGGAACGCTGCACTGTCGGAGGAGCAGTACTGAGGGAGCGCTGCACTGTCGGAGTGGCAGTAATGAGGGAGCGCCGCACTGTCGGAGGGGCAGTACTGAGGGAGTGCTGCACTGTCGGAGGGGCAGTACTGAGGGAGCGCTGCATGTCGGAGGGGCAGTACTGAGGGAGGGCTGCACTGTCGGAGGGACAGTACTGAGGGAGCGCTGCACTGTCGGAGGGGCAGTACTGAGTGAGCGCTGCACTGTCGGAGGGGCAGTACTGAGGGAGTGCTGCACTGTCGGAGGGGCAGTACTGAGGGAGTACCGCACTGTCGGAGGGGCAGTACTGAGGGAGTGCCGCACTGTCGGAGGGGCGGTACTGAGGGAGTGCCCCACTGTCGGAGGGGCAGTACTGAGGGAGTGCCGCACTGTCGGACGGGCAGTACTGAGGGAGCGCCGCACTGTCGGAGGGGCAGTACTGAGGGAGTGCTGCACTGTCGGAGGGGCAGTACTGAGAGAGTGCCGCACTGTCGGAGGGGCAGTACTGAGGGAGTGCCGCATTGTCGGAGGGGCAGTACTGAGGGAGTGCCGCACTGTCGGAGGTGCAGTACTGAGGGAGCGCTGCACTGTCGGGGGGGCAGTACTGAGGGAGCGCTGCACTGTTGGAGGGGCAATACTGAGGGAACGCTGCACTGTCGGAGGGGCAGTACTGAGGGAGCGCTGCACTGTCGGAGGGGCAGTACTGAGGGAGCGCCGCACTGTCGGAGGGGCAGTACTAAGGGAGCGCCGCACTGTCGGAGTGGCAGCACTGAGGGAGTGCTGCACTGTCGGAGGGGCAGTACTGAGGGAGTGCTGCACTGTCGGCGGGGCAGTACTGAGGGAGCGCTGCACTGTCAGAGGGGCAGTACTGAGGGAGTGCTGCACTGTCGGAGGGGCAGTACTGAGGGAGTGCTGCACTGTCGGATGGGCAGTACTGAGGGAGTGCCACACTGTCGGAGGGGCAGTACTGAGGGAACACTGCACTGTCGGAGGGGCAGTACGGAGGGAGTGCCGCACTGTTGGAGGGGCAGTACTGACGGAGCGCCGTACTGTCGGAGGGGCAGTACTGAGGGAGTGCTGCACTGTCTAAGGGGCAATACTGAGGGAACGCTGCACTGTCGGAGGAGCAGTACTGAGGGAGCGCTGCACTGTCGGAGGGGCAGTAATGAGGGAGCGCCGCACTGTCGGAGGGGCAGTACTGAGGGAGTGCTGCACTGTCGGAGGGGCAGTACTGAGGGAGCGCTGCATGTCGGAGGGGCAGTACTGAGGGAGGGCTGCACTGTCGGAGGGGCAGTACTGAGGGAGCGCTGCACTGTCGGAGGGGCAGTACTGAGTGAGCGCTGCACTGTCGGAGGGGCAGCACTGAGGGAGCGCTGCACTGTCGGAGGGGCAGTACTGAGGGAGCGCCGCACTGTCGGAGGGGCAGTATTGAGGGAGTGCTGCACTGTCGGAGGGGCAGCACTGAGGAAGCACCGCACTGTCGGAGGGGCAGTACTGAGGAAGCGCAGCACTGTCGGAGGTGCAATATTGAAGGAACGCTGCACTGTCGGAGGGGCAGTACTGAAGGAGCGCTGCACTGTCGGAGGGGCAGTACTGAGGGAGCGCTGCACTGTCGGAGGTGCAATACTGAGGGAACGCTGCACTGTCGGAGGGGCAATACTGAGGGAGCGCTGCACTGTCGGAGGTGCAATACTGAGGGAACGCTGCACTGTCGGAGGGGCAATACTGAGGGAGCGCTGCACTGTCGGAGGGGCAGTACTGAAGGAGCGCTGCACTGTCGGAGGGACAGTACTGAGGGAGCGCCGCACTGTCGGAGGGGCAGTACTGAGGGAGCGCTGCACTGTCGGAGGTGCAATACTGAGAAAACGCTGCACTGTCGGAGGGGCAGTACTGAGGGAGCGCTGCACTGTCGGAGGGGCAGTACTGAAGGAGCGCCGCACTGTGAGAGGGGCAGTACTGAGGGAGTGCCGCACTGTCGGAGGGGCAGTACTGAGGGAGCGCTGCACTGTCGGAGAGGCAGTGCTGAGGGAACGCTGCACTGTCGGAGAGGCAATACTGAGGGAGCGCGCACTGTCGGAGGGGCAGTACTGAGGGAGCGCTGCACTGTCGGAGGGGCAGTATTGAGGGAGCGCTGCACTGTTGGAGGGGCAGTACTGAGGGAGCGCTGCACTGTCGGAGCGGCAGTACTGAGGGAGCGCCGCACTGTCGGAGGGGCAGTATTGAGGGAGCGCTGCACTGTCGGAGGGGCAGTACTGAGGGAGCGCTGCACTGTTGGAGGGGCAGTACTGAGGGAGCGCTGCACTGTCGGAGGGGCAGTACTGAGGGAGCGCTGCACTGTCGGAGGGGCAGTACTGAGGGAGTGCTGCACTGTCGAAGGGGCAATACTGAGGGAACGCTGCACTGTCGGAGGAGCAGTACTGAGGGAGCGCTGCACTGTCGGAGGGGCAGTAATGAGGGGGTGCCGCACTGTCGGAGGGGCATTACTGAGGGAGTGCAGCACTGTCGGAGGGGCAGTACTGAGGGAGCGCTGCATGTCGGAGGGGCAGTACTGAGGGAGGGCTGCACTGTCGGAGGGGCAGTACTGAGGGAGCGCTGCACTGTCGGAGGGGCAGTACTGAGTGAGCGCTGCACTGTCGGAGGGGCAGCACTGAGGGAGCGCTGCACTGTCGGAGGGGCAGTACTGAGGGAGCGCCGCACTGTCGGGGGGCAGTACTGAGGGAGTGCTGCACTGTCGGAGGGGCAGCACTGAGGAAGCACCGCACTGTCGGAGGGGCAGTACTGAGGAAGCGCTGCACTGTCGGAGGTGCAATACTGAGGGAACGCTGCACTGTCGGAGGGGCAGTACTGAAGGAGGGCTGCACTGTCGGAGGGGCAGTACAGAGGGAGCGCTGCACTGTCGGAGGTGCAATACTGAGGGAGCGCTGCACTGTCGGAGGGGCAATACTGAGGGAGCGCTGCACTGTCGGAGGTGCAATACTGAAGAAACGCTGCACTGTCGGAGGGGCAATACGGAGGGAGCGCTGCAATGTCGGAGGGGCAGTACTGAAGGAGCGCTGCACTGTCGGAGGGGCAGTACTGAGGGAGCGCCGCACTGTCGGAGGGGCAGTACTGAGGGAGCGCTGCACTGTCGGAGGTGCAATACTGAGGGAACGCTGCACTGTCGGAGGGGCAGTACTGAGGGAGCGCTGCTCTGTCGGAGGGGCAGTACTGAGGGAGTGCCGCACTGTCGGAGAGGCGGTACTGAGGGAACGCTGCACTGTCGGAGAGGCAATATTGAGGGAGCGCGCACTGTCGGAGGGTCAGTACTGAGGGAGCACTGCACTGTCGGAGGGGCAGTACTGAGGGAGCGCTGCACTGTCGGAGGGACAGTACTGAGGGAGCGCCGCACTGTCGGAGGGGCAGTCCTGAGGGAGTGCCGCACTGTCGGAGGGGCAGTACTGAGGGAGTGCCGCACTGTCGGAGGGGCAGTACTGAGGGAGCGCTGCACTATCGGAGGGGCAGTACTGAGGGAGCGCTGCACTGTTGGAGGGGCAATACTGAGGGAACGCTGCACTGTCGGAGGGGCAGTACTGAGGGAGCGCTGCACTGTCGGAGGGGCAGTACTGAGGGAGCGCCGCACTGTCGGAGGGGCAGTACTGAGGGAGTGCCGCACTGTCGGAGGGGCAGTACTGAGGGAGCGCTGCACTGTCGGAGGGGCAGTACTGAGGGAGCGCTGCACTGTCGGAGGGGCAGTACTGAGTGAGCGCTGCACTGTCGGAGGGGCAGCACTGAGGGAGCGCTGCACTGTTGGAGGGGCAGTACTGAGGGAGCGCCTCAATGTCGGAGGGGCAGTACTGAGGGAGTGCGGCACTGTCGGAGGGGCAGTACTGAGGGAGCGCCTCAATGTCGGAGGGGCAGTACTGAAGGAGGGCTGCACTGTCGGAGGGGCAGTACAGAGGGAGCGCTGCACTGTCGGAGGTGCAATACTGAGGGAGCGCTGCACTGTCGGAGGGGCAATACTGAGGGAGCGCTGCACTGTCGGAGGTGCAATACTGAAGGAACGCTGCACTGTCGGAGGGGCAATACGGAGGGAGCGCTGCACTGTCGGAGGGGCAGTACTGAAGGAGCGCTGCACTGTCGGAGGGGCAGTACTGAGGGAGCGCCGCACTGTCGGAGGGGCAGTACTGAGGGAGCGCTGCACTGTCGGAGGTGCAATACTGAGGGAACGCTGCACTGTCGGAGGGGCAGTACTGAGGGAGCGCTGCCCTGTCGGAGGGGCAGTACTGAGGGAGCGCCGCACTGTCGGAGGGGCAGTACTGAGGGAGTGCCGCACTGTCGGAGAGGCGGTACTGAGGGAACGCTGCACTGTCGGAGAGGCAATATTGAGGGAGCGCGAACTGTCGGAGGGTCAGTACTGAGGGAGCACTGCACTGTCGGAGGGGCAGTACTGAGGGAGCGCTGCACTGTCGGAGGGACAGTACTGAGGGAGCGCCGCACTGTCGGAGGGGCAGTCCTGAGGGAGTGCCGCACTGTCGGGGGGGCAGTACTGAGGGAGTGCCGCACTGTCGGAGGGGCAGTACTGAGGGAGCGCTGCACTATCGGAGGGGCAGTACTGAGGGAGCGCTGCACTGTTGGAGGGGCAATACTGAGGGAACGCTGCACTGTCGGAGGGGCAGTACTGAGGGAGCGCTGCACTGTCGGAGGGGCAGTACTGAGGGAGCGCCGCACTGTCGGAGGGGCAGTACTGAGGGAGTGCCGCACTGTCGGAGGGGCAGTACTGAGGGAGCGCTGCACTGTCGGAGGGGCAGTACTGAGGGAGCGCTGCACTGTCGGAGGGGCAGTACTGAGTGAGCGCTGCACTGTCGGAGGGGCAGCACTGAGGGAGCGCTGCACTGTTGGAGGGGCAGTACTGAGGGAGCGCCTCAATGTCGGAGGGGCAGTACTGAGGGAGTGCGGCACTGTCGGAGGGGCAGTACTGAGGGAGCGCCTCAATGTCGGAGGGGCAGTACTGAGGGAGTGCTGCACTGTCGGAGGGGCAGTACTGAGGGAGTGCCGCACTGTCGGAGGGGCAGTACTGAGGGAGTGCCGCACTGTCGGAGGGGCAGTACTGAGGAAGTGCCGCACTGTCGGAGGGGCAGTACTGAGGGAGTGCTGCACTGTCGGAGGGGCAGTACTGAGGGAGTGCCGCACTGTCGGAGGGGCAGTACTGAGGGAGTTCCGCACTGTCGGAGGGGCAGTACTGAGGGAGTGCCGCACTGTCGGAGGGGCAGTACTGAGGGAGTGCCGCACTGTCGGTGGGGCAGTACTGAGGGAGCGCTGCACTGTCGGAGGGGCAGTACTGAGGGAGCGCTGCACTGTTGGAGGGGCAATACTGAGGGAACGCTGCACTGTCGGAGGGGCAGTACTGAGGGAGCGCTGCACTGTCGGAGAGGCAGTACTGAGGGAGCGCCGCACTGTCGGAGGGGTAGCACTGAGGGAGTGCTGCACTGTCGGAGGGGCAGTACTGAGGGAGTGCTGCACTGTCGGAGGGGCAGTACTGAGGGAGCGCTGCACTGTCGGAGGGGCAGTACTGAGGGAGTGCTGCACTGTCAGAGGGGCAGTACTGAGGGAGTGCTGCACTGTCGGATGGGCAGTACTGAGGGAGTGCCGCACTGTCGGAGGGGCAGTACTGAGGGAACACTGCACTGTCGGAGGGGCAGTACGGAGGGAGTGCCGCACTTTTGGAGGGGCAGTACTGAGGGAGCGCCGCACTGTCCGAGGGGCAGTACTGAGGGAGTGCTGAACTGTCGACGGGGCAATACTGAGGGAACGCTGCACTGTCGGAGGAGCAGTACTGAGGGAGCGCTGCACTGTCGGAGGGGCAGTAATGAGGGAGGGCTGCACTGTCGGAGGGGCAGTACTGAGGGAGCGCTGCACTGTCGGAGGGGCAGTACTGAGTGAGCGCTGCACTGTCGGAGGGGCAGCACTGAGGGAGCGCTGCACTGTCAGAGGGGCAGTACTGAGGGAGCGCCGCACTGTCGGAGGGGCAGTACTGAGGGAGTGCTGCACTGTCGGAGGGGCAGCACTGAGGCAGCACCGCACTGTCGGAGGGGCAGTACTGAGGAAGCGCTGCACTGTCGGAGGTGCAATACTGAGGGAACGCTGCACTGTCGGAGGGGCAGTACTGAAGGAGCGCTGCACTGTCGGAGGGGCAATACTGAGGGAGCGCTGCACTGTCGGAGGTGCAATACTGAGGGAGCGCCGCACTGTCGGAGGGGCGGTACTGAGGGAGCGCCGCACTGTCGGAGGGGCAGTACTGAGGGAGTGCTGCACTGTCGGAGGGGCAATACTGAGGGAGCGCTGCACTGTCGGAGGGGCAGTACTGAAGGAGCGCTGCACTGTCGGAGGGGCAGTACTGAGGGAGCGCTGCACTGTCGGAGGGGCAGTACTGAGTGAGCGCTGCACTGTCGGAGGGGCAGCACTGAGGGAGCGCTGCACTGTCGGAGGGGCAGTACTGAGGGAGCGCAGCACTGTCGGAGGGGCAGTACTGAGGGAGTGCTGCACTGTCGCAGGGGCAGCACTGAGGAAGCACCGCACTGTCGGAGGGGCAGTACTGAGGAAGCGCTTCACTGTCGGAGGTGCAATACTGAGGGAACGCTGCACTGTCGGAGGGGCAGTACTGAAGGAGCGCTGCACTGTCGGAGGGGCAGTACTGAGGGAGCGCTGCACTGTCGGTGGTGCAATACTGAGGGTACGCTGCACTGTCGGAGGGGCAATACTGAGGGAGCGCTGCACTGTCGGAGGTGCAATACTGAGGGAACGCTGCACTGTCGGAGGGGCAATACTGAGGGAGCGCTGCACTGTCGGAGGGGCAGTACTGAAGGAGCGCTGCACTGTCGGAGGGGCAGTACTGAGGGAGCGCCGCACTGTCGGAGGGGCAGTACTGAGGGAGCGCTGCACTGTCGGAGGTGCAATACTGAGGGAACGCTGCACTGTCGGAGGGGCAGTACTGAGGGAGCGCTGCACTGTCGGAGGGGCAGTACTGAAGGAGTGCCGCACTGTCGGAGAGGCAGTGCTGAGGGAACGCTGCTCTGTCGGAGAGGCAATACTGAGGGAGCGCGCACTGTCGGAGGGGCAGTACTGAGGGAGCGCTGCACTGTCGGAGGGGCAGTACTGAGGGAGCGCCGCACTGTCGGAGGGGCAGTACTGAGGGAGCGCTGCACTGTCGGAGGTGCAATACTGAGGGAACGCTGCACTGTCGGAGGGGCAGTACTGAGGGAGCGCTGCCCTGTCGGAGGGGCAGTACTGAGGGAGCGCCGCACTGTCGGAGGGGCAGTACTGAGGGAGTGCCGCACTGTCGGAGAGGCGGTACTGAGGGAACGCTGCACTGTCGGAGAGGCAATATTGAGGGAGCGCGAACTGTCGGAGGGTCAGTACTGAGGGAGCACTGCACTGTCGGAGGGGCAGTACTGAGGGAGCGCTGCACTGTCGGAGGGACAGTACTGAGGGAGCGCCGCACTGTCGGAGGGGCAGTCCTGAGGGAGTGCCGCACTGTCGGGGGGGCAGTACTGAGGGAGTGCCGCACTGTCGGAGGGGCAGTACTGAGGGAGCGCTGCACTATCGGAGGGGCAGTACTGAGGGAGCGCTGCACTGTTGGAGGGGCAATACTGAGGGAACGCTGCACTGTCGGAGGGGCAGTACTGAGGGAGCGCTGCACTGTCGGAGGGGCAGTACTGAGGGAGCGCCGCACTGTCGGAGGGGCAGTACTGAGGGAGTGCCGCACTGTCGGAGGGGCAGTACTGAGGGAGCGCTGCACTGTCGGAGGGGCAGTACTGAGGGAGCGCTGCACTGTCGGAGGGGCAGTACTGAGTGAGCGCTGCACTGTCGGAGGGGCAGCACTGAGGGAGCGCTGCACTGTTGGAGGGGCAGTACTGAGGGAGCGCCTCAATGTCGGAGGGGCAGTACTGAGGGAGTGCGGCACTGTCGGAGGGGCAGTACTGAGGGAGCGCCTCAATGTCGGAGGGGCAGTACTGAGGGAGTGCTGCACTGTCGGAGGGGCAGTACTGAGGGAGTGCCGCACTGTCGGAGGGGCAGTACTGAGGGAGTGCCGCACTGTCGGAGGGGCAGTACTGAGGAAGTGCCGCACTGTCGGAGGGGCAGTACTGAGGGAGTGCTGCACTGTCGGAGGGGCAGTACTGAGGGAGTGCCGCACTGTCGGAGGGGCAGTACTGAGGGAGTTCCGCACTGTCGGAGGGGCAGTACTGAGGGAGTGCCGCACTGTCGGAGGGGCAGTACTGAGGGAGTGCCGCACTGTCGGTGGGGCAGTACTGAGGGAGCGCTGCACTGTCGGAGGGGCAGTACTGAGGGAGCGCTGCACTGTTGGAGGGGCAATACTGAGGGAACGCTGCACTGTCGGAGGGGCAGTACTGAGGGAGCGCTGCACTGTCGGAGAGGCAGTACTGAGGGAGCGCCGCACTGTCGGAGGGGTAGCACTGAGGGAGTGCTGCACTGTCGGAGGGGCAGTACTGAGGGAGTGCTGCACTGTCGGAGGGGCAGTACTGAGGGAGCGCTGCACTGTCGGAGGGGCAGTACTGAGGGAGTGCTGCACTGTCAGAGGGGCAGTACTGAGGGAGTGCTGCACTGTCGGATGGGCAGTACTGAGGGAGTGCCGCACTGTCGGAGGGGCAGTACTGAGGGAACACTGCACTGTCGGAGGGGCAGTACGGAGGGAGTGCCGCACTTTTGGAGGGGCAGTACTGAGGGAGCGCCGCACTGTCCGAGGGGCAGTACTGAGGGAGTGCTGAACTGTCGACGGGGCAATACTGAGGGAACGCTGCACTGTCGGAGGAGCAGTACTGAGGGAGCGCTGCACTGTCGGAGGGGCAGTAATGAGGGAGGGCTGCACTGTCGGAGGGGCAGTACTGAGGGAGCGCTGCACTGTCGGAGGGGCAGTACTGAGTGAGCGCTGCACTGTCGGAGGGGCAGCACTGAGGGAGCGCTGCACTGTCAGAGGGGCAGTACTGAGGGAGCGCCGCACTGTCGGAGGGGCAGTACTGAGGGAGTGCTGCACTGTCGGAGGGGCAGCACTGAGGCAGCACCGCACTGTCGGAGGGGCAGTACTGAGGAAGCGCTGCACTGTCGGAGGTGCAATACTGAGGGAACGCTGCACTGTCGGAGGGGCAGTACTGAAGGAGCGCTGCACTGTCGGAGGGGCAATACTGAGGGAGCGCTGCACTGTCGGAGGTGCAATACTGAGGGAGCGCCGCACTGTCGGAGGGGCGGTACTGAGGGAGCGCCGCACTGTCGGAGGGGCAGTACTGAGGGAGTGCTGCACTGTCGGAGGGGCAATACTGAGGGAGCGCTGCACTGTCGGAGGGGCAGTACTGAAGGAGCGCTGCACTGTCGGAGGGGCAGTACTGAGGGAGCGCTGCACTGTCGGAGGGGCAGTACTGAGTGAGCGCTGCACTGTCGGAGGGGCAGCACTGAGGGAGCGCTGCACTGTCGGAGGGGCAGTACTGAGGGAGCGCCGCACTGTCGGAGGGGCAGTACTGAGGGAGTGCTGCACTGTCGCAGGGGCAGCACTGAGGAAGCACCGCACTGTCGGAGGGGCAGTACTGAGGAAGCGCTTCACTGTCGGAGGTGCAATACTGAGGGAACGCTGCACTGTCGGAGGGGCAGTACTGAAGGAGCGCTGCACTGTCGGAGGGGCAGTACTGAGGGAGCGCTGCACTGTCGGTGGTGCAATACTGAGGGTACGCTGCACTGTCGGAGGGGCAATACTGAGGGAGCGCTGCACTGTCGGAGGTGCAATACTGAGGGAACGCTGCACTGTCGGAGGGGCAATACTGAGGGAGCGCTGCACTGTCGGAGGGGCAGTACTGAAGGAGCGCTGCACTGTCGGAGGGGCAGTACTGAGGGAGCGCCGCACTGTCGGAGGGGCAGTACTGAGGGAGCGCTGCACTGTCGGAGGTGCAATACTGAGGGAACGCTGCACTGTCGGAGGGGCAGTACTGAGGGAGCGCTGCACTGTCGGAGGGGCAGTACTGAAGGAGTGCCGCACTGTCGGAGAGGCAGTGCTGAGGGAACGCTGCTCTGTCGGAGAGGCAATACTGAGGGAGCGCGCACTGTCGGAGGGGCAGTACTGAGGGAGCGCTGCACTGTTGGAGGGGCAGTACTGAGGGAGCGCTGCACTGTTGGAGGGGCAGTACTGAGGGAGCGCTGCACTGCCGGAGGGGCAGTACTGAGGGAGCGCCGCACTGTCGGAGGGGCAGTACTGAGGGAGCGCTGCACTGTCGGAGGGGCAGTACTGAGGGAGCGCTGCACTGTTGGAGGGGAAGTACTTAGGGAGCGCTGCACTGTCGGAGGGGCAGTACTGAGGGAGCGCTGCACTGTCGGAGGGGCAGTACTGAGGGAGTGCTGCACTGTCGGAGGGGCAGTACTGCGGGAGTGCTGCACTGTCGGATGGGCAGTACTGAGGGTGTGCCGCACTGTCGGAGGGGCAGTACTGAGGGAACACTGCACTGTCGGAGGGGCAGTACGGAGGGAGTGCCGCACTGTTGGAGGGGCAGTACTGAGGGAGTGCCGCACTGTCGGAGGGGCAGTACTGAGGGAGTGCTGCACTGTCGAAGGGGCAATACTGAGGGAGCGCTGCACTGTCGGAAGGGCAGTAATGAGGGAGCGCCGCACTGTCGGAGGGGCATTACTGAGGGAGTGCTGCACTGTCGGAGGGGCAGTACTGAGGGAGCGCTGCATGTCAGAGGGGCAGTACTGAGGGAGGGCTGCACTGTCGGAGGGGCAGTACTGAGGGAGCGCTGCACTGTCGGAGGGGCAGTACTGAGTGAGCGCTGCACTGTCAGAGGGGCAGCACTGAGGGAGCGCTGCACTGTCGGAGGGGCAGTACTGAGGGAGCGCCGCACTGTCGGAGAGCAGTACTGAGGGAGTGCTGCACTGTCGGAGGGGCAGCACTGAGGAAGCACCGCACTTTCGGAGGGGCAGTACTGAGGAAGCGCTGCACTGTCGGAGGTGCAATACTGAGGGAACGCTGCACTGTCGGAGAGGCAGTACTGAAGGAGCGCTGCACTGTCGGAGGGGCAGTACTGAGGGAGCGCTGCACTGTCGGAGGTGCAATACTGAGGGAACGCTGCACTGTCGGAGGGGCAATACTGAGGGAGCGCTGCACCGTCGGAGGTGCAATACTGAGGGAACGCTGCACTGTCGGAGGGGCAATACTGAGGGAGTGCTGCACTGTCGGAGGGGCAGTACTGAAGGAGCGCTGCACTGTCGGAGGGGCACTACTGAGGGAGCGTCGCACTGTCGGAGGGGCAGTACTGAGGGAGCGCTGCACTGTCGGAGGTGCAATACTGAGGGAACACTGCACTGTCGGAGGGGCAGTATTGAGGGAGCGCTGCACTGTCGGAGGGGCAGTACTGAGGGAGCGCCGCACTGTTGGAGGGGCAGTACTGAGGGAGTGCCGCACTGTCGGAGAGGCAGTACTGAGGGAACGCTGCACTGTCAGAGAGGCAATACTGAGGGAGCACTGCACTGTCGGAGGGGCAGTACTGAGGGAGCGCTGCACTGTCGGAGGGGCAGTACTGAGGGAGCGCTGCACTGTCGGAGGGGCAGTACTGAGGGAGCGCCGCACTGTCGGAGGGTCAGTACTGAGGGAGCGCTGCACTGTTGGAGGGGCAGTACTGAGGGAGCGCTGCACTGTCGGAGGGGCAGTACTGAGGGAGCGCTGCACTGTCGGAGGGGCAGTACTGAGGGAGCGCTGCACTGTCGGAGGGGCATTACTGAGGGAGTGCTGCACTGTCGGAGGGGCATTACTGAGGGAGCGCTGCACTGTCGGAGGGGCAGTACTGAGGGAGCGCCGCACTGTCGGAGGGGCAGTACTGAGGGAGCGCCGCACTGTCGGAGGGGCAGTACTGAGGGAGCGCCGCACTGTCGGAGGAGCAGTACTGAGGGAGTGCTGCACTGTCGGAGGGGCAGTACTGAGGGAGCGCTGCACTGTCGGAGGGGCAGTACTGAGGGAGCGCCGCACTGTCGGAGGGGCAGTACTGAGGGAGCGCCGCACTGTCGGAGGTGCAGTACTGAGGGAGCTCCGCACTGTCGGAGCAGCAGTACTGAGGGAACGCTGCACTGTCGGAGGGGCAGTACTGAGGGAGCGCCGCACTGTCGGAGGGGCAGTACTGAGGGAACGCCGCACTGTCGGAGGGGCAGTACTGAGGGAGCGCTGCACTGTCGGAGGGGCAGTACTGAGGGAACGCTGCACCGTCGGAGGGGCAGTACTGAGGTAGTGCTGCACTGTCGGAGGGGCAGTACTGAGGGAGTGCCGCACTGTTGGAGGTGCCGTCTTTCAGAGGAGACGTTAAACTGAGAGGCCATCTGCCCTCTAAGGTGGACGTAAAAGATCCCGTGGCGTTATTCAAAGAAGAGCAGGGGGGAGTTCTCCCCCGGTGTACTGGCCATTATTTATCCCTCAACCAACGTCACTAAAAACAGATGATCTTGTCACTTATCTCATTGCTGATTGTGGGAGCTTGCTGTGTGCAAATTGGCTGCTGCATTTCCTTCAGTGCAGCAGTGGTCACACTTCAAAAGGTACTTTATTGGCTGCAAAGGGGCTTCTTAGACGTCCTGAGGTCATGCAAGGCGCAGTAGAAATGCAAGTCTTTCTTTTCTGTGTGAGGGCCGCCGAGTGATGGATGTGACGGGGCTGAGGGGGATTATATTTGGTGCTTATCAGGATCGAGCAGAGCAGAGCAATGGAGCGAGCCACCCAGATTTGCGAGATTAGAGTCGGAGGAGGAAGGTGAATGTCAGCCTTACCTTCAGAATGGCCCCTGCACAAGGAAACACAGCAGCGAGGAGGCTGTGTGATTACAGTCACTGTGTCCTTACACTGCCCCGCTCGTGAAGCTGCAATGTATCTCCGAGAGTTGTGTTACTCAGGAATGTGAGGTGCATTAACCCATCATTCCATCACAAAAAAAACAGTCATCGTCTGATTAATAATGTATCAAATGGCGGAAAGATATCTGAGAAGGTGACACTTGGCTGAGATTTGCTTGTGCCGCAGGAAGCAGGAAGTATCCCGAGACCGCAGACTGCCTTGATGGTTTCCAATCTCCGATGGAGGAGATATTCTGATGTGTCTGCCTCGGAGCCTGGCTCAACACATCCGGCTGTGAGCCAGACTCTGTGTGAAGCTGCTGCAGGTTTCTATAATTAGCAGCAAGAGTCTTTGAACCAAATATTACATTTATCTTCCCTTCAAAAGCTGAACCCAAGAGAAGGGTTAGACCCGAAACGTCGACTCTATTTTCTCTCCACGGATGTTGCCTGGCCTGCTGAGTTTTTCCAGCATTTTCTGTTGTTATTTCGGATTTCCAGCATCTGCAGTATTTTGCTATCGATCAGGAGGATCTCTGGGCTGAGGCAGGCTGGTGTTGGGGCACCACAATTAGCCTCAGCACTGAGGGGGAAAATTCAGCGACTTGGCGCTGGAAAGATTTTTTTGAATTCATTCTCGGGATGTGGGCATCGCTGGCGAGGCCGGCATTTATTGCCCATCCCTAATTGCCCTTGAGAAGGTGGTGGTGAGCCGCCTTCTTGAACCGCTGCAGACCGTGTGGTGAGCTGCTACCACACTATCAGGTAATGGTAGCCTTGTGGTTATGTTACTGGACTAGTAATCCATAGGCCTGAACTAATGATCTGGAGACATGAGTTCAAATCCCACCACAGCAATTGGGGAATGTAAATTCAATTAATTAAATAAATCTGCAATAAAAAGCTAGTATCAGTAATCATGAAACTACCAGATTGTCATAATAAACCCATCTGATCACTAATGTCCCTTGCTAGGAAATCTGCTGCCCTTACCCGGTCTGGCCTATATGTGACTCCAGACCCACAGCAATGTGGTTGGACTCTTAACTGCCCTCTGAAATGGCCCAGCAAGTCACTCCGTTGTAACAAACTGCTTGTAAAAACTTCACCACACAGACTGCAGTGGTTCAAGAAGGAGGCTCACTGTCCTGTATGTACCTTTAAGGAAATAACTGGTCTCAGACTGCAGTACCGGCAGTGACCACCCCTGTATAAAAGGCCCTAGCAGGCTTCTGTAGTTTCAGTTGCCAGGTTGTCTCCATTCAGTAAAGACTTGTTATAATCAACTCCTGCAGTCCGTGTCTCAATTATACATGGACATAATACTGGCGACGAGTAAGAAACGAACTTACCTGCAACTCGGCAGCACCTCAGACGACGTTATTGAAGGTCGGAGCCAGAAGAAAGAATAAAAAAATAATCCAAAGAAACTCGAGAAACGGGCGTCGACCGTGGGCAACCGCCCTCCAAATCATCGAATTGAAAAATTGCAGGAGAGACTGTCGAGAGCCAGGCTTGGTTCTCCAGTCTGTGGTTTCCCAGCTAATCGGGCTGGTGGCAGGTAGTGCACTGATCCTTCCTGGGCTGCGGCGGGCTAGAGCTCGATCGGGTGGCTCTGCAACGGGGCCGGGCAGCGAGTTGGGAAGCAAAGAGAGAGAGAGAGGGTGGAGCACACAGGGCGCGGCCGGTGCTTCGAAACCGGGCAGCGTTCGGACCTAAGAGGGAGGGAAGTGTCCCAGAGGGTCCGCTCCATGACGGGAATGGTTCTTCAATTAACGGAACAAATATTGAAGCGCGATAGAAAAATAAAAATACCGCGGAGAGCGGCGTTGGCAGCAGCGATTGGGGAGGCGCGAAGACCATAGGGCGTCACCATTACAGGATAGTAAAATAAATATAATCGCCAGCAACAGCGTTGGCAGCGGCGGGAAAGCGCGGGAGGCACCATCTTAACTCGGCGGGGAAAAAGGAAATGCGCGGGAGGCGCCATCTTAGATATTCAAGATGCCAAAGACTGGTGATATCACTGCCTTCGATAATGCAATAGAAGACTGGACCACGTATGTGGAAAGAGTCGAGGTATATTGCGAGGCAAAAGAAAAAGGCATTGGTACTGCTAAATTTAATGGGCGCAAGAACGTACGGCCTATTGCGGGACCTGATTACTCCAGCCAAACCGAAGGCGAAGAGTTTTAACGAAATTGTTGCTATCCTACAGGAACACGTAAATCCTACACCGCTGCTGATAGCAGAAAGATTTAAATTCCACAGGAGAAATCAGCATAAAAATGAGAGCAATGCTGATTACCTTACGGAAGTACGCAAGCTATCAAAGCACTGCCAGTTCGGAGCAGGACTGGCAGATACCTTACGGGACAAATTTGTCTGTGGACTCATGAGTGAAGGAACCCTGAAGAGGTTACTCTCAGAGAAAGAGCTGACGCTAGATAAGGCTTTCAGCGTGGCAGTATCGTACGAAGCAGCAGCAAGGGGAGCTGCGGAAATACAACAAAAGCCATAGGAATACGGCACCCACGAAATGACACGGGGATTTGCAAAATGTTATCGCTGCGGCAGAACAAACCATGACCAGAAGGACTGCTGGTCCAAGGACAAAATATGCAGGCAATGCGGAAACATGGGACACATTGCACGAGTTTGCAGGTCTGGGAAGAAGACCAACGACAACAAAAAGGCTACTAAGGAACGGTACAGGAAAGTACAAAAGATGACTGACAGTAGTGCCGAAGACCAGATGAGCGATAGTGAATACGGGAACAAGAGACTAAGCTGTCTCAAACTTCACAACGTAATCGCAAAAGAGGATCACCGAACCATTTGGGTCACCCTCACGATAGCAGGGTCCCAAGTCAAAATGGAATTGGATACAGGATCAGCTCTAACCGTCATGAATCGACGAGACTACGAGCGGCTATTCTCACACATACCCTTGAGAGAGACATCCATTGTCTTGAGGACGTATACGGGGCAAAAAGTATACCCCAGAGGAAAAATAAGGGCACCTGTCGAATACAACGGCAAGAAAATACGGAAATTGTATCTCTACATTCTGCAAGATGGTGGACCACCGTTATTGGGACGTGAATGGATCAGAAAGATAAGTTTAGACTGGCACTCCATTCAGGCACTGATGGTGGCTGGTAAAAAGGATGACGACGTCACTCCTGGACGATTGTCAACAATCTTAGCTGACGCCAAAGAGGTATTTCAACAAGAACTGGGCACTCTTAAAGGCGTAACCGCCTCGATAAAAAAAGAGGAGAATGCAATTCCCAAGTTTTTCAAAGCAAGACCGGTACCATATGCAATTCGCCCAGCCGTCGAGGCAGAGCTGGAGAATCTGGAGAATACAGGCGTGTTATCTAAGGTAGACTGGAGCGAGTGGGCGACACCCATCGTTCCTGTCATGAAAAAAACATTAAACAATAAGTCTGAGGAGCCAAGGAAGGTTCGCATCTGTGGGGACTTCAAGGTGACGGTGAACCCAGTCCTTCACACAGTACAATATCCTCTTCCAAGGATAGAAGATATATTCGCCTCACTGTCTGGAGGGAAGCGTTTTACAAAAATTGACCTAGCACAAGCATATTTGCAGATGGAGGTTGAAGAATCCTCTAGGAAGTATCTCACGATAAACACTCACAAAGGTCTTTACCAGTATAATCGACTGGTATTCGGAGTAGCATCAGCTCCAGCGATATGGCAAAGAGCGATGGAACAAGTCCTGCAAGGGATTCCGGGGACTCAGTGTTACTTGGACGACATCCTAGTGACAGGTGAAGATGACAGTGAACACCTTGCCAACCTAGAGCAGGTGCTCACTAGACTACGTGAACATGGGCTACGAGCCAATCGCCCCAAGTGCGAGTTTTTTAAGAAACAGATATCGTATTGTGGCCACGTGATTGATGAAGAGGGGTTGCATAAGTCCCCTGACAAAATTGAAGCGGTAGTTAAGGCTCCAGCGCCTGAAAATGTGTCGCAACTGAGGTCATTCCTCGGATTGGTGAATTACTACTGTAAAGTCTGTGGGTTGTTTAGTTAATTAATACACAGACTACCAGAGTAACTTAAAACAGGACTTTACTATTCGAAGGTCAGGGCGAATCTGCCCAATAAATCCTGACACAACACTTATATACTGGTGTGGTCACCGTTGGTATTACAGTATACAGAAGCCAAACAAAGTAGTGCCACACCTAAAATAGTTCTCTTAAAGGTGAACGGTTACATACAATAGTTCTCTTAAAGGTAGATGGGTACATACACTACAATCCTCCCTTTTTAGCTTACAACATACTTATTCCCCATTAAACATAACATATAATCAACTTCATGTAAAACAATTCACAGATATAGTCTCTGCGGGAAACAGTTCACAGATTCAGTCTCTGCGGGAACAGTTCACAGATTCAGTCTCTGGTCTTGACTCGGTCCGAACAACATCTCTGTGGTGTAGCCGGTTCACATTTCTAGCGTGACTCATCCAATAGTCTTTCCCTTGGCTTAACAGCTTGAACTTCCGTCCTGCTGAACCAGCAGTGCTGACTTTTACAAACAGCTGGACTGCCTTGGTAATTTTTCCTACTTTCCAACTGATTTGGCCCCCTTCGTAGGGCCCCCGTGCATGATCTGATAGAAGTGATAATGATTTAGATGGTTATCGTCTTCTGCTTCGTCTTTTTCTTTTCTGCTTCTTGGAGACTCTCGGGGCTCCCTTATCCACTGCCAGCTGTAGCGCCACCATCTCCCTATGTTCCTTAGACTTTAAGTGCTTCATCCTGATTTCTGCACTTTGGGAGTTTTCATCACAAGCTGGGCAGACCAAGTCATCGTAATATTCCGTGTCACTCAACAGGTCATGGTAATATTCGGTGTCGTCCTGAGCTAGTCTAGCGAGAGGGCCTGCTACTTCTTCCTTACCCAACTGGACGTTAGCCGACTGTTGTTCCCTCCCTAGACATCTTTCCTGAAGAGACTTCTTCATGCGTTCATATTCATCCCGCTCTTCCTGGGTTTCCTGCCAATCCTTCACTAATGACCTCATTTGTGATTCCAATACTTCCCCTTCCATCGGGGATTGATTGATCGGGCTATTCAATCCTTCTACTGGAGCAGCTGTTTCAACATTCTGTAGTTCACATTGACGTGATTCAGCGTACTTTCGGCAGCCCCGTAAAATCTGTGTTGCAACCTCAACTATTCCCCAAACTTTTGAGAGCTCCGAACCCCTTCCCTTTGAAGATTGAAGCTCGTGTTCACATGGTTCCCATTGCAGAGTCTTGTCTCTCAGCATATGAAGGAGTTGGCTGACCGTTAACTCTTCCATGGGGACCCTGTGGATCAGAGTCTTCTCCATTTCATCCACCTTTTCCTCCAATGCTTTCACCTTTTTTTCCTCTTGTACTTTGGCTTTAAGCGCTCGGAGAAGTTGCGCCTTGATGCTCTCTAGCTCATGTTCAGGGGCCATTCTTACAGTCTCTGTGTTTCTTACAGTTGCCTTTTCTTTCACTGAAAGAATTCCCAGTTGAATCTGTTCTTCAAGTTGTTGAACCTCGGTCATTGCCGCCTCATATTTGTCTTGGGTTTCCTTCAATATTTTTATGAGTTCTTGGACATCTTGACTTTCATGTTCTGCCATGTCTTTCACCTCTAATTTCTCATCTATGGATGGAACTTCTACCGATGAGTCTGTCTTGGCCTTGAGCTCATCAAGAATTTCCTGCAGCCTTTGGACTTCTTGCTCATGTTCAACCTTTAGTTGCTCATATGCTTCCACTGAAACTAGCTTTTCGGAGGTTGCCGAGTTAACCCCCTCCAGGATTGTAGCCTGGGCCTGTTCATACTGTTCCTTCAACTTCTCAAACTCTGCTTGTAAGGAGTCGTAGAGAAGAACTGGAATAAAATCCTGGCTTCCTGAAGATTCCTCTTCATTTGCTTCTTTCTGCAAATATTCTAACTCCTGAACATCATAAGGGAGATGTGATCAGTGATTGGTCATGATGGCTCTATGGTCGCTCTCTGCTTGAGCTAGCTGCTTCTGTTGTCTTTCCAGATTCTCCCATTCGGTGTCATAGAACTTTTTCATTGTTTTCATCTCTTGTACAAGACGGTAACTCAATTGTTCTAATTGTTGTCGTAATTTGAAATAAAGTTGAGTCCGAGCTCGGTGTTCTTCCGTCATGGATATGTCCTTAAACTGAACAGACTCAGAATTCTCTGTCAAACTATGTTGTCGTTGTTCGGTGGAGATCTGTTCTGAAACTTTGTTCTTCTCTGGAGCATAAGCCTTTCTGCATGCCTTCATTTTTCCAACCTTAGTCGGCAAGTCCATTTTAGCCTTGTCTTTCACATTTGGGTTGGTCTTATCGTCATCCGATTCAGAATCTGAGCTGATTGTCTGCACCGAGTCCTCACTCGTTATGGCTTTTAGATAGTGCCATTCCATGTCTATTTTCTTGATCCACTCCCGTCCTAGAAGTGGTGGTCCTCCCTCAGGTAGTACGTATAAGTTCATTCTTGGGTGTTCTTTACCCCTATCTCTCACCTTGACTCTAATCTTTCCCATGGGGTATACTTTATGCCCCGTGTATGTCTGCAATACGAACTTGGTATCTCTTAAGGGTATATGTGAGAATAGCTGGTGGTAATCCCTTCGATTTATGACTGATAGAGCTGATCCAATGTCCAACTCCATTTTCACTTGGACTCCAGCTATTTTTAGCATGACCCAGATAGTTTGTAGGTCAGCTTCCTTACTCACATTGTGAATTCTCAGACTACCCAGCTCCTGGCCGTTTGGGTCTGAGTCCGAATTCTGTTCGTCTGAACTCTTCTCAGCCACCTTGTGTACCTTGTTGTACTTTTCCTGTGATGGCTTCCTTTGGTTGTTGGTCCTTTGGTTGTTGGTCTTCTTCCCTGACCGGCATACCTTAGCTATGTGACCCAGTTTGCCACATTTCCTACATTCCTGGTTCTTAAACCAGCATTGGTTCTGGTCGTGTGTTGTCTTCCCGCAACGATAACATTTTGTTGTTGTCGAGGTAATTTGATCCACACTGAGTGCCACTGTCTTTAGCTGCATTTCCACAGTTCCCTTCGCTGCGGCTTCGTGCGATGCTGCAATAAGGACAGCCCTGTCAAGTGTAAGGTCGTTCTCTTCGAGTAGTCGCTTTTGCGTTCCTTCCTTTGCCAATCCGCACACGAACTTGTCTCGCAATGCCTCTGTCAGATTCCCTCCAAACTGGCAGTATTTCGCTAGTCTACGCAGTTCGACCAAGTATTCTGCGTTGCTTTCGTCTTTCTGTTGCGTTCTCGCATAGAATTTGAATCGTTCCGCCAACATCAACGGTGTGGGGTTCAAGTGATCCTTCAGAACAGCCACAATATCATCGAAAGTCTGATCCGCCGGTTTAGCTGGTGATAGTAGATGCTTCAAGAGCCCGTATGTCTTCGCGCCCATCGAGTTTACCAAGGTTATAGCTTTGTCATCTTCTTCTATTTTATTGGCCTCACAATAGATCTCAATGCGTTCCACATACGTGGCCCAGTCTTCTGCCTCAGAATTAAAATTGTTGATGTTACCACGCTTAGGTATCTTCCTCTCTTCCTGATAAACACCACGAATTATTTCTTTAAATTTTTTTTTTTTTTTTTCAAGATGGCGGTTCCCGCGAAAATGGCGGTTTCCCGCGCTTATCTTCTCTCCCCGCCCACTTCAATGGCGGTTTCCCGCTTCTGTCTTCCCCGCCTAATGGCGGCTTCCCGCGTTTCTTCCCTGGCGGGAGGGGTACACTTTCCCCACGGGCGACGGCCGCTGGCTTTCAGGTTCACAGCCTGCGCGTCGGCTTCAGTGCTTTCCCTTTTCTCGGCAGGGCAACCGGCGCTGGGTACACCCCGTTGACGGCGAACAGTTTCAGCCGCTGGGCTGGCTCTCGCTCAGTTCCCCTTGCTCGGGCTCTGTCTCTCTCCCGCTCGCTCGGCTCTACCGGCGCTGGGTACACCCCATTGACGGAGAACAGTTTCAGCCGCTGGACTGGCTCTCGCTCAGTCTCCCTTGCTCGGGCTCTGTCTCTCTCCCGCTCGCTCGGCTCTACTGGCGCTGGGTACACCCCGTTGACGGAGAACAGTTTCAGCCGCTGGACTGGCTCTCGCTCAGTCTCCCTTGGTCGGCTCTGCCTCTCCCGCTCGCTCGGCTCCCACTCGCGCCTCCCAGTCCTCTCGCAGTCCGGTGCTTCCCTCCCCGGCTGCGGCTGAGTTTATCTCTTCCCGCGCCTACGTTCCCAGTCGCAGCGCTTCGTGGCTTCGATCGCTGCCCGGCCTTTTTCGCCGGTCGCGGTCTAGCTGTCTCACGACGCCGTTGCGTCCCCCAGCTTGTCTGTACCGCGGCTTCCTTGCTCCACGCTGCCCCAGTCTCAGCGCCTCTGGACCCGACTTCTGTCCGGCTCCTTTCCCCCTCGACCGTGGTCGAGTGCACCGCCCTTATCCTCCGGTTATTCTTTTTACTTTCCCTTACTCACAGTCACCGTGGCCGCCTTGCTTCTCGTGCTGATCGGCTCACTCCTCTCCGTGGCAGAAGGGACAGTCAGTGCCTGTTGCTGATGGAAGTCTTTGTCTCTGAATTCTTCCTCCTTTCCAGCTCTGCAGACTCGAGTTTTCTCCCAGCAGAATGACGAGGGCGGTTGCCTCTTCTCGACGCTCGTTAACTGCTTCGGAAGTATTGTTGCCGCAGGGTACGATCGGACTCGTCGCCACTGTAAAGCCTGTGGGTTGTTTAGTTAATTAATACACAGACTACCAGAGTAACTTAAAACAGGGCTTTACTATTCGAAGGTCAGGGCGAATCTGCCCAATAAATCCTGACACAACACTTATATACTGGGGTGGTCACCGTCGGTATTACAGTATACAGAAGCCAAACAAAGTAGTGCCACACCTAAAATAGTTCTCTTAAAGGTGAACGGTTACATACAATAGTTCTCTTAAAGGTAGACGGGTACATACACTACAACTACCATACGTTTTTGCCGAATTTGTCCACAATTCTGCATCCACTGAACGCCCTACTACGAACGGGAGTAGCATGGAAATGGAGCAATGAATGCAAGCGGGCCTTTCAGAAGAGTAAGAACCTAATCACTTCAAGAGAAGTACTGGCCCACTACAACCCATCACTAGCGATAAGACTGGCGTGTGATGCGTCTCCCTACGGCATTGGGGCGGTACTGTCACATAAATTCCTTGATGGTTCAGAGAGGCCGATAGCTTTTGCGTCACGCTCGTTAACTTCAGCCGAACGTAACTACGCCCAGATTGACAGAGAGGCCCTCAGCCTGGTGTGGGGGGTGAAGAAGTTCAATCACTACCTGCACGGTCAGAAATTTACTCTACTAACTGATCATCAACCTCTCGTCTCCATTTTCAACCCTCAGAAGGGCGTACCGATAATGACAGCACAACGGCTACAGAGGTGGTCCCTTTTCCTAGGGGCTCACCAATATGACATCGAGTACAAAGGAACTAAACAGCATGGGAATGCTGATGGATTGTCGCGCCTACCGTTGCCGATGGTGGAAAAAGAACTGGCAGTGGATCCAGTGGAGTTATTCCACTCGACTATAGTCGAATGTCTCCCTGTGACGAATGCAAACATAGAAAAGGAAACACGAAATGACCAGACACTCTCCTGGGTCTATGATTTAACGGTGAAGGGATGGCCAGCACATGGCAAACCACTGCTGCCAGCATTCTCGCCGAGAAGAGAACAGCTGTCAGTGTGCAGAGGAACCTTGATGTGTGGATCCAGAGTAGTAATTCCACCCAAATTGAAGGATAGAGTGCTCAATGAGCTTCATGAGGGTCATCTGGGAGGGGTAAAAATGAAGAACTTAGCCAGAGCGTTTGTGTGGTGGCCGGGAATCGATAGAGAAATCGAAGAGATGATCAAGAGCTGTACAGGATGCCAGAAGGTCCAAAACGCCCCACCACAATCCCCTCTACATCCATGGGAGTGGCCCTCATCTCCGTGGCAAAGGGTGCACATTGATTTTGCTGGTCCCTTTATGGACTCGATGTTTTTAATTGCGGTGGATGCACATTCAAAGTGGCCAGAGGTAATAAAATGTCCTCAGCCACCACAGAAAAAACTATCACAGTCTTACGAACCATATTCGCCAGGAGTGGGCTGCCTGAACAGATTTGCTCTGACAATAGACCACAGTTTGTGTCTGAAGAGTTCCGGAGGTTCTTAAAGAACAATGGTGTTAAGCATTACACATCCGCCCCATATCATCCAGCCACTAATGGTTTGGCCGAGAGGTTTGTTCAAACATTCAAGAAGGCTATCAAGGCAATGTGTAATGAAGATATACCCCTACAACACATGCGACACATGTGGCTACCAACCAAACTCCAGCCATGATGTTCTTCAATCGAAGACTACGATGCCGCTTGGATTTGGTTAAGTCAAACGTCAGAAGAGATGTGGAGAACAGGCAGTTTCAGAATATGAATGAAAGGCCGACCAGGAGTTTTAAGATAGCTCAACCAGTTTTGGCCCGGGACTACCGCACAGAGAAATGGCAGCCAGGAACGATCTGTACACGGCAAGGACCTCTCATGTATACTGTGGACATTGGGGAGAGCATTGTAAGACACCACGCTGACCAGATTCTAGAGTCACTGGAAAACGTTAGCTCCACACCACGATCTGATACACCTGACGATGAAACCGAAGTACCAATTGCATCTACCGCAGAATCGGTGATATTGGAAGCAGACGAACCAAACAACGACCTTGATCCCAACTCAACCTTGCCAGAAGAACCTGATATCCCAAAGAGGCGTTATCCAGACAGAATCAGGAAGCCTCCTCAAAGACTGAACTTATAATTGCTTAACTTCAACCAATGTATCTAGCAACCGTAATTGTAATTGTAATTAGTTATTATTTAGTTGTTAAATGAATGTTATGTACTGTTTATCTAAAAGGGGAGGAATTGTTGTGTATGTACCTTTAAGGGAATAACTGGTCTCAGACTGCAGTACCGGCAGTGACCACCCCTGTATAAAAGGCCCTAGCAGGCTTCTGTAGTTTCAGTTTCCAGGTTGTCTCCATTCAGTAAAGACTTGTTATAATCAACTCCTGCAGTCCGTGTCTCAATTATACACGGACATAATCCTCATCACCGCCTTCTCAAGGGCAACTAGGGCTGGGCAATAAATGCTGGGCTCGCCAGTGACACCCACATCCTGTGAACAAATAAATAACAAACACTGTGTGGTTTGATGTAACTGCTCGGCTGCTTCAGAGGGCAGTTAAGAGACGACGGTGTCGGTGTGGGACTGGAGTTACACACAGACCCAGACCGGGGAAGGACGGCAGGTTTCCTTCTCTAAAGGACATCAGTGAACCAGCTGGGTTTTAATGACAATCTGATAGCGATTTTAACTGATACCAGCTTTTTATTTCCAGATTTAAAAAAAGTCTGAATTTTACTTGAGTAACATAACCAGCACCCCCCTGTGCACCATCTGTGGGGGGAGACAGGAGTGGGATGGGCAGTGGTGCCCTGCCATGGCCAGACACCCTGGAGACACTGCCTGGGCGCAGAATTTTCGCTTGGGCAAGGTGCCATTGGCCAGGTGCTGCCTGTGAAGTCTAGCCCGTGTGTCAGAGTGTCTTATTACCGAGCCTGTACTGGAACCACATCACACTGAAGTTTACTCATTTACTAGTACCTGTCTGATACACCCAAATGTAAGTATATCATTTAATATCAAGAAAATTTACATGTACAGGAGCTGACACTGAGACACACACGGGCCGTACAGTACCAGACGGGAGTGAATCGTTCCCTTTGACCTGCTGTGTACGGTACATGTACAGGAGACACTGAGACACACACGGGCCGTACAGTACCAGACGGGAGTGAATCGTTCCCTTTGACCTGCTGTGTGCTGTACATGTACAGGAGACACTGAGACACACACGGGCCGTACAGTACCAGACGGGAGTGAATCGTTCCCTTTGACCTGCTGTGTGCTGTACATGTACAGGAGACACTGAGACACACACGGGCCGTACAGTACCAGACGGGAGTGAATCGTTCCCTTTTACCCGCTGTGTGCTGTACATGTACAGGAGACACTGAGACACACACGGGCCGTACAGTACCAGACGGGAGTGAATCGTTCCCTTTTACCCGCTGTGTACTGTACATGTACAGGAGACACTGAGACACACACGGGCTGTACAGTACCAGACGGGAGTGAATCGTTCCCTTTTACCCGCTGTGTGCTGTACATGTACAGGAGACACTGAGACACACACGGGCTGTACAGTACCAGACGGGAGTGAATCGTTCCCTTTTACCCGCTGTGTACTGTACATGTACAGGAGACACTGAGACACACACGGGCTGTACAGTACCAGACGGGAGTGAATCGTTCCCTTTTACCCGCTGTGTGCTGTACATGTACAGGAGACACTGAGACACACACGGGCCGTACAGTACCAGACGGGAGTGAATCATTCCCTTTTACCCACTGTGTGCTGTACATGTACAGGAGACACTGAGACACACACGGGCCGTACAGTACCAGACGGGAGTGAGTCGTTCCCTTTTACCCGCTGTGCACTGTACATGTACAGGAGACACTAAGACACACACGGGCCGTACAGTACCAGACGGGAGTGAATCGTTCCCTTTTACCCGCTGTGTACTGTACATGTACAGGAGACACTGAGACACACACGGGCCGTACAGTACCAGACGGGAGTGAATCGTTCCCTTTTACCCGCTGTGTACTGTACATGTACAGGAGACACTGAGACACACACAGCCGTACAGTACCAGACGGGAGTGAATCGTTCCCTTTTACCCGCTGTGTACTGTACATGTACAGGAGACACTGAGACACACACGGGCCATACAGTCCCAGACGGGGGTGAATCGTTCCCTTTTACCCGCTGTGTGCTGTACATGTACAGGAGACACTGAGACACACACGGGCCGTACAGTCCCAGACGGGGGTGAATCGTTCCCTTTTACCCGCTGTGTACTGTACATGTACAGGAGACACTGAGACACACACGGGCCGTCCAGTCCCAGACGGGTGTGAATCGTTCCCTTTTACCCGCTGTGTGTACTGTACATGTACAGGAGACACTGAGACACACACGGGCCGTACAGTACCAGACGGGGGTGAATCGTTCCCTTTTACCCGCTGTGTACTGTACATGTACAGGAGCTGACACTGAGACACACACGGGCCGTACAGTACCAGACGGGAATGAATCGTTCCCTTTTACCCACTGTGTACTGTACATGTACAGGAGACACTGAGACACACACGGGCCGTACAGTACCAGACGGGAGTGAATCATTCCCTTTTACCCGCTGTGTGCTGTACATGTACAGGAGCTGACACTGAGACACACACGGGCTGTACAGTACCAGACGGGAGTGAATCGTTCCCTTTTACCCGCTGTGTACTGTACATGTACAGGAGACACTGAGACACACACGGGCCGTACAGTACCAGACAGGAGTGAATCGTTCCCTTTTACCCGCTGTGTGCTGTACATGTACAGGAGCTGACACTGAGACACACACGGGCCGTACAGTACCAGACGGGAGTGAATCATTCCCTTTTACCCGCTGTGTGCTGTACATGTACAGGAGCTGACACTGAGACACACACGGGCTGTACAGTACCAGACGGGAGTGAATCGTTCCCTTTTACCCGCTGTGTACTGTACATGTACAGGAGACACTGAGACACACATGGGCCGTACAGTACCAGACGGGAGTGAATCGTTCCCTTTTACCCGCTGTGTGCTGTACATGTACAGGAGCTGACACTGACACACACAGGCCGTACAGTACCAGACGGGAGTGAATCGTTCCCTTTTACCCGCTGTGTACTGTACATGTACAGGAGACACTGAGACACACACGGGCCGTACAGTACCAGACGGGAGTGAATCGTTCCCTTTTACCCGCTGTGTGTACTGTACATGTACAGGAGCTGACACTGAGACACACACGGGCCGTACAGTACCAGACGGGAGTGAATCGTTCCCTTTTACCCGCTGTGTACTGTACATGTACAGGAGCTGACACTGAGACACACACGGGCCGCACAGTACCAGACGGGAGTGAATCGTTCCCTTTTACCCGCTGTGTGCTGTACATGTACAGGAGACACTGAGATACACACGGGCCGTACAGTACCAGACGGGAGTGAATCGTTCCCTTTTACCCGCTGTGTACTGTACATGTACAGGAGCTGACACTGAGATACACACGGGCCGTACAGTACCAGATGGGAGTGAATCGTTCCCTTTTACCCGCTGTGTACTGTACATGTACAGGAGCTGACACTGAGATACACACGGGCCGTACAGTACCAGACGGGAGTGAATCGTTCCCTTTTACCCGCTGTGTGCTGTACATGTACAGGAGACACTGAGATACACACGGGCCGTACAGTACCAGACGGGAGTGAATCGTTCCCTTTTACCCGCTGTGTGCTGTACAAGTACAGGAGCTGACACTGAGACACACACGGGCCGTACAGTACCAGACGGGAGTGAATCGGTCCCTTTTACCCGCTGTGTACTGTACATGTACAGGAGCTGACACTGAGACACACACGGGCCGTACAGTACCAGACGGGAGTGAATCGTTCCCTTTTACCCGCTGTGTCCTGTACATGTACAGGAGCTGACACTGAGACACACACGGGCCGTACAGTACCAGACGGGAGTGAATCATTCCCTTTTACCCGCTGTGTACTCTACATGTACAGGAGACACTGAGACACACACGGGCCACACAGTGAAATGATCAATAACATGTCATTCTATAGTGGACACTAGGTGGAGCCGTAGAGCTGTGTAGAGCTGTATATAGCTGTATGTATAAGACGACACTACCCAGCTGTATGTATATTAAGACTACATTACCCATGAGGCACTAGGCTACCCACAAGGCAGCAGTCAAGATGGATGCCTCTACAGATACTGTACCTAGTCCACATGTGCTCAATAAAAGTGTCTAGCAAAAGCTAGCTGTGTTCATAATAAGAATGTCTATTTATTAATGAACATAAGATGGTACCAGGATGGTGAAGATCTGCTGAAAATTGTGAAAAGCGACATGGAGAATTTGAAGCCACCAGAGAGTTTGAAACTCACAGGAAATATCGACTACAATTGGCAGACTCTTAAACAACAATTCGAACTCTACATTACAGCCATCAGATTCGGTACGAAGCCAGACGCAAGGAAGATAGCATTGCTGCTTACGGTTGCAGGCCCACAGGCGATAGAGGTATTTTATGCATTTGTATTTAATCCAGAGGAGAACAGAGAAAAATTAGAAGATGTGCTAAAAAAATTTGATGCACATTGCTCTCCCAAAAAGAATGAGACCTATGAAAGATACATGTTCTGTTCAAGGACACAGCAGCAAAATGAGACCTTTGATAGCTTTATAACTGATCTGAAACTGAAAGCACAGACATATAATTTCTCTGAGCTGAAATCATCCATGATTCGTGACCAGATTGTGTTTGGTATTCATGATAAAAAAGTCAGGGAACGTCTGTTGAGAGAAACCGAACTAAATTTGGAAAATGCAGTGAAAATATGCCAAGCCAGCAAGCTAGCTCGAAAGCAAGCGAAGACTTTCAGTGAAATCAATAATGATGCGATTGTAATGAGTGATAATGCTGCTGTCGGTGCTGTATCCTACAAGGGGAAGAAACGTGGGCAGAACAGAAATGAAAAGCAATCGGAGGACGAAATTTTTAATTGTAAACGCTATGGTTACAAACACCAGTTAAGACAATGCCCAGCGTTTGGAAAAATGTGCACAAAGTGTAATGGAAAGAATCACTTTGCCAAACTATGCTTTTCAAAAGTACAAACTAAGAAAGGGCAACGAGTTAATGTAATTGAGGACACTGATTTAAGTGAGACATTTTTTGTTGGAATGGTGTCATGTGACAATATCAAAAAGGATACAGAAAATGTGCAGCCCTCAGAAATGGACAAAGCTGAACATAAAGTTAATGCAGTAAAAGAGGACAAATGGATGATCCCACTGCAGGTAAATGGAGCATTAGTTACCATGAAACTAGATACTGGGGCAAAAGCAAACTTAATCAGTATGAGTGACATTAACAATATGAAAGAAAAGCCCAAAATACAGAAAAAGTCAGTACTACTGAAGGACTATAATGGACAGAAAATAGATAGCTTAGGTGTATGCAGACTTAAAGTGACAGTCAAAGACAAAGTGCATCATCTCATGTTTTCTGTTGTGGCTGAAGGACTTGATTCACTACTGGGTGACAAAGCTTGTGAGGACTTAGAACTGGTCAAGAGTGTCTACCGTATAAACTGTGCCATAAGCAGACCAGATGACTTGGTGGATTCTGTAGTGAATAATTTCCAGGATGTGTTCAAAAGATTTGGAGTTCTACCATTCACTTACAAGATCCAGCTAAAGGAGGATGCTCAGCCAGTGGTACATGCTCCACGAAGAGTTCCAGCACCCCTGTGTGACCGGCTCAAGAATGAACTTGACCGAATGACCACACTAGGAGTCATCAGGAAAGTCGAAGAGCCAACAGACTGGGTTAACTCCATGGTATGTGTAAAGAAAAAGAACAATGATCTAAGAATATGCATGGATCCAAAGGACTTAAATGCAAACATAAAACGTGAACACTACCAGATTCCCAAGCGAGAAGAAATCACCAGTGAAATGTCAGGTGCCAGATACTTTACAAAGCTCGATGCCTCACAAGGATTTTGGCAACTAAAACTGGATGAAGAGAGCACCAAATACTGTACCTTCAACACACCATTTGGCAGGTATTGTTTCCTCAGAAATGTCTTTTGAGATAATATCTGCATCTGAAATCTTTCATAGAGTGATGGAACACATAATTGAAAGTCTGGAAGGAGTTCGGGTCTATGTTGATGACATCATCATCTGGGGCTCCACACTGAAAGAACACAATGAGAGACTGACTAAAGTGCTACAGAGCATACGCCGGACTGGACTGAAGCTCAACAAAGCCAAGTGTCAGTTTGGCGTCCAGGAAGTCACTTTCCTAGGAGATAATCTATCTGGTAAAGGAATAGAGCCAGATGTGGAAAAAGTAAACGCCATACTCAAAATGCCCCGACCCACTGACAAAAAAGGAGTGCTACGCATCATGGGGATGATAAACTTCATTGGAAAGTTCATTCCTAACTTGTAAGCCAAGACAGCCTGTCTGCGAGACCTGCTACATAAAACAAATGAGTTCGCATGGACAGAAAGACATGAACAAGAGTGGATAAACCTCAAAACAGTGCTGACAACCACACCTGTACTCACCTTCTTTGACCCAACAAAAAGAATCAAAGTGTCAACGGATGCATCAAAAGATGGCCTAGGTGCGGTCTTGCTACAAGCAGAGGGTGAAGATTGGAAGCCTGTTGCCTATGCCTCCAGGTCTATGACTGATACTGAGTGTCGATACGCCCAGATTGAAAAGGAATGTCTAGGCTTGGTAGTTGGACTAGAAAAGTTTCATGGCTACATATATGGACTTCCCACCTTCACAGTTCAGACAGACCACAGCCCTCTGGTTGCCATCACAAAAAAAAACCTGAATGAGATGTCTCCAAGGATTCAACGACTCATGAGGAAGCTGCAAAGATATGACTTTGAACTGATCTACACACCAGGCAAATACATAGTGTTAGCAGATGCACTATCCCGAGCACCCACAATGAGTCATGTGAGCTCTACTGAAGAAGACGTGGATGTTCATGTGAGTATGGTCACTGCTGCTCTGCCCGTGTCAGACACAAAATCAAAGCAAATAGCAGAAGAAACAGTATAAGATATAGTATTACAAACAGTAATAGAGAACATTCATCATGGTTGGCCAAAAGGTTCCTGTCCAAAATATTTTCACATAAGGTCAGAATTGAGTGTCGCAAGTGGACTATTACTAAAACAGAACAGAATAGTCATTCCACAGGCTCTACGTCAACATAGAAACATAGAAACATAGAAGATAGGAGCAGGAGTAGGCCATTCGGCCCTTCGAGCCTGCTCCGCCATTCAATGAGATCATGGCTGATCATCCAAATTCAGTACCCTGTCCCTGCCTTCTCCCCATATCCCTTGATCCCTTTAGCCTTAAGAAATATATCTAACTCTTTTTTGAATATATTTAATGAACTGGCCTCCACCGCCCTCTGTGGCAGAGAATTCCACAGGTTTACCACTCTCTGGGTGAAGAAATTCCTCCTCATTTCAGTCCTAAATGTCTTACCCCTTATTCTTAGACTATGACCCCTGGTTCTGGACTCCCTGGCCATCATAAACATCCTTCCTGCATCTAGTCTGTCCAGGCCTGACAGAATTTTATAAGTTTCGATGAGATCCCCTCTCAATCTTCTAAACTCCAGTGAGTATAAGCCCAATCGACACAATCTCTCCTCATACGTCATTCCTGCCATCCCAGGTATCAGCCTGGTGAATCTTCGCTGCACTCCTTCCATGGCAAGAACGTCAAGACATGCTCAAAAGGATTCATGAGGGACACCTCGGAATTGAAAAATGCAAAAGGAGGGCAAGAGACACTGTTTATTGGCCTGGCATAAACAAGGACATTGAGAACATGATAGGCAAATGTGAGACATGTCAGAAACACCAAAACAAACAAGCAAAGGAACCAATGATAGTAGCTGACATACCAACAGCACCATGGCAAAAGGTTGGTATGGACCTTTTTCATTTAAATGGTAAAGACTATCTAATAGTGATTGACTACTATTCTAACAATCCTGAGATGGTGCTGCTCTCAAGCACCACAGCAAGCAGTGTCATAATGCATGTGAAATCCATCTTCGCCAGACATGGAATTCCCAGGATAGCCGTTAGCGACAATGGTCCGTGTTTCAACTGTAAGGAGTGGCAACAGTTTGCAGCACATTATGACTTTCAGCACATCACATCCAGTCCTTTGTATGCTCAGTCAAATGGTAAGGCAGAGAAAGGTGTTTAAGTTCTCAAGCAGCTACTGAAGAAAGCGACAGAAAGCAAGTCTGATCCTTATCTCACCCTGCTGAGCTACCGAGCCTCACCTTTAGACTGTGGTTCTTCACCTGCTGAACTACTAATGGGTCACAAGTTGTGCACCACGCTACCCTGCTGTGCAAAAAACAGCAAAATGAGGAACTGAGACAGAGACTTCAACTGTTAAAGCTGAAACAGAAATCATACTATGACAAGTCATCCAAAACTCTAAAACCATTGACAAGGAATGATGTTGTCAGGATTGAGGATCCAGATGCATGGAACAGGAAAGCTACAGTTCTTGAGGAAGTAGGACCAAGGTCATACACTGTTAGAACTGAGGAAGGACAGATTCTCAGGAGGAACCTCCGTTCCCTCCTAAAAACACAAGAGACTATTCAAGACCAGATTGATGACAATGCCGCAACTGCATCTTGTCATTCACCGCCAGAACAATCTCATGAAGACACATCAGACTTACCGTGTTGAGAAGATCCACACGTGAAGTAAAAAAGCCTGATAGACTTAATCTTTGAGTACAATGTAAAGCTTTGAAAATGTGTTGACTGTTCTGAAAATGTTTATGTTTATAGAGCACTAACAAAAGTGTTACTGATATTATCTTTATTGTTTTCTTGAAAGTTGATTGATATTGATTTTGTTAAACCTCAAAGAAAGGAGGATGTAATGATCAATAACATGTCATTCTATAGTGGACACTAGGTGGAGCCGTAGAGCTGTGTAGAGCGGTATATAGCTGTATGTATATAAGACTACACTACCCAGCTGTATGTATATTAAGGCTACATTACCCATGAGGCACTAGGCTACCCACAAGGCAGCAGTCAAGATGGATGCCTCTACAGATACTGTACCTAGTCCACATGTGCTCAATAAAGGTGTCTAGCAAAAGCTAGTTGTGTTCATAATAAGAATGTCTATTTATTAATGAACATAAGACACAGTACCAGACGGGAGTGAATCGTTCCCTTTTACCCGCTGTGTACTGTACATGTACAGGAGACACTGAGACACACACGGGCCGTACAGTAACAGACAGGAGTGAATCGTTCCCTTTTACCCGCTGTGTACTGTACATGTACAGGAGCTGACACTGAGACACACACGGGCTGTACAGTAACAGACGTGAGTGAATCGTTCCCTTTTACCTGCTGTGTGCTGTACATGTACAGGAGCTGACACTGAGACACACACGGGCCATACAGTAACAGACAGGAGTGAATCGTTCCCTTTTACCCGCTGTGTGCTGTACATGTACAGGAGCTGACACTGAGACACACACGGGCCATACAGTAACAGACGGGAGTGAATCATTCCCTTTTAGCCGCTGTGCTGTACATGTACAGGAGACACTGAGACACACACGGGCCGTACAGTACCAGACGGGAGTGAATCGGTCCCTTTAACCCGCTGTGTGCTGTACATGTGCAGGAGTTGACACTGAGACACACACGGGCTGTACAGTACCAGACGGGAGTGAATCGTTCCCTTTTACCCGCTGTGTGCTGTACATGTACAGGAACTGAAACTGAGACACACATGGGCCGTACAGTACCAGACGGGAGTGAATCGTTCCCTTTTACCCGCTGTGTGCTGTACATGTACAGGAGCTGACACTGAGACACACACGGGCCGTACAGTACCAGACGGGAGTGTATCATTCCCTTTTACCCGCTGTGTACTGTACATGTACAGGAGACACTGAGACACACACGGGCCGTACAGTACCAGACGGGAGTGAATCGATCCCTTTTACCCGCTGTGTGCTGCACATGTACAGGAGCTGACACTGAGACACACACGGGTCATACAGTACCAGACGGGAGTGAATCGTTCCCTTTTACCCGCTGTGTATTGTACAGGGTCAGTCTACACCGTGCTGTGAATGCCTGTCAGCTGTGTAGAGGTGCCTTGGCTAGGATTGACGGTGAGTTTCGGATCGGGTACACCGTGTAATTGTGGAGCGTGTTAGTGTTGTGAGGATGCCAGCATTGACATTCGGTGCAATTGGATTATTGAGGTCAGTGCTTTGCTGTCTCTCACAGTGAGGAACATTACGATAAGCTAAAGGCTCTTTTTTTAAACCAGTTCTCCTGCCTTTTATGTCTGTGTTTTAGCTGTGGTCAGAACGCCTGCTTGGCTTGGACGCCGGCGGCCCACTGATGCATTGGTCAGTGCTGCGGCCATTTTACACACACGAATTTCTACTCCTTGTGTTTGTCCGCTGTTATCACTATCTATCATCTGTGTGCTCCATGACCTCGCCCCTCCCTATCTCTGTAACCTCCTCCAGCCCCACAACCCCCCGAGATTTCTGCGCTCCTCCAATTCTGGTCTCTTGAGCATCCCCTGATTTTAATCGCTCCACCATTAGTGGCCGTGCCTTCAGCTGCCTGGGCCCCAAGCTCTGGAATTCCCTCCCTAAACCTCTCCACCTCGCTACCTCTCTCTCCTCCTTTAAGACCCTCCTTAAAACCTACCTCTTTGACCAAGCTTTTGGTCACTTTTTTGATAATCGCTCCCGTGAAGCGCCTTGGGATGTTTCACTACGTTAAAGGCGCTAAAGCAATGCAAGTGGTTGTTGTAAAGGTTAATATGCTTTTACCCATGGAGCATGCTGTGTGCAGGAATTGTGTAACTAATGGAGTTGGGGAACTAGCACAGTGCCACTTTTAACACATTAAAAAATGTGCGACTTAAATCTTCAAGTCTGAACATTTTTCTTCTAACTAGGAAAACATCAATAAGCTGCACGAAGCATAGTGCGACAGCGCTGATAATGATCTTCACAGGGACTGTGGCATTAGGTTTCCTGGTACAACATGAATCTGCCCCAATGGTTTGTTATGAATTTAACTTATTGTGGTGACACCATCCTGTGGAATGAAGTGATAATCAATAACTGTTAGGATACCTTTCTGAGAAAGGAATCAGATAGAAATTAAGTAGAGAATGAATCCCTTGGGGAGAGGGAGAGAAACTGTGAAGAGCGCACGTGGGCAGGGGGTGAATAGACGTGAGTGAGTAACCGTGCTTATAGGAGACAAAATAACAGAAAGGCCGTAGAGTTAACGTTACAAAGTATTTACAGCACAGAAACAGGCCATTCGGCCCAATTGGTTCATGCTCTACACGAGCCTCCTCCACCTCACCCCCATCAACATAACCCTCTGTTCCCTTCTCCTTCATGTGTTTATCTCGCTTCCCCTTAAATGCATCGATACTTTTCACCCCAACCACTCCCTGTGGCAGCGAGTTCCACATTCTCACCACTCTCTGGGTAAAGAAGTTTCTCCTGAATTCCCTATTGGATTTATTAGTGACCGTCTGATATTGACGGCCCCTAGTTCTGGTCTCGCGCACAAGTGGAAAAATCTTCTCCACGTCTACCCTATCGAACCCTTTCATAATTTTAAAGACCTCGATCAGGTCACCCCTCAGTCTTTTCTTTTCGAGAGAAAGGAGCCCCGGCCTGTTCGATCTTTCCAGATGGTTATAACCTCTCAGTTCTGGTATCATTCCAGTAAATATTTTCCAGTGTCTCTATATCATTTGTATAATATGGAGACCAGAACTGTTCCCAATACTCCGAGTGCGGTCTAACCAAGGTTCGATACAAGTTTAACATCACTTCTCTGCTTTTCAATCCTATCTCTAGAAATGACTCCCCGGTGCTTGGTTTATGGCCTCATTAACCCGGGTCGCTACTTTTAGAGATGTGTGTATCTGTGCCCCCAGATCCCTCTGCTCCTCGACCACATTTAGACTCTTATTTCCAAAGCAGTATGTGGCCTCCTTATCCTTCCTATCAAAGTGTACCACCTCACACTGACCTATATTAAAGTTCATTCACCAATTACACACCCATTCTGCAAGTTTATTAATGTTTTCCTATATTTTCTCGCAGTACTCCTCTCTATTAACTACACCCTCCAATCTGGTGTCATGTGCAAATTTTGAAATCGTAATTCCGATTCCCGAGTCCAACTTGTTCCTGTAAATGGTGAACGACAGTGGTCCCAGGACCGGTCCCTGTGGAACATCACTTCCCACCTTTGCCACCTGTTAAAGGTGAAAAGAAAATCGAAAGACTTGCATTGATATAGCACCTCTCACGACCACCAGACATCCCAAAGCGCTTTACAGCCAATTAAGTGCTTCTGAAGTGTAGTCACTGTTGTAATGTAGGAAGAGCCGGGGAGTTCTCCCCGGTGTCCTGGCCAATATTTATCCCTCAATCAACATTGTAGCGTCCGAGTATAAATAATACACGGACTACAGGAGAACAATAATAACAGGTATTTACTGAACAGAGGGTCACTTAAGACTGAAGTACAGAAGCCTGCTATGGCTTTATATACAGGGGTGGTCACTGCCGGTACTGCAGTATAGAATCAGTTCTTCTCTTAAAGGTACATACACAACAATTCCTCCCCTTTTAGATAAACAGTACATAACATTCATTTAACAACTAAATAATAACTAATTGCAATTACAATTTTCTCTGTACTATATACATCAACTGAAATAATCATTTATAAGTTCAGTTTTTGAGGAGGCTTCCTGATCCTGACTGGATAGCGCCTTTCTCGAGTATCCTGTTCTTGTGGCGGAGTTGATTCTGGTTCATTGTCATTGGTTGGTTTGTCAGCTTCCAATACCACTGCTTCTGAGGTAGACGCAATCTGTACTTCGGGTTGATTACCAGGTGCACCTGCTCGTGGTATGGGTTTGGCTTGTTCCTGTGACTCAAGAATCTGGTCAGCATGGCGTCTCATGATACTCTTTCCAACGTCCACCGTGTACATAAGTGGTCCCTGCTGTGTGCATATCGTTCCTGGCTGCCATTTTTCTGTTCGGTAGTCGTGGGCCAAGACTGGTTGCCCTATCTTGAAGCTCCTGGTTGGCTTCTCATTTATGTGCTGGAATTGCTTACCCTCAACATCTCGTCTTATGTTTGGTTTGAGCAAATCCAGGCGACATCTTAGCCTTCGGTTGAAGAACATTATGGCTGGAGCTTGGTTGGTGACTGCATGTGTTGCATTCCAGTAAGCAAACAAGAAATTATCCACCTTGTGTTGTAGTGGTATGTCGTCATTATGCATTGCCTTTATGGCCTTTTTAAAGGTCTGAACAAACCTCTCAGCCAATCCATTTGTGGCTGGATGATATGGGGCAGATGTGTAATGCTTCACCCCATTATTCCTCAGAAACCTCCGGAAATCCTCTGACACAAACTGTGGCCCATTGTCGGAGCAAATCTGTTCTGGCAAGCCATTCCTGGCGAAGATGGTCCGTAGGACTGCAATAGTTTTCTCCGTGGTGGTGGAGGACATTTTGATGACCTCTGGCCATTTCGAATGGGCGTCCACAGCAATTAGGAACATTGAGTCCATAAATGGACCAGCAAAATCAATGTGTACCCGTTGCCATGGAGATGAGGGCCACTCCCATGGATGTAGCGGGGCCTGTGGTGGAGCGTTTTGGACCTTCTGGCATCCTGTGCATCTCTTGGTCATATCTTCGATTTCTTTATCGATTCCCGGCCACCACACAAACGCCCTGGCTAGGCTCTTCATTTTTACCCCTCCCAGATGACCCTCATGAAGCTCATTGAGCACTCTATCTCTCAACTTGGGTGGAATTACCACTCGGGATCCACACATCAAGGTCCCCCGGCACACTGACAGCTGTTCTCTCCTTGGCGAGAATGCTGGCAACAGTGAGTCGCCATATGCTGGCCATCCCTTCACCGTCAAATCATAGACCCGAGAGAGTGTCGGGTCATTTCGGGTTTCCTTCTCTATGCTTGAGTTTGTAACAGGTAGACATTCGACTATGGTCGCATGGAATATCTCAACAGGGTCCACTGCAGGTGCTTCCTCTACCGTAGGCAACGGTAGGCGCAACAGCCCATCAGCGTTTCCATGCTGTTTCGTACCCTTGTACTCTATGTCGTACTGATGTGCCCCTAGAAAAAGTGACCATCTTTGCAGCCGTTGCGTCGTCATCACCGGAACGCCCTTCTTTGGGTTAAAAATGGAGACCAGGGGCTGATGATCAGTCAGTAGGGTGAATTTCTGCCCATGCAGATAGTGATTGAACTTCTTCACCCCCCACACCAGGCTGAGGGCCTCCCTGTCAATCTGGGCGTAGTTACGCTCGGCTGAGGTTAACGAGCGCGACACAAAGGCTATTGGCCTCTCTGAACCGTCAAGGAATTTGTGTGACAGCACCGCTCCGATGCCATAGGGAGACGCATCACATGCTAACCGAATCGGTAGTGTTGGATTGTAGTGGGCCAATACTTCTTTTGAAGTGATTAGGCATTTACATTTCTGAAAGGCACGCTTACACTCATCACTCCATTTCCATGTTACTCCAGTTTGCAGCAGGGCGTTCATTGGTGCAGAATTGTAGATAAATTCGGCAAAAACTTATGGTAGTAGTTCACCAACCCGAGGAACGACCTCAGTTGCGACAAATTTTCCGGTGCTGGAGCCTTGACTACAGCCTCAATCTTGTCCGGCGACTTATGCAATGCTTCCTCATCAATCATGTGGCCACTATACGAGATTTGTTTCCTGAAAAACTCGCATTTGGGGTGGTTGGCTCGTAGCCCATATTCCTGTAATCTAGTGAGCACCTGCTCCAGGTTGGCAAGGTGTTCACTGTCATTTTTGCCCGTAACCAGGATGTCATCCAAATAACACTGGGTCCCCGGGATCCCTTGCAGGACTTGTTCCATCGCCCTCTGCCAAATAGCCGGGGCTGATGCTACCCCGAATACCAGTCGATTGTACTGGTAAAGACCTTTGTGAGTGTTTATCGTGAGGTATTTCCTAGATGCTTCTTCCACCGCCATTTGTAGATACGCTTGGGCCAGATCAATCTTTGTAAAACGTTTCCCTCCAGATAGTGAGGCGAAAATATCTTCTATCCGTGGAAGTGGATATTGTACTGTGTGCAGAACTGGGTTCATAGTTACCTTGAAGTCCCCACAGATGCGAGCCTTCTTCGCTTCCCCAGGCGTGCTGCTCAATGATTTCTTCATTACAGGAACGATGGGTGTGGCCCACTCGCTCCAGTCCACCTTGGACAGCACACCCGAATGCTCCAGACTCTGCAGCTCTGCTTCAATGGCTGGGCGGATCGCGTAAGGTACCGGTCTGGCCTTAAAACGTTTTGGGTTTGCGTTATCTTCGATTTTTATCGTTGCCGTTACTCCTTTTAGAGACCCAAGTCCTTGTTGGAACACCTCTTTCGCGTCAGTTAGAATCTTTGACAGTCGTCCAGGTGTGACGTCATCATCCTTTTAATCAGTCACAGTTAGCGCCTGAATGGAATGCCAATCCAATTGTATTTTTCAGATCCATTCACGTCCCAATAATGGTGGTCCTCCATCTGGTAGTATATATAGATACAGTTTCTGTGTTTCCTTGCCGTTGTATTCAACTGGCACCCTTATTTTTCCTCTGGGGTAGACTTTTTGCCCCGTGTATGTCTTCAATACAATGAACATGTCCTTCAAGGGTATGTGTGGGAATAGCCGCTCATAGTCTCGTTGATTCATGACAGTTAGGGCTGATCCTGTATCCAATTCCATCTTTACTGGGGACCCTGCTATCATGAGGGTGACCCAAATGGTTCGGTGATCCTCCTTTGCAATCACGTTGTGTAACTTTAGACAACTTAGTCTCCTGCTCCCGGAGTCCTTATCACTCTCCTGATCTTCTGAACTACTGTCTGTCAATTTCTTTACTTTCTTGTACTTTTCCTTAGTAGTTCTTGTCGTGTGGGTTTTCTTTCCCGACCTGCAGACTCTTGCTATGTGTCCCATTTTCCCACATTGCCTGCATATTTTGTCCTTAAACCAGCAGTCCTTCTGATCATGGGTTGTTCTGCCGCAGCGATAGCACTCTTCTGCTCCATACGCCATTTTGTTAGCGCTGTATTCTTGTGGTTTCTGTTGTATTTCCGCAGCTCCCCGTGCTGCTGCTTCATAGGATACTGCCACGCTGAAAGCCTGTTCTAGCGTCAGGTCCTTTTCCGAAAGTAGTCGTTTCTGGGTTCCTTCACTCTGGAGCCCGCAGACAAACTTATCCCATAAGGTGTCTGCCAGTCCTGCTCCGAACTGGCAGTGCTTCGATAACTTGCGTAGTTCCGTAAGATAGTCAGCATTGCTCTCATCTTTGTGCTGGTTTCTTTTATGGAACTTGAATCTTTCTGCTATCAGCAGCGGTGTAGGGTTTAGGTGTTCCTGTAAGGTATTAACAATCTCTTCAAAACTTTTCTCCATTGGTTTAGCTGGGGTAATTAAATTCCGCAATAGGCCGTACGTTCTCGCGCCCATCAAATTTAATAATACCGACGCCTTCTTTCCATTGCAGGTGAGTTCGAACCTGTTCGTCGCCAATATAGTGTCCGAGTATAAATAATACACGGACTGCAGGAGAACAATAATAACAGGTATTTACTGAACAGAGGGTAACTTAAGACTGACGTAGAGAAGCCTGCTATGGCTTTATATACAGAGGTGGTCACTGCCGGTACTGCAGTATAGAATCAGTTCTTCTCTTAAAGGTACATACACAACAAACATCACTGAAACAGATGATCTGGTTATTAGCACATTGCTGTTTGTTGGAGCTTGCTGTGCGCAAATTGGCTGCTGCGTTTCCTACATTACAACAGTGACCACACTCCAAAAATACTTCATTGGCTGTAAAGAGCTTTGGGACACCCTGAGGTCGTGAAAGGCGCTATAGAAATTAAAGTATTTCGTTCTTCCTTTTCAGAGTTGTGGCTTTTGAATTTGCTTCCCAATCTCATCCAGGGTGGGGAACTAGTTACCAACACGCTTCTTTTAATGATTTCATTTTATTTTGTGTATCTCGAACGAATGGAAGCAGAAAGCGGAGGATGGGGGAGGCTCGAATCAGATTTTTCAAAATGGGCAAATGTTAAGCTGCAGAACAGGAAGGCTGCTCGGGTTTACTGTCTCGCCATCTCGCCAATAGAGTCAATGAAGAAAATCTACTCCGTGCTAAACTGCATCTATAATGCATGTGGGAAGGAGAAATATTTGACAATCTTGGAGGTAATGCTGCCTTCCATTATTGATGGGCTGATCTGACTCTGCTGTTCGCCGCTTTCAAAACTAATTTACTCCTTTAGTCAATTTAGTCGAGGTTGAGGATCCTGAAACGTCAGGCCCGACTGTCACCAATCTGCTCAAGGAGTGAGGAGGAATAGAATAAAAAACTAAACCAGAGAGAGAGAGAGACAGAGAGAGACACAGCGAGAGAGAGACAGGGAGAGAGAGACAGTGAGAGAGAGACAGAGAGACAGAGAGAGAGAGACAGAGAGAGAGAGAGACAGAGAGAGAGAGACAGAGAGAGACAGAGAGAGAGAGAGAGACAGAGAGAGACACAGCGAGAGAGAGACAGGGAGAGAGAGACAGTGAGAGGGAGACAGAGAGACAGAGAGAGAGAGACAGAGAGAGAGAGAGACAGAGAGAGACAGAGAGAGAGAGAGACAGCGAGGGAGATAGATAGATAGAGAGAGAGATACAGAGAGAGAGAGAGAGAGAGACTGAGAGACAGAGAGAGAGAGAGAGACAGTGAGAGAGATAGAGAGAGACAGAGAGACAGAGAGAGAGAGGCTGAGAGAGAGACAGAGAGACAGAGAGAGAGAGGCTGAGAGACAGAGAAAGCTTTGGCAATATGGTTCCCTGTAAACTTTCATGCCAATAAAGCATTTGAATTGAATTGAATTGAATTGAGAGAGAGAGAGACAGAGAGAGACAGAGAGAGAGAGACTGAGAGAGAGAGACTGAGAGACAGAGAGAGAGAGACAGAGAGAGAGAGACAGAGAGAGAGAGAGAGAGAGAGAGACAGTGAGAGAGATAGAGAGAGACAGAGAGACTGAGAGAGAGAGACTGAGAGACAGAGAGAGAGAGACAGAGAGAGAGACAGAGAGAGAGAGACTGAGAGACAGAGAGAGAGACTGAGAGACAGAGAGAGAGAGAGAGAGAGAGAGACTGAGAGACAGAGAGAGAGAGAGAGAGACAGAGAGAGAGAGGCTGAGAGAGAGACTGTCTGGCCGGCGAGGTTGAGACAGAGGTGCACTTCCTCCTAAAATGCAAAAAATTCAACAAGACAAGAAACATACATTTTGACAAGCTCAGCCTTACAACCCCAGATTTCAAAGAATTGGATGACCTGTCAAAATTAAGAATAGTCCTGGGGGAGGGAGACAGACCATATCTTGGTGCCCAATATGTAACAACATGTCACAACCTGAGGAACAGTGAGTGACTAACGAGCAAACCCATAGCATATATACTCTAAAAATGTTTAAATTAATACCGAATGTACCCAACGACTGTTTTAAATTAATACTGAATGCACCCAATGAGGGTCAACGACTGTTTAAATTAATACTGTCTGGCCTAGAAATTCAGGTGCGTTTGCGCCCACTTAGGGGCGAAAGAGTGGGTTGCGCCGGAAGTTTTTTAGTGCCCAAATATAAGTTGGGCCCTAACATCGGCGTTAGCCGGTAGCGCTGCGCCGGCACCGATGACGTCATCGGTGTGCGCAGCGCCCCGGTTCCAACGCGATTCCGTCCCGAAGGCCAAATTCAGTTGCGGCCGCCTCGCCCGCAGCGGCCGCAAACAACGTTTGGAAAACAGGGCCTTGCAGCTCCGAAAGGCCGGCGCATAAAGGTGGAGGGGCGGCCGGCCGCTTTCCCGGCGGCCGCATGGCCGCACCTCCCTCCCCAGACTCCTGCACCACCCCCCTGCGGCATTGCTGTCTGACTCCCGCGAGCCCGGCACTTCTCTGTGGTGCCGGGCTCATTTGCCGGGGGAATCCAGCGGCGATCTCACGGCTGCAGGCAGCTCCTCCTTAAGAGAAGGAGGAGGCCTGCAGTACCCCAGCCTGCCGCACCGCATCGGGTGGCGCAGCGGCAGCTGGACGCCTGAAATAGACTTTCATCGCCCCAAGCGAGGCGGCCAAACCCTGCAGTAGCGTCCGCCTCCGTCTTGGCCCGTCGCAACTGAATTTCAGGTGGGCGCTGCGGGAATCCGTGCGAGCGCTAAATTTCGGGCGCTGAAGACCTGGCGGGGCCTTACTGAATTTCTAGGCCTCTGTACCCAACGAGGGTCAAAAACGTTTGACACTTACAGAATGTTGGAAACCTGTACTTTTTGTTATGTAAGCTTTGGCAATATGGTTCCCTGTAAACTTTCATGCCAATAAAGCATTTGAATTTGAATTTGATTTGACAGAGAGAGAGAGAGACAGAGAGAGAGACAGGGAGATAGAGAGAGACAGTGAGAGAGATAGAGAGAGACTGAGAGACAGAGAGAGAGAGACAGAGAGAGACAGAGAGAGACAGCGAGGGAGATAGATAGATAGAGAGAGAGAGAGAGACAGAGAGAGAGAGAGAGCGACAGAGAGAGAGACAGAGAGAGACAGAGAGAGAGAGAAATAGACAGAGAGAGAGGGAGACACAGAGAGAGAGAGACAGACAGAGAGAGAGAGACACACAGAGAGAGAGACAGAGAGAAAGAGAGAGAGAGACAGAGAGAGAGACAGAGAGACAGAGAGAGAGACTGAGAGAGAGAGACAGAGAGAGACAGAGAGAAAGAGAGAGAGAGACAGAAAAAAAAAAGAAAAAAAAAAAAAAAAGGAATAGAAACCAGAGAGAAACGATAAACAACCCGAACCAGGAACCTGTGAGAGAGAGAGAGAGAAACTTTTAAGAGCAGCTATATCAAAGATGAACCCCTGAAAAACTCTCAATTTTGGACCTAAAAGTGGGATAAGGTGGAACACGACACAAAAAAGAGAAAAAAAGTTATCTACCTGAGACAAAACAAACGACTACAATGAGCAGGGAAATGAAATATCCTGAGCAATGCACAAAAAATAAAGCAAAGGAAAAACACAAGGACATAACACTAAAAAGTAACCCAGAGGTCCTCTACGTTGACTATACCACACACAAAGGGATTAAGACGAAGAACAACCTCATATTCTACACCGACTCCATTCCCTCATGGAAGGAGACTTTACAAAAATACTACGCATACGTCTCCAGCGAAGGTATTGGCAGTGGAGGCAGACTGAAAATATGTAAAGATGGAAATCTAGATAAAGATGACCCCCTGCTAACCATAAGCTACTACAACAAAAAAGGAAAGATCATGATACAGGGGAATGTAGAAAGTCTGGACTCCTTCGAAAAGGAATTCCCCCAGTTGAAAACTAAGGCAGACACAAATAGGACCAATGGACAGGAGGCAAAAGAGAATCGAACAGAGGATGATGAGAGCCAAGCGGAGGAAGAAGAAGAGAGTCCAGCAGAGACACACACCTCCCTGACCATCTCCACCCCCCCCACACCTCTCAACGCAAACAAACTGCTGAAAGAGAGTCTGTCCAAACTAGAACTCGAATTCAACGAATACAGAGAAACACAGACCAAGAACTGGACGGAGGAACTCAAACAGCTGAAAATGGAAAACGAGTCCACCATCCAAAATCTGAGAAAGACCGTAGAGGAACAAAGAAATAAGATCAAAGAACTCCATACCCAACTAAACAAAATGACGGAGGCCGTAGAAAGGCTCAGCAGGCAACACAAACCTCTTAAGGTCCAAAAAACAACACACACAAGGACACAGAACCCGTCGGATGCCACCCCACACGAGGACACACCGAAAGCCACAAACCCCGCTCCTGCCACACAGCTCACCACAGAAACCCAGCCAACAACCAGCCCTCAGTCGAGTCCTGCCCAGACTACCGCTACCCAGTCCTCACACACAGGGACGCAGAACCCGTCAGATGCCCCCCCACACGAGGACACACCGAAAGCCTCAAACCCCGCTCCTGCCACACAACATATCCCAGAAACCCAGCCAACAACCAGCCATCAGTCGAGTCCTGCCCAGACTACTGCTACCCAGTCTGAAAAACCAGCCCCTCAGGCGGTCCTGCTGACCGACTCCAACGGAAAGTTTCTGGACCCCCAGAGGCTGTTCCCAGGTCATCAAGTCCTGAAAAAATGGTGCGGCAACACAGAACATGCAATGAAGATCCTGAACAAAGAATCCCTTGGAAGCCCCAAATGGCTTGTGATCCACACAGGCACAAACGACCTACGCACCCTACGGGAAGGCACTGCTAGGGCGGTGAGCAGGATGGCGGAAAAGGCCAGCAAGGAATTCCCCGAGGCGCGGATCGTGATCTCCACACTACTGCCCAGAAAGGACACCCCAGCCTATATAATCCACAACACCAACAGGGAGATCGACACGAGATGTTCTGTCTTCCCCAACGTCTACCTGGCCCATCATCCAAACATCAACACAAGGGACCTCTATGACGAAATACATCTACTCAAACAGCGGATGTGGGTCTTTGCAAAAAACCTCATAAACACTGCCAAAAGACGCAGCCCTCCCACCCCCTCTACCATTGGGAGCCGTAACCCAAACAGGACCACCAATGTCCCCCACCCCCCTTTACAAAACCAACAACAGAACCGTGCTTTTATACCTGACCCAAGACCCCCCTCTAGACCACAGACTGTAGACCAAGAACTGAGAAAGATCATGACGATGCTGAACAGCCTGATAGAAAGCCGGAGAAATTATTAATATTGTTATTTATCATTATCATTATTGTTATCTTATCAGTATTATTACTACTATTAGATAGATATATGTGCATGCCTCATGAAATTTATACTAAATCATCATTTAGCATTATAGAAAATAGTGTTTCCACACTCATCCCACAAAATAGGTCCATTTTATTTCGTTTTATTGAACTATATAAATGCGTTCTTTCCACATAAGCTGCTGGAATATCCAGGGCCTCCGCTCCTCAACTTTTGGGATGAAGAGTACAGACCCTGAATTCCTAAAAGCTATAAAAGACATTGATATAATTGTGTTAACAGAAACATGGTGCCAAAAGGACATGCCGACCCACTGTCCCCCAATGTACCATGAAATTATTGTGCCTTCAGTAAAGAACATTAAGACACGCAAGGGCAGAACCTCCGGGGGAATCCTGGTGTGGTATAAAGGAGAACTGAACAAACACATCTCACCGATAAAACAGGGAAAATCACACGTATGGCTAAAATTAGATAAAAATATAGGAATAGCAAAAAACGATGTTTACTTATGTGCGATCTACATACCTCCAATAGAATCGCCATATTTTGAAGAGGAGATATTTGACACTCTCCACATGGAAATCAGCCATTTCCAGGCCCAAGGAAAGGTGCTACTATGTGGGGACCTAAATGCAAGGACAGGATGTGAACCTGACTTCATAGACCCACAGGGCAACAACCATGTGTTTGGCCAGACCCCTCTATATGTCACACCAGCCATCGCAAACCGAAACAACCTCGATTGTGAAATAAATAAAAGCGGTAGGGAGGTAGTGCAACTCTGCCGAGCCTTAGGCCTGTACATAGTTAACGGTAGGTTCAGAGGGGACTCCTTAGGGAGACTCACATATTCCTCAACTCTTGGGTCTAGTGTGGTGGATTATACAATCACTGACCTGGACCCCTGCGATATCAACGCATTCACTGTCAGGCAGCAATCCCCCCTCTCAGACCATAACCAAATAAATGTGTACCTTAAACTTTCTGCCCAAACTACAGACACAAAAAAGGAACCCAGTAAGCTACATAAAATAAACCAGACATACAGATGGGCCCCAGACAGTGGAGATAAATTCATCACAGCACTAAATTCACCTGATCTCACAAGTAAAATTTCAAAATTTAAAGAAAATCTATATGAGATCACCAGAGATGGGGTAAACATGGCCATAGAGGATATAAATATGATCTTTCATGAGGCAGCTGTAAAAGCCGACCTCGTGAAACAGAAGAGGAAGAGTCACAAAAGACAAAATAAAAATAAGAAATGGTTTGACCACGAATGCAAAAATGCCAGAAAAGACCTGAGAAAAATATCAAACCAAAAGCATCGCCAACCAAACAATCCGGACCTACGTACTAGATACAATGAAACCCTCAAAAGATATAAACACACCATTAGGAACAAAACACAAAACTATACCCACAAAATACTAGAAGAAATTGAAAACTCCACCAACCCAAAACAATTCTGGGAAATGTGGAATAACCTGAGTACAACACAATTGCAAGCATTACCAATCCAAGATGGCGACATCTGGAGAACACATTTTGAAAACCTCTACAAAGACATCCCAATAAACGAAACAAACCCAAGTCAACATCAGGTCACAGAAAAACTCCACACATTAGAAGCAACAATCAAAGACAACCAAAACCCTCTAGACTCCCCAATCACATGGAAAGAAATGGCCACAAAAACAAAATCTCTCCACCTAAAGAAAGCCTGTGGCCCAGACAACATCAAAAATGAAATGCTCAAGTTCAGCAATATGGTGATGCAGGGTGCGGTACTCAAATTATTCAACATCATATTACGTTCAGGCTGTTTTCCCGATATCTGGTGCCAAGGACTAATCTCCCCCATATATAAAAGCGGAAACAAATCAGACCCAAATAACTACCGCGGCATCTGTGTCAACAGTTGTCTAGGGAAGTTATTCTGCAGTATTCTAAATAGTAGATTACTTGATTTTCTTAACAAACATAATATCCTCAGAAAAAACCAAATAGGCTTTCTTCCAAAACACCGCACCGCCGACCATATCTATACCCTTCACACCCTCATTGAAAAACATATACACCAAACAAAAAATGGGAAAATATTCGCCTGTTTCATCGACTTCAAGAAAGCCTTTGACTCTATATGGCACGAAGGGCTCTATTATAAACTTCTTCAATGTGGAATAGGGGGCAAAGTCTATGACCTTATTAAATCAATGTATCTGAAAAACAAATGCGGGGTCAAAATTGGAGACAAACGCACCGATTTCTTCACCCAGAGAAGAGGCGTCCGGCAGGGCTGCAATTTGAGCCCGACCCTGTTCAACATATACATAAATGAATTAGCAGACATGCTGGAGCAAAGCGAGTCACCAGGTCTCCGTCTCCTGGATGGAGAAGTGAAATCCCTGTTCTATGCGGACGACCTGGTTCTGCTGTCTCCCACAGAACAGGGATTACAGCAACAACTAGACCTACTCGACAAATACTGCCAAAATTGGGCTCTAACAGTAAATCTAAAGAAAACCAACATCATGATTTTTCAAAAAAGGCCCAGATGTCAGGAAAACAAATACCAGTTTACCCTCAGTGATATCACTATAGGACACACTATGAGCTACACCTACCTTGGTCTAACTATTACAGCATCAGGGAGCTTCAGCATAGCAGTGAATGCACTAAAAGAAAAAGCCCGAAGAGCCCTATATGCAATAAAAAGAAAATTCTACAACATCCAAATCCCAATCAAAATCTGGCTCAAAATATTTGACAGCATAATCCTGCCCATTGCACTGTACGGTAGTGAAGTATGGGGCCCGCTAAATCACCAAAGCTACACTAAATGGGAAAAACATACAATAGAAGCCCTACATGCAGAATTCTGCCGAAGCATCCTTCGCACCCAAAGAAAAACGCCAACAAATGCATGCAGAGCCGAACTAGGCAGATACCCACTGATAATAAACATCCAAAAACGAGCACTAAACTTCCTAAATCACCTCAAATCTAGCTCCCCAGACACCCTTCATTTCAAAGCCTTTCAGACCCAAGAGCTAAACCCAGAAAAGAGTCCCCTGAGTCAGCTGCTACGGAAACTAAGTACTCAGCCGGACCCTGACCAGCCCCAGACCAACACAGCCGTCCAAACACCAATCCGAGTGAACCAAATCATTAAAAAATGCAAAGAAACCTACCTGGAACATTGGAACAAAATAACCGAAAGCCAAAGCAGATTAGAATGTTACCGGGCCCTAAAAAGAGAATATAAACTGGCAGACTACCTCACGACCATCAAAGACACAAAACAGAGACAGACCCTCACCAGGTACAGACTAAGCGACCACCAACTGGAAATTGAAAAAGGCAGATACAAGAAATCCTGGCAGCCTAGAGAGAATAGAATATGCGATCAATGTCTGGCTGGCGAGGTTGAAACAGAAATGCATTTCCTCCTAAAATGCGAAAAATTCAACACATCAAGAAACATATTATTCAACAAGCTAAGCCAAACAACCCCAGATTTCAAGGAATTGGATGATCTGTCAAAATTGAGATTAGTCCTAGGAGAAGGAGACAGACCATACCTTGGGGCCAAATATGTAACAACATGTCACAACCTGAGGACTGTTTAAAATTAAGACTGTTTAAAATTAATATTGAACGTACCAAATGAAGTACAAAGACTGTTTAAAATTAATATTGTTTAAAAGTAATATTGTATATACCCAACAAATGTCAAATCGATTGACACCTACAGAATGTTGGAAAACTGTACCTTTTTGCTATGTAAGCTTTGGCAATATGGTTCTCTGTAAACTTTCATGCCAATAAAGCATTTTAATTGGAATTGGAATTGGACAGAGAGAGAGAGAGAGAGACAGAGAGAGACTGAGAGAGACAGGGACAGAGAGACAGAGAGAGAGACAGAGAGAGAGACAGAGAGAGAGAGACAAGGAGGGAGAGACAGCCTCTCTGTCTCTGTCTCTCTCTCACTGTCTCTCTCTGTCTCTCTGTCTCTGTCTGTCTCTCTCTCTCTGCTTATGCTTCTCTGTCTCTCCATCTCTCTCTCTCACTGTCTCTCTCTCTGTCACTCTCACTGTCTGCCTCTCTCTCTGCCTCTCTGTCTCTCTCTCTGTCTCTCTCTCTCTCTCTCTGTCTGTCTCGCTCTCTCTGTCTCTCTCTCTGTCTCTCTCTCTGTCTCTCTCCGTCTCTCTCTCTGTCTCTCTCCCTCTGCCTCTCTCTCAGTCTGTCTCTGTCTCTCTCTCTCTCTCTCTCTCTGTTTCGCTCTATCTCTGTCTCTCTCTCTGTCCAATTCCAATTCCAATTCAAATGCTTTATTGGCATGAAAGTTTACAGAGAACCATATTGCCAAAGCTTACATAGCAAAAAGGTACAGTTTTCCAACATTCTGTAGGTGTCAATCGATTTGACATTTGTTGGGTACATACAATATTACTTTTAAACAATATTAATTTTAAACAGTCTTTCTACTTCATTTGGTACGTTCAATATTAATTTTAAACAGTCTTACTTTTAAACAGTCCTCAGGTTGTGACATGTTGTTACATATTTGGCCCCAAGGTATGGTCTGTCTCCTTCTCCCAGGACTAATCTCAATTTTGACAGGTCATCCAATTCCTTGAAATCTGGGGTTGTTTGGCTTAGCTTGTTGAATAATATGTTTCTTGATGTGTTGAATTTTTCGCATTTTAGGAGGAAATGCATTTCTGTTTCAACCTCGCCGGCCAGACATTGATCGCATATTCTATTCTCTCTAGGCTGCCAGGATTTCTTGTATCTGCCTTTTTCAATTTCCAGTTGGTGGTCGCTTAGTCTGTACCTGGTGAGGGTCTGTCTCTGTTTTGTGTCTCTGATGGTCGTGAGGTAGTCTGCCAGTTTATAATCTCTTTTTAGGGCCCGGTAACATTCTAATCTGCTTTGGCTTTCGGTTATTTTGTTCCAATGTTCCAGGTAGGTTTCTTTGCATTGTTTAATGATTTGGTTCACTCGGATTGGTGTTTGGACGGCTGTGTTGGTCTGGGGCTGGTCTCTCTCTCTCTCTCTCTGTCTCTGTCTCTCTCTCTGTCTCTGTCTCTCTCTCCCTCTGTCTATTTTAATGGCTGTTGTAATGTAGGAAATGTGCCAGCCGATTTGCGCACAGCAAGATCCCACAAGCAGCAATGTGATAATGACCAGATAATCTGTTTTTAGTGATGTTTGTTGAGAAATAAATATTGGCCAGGGCACCGGGGAGAACTCCCCTGCTCTTCTTCAAAATAGTGGCTGTGGGATCTTTTATGTCCACCTGGGAGAGTAGACGGGGCCTTGGTTTAACGTCTCATCTGAAAGACGGCATCTCTGACAGTGCGGCGCTCCCTCAGTACTGCCCCTCCGACAGTGCGGCGATCCCTCAGTACTGCCCCTCCGACAGTGCAGCGCTCCCTCAGTACTGCCCCTCCGACAGTGCGGCGCTCCCTCAGTACTGCCACTCCGACAGTGCAGCGCTCCCTCAGTACTGCCCCTCCGACAGTGCAGCGCTCCCTCAGTACTGCCCCTCCGACAGTGCGGCGCTCCCTCAGTACTGCCCCTCCGACAGTGCAGCGCTCCCTCAGTACTGCCCCTCCGACAGTGCGGCGCTCCCTCAGTACTGCCTCTCCGACAGTGCGGTGTTCCCTCAGTACTGACCCTCCGACGGTGCGGTGCTCCCTCAGTACTGCCCCTTCGACAGTGCAGCGCTCCCTCAGTACTGCCCATCCGACAGTGCAGCGCTCCCTCAGTACTGCCCCTCAGACAGTACAGCGCTCCCTCAGTACTGCCCCTCCGACAGTGCAGCACTCCCTCAGTACTGCCCCTCAGACAGTACAGCGCTCCCTCAGTACTGCCCCTCCGACAGTGCAGCACTCCCTCGGTACTGCCCCTCCGACAGTGCGGCGCTCCTTCAGTACTGCCCCTCCGACAGTGCAGCGCTCCCTCAGTACTGCCCCTCAGACAGTACAGCGCTCCCTCAGTACTGCCCCTCCGACAGTGCAGCACTCCCTCAGTACTGCCCCTCAGACAGTACAGCGCTCCCTCAGTACTGCCCCTCCGACAGTGCGGCGCTCCCTCAGTACTGCCCCTCCGACAGTACAGCACTCCCTCAGTACTGCCCCTCCGACAGTGCGGCGCTCCCTCAGTACTGCCCCTCTGACAATGCGGCGCTCCCTCACCACTGCCCCTCTGACAATGCGGCGCTCCCTCACCACTGCCCCTCTGACAATGCGGCGCTCCCTCAGTACTGCTCCTCCGACAGTGCAGCACTCCCTCACCACTGCCCCTCCGATAGTGCGGCGCTCCCTCAGTACCGCACTGGAGTGTCAGCCTAGATTTTTGTGCTGGAGTGGGACTTGATCCCAGAACACTCTGACTCAGAGGCGAGGGTGCTCCCACTGGGCCACGGCTGACACTAAATATGAAGAATAGTCGCTTGAGTGAAGACCCAGGGGTCAGTTACCACCCACAGGAGGGAAGCCCAGCAAGAGGTTAAGATGTTCCGGGGAGAACAATTGGTGAGAATATTGAGAAAAATGAAGCTTGGAAGATGCGGCGAGGATGAAAGCACAACGTGAAACCTGTGCTCCAGCCTCACGCACTATGAATGCAGATGTTCTGAATGTGTTGTGCGTCACATGTTCCCACTTACATGGAAGAGCCGCAAGAATGATTCGGATTCTAATAATTTATCAATTGAAATTAATGCTTACTGACCTGGATTTTCCTTTTTCACGTTCTCCCATTCTGCTGAACATGGTTTAAAGTCTTCTACAATCCTTCAGGGTGTTGTGTTTATCGCTGCTGCCAGTTGTTGTTTCACTCCACCCTCCAATAGACTCGTCAGTGACAGGCCCTCCATGACTGATCACTGGCAGCCTTTCTGTTGTCTCCGTGCTGTACTCTTTACCCCTGAATCCCCCAATCATTCTTCCCTTGTCCCTCCTGAGTACCAGATACTTTTTCCTCCTCCTTCTCTCTGTACCTTCTCTGTGTTCAAACCAAGACTCATTGCCCTGTCTCTTACTCCAATTGATAATCTTCCAAGACCTCCAAACTGTGGGACTCCCTCCCCTCCCTCAGTCTCCAAACTGGGGGTCTCCTCCCCTCCCTCAGTCTCCAAACTGTGGGACTCCCTCCCCTCCCTCAGTCTCCAAACTGTGGGACTCCCTCCCCTCCCTCAGTCTCCAAACTGGGGGTCTCCTCCCCTCCCTCAGTCTCCAAACTGTGGGACTCCCTCCCCTCCCTCAGTCTCCAAACTGTGGGACTCCCTCCCCTCCCTCAGTCTCCAAACTGTGGGACTCCCTCCCCTCCCTCTGCCTCCAAACTGTGGGACTCCCTCCCCTCCCTCAGTCTCCAAACTGTGGGACTCCCTCCCCTCCCTCAGTCTCCAAACTGTGGGACTCCTCCCCTCCCTCAGTCTCCAAATTGTGGGACTCCCTCCCCTCCCTCTGCCTCCAAACTGTGGGACTCCCTCCCCTCCCTCAGTCTCCAAACTGTGGGACTCCCTCCCCTCCCTCAGTCTCCAAACTGTGGGACTCCTCCCCTCCCTCAGTCTCCAAACTGTGGGACTCCCTCCCCTCCCTCAGTCTCCAAACTGTGGGACTCCTCCCCTCCCTCAGTCTCCAAACTGTGGGACTCCCTCCCCTCCCTCAGTCTCCAAACTGTGGGACTCCCTCCCCTCCCTCAGTCTCCAAACTGTGGGACTCCTCCCCTCCCTCAGTCTCCAAACTGTGGGACTCCCTCCCCTCCTTCAGTCTCCAAACTGTGGGACTCCTCCCCTCCCTCAGTCTCCAAATTGTGGGACTCCCTCCCCTCCCTCAGTCTCCAAACTGTGGGACTCCCTCCCCTCCCTCAGTCTCCAAACTGTGGGACTCCTCCCCTCCCTCAGTCTCCAAACTGTGGGACTCCTCCCCTCCCTCAGTCTCCAAACTGTGGGACTCCCTCCCCTCCCTCAGTCTCCAAACTGTGGGACTCCCTCCCCTCCCTCAGTCTCCAAACTGTGGGACTCCCTCCCATAAGAACATAAGAAGTAGGAGCAGGAGTAGGCCATACGGCCCCTCGGGCCTGCTCCACCATTCAATAGGATCATGGCTGATCCGAACCAAGACTCACGTCCACTTCCCTGCCCTCTCCCCGTAACCCCTAATTCCCTTATCTGCTAGGAAACTGTCTATCTCCGTTTTAAATTTATTTAATGTCGCAGCTTCCACAGCTCTCTGGGGTAGCAAATTCCATAGATTTACCACCCTCTGAGTGAAGAAGTTTCTCCTCATCTCAGTTTTGAAAGGGCAGCCCCTTATTCTAAGATTATGCCCCCTAGTTCTAGTCTCACCCATCAGTGGAAACATCCTCACCGCATCCACCCGATCAAGCCCCCTCACAATCTTATATGTTTCGATAAGATCGCCTCTCGTTCTTCTGAATTCCAATGAGTAGAGGCCCAACCTACTCAACCTTTCCTCATACGTCAACCCACTCATCTCCGGAATCAACCGAGTGAACCTTCTCTGAAGTGCCTCGAGAGCAAGTATATCTTTTCTTAAATATGGAAACCAAAACTGCACGCTGTATTCCAGGTGTGGCCTCACCAATACCCTGTATAACTGAAGCAAGACTTCCCTGCTTTTATACTCCATCCCCCTTGCAATAAAAGCCAAGATTCCATTGGCCTTCCTGATCACCTGCTGTACCTGCATACTAACCTTCTGTGTTTCATGCACCAGGACCCCCAGATCCCTTTGTACTGTAGCACTTTGCAGTTTCTTTCCATTTAGATAATAACTTGCTCTTTGATTTTTTCTGCCAAAGTGCATAACCTCACACTTTCCAACATTATATTCCATCTGCCAAATTTCTGCCCACTCACTTAGCCTGTCTATGTCCTTTTGCAGGTTTTTTATGTCCTCCTCACTCACTGCTTTCCCTCCCATCTTTGTATCGTCGGCAAACTTGGATATGTTGCACTTGGTCCCCTCCTCCAAATCGTTAATATAGATTGTAAAGAGTTGGGATCCCAGCACTGACCCCTGCGGAACACCACTAGTTACTGATTGCCAACCCGAGAATGAACCATTTATCCCAACTCTCTGTTTTCTGTTAGATAGCCAATCTTCCACCCATGCCAGTATATTACCCCCAATCCCGCGTTTTTTTATCTTGTGCAGTAATCCCCTCCCTCAGTCTCCAAACTGTGGGACTCCCTCCCCTCCCTCAATTTCCCCTTCTTACTACAACCTACAGGCTTTTAAAACCGAATCTACTTCCTCTGATTCTCTGATCGTCTCATCTACTTTTTCCAACCTTGGGTCTCAGTACCACACGGGGCGGTGAACCCGGGCCCCCCCCCCCGGTCTGTGGGCCTCAGTACCACACGGGGCGGTGAACCCGGGCCCCCCCCCGGTCTGTGGGCCTCAGTACCACACGGGGCGGTGAACCCGGGCGCCCCCCCCAGTCTGTGGGCCTCAGTACCACACGGGGCGGTGAACCCGGGCCCCCCCGGTCTGTGGGCCTCAGTACCACATGGGGCGGTGAACCCGGGCCCCCCCCCCGGTCTGTGGGCCTCAGTACCACATGGGGCGGTGAACCCGGGCCCCCCCCCCCGGTCTGTGGGCCTCAGTACCACACGGGGCGATGAACCCGGGGCCCCCCCATGGTTTGTGGGCCTCAGTACCACACGGGGCGATGAACCCGGGCCCCCCCCCGGTCTGTGGGTCTCAGTACCACACGGGGCGGTGAACCCGGGCCCCCCCCCGGTCTGTGGGCCTCAGTACCACACGGGGCGGTGAACCCGGGCCCCCCCCCGGTCTGTGGGCCTCAGTACCACACGGGGCGATGAACCCGGGCCCCCCCCCCCGGTCTGTGGGTCTCAGTACCACACGGGGCGGTGAACCCGGGCCCCCCCCCGGTCTGTGGGCCTCAGTACCACACGGGGCGGTGAACCCGGGCCCCCCCCCGGTCTGTGGGCCTCAGTACCACACGGGGCGATGAACCCGGGCCCCCCCCCGGTCTGTGGGCCTCAGTACCACACGGGGCGGTGAACCCGGGGCCCCCCCCTGGTTTGTGGGCCTCAGTACCACACGGGGCGATGAACCCGGGCCCCCCCCCCCCCGGTCTGTGGGCCTCAGTACCACACGGGGCGGTGAACCCGGGCCCCCCCCCGGGTCTGTGGGCCTCAGTACCACACGGGGCGATGAACCCGGGCCCCCCCCCGGTCTGTGGGCCACAGTACCACACAGGGCGGTGAACCCGGGCCCCCCCCCGGTCTGTGGGCCTCAGTACCACACAGGGCGGTGAACCCGGGCCCCCCCCGGTCTGTGGGCCTCAGTACCACACGGGGCGATGAACCCGGGCACCCCCCCCGGTCTGTGGGCCTCAGTACCACACGGGGCGGTGAACCCGGGCCCCCCCCCGTCTGTGGGCCTCAGTACCACACGGGGCGATGAACCTGGGGTCCCCGGTGAACCTGGGGCCCCCCCACCCCCCGGTCTGTGGGTCTCAGTACCACACGGGGCGATGAACCCGGGCCACCCCACCCAGTCTGTGGGCCTCAGTACCACACGGGGCGGTGAACCCGGGGCCCCCCTGGTCTGTGGGCCTCAGTACCACACGGTGCGATGAACCCAGGGCCCCCCTGGTCTGTGGGCCTCAGTACCACACGGGGCGATGAACCCAGGGCACCCCTGGTCTGTGGGCCTCAGTACCACACGGGGCGATGAACCCAGGGCCCCGCTGGTCTGTGGGCATCAGTACCACACGGGGCGATGAACCCAGGGCCCCCCCGGTCTGTGGGCCTCAGTACCACACGGGGCGATGAACCCAGGGCCCCCCTGGTCTGTGGGCCTCAGTACCACACGGGGCGATGAACCTGGGGCCCCCCGGTCTGTGGGCCTCAGTACCACATGGAGCAATGAACCTGGGGCCCCCCCGGTCTGTGGGCCTCAGTACCACACGGGGCGATGAACCCGGGGCCCCCCCTGGACTGTGGGCCTCAGTACCACACGGGGCCAATTGACAGAGGTTTCCACTAATTTTACAATCTTCAAACGAAAGATGATCCAGAAAAGACAGACTTGCATTTCTATAGCGCCTTTCACGAACTCAAGGCGTTCCCAAAGCGCTTTACAGCCAATGAAGTACTTTTGACGTGTAGTCACTGTTGTAATGTAGGAAACGCGGCAGTCAGTTTGCGCACAGCAAGATCCCACAAACAGCACTGTGATAATGACCAGATCATCTGTTTTTAGTGATGTTGTTTGAGGGATAAATACTGGCCAGGACTCCGGGGAGAACTCCCCTGCTTTGAATAATGCCGCGGGATCCTTTAGTCTACCTGAGAGAGCAGACGTCTCTGTTTAACGTCTCATCTGAAAGACGACACCTCTGATAGTGCAGCGCTCCCTCAGTGCTGCCCCTCCGACAGTGCAGCACTTCCTCACTACTGCCCCTCCGACAGTGCAGCGCTCCCTCAGTACTGCCCCTCCGACAGTGCAGCGCTCCCTCAGTACTGCCCCTCCGACAGTGCAGCGCTCCCTCAGTACTGCCCCTCCGACAGTGCAGCGCTCCCTCAGTACTGCCCCTCCGACAGTGCGGCGCTCCCTCAGTACTGCCCCTCCGACAGTGCGGCGCTCCCTCAGTACTGCCCCTCCGACAGTGCAGCGCTCCCTCAGTACTGACCCTCCGACAGTGCGGCACTCCCTCAGTACTGCCCCTCCGACAGTGCAGCGCTCCCTCAGTACTGACCCTCCGACAGTGCGGCGCTCCCTCAGTACTGCCCCTCCGACAGTGCGGCGCTCCCTCAGTACTGCCCCTCCGACAGTGCGTAGCTCCCTCAGTACTGCCCCTCCGACAGTGCAGCGCTCCCTCAGTACTGCCCCTCCGACAGTGCGGCACTCCCTCAGTACTGCCCCTCCGACAGTGCAGCGCTCCCTCAGTACTGACCCTCCGACAGTGCGGCGCTCCCTCAGTACTGCACTGGGATTGTCAGCCTAGATTTTTGTGCTGAAGTCCCTGGAGTGGGACTTGAACCCACAACCTTCTGACTCAGAGGCAAGAGTGCTGCCCACTGAGTGCCGGCTCAGCAGCCTGAGCAGCAGAAAAGTCTTGTAAAGTTTTTGATTGCTGCCTGTGATATTGATAAGAGTTTGCAGCTAGTCTGCGCTCTTCATTAACTGTCTCCCAGCACCGAGTCTCTCTGTGAAGCCTCCAAATCATTACTGCAGCTGTGGAGTCTGTCTGACTCTCTGTGGAGATACAATTCAGTCACCACTTCACTGTATTGCAGCCATTAATCCTCTTCTCCCTCTGTGGAAAGTCCTGATCCCTGGCTACAAGAGTTCTGATGAATGATCTATCGAACCCATTCCACCGAAGGAATGGGATAGCATTGGGAAGGCACCGAGCGCAGACCGATCGATCCCGAGCTTCCATTTCAAAGGCAAGAGTGAGTGCACCTCAGGATGGGGCTCCTCAGCACCAGCCGCCTCTCCTGGTTTGTTCCTGACTCAGAAAACACGGAGCTTCCAGACCAGGAAGGAATGGGGGACGGGACGGGGGATGGGGGGCGGGGGATGGGGTGGTGTATGGGGTGGGGGATGGGGGTGGGGGATGGGGGGTGGGGGATGGGGGTGGGGGATGGGGGTGGGGATGGGGGTGGAGGATGGGGTGGGGGATGGGGTGGGAGATGGGGTGGGGGATGGGGGTGGGGGATGGGGTGGGGGATGGGGATGGGGGATGGGGTGGGGGATGGGGTGGGGGATGGGGGTGGGGATGGGGGTGGGGGATGGGGTGGGGGATGGGGATGGGGATGGGGGTGGGGGATGGGGTGGGGGATGGGGATGGGGATGGGGTGGGGGATGGGGTGGGGGATGGGGTGGGGGATGGGGTGGGAGGTGGGGTGGGGGGTGGGGGTGGGGGATGGGGTGGGGGATGGGGTGGGGGATGGGGATGGGGGATGGGGGTGGGGGATGGGGTGGGGGATGGGGGTGGGGGATGGGGTGGGGGATGGGGATGGGGATGGGGGTGGGGGATGGGGTGGGGGATGGGGATGGGGATGGGGTGGGGGATGGGGTGGGGGATGGGGATGGGGGATGGGGGTGGGGGATGGGGGTGGGGATGGGGGTGGGGGATGGGGTGGGGGATGGGGGTGGGGATGGGGGTGGGGGATGGGGTGGGGGATGGGGATGGGGATGGGGGTGGGGGATGGGGTGGGGGATGGGGATGGGGATGGGGGTGGGGGGATGGGGTGGGGGATGGGGGTGGGGATGGGGGTGGGGGATGGGGTGGGGGATGGGGATGGGGATGGGGCGGGGGATGGGGTGGGGGATGGGGGTGGGGGATGGGGGTGGGGATGGGGTGGTGGGTGGGGTGGGGGATGGGGGTGGGGGATGGGGTGGGGGATGGGGGTGGGGATGGGGGTGGGGTATGGGGGACGGGGGATGGGGGGACGGGGGATGGGGGATGGGGGATGGGGTGGGGGATGGGGTGGGGGATGGGGTGGGGGATGGGGATGGGGGATGGGGCGGGGATGGGGTAATGTCAGCTGGAGTGCCCGCCCACTCCTGATCATCAATCGGTGACCCTGTTGGAAGTTCACACGAGGACAGGATTTGGCTTGGTTGTGATGCCCCATGTAGTGGAATAGCAGGGTAACACCCAGCGCGGCGCTCCCTCAGTAGTGCCCCTCAGACGCTGCGGCGCTCCCTCAGTACTACCCCTCCGACAGTGCAGCGCTCCCTCAGTACTGCCCCTCCAACAGTGCGGCGCTCCCTCACAACTGCCCCTCCGACAGTGCGGCGCTCCCTCAGTACTGCCCCTCTGAAAGTGCGGCGCTCCCTCAGTACTGCCCCTCCGACAGTGCGGCGCTCCCTCAGTACTGCCCCTCCGACAGTGCGGCGCTCCCTCAGTACTGCCCCTCCGACAGTGCGGCGCTCCCTCAGTACTGACCCTCCGACAGTGCGGCGCTCCCTCAGTACTGCCCCTCCGACAGTGCGGCGCTCCCTCAGTACTGCCCCTCCGACAGTGCGGCGCTCCCTCAGTACTGCCCCTCCGACAGTGCGGCGCTCCCTCAGTACTGCCCCTCCGACAGTGCGGCGCTCCCTAAGTACTGCCCCTCCGACAGTGCGGCGCTCCCTCAGTACTGCCCCTCCGACAGTACGGCGCTCCCTCAGTACTGCCCCTCCGACAGTGCGGCGCTCCATCAGTACTGCCCCTCCGACAGTGCGGCGCTCCCTCAGTACTGCCCCTCCGACAGTGCGGCGCTCCCTCAGTACTGTCCCTCCGACAGTGCGGCGCTCCCTCAGTACTGCCCCTCCGACAGTGCGGCGCTCCCTCAGTACTGCCCCTCCGACAGTACGGCGCTCCCTCAGTACTGCCCCTCCGACAGTGCGGCGCTCCATCAGTACTGCCCCTCCGACAGTGCGGCGCTCCCTCAGTACTGCCCCTCCGACAGTGCGGCGCTCCCTCAGTACTGTCCCTCCGACAGTGCGGCGATCCCTCAGTACTGAGCGAGAATGACACCGGGAAGAAGAGGGTTCAGTTATGAGGACAGGTTGCATGAATTTGTCTTGTATTGCCTTGAGTTTAGAAGATTGCGGGGTGATCTGATCGAGTGTTTAAAATGTTAAATGGATTCGGTAGGGTGGATACAGAGAAACTATTTCCTCTGGTGGTGAATCCTGAACAAGGGGGCGAAGCTTAAAAAGGCGGGTAAATGGCATTGAGGTACAGATCAGCCACAATCTTATTGAATGGCGGAACAGGCCTGAGGGGCTGAATGGCCTCCTTCTGTAACGAATGTTCTGATGTACCGAGTATAGCCCTGAAATCACCAACCTCGATTCTCTGCTCATGCTTCTGAATTAAGAAAAGATCTGGAATTCATCCAGGGAAGTGGATATTCTTTTACGAAAGTTTCCATTTATGATGTCCTTTGGACACATTTCTCAACATTTTGGAAAGAAAAGATTGGAGATGCAGGGAGACATTTTGTGAAGTCTGAAGGTAAGGTGTCTCGGATTGGTACAGTGTGATATTCTGCTGCCTCTGCTTCTCATAGAAACATAGAAGATAGGAGCGGGAGGAGGGCATTCGGCCCCTCGAGCCTGCTCTGCCATTCAATGCGATCATGGCTGATCATCCAAATTCAGTACCCTGTCCCTGCCTTCTCCCCATATCCCTTGATCCCTTTAGCCTTAAGAAATATATCCAACTCCTTTTTGAATATATTTAATGAATTGGCCTCTACTGCCTTCTGTGGTAGAGAATTCCACAGGTTCACCACTCTCTGGGTGAAGAAATTCCTCCTCATCTCTGTCCTAAATGGCTTACCCCTTATCCTTAGACTGTGACCCCTGGTTCTGGACTCCCCCGCCATCGGGAACATCCTTCCTGCATTTAGCCTGTCTAGTCCTGTTAGAATTTTATAAGTTTCAATGAGATCCCCTCTCACTCTTCTAAACTCTCACGAATATAAGCCTAATCGACTCAATCTCTCCTCATATGTCATTCCTGCCATCCTAGGTATCAGTCTGGTGAATCTTCGCAGCACTCCCTCCATGGCAAGAACATCCTTCCTCAGATAAGGTGACCAAAACTGCACACAATACTCAAGATGTGGTCTCACCAAGGCCCTGTACAACTGCAGCAAGACATCCTTGCTCCTGTACTCGAATCCTCTCGCTATGAAGGCCAACATACCATTTCCCTTCTTAACCGCCTGCTGCACCTGCATGCTTACCTTCAGCGACTGGTGCACAAGGACACACAGGTCTCGTTGCACTTCCCCTTTTCCCAATCTATTGCCGTTCAAATAATAATCTGCCTTCCTGTTTTTGCCACCGAAGTGGATAACCTCGCATTTATCCACATTATACTGCATCTGCCATGCATCTGCCCAATCGCCCAACCTGTCCAACTCATACTGAAGTTTCTCTGCATCCTCCTCACAGCACACACGCCCACCCAGCTTTGTGTCGCCTGCAAACCTGGAGATATTAGATCTAGTTCCCTCGTCTAGATCATTTATATATATTGTGACTAGCTGAGGTCCTAGCACCGATCCCTGCGGTACCCCACTAGTCACTGCCTGCCACTCGGAAAAAGACCCATTTATTCCAACTCTTTGCTACCTGTCTGCCAACCAGTTCTCTATCCAAGTCAATACCTTACCCCCAATCCCATGTGCCTTAACTTTACACGCTAATCTCTTATGTGGGACCTTATCGAAAGCCTTCTGAAAGTCCAAATACACCACATTCACTGGTTCTCCCTTATCTATTTTACCAGTTACATCCTCAAAAAATTCCAGTAGATTAGTCAAGCACGATTTACCTTTTGTAAATCCATGTTGACTTTGTCCGATCCTGTCACTGTTTTCCAAGTGCTCTGCTATTACATCTTTCATAATTGACTCTAACATTTTCCCCACTACCGATGTCAGGCTTATCGGTCTGTAATTCCCTGTTTTCTCTCTACCACCTTTTTTGAATAGTGGGGTAACATTAGCTACCCTCTGTTATGTTCATTAATAACTAGTCGTTTTTATTAAGAACAGCTAGCTTTTGCTAGACACTTTATTGAGCACATGTGGACTAGGTACAGTATCTGTAGAGGCCTCCATCTTGACTGCTGCCTTGTGGGCAGCCTAGTGCATCGTGGGTAGCCCACTCTTATATACATACAGCACCACCTAGTGTACCATTCCAGAATGACAGGTTACTGATCATTACATCCCCCTTTCTTTGAGGTTAAACAAAATCTGTATCAATCAATATCAATCAATAACAAGATAAACATCTTCAACAGTCAATACATTTTCAATGTAGTTTTCTTTGTACTCAAAGATTAAGTCTATCAGGCTTTTTTACTTCACGTGTGGATCTTCTCAGCACAGGTAAGTCTGATGTGTTTTCATGCAAGCCTGTATGTGTATTTGTGTTAGATTGTTCTGGTGGTGAGTGACAAGATTCAGTTGCGGCATTGTCATCGATTTGCTCTTCGATAGTCTCTTGTCTTTTTAGGAGGGAACGGTGGTTCCTCCTGAGAATCTGTCCTTCCTCAGTTCTAACAGTGTATGACATTGGTCCTACTTCCTCAAGAACTGTAGCTTTCCTGTTCCATGCATCTGGATCCTCAATCCTGACAACATCATCCCTTGTCAATGGTTTCAGAGTTTTGGATGACTTGTCATAGTATGATTTCTGTTTCAGCTTTAACAGCTGAAGTCTCTGTCTCAGTTCCTTACTCTGCTTTTCTTTTGCACAGTAGGGTAGCGTGGTACGCAACTTGCGACCCATTAGGAGTTCAGCAGGTGAAGAACCAAAGTCTAAAGGTGAGGCTCGGTAGCTCAGCAGGGTGAGATAAGGATCAGACTTGCTTTCTGTCGCTTTCTTCAGTAGCTGCTTGAGAACTTGAACACCTTTCTCTGCCTTACCATTCAACTGAGCATACAAAGGACTGGATGTGATGTGTTGAAAGTCATAATGTGCTGCAAACTGTTGCCACTCCTTACAGTTGAAGCATGGACTATTGTCGCTAACGGCAATCCTGGGAATTCCATGTCTGGCGAAGATGGATTTCACATGCATTATGACACTGCTTGCTGTGGTGCTTGAGAGCAGCGCCATCTCAGGATTGTTAGAATAGTAGTCAATCACTATTAGATAGTCTTTACCATTTAAATGAAAAACGTCCATACCAACCTTTTGCCATGGTGCTGTTGGTATGTCAGCTACTATCATTGGTTCCTTTGCTTGTTTGTTTTGGTGTTTCTGACATGGCTCACATTTGCCTATCATGTTCTCAATGTCCTTATTTATGCCAGGCCATTTATGCTCTCCTTTTGCATTTTTTAATTCTGAGGTGTCCCTCATGAATCCTTTTGAGTATGTCTTGATGTAGAGCCTGTGGAATGACTATTCTGTTCTGTTTTAGAAATAGTCCACTTGCGACACTCAATTCTGACCTTATGTGAAAATATTTTGGACAGGAACCTTTTGGCCAACCATGATGAATGTTCTCTATTACTGTTTGTAATACTGTATCTTATACTGTTTCTTCTGCTATTTGCTTTGATTTTGTGTCTAACACGGGCAGCGCAGCAGTGACCATGCTCACATGAACATCCACGTCTTCTTCAGTAGAGCTCACATGACTCATTGTGGGTGCTCGGGATAGTGCATCTGCTAACACTATGTATTTGCCTGGTGTGTAGATCAGTTCAAAGTCATATCTTTGCAGCTTCATCATGAGTTGTTGAATCCTTGGAGCCATCTCATTCAGGTTCTTTTTTATGATGGCAACCAGTGGGCTGTGGTCTGTCTCAACTGTGAAGGTGGGAAGTCCATATATGTAGCCATGAAACTTTTCTAATCCAACTACCAAGCCTAGACATTCCTTTTCAATCTGGGCGTATCGACACTCAGTATCAGTCATAGACCTGGAGGCATAGGCAACAGGCTTCCAATCTTCACCCTCTACTTGTAGCAAGACCGCGCCTAGGCCATCTTTTGATGCATCTGTTGACACTTTGATTCTTTTTGTTGGGCCAAAGAAGGTGAGTACAGGTGTGGTTGTCAGCACTGTTTTGAGGTTTATCCACTCTTGTTCATGTCTTTCTGTCCATGCGAACTCATTTGTTTTATTTAGCAGGTCTCGCAGACAGGCTGTCTTGGCTGACAAGTTAGGAATGAACTTTCCAATGAAGTTTATCATCCCCATGATGCGTAGCACTCCTTTTTTGTCAGTGGGTCGGGGCATTTTGAGTATGGCGTTTACTTTTTCCATATCTGGCTCTATTCCTTTACCAGATAGATTATCTCCTAGGAAAGTAACTTCCTGGACGCCAAACTGACACTTGGCTTTGATGAGCTTCAGTCCATTCCGGCGTATGCTCTGTAGCACTTTAGTCAGTCTCTCATTGTGTTCTTTCAGTGTGGAGCCCCAGATGATGATGTCATCAACATAGACCCGAACTCCTTCCAGACCTTCAATTATGTGTTCCATTGCTCTATGAAAGATTTCAGATGCAGATATTATCCCGAAAGGCATTCTGAGGAAACAATACCTGCCAAATGGTGTGTTGAAGGTACAGTATTTGGTGCTCTCTTCATCCAGTTTTAGTTGCCAAAATCCTTGTGAGGCATCGAGCTTTGTAAAGTATCTGGTGCCTGACATTTCACTGGTGATTTCTTCTCGCTTGGGAATCTGGTAGTGTTCACGTTTTATGTTTGCATTTAAGTCCTTTGGATCCATGCATATTCTTAGATCATTGTTCTTTTTCTTTACACATACCATGGAGTTAACCCAGTCTGTTGGCTCTTCGACTTTCCTGATGACTCCTAGTGTGGTCATTCTGTCCAGTTCATTCTTGAGCCGGTCACGCAGGGGTGCTGGAACTCTTCGTGGAGCATGTACCACTGGCTGAGCATCCTCCTTTAGCTGGATCTTGTAAGTGAATGGTAGAACACCAAATCCTTTGAACACATCCTGGAAATTATTCACTACAGAATCCACTGAGTCATCTGGTCTGCTTATGGCACAGTTTATACGGTAGATTCTCTTGACCAGTTCTAAGTCCTCACAAGCTTTGTCACCCAGTAGTGAATCAAGTCCTTCAGCCACAACAGAAAACATGAGATGATGCACTTTGTCTTTGACTGCCAGTTTAAGTCTGCATACACCTAAGCTATCTATTTTCTGTCCATTATAGCCCTTCAGTAGTACTGACTTTTTCTGTATTTTGGGCTTTTCTTTCATATTGTTACTGTCACTCATACTGATTAAGTTTGCTTTTGCCCCAGTGTCTAGTTTCAATGTAACTAATGCTCCATTTACCTGCAGTGGGATCATCCATTTGTCCTCTTTTACTACATTAACTTTATGTTCAGCATTGTTAATTCCTGAGGGCTGCACATTTTCTGTATCCTTTTTGATATTGTCACATGACACCATTCCTACAAAACATGTCTCACTTAAATCAGTGTCCTCAATTACATTAACTCGTTGCCCTTTCTTAGTTTTTACTTTTGAAAAGCATTGTTTGGCAAAGTGATTCTTTCATAGAAACATAGAAACATAGAAGATAGGAGCAGGAGTAGGCCATTCGGCCGTTCGAGCCTGCTCCGCCATTCAATGAGATCATGGCTGATCATCCAAACCCTAGCACCCGGTCCCTACACTGACCGCCATCCCACCCAAGCTCTATCCCCATAACCCCATAACCCCACGTATTTAATCCCCCCTAACACTAAGGGCCAATTTTTTTATCATGGCCAATCAACCTAACCCGCACATCTTTGGACTGTGGGAGGAAACCGGAGCACCCGGAGAAAACCCACGCAAACACGGGGAGAATGTGCAAACTCCACACAGTCACCCGAGGCCGGATTTGAACCCGGGTCCCTGGCGCTGTGAGGCAACAGTGCTAACCACTATGCCACCGTGCTGCCCACGGACACGGACACGCAAATTTCCATGACATTTTGTGCACATTTTTCCAAATGGTGTTTGTAACCACAGCGTTTACAATTAAAAATTCCTTCCTCCGATTGCTTTTCACTTCTGTTCTGCCCATGTTTCTTCCCCTTGTAGGACACAGCACTGACAGCAGCACTTACTGCAATCGCATCATCATTGATTTCACTGAAAGTCTTGGCATGTTTTTGAGCTAGCTCGCTAGCTTGGCATATTTTCACAGCAATTTCCAATGTTAGTTCGGTTTCTCTCAACAGACGTTCCCTGACTTTTTTTATCATGAATACCAAATACAATCTGGTCATGAATCATGGATGCTTTCAGCTCAGAGAAATTACATGTCTGTGCTTTCAGTTTCAGATCAGTCAAAAAGCTATCAAAAGTCTCATTTTGCTGCTGTGTCCGAGAACGGAATATATACCTCTCATAGGTTTCATTCTTTTTGGGAGAACACTGTGTATCAAACTTCTTTAGCACATCGTCTAATTTTTCTCTGTTCTCCGCTGGATTAAATACAAATGTATTAAATACCTCTATCGCCTGTGGGCCTGCAACCGTGAGCAGCAACGCTATTTTCCTTGCGTCTGGCTTCGTAACGTACCCGATGGCAGCAATGTAGAGTTCGAATTGTTGTTTAAAAGTCTGCCAATTGTAGTCGACATTTCCTGTGAGTTTCAAATGCTCTGGTGGCTTCAAATTCTCCATGTCGCATTGCACAATATTCAGCAGATCTTACCAATCCTGGTACCATGTTATGTTCATTAATAACAACTCATTTTTATTAAGAACAGCTAGCTTTTGCTAGACACTTTATTGAGCACATGTGGACTAGGTACAGTATCTGTAGAGGCCTCCATCTTGACTGCTGCCTTGTGGGTAGCCTAGTGCATCGTGGGTAGCCCACTCTTATATACATACAGCACCACCTAGTGTACTATTCCAGAATGACAGGTTACTGATCATTACACCCTCCAATCCATGGGTACTGTTCCAGAGTCCAGCTTTCCTGTCGCTTCCTTTCACACATTATTCAGGACTTCTAACTTCATTAAATTTTCACCAGTTGATACCTAGCAGATGCAGTTTATGGACATCTTTCCAGAGTTGAAGGAGGAATAGATTGTCAGGGCTAAGTTTGGAAACATGATGTAGGGCTTGTAGTGGGAAATGGTGAGAGATATGATGCTACGTGATGCAATCTCCTGTTACTGCTAAACAGTCTCAGTAACACTGACTCTCTCCGAACGTGTAATTCTGATTGTTGTCATGGGCGGGAAACACGATGAACTTGCCTGGTAGTTGACGTTCCAATTGAATCCACGCTGCATATTATTGAGCTATCTCGAAGATCTCGGTGCTTTGTGTGATCGATGCCGACAGATTTGGGAAAGAGGAGAAAGCATTCAGTGCGAATGTTGCTAGGGCAGTGTGTGGACTCCTTAATACCCACTGCTGCCTGTCAGTGGGGCAGAACCCAAATTAAATATTTGTTGTCACAGATGAGTTACAAGTTTGGCCGTGACACTTAGCATACTCAAGCTGACCAATCCAAAAGCTTCACATGAAAGAGCGAGAAGAATAAACAGCATTTTCCCCCCTCCTCTTCTCCCCTAATAGCCCAGAATGATTGAGTGTCAGCGTGGCTCAATCGGTAGCATGCTCACCTCTGACACAGAAGGTTGTGGGTTCAAGTCCCACTCCAGAGTCATGGGCATAAAAACTAGGCTGATACTCCCAGTATCAGTGCTGAGGGAGCGCAGCACTGTCGGAGGGGCAGTACAGAGGGAGCGCCGCACTGTCGGAGGGGCAGTACTGAGGGAGCGCCGCACTGTCGGAGGGTCAGTACTGAGGGAGCGCTGCACTGTCGGAGGGGCAGTACAGAGGGAGCGCCGCACTGTCGGAGGGGCAGTACTGAGGGAGTGCCGCACGGTCAGAGGGGCAGTACTGAGGGAGCGCCGCACTTTCGGAGGGGCAGTACTGAGGGAGCGCCGCACTGTCGGAGGGGCAGTACTGAGGGAGCGCCGCACTGTTGGAGGGGCAGTACTGAGGGAGCGCCGCACTGTCGGAGGGGCAGTACTGAGGGAGCGCCGCACTGTTGGAGGGGCAGTACTGAGGGAGCGCCGCACTGTCGGAGGGGCAGTACTGAGGGAGCGCCGCACTGTTGGAGGGGCAGTACTGAGGGAGCGCCGCACTGTCGGTGGGGCAGTACTGAGGGAGTGCTGCACTGTCGGTGGGGCAGTACTGAGTGAGTGCTGCACTGTCAGAGGGGCAGTACTGAGGGAGCGCCGCACTGTCGGAGGGGCAGTACTGAGGGAGTGCCGCACTGTCCGAGGAGCAGTACTGAGGGAGCGCCGCACTGTCCGAGAGGCAGTACTGAGGGAGTGCTGCACTGTCGGAGGGGCTGTACTGAGGGAGCGCTGCACTGTCGGAGGGGCAGTACTGAGGGAGCGCAGCACTGTCCGAGGGGCAGTACTGAGGGAGCGCCGCACTGTCCGAGGGGCAGTATTGAGGCAGTGCTGCACTGTCGGAGGGGCGGTACTGAGGGGGTGCCGCACTGTCGGAGAAGCAGTACTGAGTGAGCGTCGCACTGTCGGAGGGGCAGTACTGAGAGAGTGCTGCACTGCCAGGGGGCAGTACTGAGGGAGTCTCGCACTGTTGGAGGGGCAGTACTGCGGGAGCGCGGCACTGTCGGAGGGGCAGTACTGGGGGAGCACTGCACTGTCGGAAGGGCAGTACTCAGGGAGCGCCGCAATGTTGGAGGGGCAATAATGAAGGAGCGCCACCCTGTCGGAGGTGCCGTCTTTCGGATGAGGCGTTAAACCGAGGCCTCGTCTGCTCTCTCAAGTGGACGTAAAAGATCCCATGGCACTAATTCGAAGAAGAGCAATGGAGATATCAGCATAATTAAAACAGATGATCTGGTCATTATCACATTGGTGTTTGTGGGAGCTTGCTGTGCACAAATTGGCTGCTGCGTTTCTTACAACAGTGACTACACTTCAAAAAATACTTCATTGGTTGTAAAGAGCTTTGAGACGTTCCGGAGATCATGAAAGACGCGATAGAAATGCAAGAATTTCTTTTCAGAATCTTGCTGGGGAACAGGTCCATGAATGCCCCCAGTAACTGGCCCAAAAAAACATTCTTCATGTGTGAGCGCAGACAGTAAGTGTCGTAGGCCATTCCATCGAGGAAAGCAACACAGCAGAGACCCATCCAGTCCTCACTCAATGACTACACACACACACACTCACACAAACACTCACACACACACTCACACACTCACACACAGACTCACACAAACACACAAACACTCACACACTCACACACTCACACAAACACTCACACACAGACTCACACAGACTCACACACAGACTCGCACAAACACATGCTCACACACACACACAAACACACTCACACACTCATGCTCACACACACACACTCACACACTCACACAGACTCACTCACAGACTCACATAAACACACAAACACACGCTCACACACACACACAAACACACTCACACATTCATGCTCACACACACACACTCACACACGCTATCATTCACATACACATGCTCACACACATGTTCACACACACACTCACACCCACACACACACATGCTCACACTCACACACAAACACACACTCTCACATGCACACACGCTCACACTCACACCCACACACTCACACCCACACACACACGCTCACACACACTCACACTCACAAACACTCACACTCACACACACACACACTCACACTCACACACACTCACACACACATTTACAATCACAAACACTCACGCATACTCACACACAAACTCACACTCACACACACTCACACACACACACTCACACACAAACACACTCACTCTCACACATTCACACACACTCACACAGACTCACTCACACACATTCACACACACACACAGACACACAGACACACACGTTCACACACACACTCACACACACTCACTCACACTCACACACACACACTCACACACACACACCCTCACTCAGACACTCACTCGCACACACACGTTCACACACATATAGAAACATAGAAACATAGACGATAGCAGGAGTAGGCCATTCGGCCCCTCGAGCCTGCTCTGCCATTCAATGCGATCATGGCTGATCATTCAAATTCAGTACCCTGTCCCTGCCTTCTCCCCATACCCCTGGATCCCTTTAGCCTTAAGAAATATATCTAACTCCTTCTTGAATGGCCCAGAAATTCGGGTTGGAGGCTTCCCGTGGGTGCAAGCCTCCGACCTGCACTTACCTTGCGCGCCGGCCGTTGTGCTGTGGGCCCGCGTGGGATTCCGATCCTGGGCCTCCTCCAACTGCTGGCGCGCAGTGCTTGCGTATCCCAGGGGCGCAGTTAGTTCGAAGCGTCCCCTGGGATCATGTGGGCCATGGAGAGCCAATGGTAGCAGGGAATGCTTCATTCATAAGTTTGACAGGAAGAGCTGTCAAACCTATAAATACTATAAGCCCCAAAACATCACTAAATCTTCAAATAAATTTAAGATAAACATCACATTTTTAAAATAACTATAAATTACATGAAATAACTATTTTAAACAATAATTTAAATTTTTGAAAAATTAATTACTTTTTCTAACGGGGCTAAAAATAAATTTACCTTTCTTTAAAGTATTTAAAAATAATAAACCTGTCGAAAAAATGATTTAATTTTAATTAATTCACCACTTACCTTGTTAAAAGCAGGCCTTGCGACTGCTTTTTAAAAGTGTAACTGCTGGAGACTTACCCTCCCGGAGAAACCTGTAAAAAAACGGAAGTTCCAGGCGCACGCGCTGCCTCTCCGGCACACGTGTTCCACCTCTGAACCCCTTCTTTTAAGGGAATGGAAGTTTCGGTTTCCCGCGCATGCGCAGTGCATGCACGAAGCTGGCACTTTCGTTGGGCCTACGGGTGAGTACCCAGCGCGTACTCACCTGTGGGGACCCGAATTTCTGGACCAATATCTTTAATGAATTGGCCTCAACTGTCTTCTGTGGTAGAGAATTCCACACACACACACTCACTCACACACACATACACACACTTACTCACACACACACGCTCACTCACTCACACACACACACACACTCACTCACACACACTCACTCACTCACACACACACACACACTCACACACACACACTCACACACACACACTCACTCACACACACACACTCACTCACACACACTCACTCACTCACACACACACACACACTCACACACACACACTCACACACACACACTCACACACACACACTCACACACACACACTCACTCACACACACACACTCACTCACACTCACTCACTCACTCACTCACACACTCACTCACACATGTAGTGTATGTACCTTTAAGAGAGAACTACTTTTACAGCTCCTGTATACTGTAGTACCAGCAGTGACCACACCTGTATATAAACCTTGAGCATGCCTCTGTACCCCCAGTCTTGAGACTACCCTACTCCAGTAAACACCTGTTGATTGTTAAGTTACAGCATCCGTGTAGTTATTGAAAAACATCATACTCTCAGAATCACGGATCTAACAGTGGCGACGAGTGTCGATTCGAATCTACCTGCAACTCTGCATTTCCCTTCGAGGATTCGCTCCGGGAGGGCGGTGGAAGAAAGTCGAGGCCAGAAGCACGGGCGTCGACCACGAGCAACCGCCCAGTCGTCCGGCAGAGAGTGAACATCGCAGGGGAGGCTGTGGAGAGCCGGGCTTGGTTCCCCAGCCACGACGATCAGCAACAGACTGACGACAGGTACAGCGCAGACCCTTCCTGGACAGCGGTGCCTGGAGCCGACCGATGGCAGAGAAATAGCCGAGCAGCGTCGACGGGGTAAGAGAGAGGGTGAAGCGCACAGGGCGCAGCCGGGGGTTGAAAACCGAGCGGCGTCGAGGAAAAACAAAACAGAGAGAGAGAGGGTAAAGCAGCAGCCGGGGTCAGGACCAAGTGGCGGAAACGGGAAAGGCGCACAGAAAAAAAAACGCACAGAGCACAGCCAGGGCTCAAGGGCTGAACAGTGTCCGTGGGGAGAAGAAGGGAGAGCGCGGGAGATGCCATTTTTGACAGTTAAAGCACACCCAGGGATGCCGAAGATTGGCAGTATTTCTACGTTCGACAATGAAGTCGGAGATTGGGCGACATATGTGAAATGTATTGCGGTGTACTGCAGGGCGAATGAAGTGCCAGATGCTAGGAAAGCACTGGTTTTGTTAAATTCCATGGGTGTAAAAACTTATGGGTTGCTGCGAAACCTAATAACCCCAGAGAAGCCTGTGAATAAGAATTTCGAAAGCATAGTAGAAATCCTACAGGACCACTTAAACCCCACACCGCTGCTGATAGCAGAAAGATTTAAGTTCCTTAAAAGGAACCAACAGAAAGATGAAAGCAATGCTGAGTACTTAACGGAACTGTGCAAGCTATCGAAACACTGCCAGTTTGGAGTGGGACTAGCAGATATGTTAAGGGACAAGTTTGTGTGTGGGCTTCAAAGTGAAGGAACCCAGAAATGGCTTCTATCAGAAAAGGATCTTACGCTGGACAAGGCTTTCAGCATGGCAGTATCACATGAAGCAGCCGCAAGGGGCGCTGCAGAGATACAATGGAGACCGCAAGAATATGGCACCAATGCAATGTCCTATGGAACAGGGAAGTGTTATCGCTGCGGCAGAACAACACACGACTAGAAGGATTGTTGGTTCAAGGACCAAGTGTGCAGACAGTGTGGAAAAGCAGGACACATAGCAAGAGTCTGCAGGTCTGGGAAGAAAACCAACAGCAAGAAATCTCCACAGGAGAAGTACAAAAAGGTACACCAGGTGATGGACAGTAGTTCAGATGAACAGAAAAGTGATAGACTCCGGAAGCAAGGAGCTGGGTTGTCTGAAACTACATAAGGTAACCAAAATGGAGGATCACCAGACTATCTGGGTTACACTCAAGATAGACGGAGTCCAAGTGAAAATGGAATTGGACACAGGATCAGCCCTAACAGTCATAAACCAAAGGGACTACAAGCGGCTATTTTCACATATACCCTTGAAAGCTACAGAGATTGTCTTGAAGACGTACACGGGGCAAAAAGTCTACCCCAAGGGAAAAATAAGGGTGAACGTGATATACAAAGGCCAGGAAATACCAAAAATGCACTTATATGTATTGCCAGATGGAGGACCACCACTGCTAGGACGTGAATTTATCCGGAAGATACAGTTAGATTGGCATTCCATACAGGCACTGAAGGTTGAGGCCAAAAAGGATGACGACGTCACACCTGGACGACTGTCAAAAATGCTGACTGATGCAAAAGAAGTGTTCCAGGAGGGACTTGGAACACTAAAAGGCATAACAGCAATGATTAAAATAGAGGAAAATGCAAGTCCAAAGTTTCTTAAGGCCAGACCAGTGCCTTATGCGATCAGACCAGCCATCGAAGCAGAGCTGGAAGGGTTGGAACGTTCAGGAGTACTGTCCAAAGTAGACTGGAGCGAGTGGGTTACACCCATCATTCCTGTAATGAAGAGGTCGTTGAGTAATACGCCTGGGGAACCAAAGAAGGTCCGCGTCTGTGGGGATTTTAAGGTGACAGTGAACCCAGTCCTTCACACGGTACAATATCCGCTTCCACGAATTGAGGATATTTTCGCCTCGCTATCACACAAACCCCACAGTGCAGATAGAGGCCATTTCGGCCCATCGAGCCTGCACCAACACATATCCCACCCGATCCCTGTAACCCCTACACCAACACATATCCCACCCTATCCCCGTAACCCCACGTATTTAATCCCCCTAACACTAAGGGTCAATTTTATCATAGCCAATCAACCTAACCCGCACATCTTTGGACTGTGGGAGGAAACCGGAGCACCCGGAGGAAACCCACGCAAACACGGGGAGAATGTGCAAACTCCACGCAGACAGTCACCCGAGGCCGGATTCGAACCCGGGTCCCTGGCGCCGTGAGGCAACAGTGCTAACCACTATGCCACCGTGCTCTGGAGGTATCTGGAGGTAAATGCTTCACCAAAATTGATCTAGCCCAGGCGTACTTGCAAATGGAGGTAGAAGAAGCCTTGAAACAATACCTCACGATCAACATTCATAAAGGTCTCCACCAATACAACCGGCTGGTGTTCGGGGTAGCATCGGCTCCGGCTATTTGGCAAAGGGCGATGGATCAAGTCCTGCAAGGGATTCCAGGGACCCAGTGTTATTTGGACGACATCCTGGTCACGGGCGAAAATGACAGTGATCACCTCGCCAACTTGGAGAAGGTGCTCACCAGATTAAAGGAATATGGGCTACGAGCTAATCGCCACAAGTGCGAGTTTTTCCAGAAACAGATCTCGTATTGTGGCCACGTTATCGATGAAGAGGGGTTACATAAGTCCCCTGAAAAGATTGAGGCAGTAGTCAAGGCTCCAGCACCGGAAAATGTGTCACAACTGAGGTTGTTCCTCGGGCTGGTAAACTACTACCATAAGTTCTTACCAAATTTGTCTATGGTATTACACCCACTGAACACCCTACTACAAACAGGGGTACCATGGAAGTGGAATGACGAACGTAAACGAGCTTTCCAGAAGTGCAAAGAATTGATCACATCAAAAGAGGTGTTGGCCCATTTCAACCCAGCACTACCAATTCGTTTGGCATGTGATGCATCACCCTATGGTATTGGAGCGGTACTGTCGCACAAATTCCGAGACGGGTTGGAGAGGCCAGTAGCCTTTGCGTCTCGGTCACTAACCTCAGCCGAGCGCAACTACGCCCAGATTGACAGGGAGGCCCTCAGCCTAGTATGGGGAGTAAAAAAATTCAACCACTATCTGCATGGGCAGGAGTTCACCTTGCTGACTGACCACCAACCACTTGTCTCCATCTTTAATCCAAAGAAGGGCGTTCCGGTGATGACTGCACAACGGTTACAAAGATGGTCCCTGTTTCTAGGGGCGAATCAATATGAAATAGAATATAAAGGCACGAAACAGCATGGAAACGCTGATGGGCTATCACGCTTGCCACTGCCTACTGTGGAGGAAGCACCAGCAGTGGATCCTATCGAGATATTTTATTCGTCAATAATTGAACGATTGCCAGTAACGAACGCGGATATAGATGTAAGATTCGAAAATTTTCAGCAAAAATCACGCAAGAAAACTGGATAAAATAAGACTGTTTATTGACCAAAGTAAGCTTGCACAGAAAAACCTTTGATAAAAGGGCATACAAAATGGCCGCCAGGCCCCGTGATCAGTTTCTGAACCAGTTTATTTCTGTTACTGCAAGCTAGACAGGCTTGTGGATTGAAGACAGTAAACCCGCGAAAGCCAGTATCTGGGAACCGAAACTCAGAGCAACAGCATACATATTCAATGGATTATAAGTACAGGATGGGGCCCATCAAGATATGGGTGGACAATGTAAAAACACTTATACCCATTTATTGTACAAAGGAAAAACCGTTTAGCAGCCATCAAGGAAAATGTCCGGACCGATCAATATGCGAACCGAGCCGCGGTGACAATGCAAAGGACATTAACAGACATTATCGGCCAGGAAGGCCAGTTCAAGTTATCACCGGCTCCGTTACAAGACAAAGCGCCCCTGCAGAGATCTCTGCCCGCCAAAATTAATACAAAGACAGGACTATGATTTGGCGGGAGATAAGACTGTCCCAAAAGAGTATAACTATGGATTGAGAGTCCATCTAAGTTACTTGGACAACTTCGAACTTCTTCACTGCTACGGCTTCTTGTTGGGCGACTTCAGGCTTCCATTTCTTCAAGAACTTTCTTCTACGAGGAACGAACGAAGGGCGGACGGTGCCCGGATCGGCGCCTCTTCCACTTCGGCAGATCGATGAAAACGTTTTCGTCTTTTTAAAGACGGACGGTTTCGGAAAAAGGACAACGTGGCCGGTGTTCAGCCAAACAAGGCTCGGCCACGACGAGAAGATGACAAGGGTGGCCCGGGTACTGGGGTCGGGAGATCATCGACGACCCAGGCCGACGGAGAAGAAACCCTCTGGAGAACCGGCGATCGATGCCACAAGATTCTCCCATGTGCATAACCTGCATCTAGGTCTACTCCATGAACCCAAATCCACGATTGTGGATCTCAACCTTGACGAGCGCTCATCGAGGCTGGGTCTACCCCACCGCCTCGAGGGAGGAGAGAATATCGACTGCGCCAGAAGCTTCCAATCCACGTGACGACGGGAAGCGGTGTCAAAAAGGCTGCGAACCCCTTTTCGCGATTTCGAGAGTGGTGAGCATGATCCCAAGTTCCCCAGGTCGAAACTTAGTTTAGGTATAGGGGAGGGAGTTAAGGGAAATCGTAATGTGTTTCCCCTTTTACGATGTGCCGTGTGTTCCCCATTTCCATAGAGTCAAGTTCATAAATTTGTGCATGATTGTAGTTACTTTAATCTGTGCCTATGACATGTATTTTGTAATGCTTCAAACTGTTCAAAAATAAAAGCATCCATTTCGTGCTATTCAGCCTGGTCTATTGAGTCCTCTTCTCTGCACTACTGTTCTCTGCATCTAAGTCCAAGGTCTAGAACCGTAGGGGGGGTGGGTCGAACCACTCAAGGGTAATTCTTGCACGAAGCCTGGCAGGGGGCCAGAACGGGCAAGAGAGCAGGAAAAAAACCCCTACATAGAGAAGGAGACCCGCAATGATCCGACGCTGTCACGGGTATATGATTTGACGGTGAGGGGATGGCCAACACATGGCGACTCACTGTTGCCAGCATTCTCACCCAGAAGAGAACAGCTGTCAGTATGCCAGGGGACAGTGATGTGTGGATCCAGAGTGGTGATTCCACCCAAGTTAAGGGAGAGAGTGCTAAATGAGCTTCATGAAGGTCATCTGGGAGGGGTGAAAATGAAAAGCCTTGCGAGGGCTTATGTGTGGTGGCCGGGAATCAATCAACAAATCGAGGACCTAACCAAGAGCTGCTCAGGATGCCAGAAGTTCCAAAATGCACCACCACATGCCCCTGTACACCCATGGGAGTGGCCCTCCTCTCCATGGCAACGGGTGTATATTGATTTTGCTGGTCCATTCATGGACTCAATGTTCTTAATAGCAGTGGATGCTCACTCGAAATGGCCTGAGGTGATAAAAATGTCCTCAACCACCACAGAGAAAACGATTGCAGTCCTACGGACCATATTTGCCAGGAATGGCTTGCCAGAGCAGATTTGCTCTGATAATGGACCACAGTTTGTGTCCAAAAAGTTTCGGAAATTTATGAGAAGGAATGGGGTAAGGCATTACACATCTGCCCCGTATCATCCAGCCACAAATGGATTGGCTGAGAGGTTCGTACAAACCTTTAAAAAGGCGATAAAGGCCATGTGCGATGATGAAATTCCACTACAGCATAAGGTGGACAATTTCTTATTAGCCTACAGAAATGCGACACATGCAGTTACCAACCAGACCCCAGCCATGATGTTCTTCAACTGAAGGTTGAGATCTCGTCTGGATTTGCTCAGACCAAATGTGCGAAGAAATGTTGAGGATAAACAATTCCAGCACATCAATGAGAAGCCAACAAGGAGCTTCAACGTAGGACAACCAGTCTTGGCCCGTGACTACCGAACAGAAAAATGGCAACCCGGAACGATATGCACAAGGCAGGGGCCATTAATGTACACAGTGGATGTCGGGGAGAACATTGTGAGATGCCACGTCGATCAGATCTTAGCGTCACAGGAACGAGTCAACCCCATGTCTCGCGTACCTGGGGATGAACCCGACATACCGGTAGCATCTACCTCAGAACCAGTAGCAGTGGAAACCGATGAACTAACCGACGAAAAGGGGCCAGAATCGCCTTTGCACCAGGAACAAGAACCTCAGGAAAGGCGCTATCCCGAAAGGATCAGGAAGCCGCCCCAAAGACTGAATCTATAATGGACTATTGTTGTTTAATGTGCATGTTAAAGTGTTAATTGTTATTTGTATATTAGGGGTACTGCTAATCTAAAAGGGGAGGAATTGTAGTGTATGTACCTTTAAGAGAGAACTACTTTTACAGCTCCTGTATACTGTAGCATCGGCAGTGACCACACCTGTATATAAACCTTGAGCATACCTCTGTACCCCAGTCTTGAGACTACCCTACTCCAGTAAACACCTGTTGATTGTTAAGTTACAGCAGCCGTGTAGTTATTGAAAAACATCATACTCTCAGAATCACGGGTCTAACAACACACACACTCACTCACTCACACACACACTCACTCACACACTCACTCTCACACACACACTCACTCACACACTCACTGACACACACACACTCACACACACACTCACTCACACACTCACTGACACACACACACTCACACACACACGTTCACACACACACACACACACACACACTCACACCCACACGTTCACACACACACACACACACACACACACTCACACCCACACGTTCACACACACACACACTCACACACATACACTCACTCACACACACTCACACACTGAAACTCACACACACTCACACTCACTCACTCACACACACACACACGGCACATAAACACACATGCACACTTCCAGTAGGAGTCATTGGATGGCGAACATCAAGAATTCGGATGAATTCTCCTCCCCATTATAGAGCCATGTGAGAAAGCTATGATCATGGTGTTGCATCCCAGCACATGTCATCAGGAGATGGGGAAAATCCTGGGAAAAACCAAAGATAAATGAATTCTGCTCCAAGTCCATGGTGCAGTCCCAGATGGGAGTGAATCGTTTCCTTTAACCGCTGTGTGCTGTACATGTACAGGAGACACTGAGACACACACGGGCCGTACAGTACCAGACGGGAGTGAATCGTTCCCTTTTACCCGCTGTGTGCTGTACATGTTCAGGAGCTGACACTGAGACACACACGGGCCGTACAGTACCAGACGGGAGTGAATCGATCCCTTTTACCCGCTGTGTGCTGTACATGTACAGGAGACACTGAGACACACACGGGCCGTACAGTACCAGACAGGAGTGAATCGTTCCCTTTTACCCGCTGTGTACTGTACATGTACAGGAGCTGACACTGAGACACACACGGGCCGTACAGTACCAGACAGGAGTGAATCGTTCCCTTTTACCCGCTGTGTACTGTACATGTACAGGAGCTGACACTGAGACACACACGGGCCGTACAGTACCAGACAGGAGTGAATCGTTCCCTTTTACCCGCTGTGTGCTGTACATGTTCAGGAGCTGACACTGAGACACACACGGGCCGTACTGTACCAGACGGGAGTGAATCGTTCCCTTTTACCCGCTGTGTGCTGTACATGTACAGGAGCTGACACTGAGACACACACGGGCCGTACAGTACCAGACAGGAGTGAATCGTTCCCTTTTACCCGCTGTGTACTGTACATGTACAGGAGCTGACACTGAGACACACACGGGCCGTACAGTACCAGACGGGAGTGAATCGATCCCTTTTACCCGCTGTGTGCTGTACATGTACAGGAGACACTGAGACACACACGGGCCGTACAGTACCAGACGGGAGTGAATCGTTCCCTTTTACCCGCTGTGTGCTGTACATGTACAGGAGACACTGAGACACACACGGGCCGTACAGTACCAGACAGGAGTGAATCGTTCCCTTTTACCCGCTGTGTGCTGTACATGTACAGGAGCTGACACTGAGACACACACGGGCTGTACAGTACCAGACGGGAGTGAATCGTTCCCTTTTACCCGCTGTGTGCTGTACATGTACAGGAGACACTGAGACACACACGGGCCGTACAGTACCAGACGGGAGTGAATCGTTCCCTTTTACCCGCTGTGTGCTGTACATGTACAGGAGACACTGAGACACACACGGGCCGTACAGTACCAGACGGGAGTGAATCGTTCCCTTTTACCCGCTGTGTACTGTACATGTACAGGAGACACTGAGACACACACGGGCCGTACAGTACCAGACGGGAGTGAATCGTTCCCTTTTACACGCTGTGTGCTGTACATGTACAGGAGACACTGAGACACACACGGGCCGTCCAGTACCAGACGGGAGTGAATCGTTCCCTTTTACCCGCTGTGTACTGTACATGTACAGGAGACACTGAGACACACACGGGCCGTACAGTACCAGACGGGAGTGAATCGTTCCCTTTTACCCGCTGTGTACTGTACATGTACAGGAGACACTGAGACACACACGGGCCGTACAGTACCAGACGGGAGTGAATCGTTCCCTTTTACCCGCTGTGTACTGTACATGTACAGGAGACACTGAGACACACACGGGCCGTACAGTACCAGACGGGAGTGAATCGTTCCCTTTTACCCGCTGTGTGCTGTACATGTACAGGAGCTGACACTGAGACACACACGGGCCGTACAGTACCAGACAGGAGTGAATTGTTCCCTTTTACCCGCTGTGTGCTGTACATGTACAGGAGACACTGAGACACACACGGGCCGTACAGTACCAGACGGGAGTGAATCGTTCCCTTTTACCCGCTGTGTGTGCTGTACATGTACAGGAGACACTGAGACACACACGGGCCGTACAGTACCAGACGGGAGTGAATCATTCCCTTTTACCCGCTGTGTACTGTACATGTACAGGAGACACTGAGACACACACGGGCCGTACAGTACCAGACGGGAGTGAATCGTTCCCTTTTACCCGCTGTGTGTACTGTACATGTACAGGAGACACTGAGACACACACGGGCCGTACAGTACCAGACAGGAGTGAATCGTTCCCTTTTACCCGCTGTGTACTGTACATGTACAGGAGACACTGAGACACACACGGGCCGTACAGTACCAGACGGGAGTGAATCGTTCCCTTTTACCCGCTGTGTGCTGTACATGTACAGGAGACATTGAGACACACACGGGCCGTACAGTACCAGACGGGAGTGAATCGTTCCCTTTTACCCGCTGTGTGCTGTACATGTACAGGAGACACTGAGACACACACGGGCCGTACAGTACCAGACGGGGGCCGATCGTTTTGCGCAGTGTGCATTGTACAAGATTGCTGTGTCACCAACAGAAGAAACCTTTAATATTTGGGACACACATCATCCTCTGTAATAAAATGAGATGTTGATTATACTGGGGCGAGAGTCACTCCCTGAAAGTACAATATTTCTGCTTGATCATTTCCATTTGATAAATCAGTGCCTGGAGGCCTCAGTAACACAGCCCAATAGATGGAGAAAATAAGTGAGGGATCTCAACAATCCTGCTCCTGTTTTCTATCTAAGAATGTGGATCTTGTTCTTTCTGTTCCTCTATTTATTGCCTCTCCATGTCACCAGCCCCCGCACTAAATAACTTCATCACCGTGTCAACTTAAACAGATTTCTCCTGGTAATAACTGGCTCTTGCACGGCCTTAATGAAAAATATTGATTGCTTTTCAGATTTATGAGGTGGCGCTGATCCGCCACTTGCTCAGCTGAGGCCTTCTCGCTCAACGTGGGGAGCGACCCTGCTCCGACTGAAGCACCTCTCCAGCTGGCGGTGGGCCTCCATCGACAGGGAGCCTCTCCTCAGTCAGTCAGCCAGCGAAGGGCCCCCTCCTGATACAACTGTCGGAGGTTCCTTCCCACTGCAGACCGCTGGGACGTCCAGCTGTCGTCCCTTCGTTCCCACAGCAGCGCCGTGTGCCTCGCGTGCTGGGAGCGAATCGCAGCCTAAACGGCCAAGCGGTCAGGCGCCGCTGGGCCAGCGCCGTGTAGCTACAGGGTGACAGCACCGTGTGCAGTCAATGTTGCAAACCCAAATGGATCGTCCCGTGTGCCGGTGTTTCGCTGCTGGTGTTTGTGTTCCCAGCAATCAGGATTTAAATCGTGCAGCATGCTCAGGGTAAAAGATTTGTTTTCTTTTAGAATGTGTGTTCGAGGCAATTGAAGAGTACTAGCAGAGCTCCTGTGGTGTTGCTCTCGACGAGGCAGAGGATTTGCTGACGTGTGACAGCTTAAGTGTGACAGGAAGTAAGTGTGACACTTACAGGATGTGCGTGCGGTATGGAAGGCTCGTAATATATCACAACCGATTGGAATGGACAACGTTGACCCAGGTAAGCAGACAGAAGTTAAAAATGAGGAAGTTAGGAGGAGGAAGAGAATTCAGGAGGAACTTGTTCAGCCAAAGGGTGATGGAGTTGGGGAATAAATTGCAGAGGAAGGAGATTGATGAAGTGTAAATGGGGACAAGGAGCAATTAGATGTGTTTCTGGAGAGAGAGAGGGGTTGAGGGATGTGGGCAGAAGGTGGGTAGGTGGGGTTGAGGGGGATGGGGAGAAGGTGGGTAGGTGGGAATGAGGGATATGGGGAGAAGGTGGGTAGGTGGGAATGAGGGATATGAGGAGAAGGTGGGTAGGTGGGAATGAGGGATATGAGGAGAAGGTGGGTAGGTGGGAATGAGGGATATGAGGAGAAGGTGGGTAGGTGGGGTTGAGGGACACGGGGAGAAGGTGGGTAGGTGGGGTTGAGGGATGTGGGCAGAAGGTGGGTAGGTGGGGTTGAGGGGGATGGGGAGAAGGTGGGTAGGTGGGAATGAGGGATATGGGGAGAAGGTGGGTAGGTGGGAATGAGGGATATGGGGAGAAGGTGGGTAGGTGGGAATGAGGGATATGAGGAGAAGGTGGGTAGGTGGGAATGAGGGATATGAGGAGAAGGTGGGTAGGTGGGAATGAGGGATATGAGGAGAAGGTGGGTAGGTGGGGTTGAGGGATATGGGGAGAAGGTGGGTAGGTGGGGTTGAGGGATATGGGGAGAAGGTGGGTAGGTGGGGTTGAGGGATATGGGGAGAAGGTGGGTAGGTGGGAATGAGGGATATGAGGAGAAGGTGGGTAGGTGGGGTTGAGGGATACGGGGAGAAGGTGGGTAGGTGGGGTTGAGGGATATGGGGAGAAGGTGGGTAGGTGGGAATGAGGGATATGAGGAGAAGGTGGGTAGGTGGGGTTGAGGATATGGGGAGAAGGTGGGTGGGTGGGATTGAGGGATACGGAGAGAAGGTGGGTAGGTGGGATTGAGGGATACGGGGAGAAGGTGGGTAGGTGGGATTGAGGGATACGGAGAGAAGGTGGGTAGGTGGGGTTGAGGGATATGGGGAGAAGGTGGGTAGGTGGGATTGAGGGATATGGGGAGAAGGTGGGTGGGTGGGATTGAGGGATACGGAGAGAAGGTGGGTAGGTGGGATTGAGGGATATGGGGAGAAGGTGGGTAGGTGGGAATGAGGGATATGAGGAGAAGGTGGGTAGGTGGGGTTGAGGGATACGGGGAGAAGGTGGGTAGGTGGGGTTGAGGGATATGGGGAGAAGGTGGGTGGGTGGGATTGAGGGATATGAGGAGAAGGTGGGTAGGTGGGGTTGAGGATATGGGGAGAAGGTGGGTGGGTGGGATTGAGGGATACGGAGAGAAGGTGGGTAGGTGGGATTGAGGGATACGGGGAGAAGGTGGGATTGAGGGATACGGAGAGAAGGTGGGTAGGTGGGGTTGAGGGATACGGAGAGAAGGTGGGTAGGTGGGGTTGAGGGCTATGGGGAGACGGTGGGTAGGTGGGATTGAGGGATATGGGGAGAAGGTGGGTGGGTGGATGGGATTGAGGGATACGGAGAGAAGGTGGGTAGGTGGGATTGAGGGATACGGGGAGAGGGTGGGTGGGTGGGATTGAGGGAGATGGGGAGAAGGTGGGTAGGTGGGGTTGAGGATATGGGGAGAAGGTGGGTCGGTGGGATTGAGGGATACGGAGAGAAGGTGGGTAGGTGGGATTGAGGGATACGGGGAGAAGGTGGGAAGGTGGGATTGAGGGATATGGGGAGAAGGTGGGTGGGTGGGATTGAGGGATACGGAGAGAAGGTG